>NW_024370152.1:1201936-1866057 GCF_014805655.1 Passer montanus | reverse complement strand
GAGCCGCCGCGCTGCCGCGGGCGCCGGCAGGCGGGCGAAGGGCGAAGGGCCCCGGGAGCGGCGCGGGGGCGGCAGCCGGCAGGTCCCGCTTCTTCCCGGCACCCAGCAGCAGCTTCTGCCCCGCCGCCGCATCGGCTCCAGGTCCGCCGGCGGTACCGAAACCCGGTAGCGGCACGAAGTCGGGCAGCAGTTCCAGTCCTTCCTCGGGGTAAAACGGCGCCTCCATCTTCGGCGCCGCCGGACCCGCGCCACGCCCCGGGCCCGCTGCCCGCCCCGCCGTCACCGCCTCCCTGCTGCCGCCGGTCCCCCCCGCCCGCTCCTTCCCCCGCCCGCCGGGCTTGCGCGGAACGGCTTCCCGGTGGGGTGTCCGTGGGGAACCCGCGCTGCTCCTCCCCCTCGGAAACTCGCCCCGCGACTGCGGTGTGGGAAACAGGGCAGTGCCGGGGCCTTCGTCCGGGAACGGGGGTGTTTTTCTCCGGGCCATCACTCCGGCCCGGGGACGGGGAGTCCTCAGGGGAAAAGCGAGCAAGGGATCGCGTGGCGGCTGCTGGGGCAGGTGCTGGTGCGTCTGTGATGGATGGGCACAGGATAGTGCAGGTGTCGAGGACTAGTGATTCTCAACAACACGGTGCTGGGAAGTCTGACGGGAAGTGCTTGGCCATCAGGAAACACGCCAATTAGTCAAACTAAAACTCAGAAGATGGACATGAATTTGATGTAGCCGTTTTTTCCTGGGGGAAAAGAAAAAAGTTTAAAAAAAGGATTTGAAATGTCCTATACTTACTTCCAACATTTTCAAAACTACTGAAATGTGAATAGCATTTTTCTTTTGGGGGTTGTATTTATTTGTTATCTTTAGTCAAGACAATTGCCTCTGCCCTTCTCCAAGTTTCTGAAATTCTTACAGGATGAGGAAATTTCTTTCCACCCAGTGTTTTATAAATCCCTTTTGCTTCAGGATACCAATGTGAGAGCTGCTGAAACCTCTCCTTTAAGTCTTTAAAATCAGCTTGGTCACTGATGGTCTCAGTGGCTCATCTACACATTCACCAGATCTCCTCATCTGTGATGGACCCCCACCCCCCCAGTTAGGTGTCACTTTCTGCAACCTATCCATGCTTTCATGCGTTCTTCCCAGGCATTTCCTTCCTACATACCAGACCACGTGCCTCTTCTCAGAGTGTCTAGTGAAGCTGCTGTGTTCTGCCCTCAGTCTCATGCTCTATATGGCCATGCTGTGCCCCCCGTGCCTGGGTTCATTCCAAAACCAGCAGTGGAGGAGGAGATGGACAGTGGTATCAAGTCCAGGACTTTGACTCAGAATCCCTCTTCAGGTCTATAGGAGAACTGGGTCTAAGTGCACTGACTAAGGCCTTGAGGACTTTGACTCATATACTTTGGGGCCCCCAACTCTTGTGCATGGTGCAAGAGCTCCTTTTCAACAAAGCCCAGCACCTTCAGTCCCTGCCTGGCTGTGTCACAGGTGTCGCTCTCTTCCACTCCATCTCCTGGCTGAACCTTGGACCTGTGTTTCCAGTTCTGTTCCTGGCACCATCTCCTGCTGCTCCTGCCTGAATTACCTGGGTGGACCTTGTACCTGGTTCATCACCTCACCTTGTGTGGGTGTGTCCATTAGTGTCTGCGCTGCTCTTGTGCTGCAGGACTCTGTCCAGGCTGATGAGCCTGGGCTTTGGCTCTGGTCACCCCTAGCTCATCTTGCCATGGGACAGCACAACTCTTCTGGTCCCTGAGGCTGTGGCAGAATTGCTGCCGAGAAAACTGGCAGCAGGACTCCAGGGAGAAGAAAGCCATCAGGCAAAGGCCAGGGATAGAGGCATTCACGAGGTTAGGGGAGGAGTAAGCATGTTTTTCTTGGTGAGGAAGGTAGTGCTAGAAAGAGCTTATTTTGGTTTCCTTGTCTCTTGGCTGACCTAGCAGGAGAGGGAGCAGAGCTAGCAGTGCTCAGCCAACACTGGGTACTGAAAACAGTTCATGCGAGTGGCTTTGTGGAAGTATTGCTGAAGCTGCTGTACAGGCTTTTCTGTCATATTCCTGGGTAAGCAAATGGCAGTGACTGGAACCTTCCATCAGCTGGGCAAAGAGAACTGTCTAGGCAGAGAAGCTACAGTCTCCAAGATAAGGCAAATAAACCTTCTTTTCTTTCCCACACAAAGCAAGTGTAGAGAGAGAAAGTAGTCTAAGGAGAAAATTATGATCTGTGTGGGGTCAGAGAAAAACCCAGGAAGTTTACTTGGGTCTGTGGTCATTGTCAGTGAATTTCTAGATATAATGTTACACTTGACTGGGGTGACCCTAAGGGTAGGTTCCTTCATCATTCCTATACAAAAACTGTCACTTATGTAGGACGGTTTTAGTTGTTGATCAAAGGCAAAGTTCAAAAGTGAGCCCACAGAATGCGAACATGTCAAAAGTGCTCGAAATAAACTTATTTGTAACAACAAATCGATTTGTTGAGAGATCTATCTACTTGCTTGCCGACGTACCTGCGAACTACGTTTAGGGGAGCGACATGGAGTTGTTTTACATGTCCTCAATGCAGCTGTGTGTTTGGCAATGTGGTCTTCCCGTTGTTTTCTTTCGCCTTTCCCCCGCGCCAGCTTCTTCCTGTCCCTGTGACAGCCGCGTTGTGCACACCCCTTCGCACGACCGCAGCCCTGCCTGCCGGCTAGGGCAGCCATCCCCGCCCGAGACTTCGGGCCTGGCGCGGCCGGAGTAGGCCCTGACGGGCTGCCCTCGGCGAAGGAAGGGCCGCAGCGCAGCCCTCGGGCCCGGCGTTGTGCCCGGCGGGGCCGGAGGCGCTGCCACGCCGTGGGTGTGGAGGGGAGCGGCGCTGCCCACATGGTGCCGGACGGGTGGGCGGCGCTGCCCAGCTGTGGGTGCGGTGCGGGTGTGGGCGGTGCTGCCCAGCTGCGGGTGCGGTGTGGGCGGTGCTGCCCAGCTGTGGGTGCGGTGCTGCCCAGCTGTGGGTGCGGTGCTGCCCAGCTGTGGGTGCGGTGCTGCCCAGCTGTGGGTGCGGTGCTGCCCAGCTGTGGGTGCGGTGTGGGCGGCGCTGCCCCGCCGTGGGTGCGGGTGAGCTGTGGGCGGAGCACGGCTCGGAAAAGGGGGCGGAGCGAGGGAAAGGAGGCGGCCGGATTGGCGAGCCCGCCGAACAAGGCCCCGCCCCGCCCTGCGCGCCGATGCGCCCAATGGGCGGAGCGCGGTGCGCGCTGCTACCGCGAGAGGTTCCGTTGAAGCTGGCGCCGCCATCTTGGAGTTGGGAGAGGCCGAGCGTCCCGCTCCCGTCCCTCTCCGGAGGGCCAGGGGCGCGGGGGGGGCCCGCGAGAGGCGGGGGAAGCATGGGCGCCCGGCAGTGAGTTCGCAGCGCCCCGTCGGTTCGTCCGTCCCCACGGAGGCCGCGCCGCGGCGGGCGCGGGGCTGGGCGGGATGGTGCAGTCCTGTTCCGCCTACCGCTGCCGGAACCGATACGACAAAGAGAAGCCCATCTCCTTCCACAAGTGAGCGCGCGCGGGCGCCGGGGCGGGGTCGCGCCGGGGGGCGGGGCCAGCGCGG
This sequence comes from Passer montanus, assembly GCF_014805655.1. Classification (NCBI taxonomy): domain Eukaryota; kingdom Metazoa; phylum Chordata; class Aves; order Passeriformes; family Passeridae; genus Passer; species Passer montanus. The sequence goes on along the minus strand of NW_024370152.1, from coordinate 1,862,487 downwards.
GACCGCGCGCGCGGGGAGGCGGGAGGGCGTGCGCGCGGGAACCGACGGACGGACGGAGGGACGGACGGACAGGGAGCGGGACATGTCTGTTCGCGGCCGCTGAGGGTGGGGTGCCTCGCCCGCCCCACCCGGCGTCGCCCTGGGGAAAGCCGAGGGACGGGACCCTCTGAGCCGCCTGTTGCAGAGCGAGAGCGGGCTGAAACCTCATCCCCTCCCCACGATGGGGATCAGGAAGGTTTTGGCTCCGGTTAAAAAGCTTTCGAGAAAAGCTGAAAGTGCCTCTTGCTTGCAGGTTTCCTCTTACAAGACCCGATCTTTGCAAGAAGTGGGAAGCCGCTGTTAAGAGGAAAAACTTCAAGCCGACCAAGTACAGCAGCATTTGCTCAGAACACTTTACCCCCGATTGCTTTAAGAGGGAATGCAATAACAAGCTCCTAAAAGAGAATGCTGTGCCCACAATATTCTGTTACACTGAACCCGGTGAAAAGGTAAACCCAAAGCACCCATGGCTGCAGGTGCCGGAATGTGTCATGCGTGTCACTGGTTGCAGCGTGGCAGGGCAATGAGAGGATGCAGGCTGGGAAGGATGAAGGCTGGCAGGATGCTGAGCCTGTCTGTCTGGAGTCACCAGGAGGGCTGTGGTGACTGGAAACACCTCCAACAGCTGTGCTTGTTTTCTCTGAGGCTTTGGAGCGCAAAGTGCTGTACAGGCAGACACTGGCTTTGATCTGCTCACGTGTCCATTTAATACAGCATCCATGTGCTGAATTAAATGGCATGGCAGCAAAGCAAGAAGGTTTGTTGCCCTGTAGTTAAACTGTTTCACAGCAATTCCTGCATATTCAGAGTCTGAGAGAGCCTTCATTAATGCTTGCAAATGGCATTTACTCTCTTTCCATGGCTGATGGCTACTGCTAGCACTGAAGATGTGGTGGATGTTAACTGTGAAACTTAATTGGCCTCTCTAAGAGGGCTCTGTGCTTTGACTTTGCAAAGTTAAAGTGAGTGGCTGAACTTTACCTGCACCTGCTGTCTGTGTCCCGATAGCACCTCTGTCTTGCCTTAATGTTGTTTTTAAAAGCCATACTGGTCTCTGACTTCTGATGGTACAGTCTTCTGTGTGAGGTATTCCCTTCACTGTGCCACTAGAACAGTTTACTGTCAGATGCAAGTCACTTATTACATCAAGAAGTAAGAGTTCATAACTTCAAGACAAGAATGGAAAAGATTGATTTTTAATCCTTTAAAGGATATAAAATATTTGATCTCTTACTGCTCTGCAGTAGAGAAAGTGGCAAAGGAGACAGTGGTAAATGGAGTAGGTTTGAGGAACAAAAGACTTAAATGAAGTGCACAGAAGAAAACTCAGATTTTTTTTGTTCCGTTTTTCTCTTTATATACAGTATTGGAGTGCTGCATAAATGAAATTGCTACACATTTGAAAAATGGCTAATAACAGATAAGAGAATATAAACAGAATGTAAACAAGGAGACCGACAACTTACAGGGAAATATGGCTGTGTTTTTTGTTTGATTACACTTCCTTGCTTATCTGTGAAATACACATTTTCTTTGTTGTGTGTAAAATACTTGCAAATTTTTTTACGGTCTGAAAGCTGAATGGGTGTGTAGGGTAGTCTGCAAAAGTACTGTTGGTGCAGCAGGATTAGTAGTAAGCCATGTTCCCAATTTCGCTGTCATACCTGCATCTACAAAAACACAGTCAGTGCCTTTTAATTCTGAAGGATTTAGTTCCATTTTTTTTGTCTCATGGCACTTTTGAATGAACTGCCACATATCTTCAAGCAACAGTGTAATAACAAAGAGTAGTTGTTGTTTTGGAGTTGAATCCACATGGATTTTGAAATACACGTTTTTATCTTTCACACTATGTAATGTGGTATACCTTCGTTTTCTTTACTTATGTCTTAGGAGAAGTATTTATTGACTAGAAGAAACAATTAGAAGTCACTGATGATGTCCCAGAGATACCAAAGATTTGTTCTCTGTGATATGTTGTGACAATAATAATTTGTATACAGAGGTAGCATATGCTCAATAGCTTCAAATAGAATTCAGCAGTCCAGCAGTGATCTGATTTTTGCTTTTGTTTCTAGCAAGAATGAGTTTCTTTTTACTAGCTCTACCTTTGCCTTGTAGGGTTTTTTAGTAGAAAAATTTGATAGTGACAGCTGACAGGGTCAAGCTGTTTAGAATATTCATATGTGAATTAGGTAGGCTAAGAGCAGCAGTTTTTTATAACTGAGAAATAAGATTGGTAGTTTACTGATTTTGTACTTTCTTGTGATCAGTTATATTTGAGTGCATATTAAACTTCCCTTTAATGCTAATCATCACTTTCCTTCAATACCAATCACCAAACTGCCTTTTCAGTTACTGTCTGGCAAGTATTGTGGTTTGTATGGGGGACAGGTAGACACCCACATATCTATCTTGCTTTTGTGTTAAGTCAAGGAAGTTAATGATACGACCTTCAGATCTGATGAGCTTGATATTTTGATGGTGAGGACTGTTGGCTGTTCTTAAAATCAATGTTTTCCCAGTCCTTATGCTTTTCTTTTTACTAATAGTATTGGCAACAGGTGAGTAGGTAGAAAATTTTTTCAGTGCCTCTTTTACCAAGAATGTTTTAAGCTTTATTTTCAGTAGGCAAAATGCAAGCTCTTTGGTTTCATCAGTGCTTTTTCAATCGACGTGTGCACAGAAGCATTTCTAAATTAAACTGAATTCCTTTGGGGAAGAAAGAATCTGATTCTCTGCTCTGGCCTATACTCAAATGGTTTGGAACCTCTGTTGCCCTGACCTGTACAAGTGGACCTATCAGCAGCAATGTGATAAAACCTGCAGTTTTATCTGCAAAAAAGCCCTGCGGTGGAGTTCAGCCAATCGATATTTTGCTGCTGCCAGAGAGTGCTTCACTCTGTCCATTCCATCTGCCAGCTATGCAGGCCTGTGTCTTAACATGACCTGGCAGTGTGAGCTCACAGCCCAGAAAGCCAAAAGTATCCTGGGCTGCATCCAAAGCAGTGTGGCCAGCAGGGCGAGGGAAGAGATTGTACCCCCCTGCTCTGGTGAGACCCTGTCTGGAACCCTGCCATCCAGCTCTGGGGTCCCAGCACAGGAGGAACTTGTACCTGTTGGAGTGACTCCAGAGGAGGCCAGGAAGATGACCAGTGGGATGGGGCACCCGTCTTAGAGAAACAGGCTGAAAAAGTTGGGGATGTTCAGCCTGGAGAAGAGAAAGTGGTGTGGAGACCTCATAGCAACTTTCCAGAATCTAAAGGGGGCCTACAAGAAGGCTGGAAAGGGACTTTTTTCTAAGGGCACGTAGTGACAGACCAAGAGGGTGTGGCCTTAAGCTGCAGGAGGGCAGGTTTAGATTAGATATTAGGTAAAAATTCTCCACTGTGAGGGTGGTGAGGCACTAGAACTGGTTGCCCAGTGAAGCTGTGAATGCTCCATCCCCAGAAGTGTTCAAGGGTTGGATAGGGCTCTGAGCAACGTGGTCTAGTGAAAGGTGTGCCCGTGGTGGAGGGGTGTTGACACTGGATGATCTTCAGGGTCCCTTCCAACCTAAACCATTCTATAATTTATGATTCTCACTTTTTCTACATATCAGGGCAGGTGTATGTCATACCTTTTGTTGCATTCATTTGACATTTAACAATGGGCAGAAATTTTATGCAGTGATAGTGGGAGATCAAATAGCTTTCTGTAATTTTAGCAATTATATTTGAGCAAAAAGTAAGTACCAGTTATGAGAAGGCTGCTTTGCTGTTGAAGAGCTGTTTGTTTTGGTTCATGATGTCTCTTTTAACCAAACCATTACACTGCAGCCCAAAACCAGTAATAGTCCCTCCCAGTTGTTGTTGAGAATACTGGTCTTACTGTGTCTATCTCTCTGCTCTGCCAACCTATCAGCCCGCTCATTAATTAACCCTCATTCTACCTCAGCAGAAGATTGTCTGCTTCTGATGTGGTTTTGATTAAGGTAGCTGGTAGGTTCAATTACGTAGTGGTATGATGGAGCAAAAAGGAGGAGGGACAAAAGGGAATGGCATGGTAGCAATGAGTTGCTAGGTCATCTGAACTCCTTTTTATGGAGCTGTAGTCTGTGTTCTTGCTTCTTAGGTAATTCAAAAAACCTATTTAGACATAAGGGCTTGAGTTTCAAAGAGCACTTAAAATGAAGCTGGTTAAAAATATGTCCAGTTGAGAAGCTGGACAAAGCAGGCTGAGAATCGTTTGCCAGTTTTGAAAATCGTGTCTTTGAAATTTTTTTTATTAGTTTAAGTCCTGGTTGTTTAGGTTATTCTGGGGCTGTAATAAGGGAGTTGTGTTGTAAACAATGTTAAGCATGAAAATGTGCATTTTTTTTCCTTGTTCTTTCTAGTCTGAAGAATTTGCAGAGCAGCCAGAAGATCCATTGCCACCTCCTCCGCTGCCACCGCCACCACCACCTCCACCACCACCACCAGCAGCTCCAGTACTACCACAATCTCCATCAACTCCTTCTTTTCATTTGTCTCAAATAGATGCCAGATTTGTAGATCCGAGTATTGGATTATTGATGCCCCCTCTCCAGACCCCCAGCAATCTTGCTGTTTTTTGCGATCATAACTACACCGTAGAGGATACAGTCCATCAGCGAAAAAGAATTCAGCAGCTGGAGGAACAAGTTGAAAAGCTGCGGAAGAAGCTCAAGACAGCGCAACAGCGGTGCCGGCGTCAGGAAAGACAAATTGAGAAACTAAGAGAAATTGTTCAGTTTCAGAAAGAAAAAGACATATTGGCAGGAAAAGGCTATGTGATTCTGCCTAATGACTATTTTGAAGTCGTAGAAGTACCTGCCTAGGAGTCACGAACGTCAATTTTCACTTTGGTAGGCCAAGAAATTTAGTTTAAAACCGAAATTCTTTCTAATTCTCTATGTAAGACTTTCCAGAATTCTGAAGCAGTAATTAAGCAGTCATACAAATAAGATAATATTTTTTCTTCATTGTCATTTCAGTTTGATACACTTTTAATATATTGAAGATGCAAGTATCTCAGAATTAGAATATGCAATGAATTTACAAAATATTAATTGCTTCCAGAAGGAAAGGATGCAAGACTGAAGACACATAGAAATTTACTTTTTTTACAATGTCTGTCTTATGCTTACAGGGGCTGGGAACTGGATCTGGGTGAGAGTGCAGTTTAGGTGGTTGTACACCTAGTGCTTTGTCAAGGTTTCTAATGTTGGCTTTGGTAATCCCCAGTAAGTACTTTTCACTGATTTTAGAAAGAACAGAATTAGGTCAGCTAACATCTGCAAGTGCTGCAGAAAGATAGCTAAGATGCACATTTCAGTCTGGGAAAACTTCCAACTTCAGTTTGCTATGCATTTGAAGAACTGCAAAAAGTAATTCCTGGATCCTTTTGGGTGAGGTATGTAAATGAACCGCTTCTTTTGGAGTATCTGTTCACCCCATGAGTGTTTTGAGGGCGATGAGGAGAATTCATTAGCATAGCTAACGAGACCTGTAGAAGCAGCTTTTGTTTTGAGGGCACTTAAAAATAATCCTGAAGTGTAAGGCTGAACTGAACATGTATGTTACTGTACTGTTGGCAGGATCATTAAGACAATGTACTGTTTACAGTGACTACTTGCAAAAGGACACTGGTAATATACAGTCCCAGAATGTTGTAGGGTCATCTTCCCATAAACACTGTAACTGGTAGGGTGTTGTCCTTGGTTTTGAAATTAATTCGCATGTCAACCACGTGTAGCTTCAGGAAATGAAGCAAGTTTGTTCTTCAGGGAGTCAGACATTTATGTCTTTGCAGTATACAGTGGTTTTAGTTCTTTGTTTTTTTCACTCCCCAAAGGGCATCCACCAAAGGGCAGATAGGGAACTAGACTTTGGAGTTGCTTGGTGCTAGACTGGTTTATAATATCTCAAATGCTGCTGCCTCTTCTTCAGCCTTATTAAGACTTTCTAGTAATAGATTTAGCATGACAAAGTAGTGCAGCAGTTTGCACTTACTTTCTAAAAATTTATTTTGTCAACAAACTCATTCAAAATGAGAGAAAATGGCTAACCCTAATGCAGACTTCACAGCTGAAATTCCTGGATATACGAGACATGAAGAAAACTTGCTTTTCTCAGTCTATGTCAAACTTGTGTGCGATGTGGGTTCTATCTCTGATGTTAAACAAGCCTTGTTCCTGATGGCTTTAAAAGCTTCCCTTAATATTCTATTAGCATGACATTTTGAAATATTTCAAACCAGTCTTGATACTTCTGACCTCACTCATGCCATGTGTCTATTTTCCCTACCATTTCATACACTTAAAATGAACAAAAATGCCAATGCTTCCTTTTGTGTACATTTATTATACCTAATTAAAAATTTGAAAAGCAAATGATGTGTTAGATTTTTATTACTCTTTCTTCTCTTTTCCCAGGATTTTGCCAAAATTGCCTTGACATTTTACATTTTTATTTTCTACTAGTTTCCTTGTTTAGAGGTTGGGTTCCCAAAACCTTGTTGCTGTTACACTTAGTGTTTAAAATTGGTAAAATTCAAAAGTGACAAGGAAAAGATGTTTAAAAAACTGTTGCTATGCTGTTGGCATGTGTGCCAGATAGCAGATTGTGTCTGTTCTCTCTGCAGAAAACCCTCTCTTCTTACTCTGCAGGAATTTCAAGTGTGACTTCCTGAGGCACAGTGGATTACTGCAATACCACACCCCCTGCCACCTGCCTCTGCACCCCAACACCTGGTTGTGTACTCCCACTACCACCCTTATGTCCTTCAGTTCTCTGGAGCTGACTGAGGTGCTGGCTGCCCACTTCTGTGGGGCACTTCAGCTCACTAAAGCAGCAGGTTCGGCTTGTAGTGGAGAGGCAGCAGAAGGCAAACAGTACCACACCTGATACAAGTTAAAGACAGGGCCAAAAGCGGACACTAGGAGAAGTAAATCCTTTCCTCTGGGTCCAATGAGCATTATGTCAGCTGCTTCTGAAAATATGTGGGTAGCTTCCTACTCTGAATGTTCAGCACCGTTTCCTTCCACTTGGGCCATGCTTCCCTGTTTCCCCCCCACCTTATGTCTGGCTGCTGGGCTTGTTGGGCCCCTCCTTGGAGTGTTTTAATTTCATAACCCTTCAGGGAAGCAGCCGAACAAAACTAAGTCTGCAAGTTAAATTTTAGGTACACTGGTAGATGGCTGATATATGGTTGGTATGTGGAATCCTTGTGTCTTTAAGCTGTTTGCAGTGGTGAAGTTGATTTAACAGCTGACTCATAAATGTTTATTCTGTTGAGGGGGTTGATTATTCCTTCTCTGGACAGTTTCAGAAATAATATGCTGAAGAGGGGACTGCTGCTCAGTTGTCTTCCTTTCTTCTTGCCAGATGATATTACTAAGAGATGGAGCCTATTGAGATAACAGGCTTGCATTTCTCCTGCAGCAGCTATTTTTTTTTTCCTTTCCAAAAAAAGGGTCTTGTTAATTCCTGTTGTAGTCATGTCTGGGCTAAATGTGTATTTCAGTAGACATATGAGGGCTCTCAGTACCACAGAGCTCTGAAGTGGGGAGAAAAGACTGGTACAGAAACAACTGATTGTCTTTTAGCAATTGACTTTTTATGCACTGCACCCCGTCCCTCACTGTTTCACAATCTCTCTTCTGTGGTTGCAATATAGAAAGAGAAGGTGAAGGCTCTCTGCTACTGGTGAGGCTAGGAAAAGATTCTGGCCAATAAGCACAATATGTTCCACTAGCATGTGTTAAAATTTCCTCTCCTTTTGGGATCTGGTACATCCACACAGTCATCTGTTAAAGAGGTCTGCAACAGTTATTGTTTGCATTGGCCACAACTGGTACCTGCATTAGCACCAATTTCATAAACATCTTTGAAAAGATGTGACTGGGAGTTAAAAAGCAGAGGTTGTAAGTGTAGGATGGCATGTGGTTGTTCAAGTGTACATGAAGTAGCTGACTAAAGCCTATTTTATAAACTGAATAATTCAAGCAAGTTAGAAAATAGCAAAATTGGCAAAAAATTTTATCATTAAATGATAGAAATATTTATTTTGGAATGGGCAGATGTTTTAACAGATAGGAATTGGGGCCACTTCTAAGCAGAAGTTGTATTGCTGAGCAGCAATTGTATTGAAAGACAACTGGTGGGAGAGAAGTGAAGAATACGAGATAAAGAGAGACTTTGCAGAAGTCAGTTACATCTGAAACAAGAACATGCTTATGAAAACACAGCTATTACAGATAGAGTCAAAATCTAGGATTCTCCTTCGCTGCCTCTATGCCACTTCACTTACCCTTCCTTGCTGCCCCAATTCCCCTTTTGCTGCAGCAGGGTATGTGATCTATGTGCAGTGTTTGCTTTTTTTCTTCTTACACCTCTGCAAAGTATTAACTGGGACTTTTCAAGCTAAAGAGGTATGTTTTAAGGGAAAAAAAATGAATAGCTAAATACTTGAATTACTTCTTATCATGCTGAGGGACTTCTTTGTCACTACTCTGTTTACTCCTGTGTTTCCATTTATCATCTTGTCTGTGTTGTTACTGGTGTGGTCTTAAAAACTATGCCAGCAAATTAAGGAAATCAACATGTCCAAGAAATCTTCTGTCTTGCTGACATTTCATTTTTCTTCAGCTCTGTTAGGATTTAAGGCCTTGGTGTCCTGTATGAATCATGAAAGAGTTCTCTTGCAGCTGAAGAAAGTGCAAAGCAAATCCCACTCTGAATGTAGGAAGAAGGAAAGGAAGATAGTTGATTGGGTAAAACTAAAACTTCAACAGCCTCTGAATGCTATCTAAGGGACTCCTCCTGTTACTTGCTTTTCTGGACCCAGGCAGTTATTTCTACTTTCTCTTTTGCTTTCTTGCTTTCTTTCTTTTGTGAGATCTGTTTTAAGTTTTAGTCTGTAGCCTTATCTGTTTCCTGACAGCTTACACCTTCATCAGGTGGCTTTGGCAGAGTGGAATGGGGTAAGCTATAATCTAATTTTAACCATCAAAACACAATCTGCTGAAGCATGTTGATGACTGCACGTTCAGGTATGTAACTCCTGCTGTTTTAAGCACAGCAGTTTATTTACCATATTCTGCCACAAAAATGATTTGTTTATAAATGAGAAAGAGAAAAACAGGATAAGTGACTCAAAAGTATTACAGCAATTGCTCTTAGAGATTTCCCTTTGTTCTTGTTCAATGCAAATTTTATTTTCATATAGAGATCTTTGATAGAACTACAGCATTTTATTGCACAAAATTGGCAGAAGACCTGCCAGTGTTATATAGGCTGAAATAGTTTAAAAGTGGGCAAAAAAAATGTGTTGCAAAGTTGCTGTTTAATACACTATGACTCACTGGAAACAGTTGCCAAAGAAAGCCATCATAAATATTCCTAAATTAAAGTATTTAAAGCAGTTACTGAGAAGGAAAGGTTCAAGTACCTCTCTTGAGAATAGTAACTTTACATTTTCATAATTAAATTATTAATTAAGTTTGTCCACAGTCTTGCCACTATTAGTTCATTTAACATTGAGTATCAGGCTTTTTGTTGTGCAAAATTAGCCATTGATAATCCTGTAGATGCTCCTTTCTGTTGTAAAGGAGGCAAATAGATTGTAGAGCCTGGACTCACACATTCAGGAACTTGTGAAAAGTGATTGTCCTCTGCCTCTTAATTGGTTCCAGGTGTCTTTTAGTTAGGGATGAGTATGGAGAATGCTATGAGACCAGTCATTGGAGGTTTGTTTGGTTGGTTTGATTGTTGTTGTGGTGGTGGTGCTGGAGGTGGTGGTGGTGTTTTTTTCTTTGTTGTGGTTTGTCTTGTTTGTTGGTTTGGTTTTGTTTGATTTGATTTTTTAAATTCATGGATAACTTGAGGAAATCAGGCAGGCTTCCCACTTCCTTTCAGGTTTCATTGGATGTGACTATTAAAGATGCAGAGTCTGAGGCTGTACTCATCACCTGTAGAAGAACCAATGCTCCAGTATTTGAGGCTATGAAAGATGAGTGACTTTCTACTGGAAGCTCTTCAATTCAATGACCTGGGACAGGTAATCCGGAAAAAGGAAGCAGTCTTGCCTCCAGTAATTGTGTCTTCTTTTGTGTTGGGCTCATTTAGTAGCCTGCAGCCATAGTCCAGTACTCTCTAACCAAGTTCTTATAGATATATCCAGGACTTTGATGTAGTAGAATGTTACAGCAATATATTGGAATTGCAGCACAATCACAATATAACAGCTGCAATATCAGTGGAATCACAATTCAAATATACTATTCAAATTCCTATTACTGGTCTCTAAATGCTTGATGTCATGATACTGTGTCCTCACAGTTACTGGGAAGAAATATGCAGGTTACACTCAGATCAAGCCAGTTACTGTTTTCCAAGCTGATTTTTTGAGTTATCTGTTTCCTCTACTTTATATTGGGCTGAGTCACATAAACACTACCCTCCCACGTTGGCCTGGTTAGCTCAGGAAAACATTACTCTTGACTAATTATTTCAGGGAAGGCTGTTTATTGGATCTTAGGACTCAATGATGCAGCTGTATTCCTAAAGCAAAATTTTCTATCCAGTCCCTCTTGTGCTAATTTCATCTTTCTTTATGACAATTAATTGCTTTTCCTTACATTCTTCCTTCAGCACATCATTCTTGCCCACCTCCTCTGGACATTCCTCCATTGCAGGGGTCAGTCACCCAGTCTCATACTTTTCAGGAATCTCACATATGTATTTTGCAGAAAAGGGGGTTTTTTGTCTTCAGGAAGGAAGATGTTTTCAGGGGTGATACTTTTACTATTAAGAGGAAAGCTTAAGAAATCCCTAGACTTCCACCTGTACTTACAGGTTTGTGATAGTAACTATAGCTTCTCACAGTGAAAGAAGGAAGCTTCGGATATCTACTTTTATAGCTTAGTCCAATTTCTTGCCTTTTTTTGGTGTTGTTTGGTTTGGTTTTTTTCCTTCTTTTTTATTTTGTATTGATAGGATCAGACAATTCATTCATCACTTCAGTAATGCTGATGCTGTCAGGTCTAGAAGAATACTGCCTGCATGTAAAGAAAATCTGAAGGAAGAGTTATTCCCAAGCTGGTTGTGAACCAGCAAGGTGGAGTTTTACAGCTCTCACAGGAGGTCGTGTGAGCTCCAGCCACAGAAGATGGTCTTACTGATAAATGTTTCATTCTAACTGTTTGAAGCTTGATCATGCAGGCTGTCTCATAGGTGTCCTGAGCTGATACAGTGTTACATCAAATGACTTTGTGGTGGTGGTTTTAATCTGAGTAATTCTAGAAGTTGCTGTCAGAATAATATAGATGGTATTATACTGAGGGACTGAAAAAGAATTTATTTAACAATAACCTCAAATCCTGTTGTATGCATATACTTTCAGTTCTTAATTTTTTTCTTTCTAAACACAGACAGGAAAATATTTTTACTAGGGTTCTTTTTTTTGCATGACAAGGGACTGAAATTGCTCAGAGTTCATTTACGTGTTCAGCATGGTGAGGAACCGGGCAGGTTCTTTAGTACGGATAATACAACATGGAAATCTCTTGGTTTTGTATAATAAGAAACATATTCCCACCAAGTGAATGCTCACGTAACTCTTTCAACTTAAAGAACTCAGCTTGTTTGGAAATTATCAATGTCAAATATAGGTATCCATAAACCACAGTTATAGGATCAGTGGAGTTACTTTTCTTTGATACTATCATCAGCTGATAAACTCAAGAATTCCTCATGGTAAATCTTCATATAACTGAAAAAAATTGTAAATACATATGTAATAAATTTTACACTCAAATGTTCAAGCAAGCTTAACCTAATAGTATCACTATGGTGATAACCATCCTTCCATCAATATTGATATTTACCTTTTGACCTGTCTACTAAGGTTGCTAGAATTTGGACTTTTTGATTAATATAATAGCCACCAGGTAATTGACATGTGTATGACTTCAGTGATAAGATGTAATGAAATTAAATAAATATCTGCAAGTGGTGCTTTCTTGTGTTGTTCTCAGTGCTGCCTGGATTCCTACACCAAATAAAAGCCCAGCATCCTTCAACACCTTTTACTCCTTCAGAAAGAAGAAATCAAAAAGTTTACACATACAGGAGATGGCATTGTCCTTGCTTGTTTTTCACAGTAGGATTGCCATAAAATCTTGCTGCCTGGTAAATCCATCATCTCTGTGATGAGATATGAGTATAGAAGTAAGACTATTCTCCCTGCTAGAAATCTTTTATCGAATAGTATATAATCTTCTCTGACTGTTCCTTGTGTGCCTCGCCTTGCTCATCTACAGCATCACTCTTCTCTCTTAACAAATATTAATCTATTTTTTTCTACTATTACTATCAAAATTTAAGCATCTGTTTTCCAACACATTTTCTGATCTTTTGTACATGATAACGAGACACTGACCTACTCAGTTACAGAGCTTGTCAGCAATTGAACAGGGAATTGAATTCAGAAGGTGAGGCAGTAACCTTTTCTTATGGAGTGGTAGCTTTTTGCTGATTCATACTACAAAATTACCACAGAGATGAAAATGGAAAAGGCTGTTGGAAACAGCATTGGAATGAAAAGCATGTCTCTGAAGACTGCTTTGGGTTAATGGGTGAGTTTGGCCTGAGGAAAGAGGATGCTTGCTTAATATTTCAATGGATTTCACTCTGTGCTTTCAAGCTGAGTTTTGCTTTTATTCTTCTTGCCTCTTGATTCCTATACATAAGAGATATAAAAGTGAGCTTAGCAATTCCCAAGGGGTGGGAGGGCTTTCTGAGCAATGTCCTCACCACTGATGTAGCTTTCCTCCTCCACCCCTCAAAAAAAAAAATCAACTGTAAAAGACCTGCTAGTGCTGAAATGTTAAAAGCCTAACTGAACATTTTGAGCAAAGCTTTGCAGAATTCTGTGAAACCATAATTTCTTCTTTGAATTTCTGAAAATGGTATTGTAACATTAGGAAGTCCACCATGGACTTTTCTCAGCTTTGTGCAGAAGAGAGTTTCTGTGGCAGCCTCATTGTCTCAGACAAGACTAAGCAGCATTGTTCTTTTGGAACAAAGTCATGAAGTCATATGTAGCTTCAGCTGCCAAGTGTTTGCTCATGATAGCACAACAAGAGATGAACTCACAATAGTGTGGCAGTCTCCTATGCTGCTGTCAGATCATGGTAAGGTAAAGTCCAGCTGCAATGATAAATGGTTATTTACCTGACTGAGTAAGGTGCCTGATAGCATTCCTATGCAAACAGTTGTCCCCATTACCCATAGAGGAATTAAACTCTGAATTAAACTCTCAGTCTTTTTATTGCTCCTTTTGATTTCACTGATTATCATGTTATTTGCACCTGGTGTTAATGCATGAAGCTCTCTGGGCTTACTGAAAGCCTCAATACATTACAAACCATATGAAACCAGGTCTATTGGCTGACTTGCATTGAAAGTGAATGTAAGGAGTTGCCCCAGTGCAGATGATAATGTGGAGAAGGAGGACAGCAGCCCAGTTTGGTCTGAGGCACTTAAAAGGTGGGTTTGAGCCTTTATGAAGTTTAGTGGAGATGGCATTTGTTATGCAAGCTCTATCAGGACCATGCCAAGTTGTCTCCTGGCACTTTGCCCCATCATCTTGCCAGGGACTGGCCCTACACTTACCAGCCTTCTGTAGGAGAACTGGACATCTTCCCAGCCCATTTTTCCTGCACCATGGGAGTAGTCTGCAGAGCATTTTGGCTGTTACCCCCTATGTTCCTCTTCCTCCTAATATATACACATTGTCAGACTCTGCTCCCAGTTCAGGGAGTTATTCCAACCCAGCATCAGTTTACTAATAGGTGAATTTAAGTGAATTTAGGTTAATTCTTCTGACTAGATACAGGCAGGCCATTAAGTTAGAGGAAATAGGATATTCTGACATGATAGAAAAGACAAAACTAGTTTTTGCATGTTTTATAGGTAATATCTATTATGCTTTCTAGTGAGGCGAAGACGTAAAGATTTGGTTTTGTATTCAGCTTCTCTGGCTTCTAAGAAGCAAGACAAATGACAGATTTCAAAGACGTCATCCAGTACAGACAGCTGTTTAGGTATCAAAACATTCTAGTTTGCAGTTTGCTGTTTCATAACTTTAAACTATTTGATGGGCTTACAGTGTTTTAAGATATATGCATGGGTTATACCAAATAATTACAAAATTATATAAAATAATTACAAGACCAATAAATAATTATTTATTATCAAATAATAACAGGAAATTCTACTACCTAACATTACTTTCATTTCATATCACTTCTGTTATGATTACATATTGCCCAAAACTTAATTTTTGCAAATTATATGGAAAGCATAGTCTGACTTAATTCAGAAACTGTGAAAGCATCTGGTATGCTATGCTATGTTTACACTCATGTTTAACATCAATTGTTTCCACAGTTCCAGGCTAGCTGATATTAGTCAGAACTGTTCTATTGAGGATATAGGCTATTATGCAAGTGTGTTGAATGCCTTTATTTCTTCTATACTCAGTACTCTCAGGCATGAAGTCTGATGGGGTTTTGTTTGTACATATTCATGAGCACAACATAGCAAGCAAATACCTAGAGGTAGACAACATGGAATTTTAAGCATATAGGGAGACATTCAAGAGGACTATAATCTTCATACAGTAAGTCATTCTAAATAGAATATTCTGGAAGTTATGTGAAAGTTGGTTCTAGGTCTACATTTAAGTTTACTGTCTTTGTTTATGAATCCATGAAAATAGAAGCCCAAAATGTCACTGACGTTTAAAATTATGGTCCTGCATATACTGTCTTTGGTTCCTACCTGTAAACATTTCTATCTAATCTTAAGAAACCTCTAGAAGGAATAAATATTTTTCTTTATGAAGTATTTGGCAATTACCCCAACAATAAAAGACTCAGCACGGCAAGCAGGCGTCTCTGGATAGAAGGCTCGCGTACCAGTTCAAACTCTCAGGCAGGAGTCTTCAGAACAGCAGAACTTGAGCCCTGCTGTGACACCCTAGAGAAGGACAGGTAGGAGCTGACAGGTGGTATTACATGAGTAACCCCTTGCAAAATCTCATACCACTGTTTTCCCATGGAGAAGGTGTTTTATGATACTTTGACAGAGGTGAGGTCTGGTCTGTTGACTGGTCTGCTGCCAGAGCAGTTTCTACTTTTTAGCCAGGCATGATCTGAAGTAAAGTGCATGCACATCATAGGACTCTGAGTTTTGTGAGGCTGAATATGGCTGAGAAAATTAGTGCTGCTGAATTTTCTGTAAAAACAGTAGCTTCCAACAGCACCACAACAGCATACAACAATATAATGAGGAAAGACACAAAGAAGTATTGGCTTCCAAACATTTCTAATTAAATGTGATAATTGCTTTCATCTTTTAGACAGTCCAGAATTATTACCTCTGTCAAGATACATTTCTAAAGCTAAAATATCCCCCTTATTTGGATTGCATGGACAATGTGGACCCACAGGACAACCATCTCAGTTGACTCAGAAAATGATCATAAAGAGCAAATGCCCTCAAATGCAGGCAGGAACAGAGCTTGTAGAGTTCATCCAATTTCTGACAAAGCATTTAATTTTGCTTTGTCTTCAAGGGAGCCCCTCATCCTCCCATGCCAGATGGAGCAGCTCCAAAAAGAAAATTTGTCAGCTATTACCATTCTCACAGATGGAGCTCTGACATCTAAAGAGAAGTGTATGAAATGGACAAAGCTGTGCAAGGAGTCATGCAACTTATTGAGGCCATGGGATGAGGCGGGAATTGCCCTTTAAATTTGATGATTGCCTTGGGGATAAAAATCCTGTAGTCAATCAGAATGAGAAAGCAGAACCTCTTGTCAGAGAGCACTCACTGCATGTGTTGGGATAAAGGTTTCTAGACAGCAGGTGAAACCATGGAAAATGAGAGGCTGAGAGGCTCATGCAGTTAGGCGTGAACCAAGTTCCTCTGTCATTCCTGAAGCGATTGTTGTTAAAGCAGATTTTTCTCTGACATCTTGCAAAGTCTTGATTCTTGCTAGTTGTTTGCTTACTTCTCAAATCTTCCAAGCCTTGAAATCTGAACAGCAAGTCCATGATGCTGCAGATAAAATTTGAGCTGTGATGGGCATTTATGAAAGCAGAGATGAGCTTGATGAAATGGAAAGAAAAGCTGAGAAAATGGCAGAGCTGAGCCAGACCTTTGTTTACAATCATCATCTCAGAACAAACGGATTTGAAAATTATCATATTCAAAGCTAGGTAGTGTCACCAAAATGTAGGAAGTGATCACACTGCTGCAAGACACCCTTAAATGAGACCTCACTGTAAAGTGAGAACTGAAAAAGGAAAACAACTATTCCAATGCAGAAGGCGATGCACCACCTATTAGAAATATTAATGTGCATGCAGTGATGAAGCGCTTCTGCACCTCCCAAAGACCCGTGTCCCACTCCCGGTGAAGCCCTGGGAGTTTTTACAGAGGAATGTGCGGTAGGCAGTTACATGGACTCTGCACTGTCAGAAGGCACATGGACTCAGAGACTTGAGCTGCATTCACATGGATGTGGTAGAAATAGGAAGGAGGGCAGGGAGGCCTTTCCTCATGGTGGGAAGGTGCCAAGGAAACCAAGGACTGAAACGACTCTTGTTCTGCAAAACCTTGTCCGTGCAGAGCCTGATCACTGCCTGGACAAGTGCTTGGTGCAACTTTTTCGAGTTCAGTTCAGGCAGCCTCCTCAAGGGCTCCATCAGCCCTTTCTGAGCCTGCTGTGCTGAGCGCTGCGGGCTGCTTGGCTGACACAAAGACGAACGCATACATTTTCATCCACGAGTTCCTAGCACTTCACGTTATCCTGGTCTCCCAAACAGAGCTCCCGCAGCAGCCGTGGACATTCCCTCGGAAGGGCGGGAGGCCTGGAAGCAGGCGGGCCCTGCGGCGCGGCCTGCGCTGCCCGCGGCCTGCCACGGCGGGGAGCTGGGACCGCGGCCACGGCACCGCGCCTTCGCTCGGCCCGAGCCAGGCGGAGGAGGCGGAGGGGAAGCTGGAGGAGGAAAGTGGCAACTGTGCTGAAGAACTGCGGTAGAGATGAGGGCGGTGGGATGTGGTGCAGCTCCTGTGGGAAAAGGGTGTGTGGAGGAGTGTGGGAATCCATAAAATCAGAGGGTTTTGGGAAAGCTGCAAAAGGCAGGCCGCAGAGACAGCAGAACTGCGATTAGAGCTAAGCAGTAACTATAAAATAAGTTAGCAGAAAAATTATGTAAAAAGTAGAAAAGTATGGACAAATGGAACAATGGTCTGTGTATTAACACTTGTCTAGAATAACTCCCTAAGCTGCAGAAAAGTATATCTAGTGGTATATTAGGAAGTTCTAACCTTAATAATGGAGCTCTGTGCATTCTGTTTTAAGTCTTACAAACAGGTATTGTATTAGAAATCAGCAAACATTGTTTTAACTGAAGGGATGTGTGCTTATAGGGTTGGATAGAACTACTGTCAGTATGCTTTTGTTTTGTGTGATTGGTAAAAAACCTATAAGGTAAGTTGTAACATTAAGTTCTTGGTCTGCTGCCTGGGATGTGAGCTGCTGGCATCTTCCCATTGCCTTAACCATGTAATGAGACTGATGCTGGAAAATAAAATGGCTCAAGGCACATTCCTCGCAGTCCCGTCTCGCTCGTGATTTGTACATTTGTACATAGGCCCCGGCCGGCCACAGAGGAGGAGGGATGGATTAGAGGGGAACAGGGCACCAAGCAGAGACTGAATGGGGTTTGCTTGGTGGGGCTGGCAAGCAAGCAAAAAGAAAGGAGGAGGGTGTTTGGGGAGACAGGAAACTGGAGGAGAGCAGACAGGATGTGTGGACAGGTGGACTGTTGGCTCCAAACTGTTCCATCTGGCACATGGAAGTGTCTGGTGCTGGAAAAATAATTGGTGAGTGGCTAAAACCAGCTCTGTTCTTGCCCCTGAAAACACATGTTTCGAGAAGCTGCTAGGTGAGGAGAGGTGTCTGCTGCTGGCCAGAGCTGAGATCAGAAAGAACCTGAGAAGTGTCAGGGCAAAGATGAGATTCCAGGAGTTCTACCCTTTCCCACCTCGTTTTTGCTCCAGAAACTGTCCCTCACCTCCTACAGGCAGGTGTTCATCTGCTGGCTTCCTGTGTCATGCCAAATGGTACAAGATGGATTCAGTCCTTCCTTGGGAGCTCCAGGGAGTCTGGCTCCATCACAAGTCCTGGCATTCCAGGTGGGCCTTCCTTGGCTTCTGGCATGTCACCTACAGGGACCAGGGAAGCTGAGATGAGTTTGGGAAGGAGAAGACATGTCTACCTGAAAAGTGTCTCATGTTCCATAGTGTTGCCTTATCTCTCTTTTCTCCTTCCTGGAGCTGACATACCTGGGGGTGCAGCAAACTCTACTTTGGCTCTGGGTTTTTGAAACAAAACCTCACAGTTCTGGTTCAGAGCACCTCCCATCTATGTCCTTCTTCTTCACCATCCTTCTCACTTTAGTCCAGGTTTCCCACCCTCTGACTGCCAGCCAGCACTGTCACCTTCCCTTGGAATCTGTGTTTTTCCATGCTTGACTGCATGGTGCATTCAGGTAACATGCCTTAGGACTGTCCATCATAACCTTGACTTTTCAGTTGCTGCTGCTATTAACCATGTGTGCTCAAAAGGATGGATTTGTGCCTCTAGGTAGATTTCTCCTTTTCTTTTTCTTGGCATTTTTGCTGCCTAGAGGGTGAGGCCCAGCTCCAGTGTTGCTTGTGTCTAGGCAGTACCTGGCTCTTTGCAGCCTGGAATTGCAGACTCATATTAGTTACAAATCCCATGAGAACTGTGGAAAAGCAAATACATTTTTTCAACAGAGAATAGCTACTCAGGTACTGCCACAAGCAGAGTTCTGACCAAGAATTAATTTGCTATCTCAGGGTGGATGCACCTTATGCTGCATGGCCTGTCTGGCCAAATGGAGTATTCATGCATACCTTCCTTTCCAAAATGTTGGGGTGCACAGATACATAAAGACTTGTGAACAGAAAACAACAGGCAAACAGAATTTCTGTCTCTAATACTCTCCTCTGGCTGTCTGGTAACTCTGGAAGCCATTGATCAGGCAAGCCTGGTCCTTACTTCTTGTCACAGTCTAAGGCAGTGGGTAGGGGCAATGGTAGCACAACCATACTTCATATCTCATATTTCAGGAAGAGCTGAGGAGTTAGGAAGAACCCATGCAGATTTCTTGTGTGTAGAACAGTAGTGGAAAAAGCAAACTCTCTGAGTTGCTGCTGGTGGCCTGCCTGAGAGCTGGGGATGCAGTAGGCTGCAAGGCCACAGAAGCATGAATAAATTGATAGGACACTACAAGAATGTCACTTGCAGCAGCAATGTGACTTTGAACCACACTTATATAGCAGCTTTTTCCTTACAGCAAGATGAATAATCTGGTAAAATTACAGCTGCCAGTTATCAATCCTCTGTGAGGACCTTAGATAAGGCAAATCTGAATCACAAAACCTGTGACTGTACCAAAATCTGGGTAACTGCAAGAAGCGTACCCAGCGTTGCTGAAAAAAACCCCAGGCTTCCCATATAAAAGTCAGCAAGCAATTTAATAGCCAGAAAGAAATAATCAAAGCAGGAGGAGTTTTTGGGTTTGGGGGCAAGCTATTAGAATTTTGCATACCTCTTCCTTAAACCCGAGAAGTTCAGGAGAAAACCTCCTCTTTCGAGCGATATGCCAAAGTAACTCTCATTTGAGAAGAAACAGAGAAGATCCTGACAATCCTTCAGCAGAGGAGTGTCAGGGGGATGGGAAAAGAGGAACATGCATCCCTTTTGATTATCAGCAATTTCTGGTGATTACCACCAATTTCTGGTGATTTCTGAAAGGATCCTTGTGTGAGGTGTCACTGGGGAGGACTGACAGAGGTCTGACTACAGAGAAGCTGGCTAAATAATCCTCACTCCCATTGCTAACAAGACCCTGGGGCAACATTCTCTGTTAAGCTGTGCAAGGACTTGCGTGCTGCTGCCTGTGATGTTTTGTGTATGAGATATAAATTTAGAAATCAGCGTAGTTTTCTCACTTACTTGTTACTTGGTTTTTTTTGCCCCCCAAATCCATTTTATAGCTTCAGAACAGCAACTGTAGCATGGAATAAGCTAAATTAAGTCTGTGGGGAGTCTGCCTCTGCAACTGACATAGCTGGAACAAACAGATAATCTTTAAGGCATCTGATTTATCTTTGGTTCTGAACTGCAGCCTGTTTTTTTTTTTTTCAGCTGTAATCAGCAGTAGCGTAAAAGATATTTTTCCTCCTTAAAAGACTTTCTTCTTGTGTACTCCTAGACCGCAGTGCTTATAGCCATGTTAATACTGCCACAAAGAGATCAGAGTTTAGGACCCAGAGCCCTGTTTAAGGCTTATAGGATGTGACGGCTGACTGAAAATCAATGAAGTGTGATTTACCAAGCGTCATAATGAGGGCAAGATAAGGCTAGAAAGGTGCTGCCTTGCCTTGCAGACTCAACTGTCTGCTTCGATTTTTAACTAGATTGTTTTAGTCCGCTGCAAAGATGAGACTGATTTGCTAATGAAGACAGAAGATCAGATTTAAAGGAAAAGTCACGGTGGTGCCCATGCTTTGCCTAGTGCTCATTGCGCTGTGTCTGAGCCACTCAGGTAGGTGTGATTTCTTCTTCTTCCAAGCTGAGCTGCAGGTGTTCAAGTTTTTTTTCTGTTGGCTGGTTAGCTGCTGCTTTTTTGTATATGGTGAACGCTGACTTCTCTTGGTCATCCTCTGAACACTGTGTGAGTAGCAGAAAAGGGTTGTATCAGTTGCTGCCTTTGTATTGCAACCACGGTCAGTTTGACATCTAGGTTTTAATAACTGGAGGTGGGGCAATTGCTGCCTAGTAATTAACAAAAAACCCTAAGCTCGAATTTTGGCTGCTAAAGGGAATTAAGGGAGAATTTCTGTCACCAAGAGAAAAACTGAAGTGCTTCAGGCAAACTGATAAAAGGCTAAGTGTCTCGTCTGTACTTATTGGGGTGTTTTGCACATTTGTTTAGCAGTCTTTCTGCCCCAGAACTCCTGTCCTGCACCCATAGGGAACTGCTACTTGGACAGACCACAGAGTGAGACAGGAACCTGGAGGAGTGGAGGAGATGGCAGACAGTGCTTGAGTACTCAAATGCATGTTAACCTGCCAGGGAGCTCCCCAGTTTTTGCCTCTCAGTGCATCATATGGTAGATTCAGGGATGTATCTGTCCTATGGCTGCTTCTCCTTTTTTTTTCAAAGGCAGTGCTATTTTGTTCAATATTTTCTCCATGGCTTTATCTAGCTTAATAATAAAGTGGGGCTTGGTCAAAGGAACTGTTAGGCTATTTTCCCACATGATATTTCTTATTTCTCATTAATAACTTCTGCTTTTAAACTGTCTTTGTGCAAGTACTGAGGCTGTCTTACAGAGGCAGCATCTTCTTCCTTCTGACTTTCTTCCTTGTGAGACTCCTCAAGTCTTTTTTACTTTTTAGTGGCTTCCTCAGCAGATGAGATTCAACATATCCAGCCCCAAACCCAGCTTTACCACCTGTCTTCTATACCCACTTGCAGCATTAGGTACCTGAACTTTATGTGAGATGTGAAATGGCACCATTTTCTTTTGAGGGAGGTCATACACACCCACGGACACAGAGGGTGTGTGGCTGCATATATGTGTGCAGGATGTTACACTCAAAGAAATGTTAGAGCAATAATAAAATTGCTCAAATAAATTTCAGAGTATTCTGGCAGTAAGACGGAGCTGGATTTGATCATGCATATTTTGGGGTTATGGATTTTTCTATGCAATGGCTTTTCTGTTAAATTTCTTGTTTTTAACAACCATACATGAATCTCCTAAAGGGAGAGTGAAATGTCTAGGAGATGGAGTCTCTGCAAAGTCTCTCATAGTCAAGGGATTGGACCTGTGAGGCTGTGGGTAGTGAGGGGGTAGAAATGTGTTCTTGTCTTCCTTTGGTTGCAGATGCAATACCCGTCTGCCATGTTTGGGCAACCAGTCTAGTTTCCTAGGACAGATCACAGACACTGCTGTGGTGGAGCTAGGGTCTGGCATGAGAGTAAACCCTGGTACAAGCAGAAGGGGCATTCGTGGAAATAGCAGACCTCAAAGGCTTGTAAGTGACAAGACAGAGTGTGGCCCTATAGAGGACTGCTATAAACTGTGCTGACAGCTTGAGCCATTCCTGGCTCTGGGATGGAGCAGGTAGAAATGAATGTGAAAGGTCCCTCTGATCAGCCAGCCTCTACCTGCCCAGGGCTTGGTAACCCCACCACACCTTGTATTGCAGATACAGAGGACAAACACAGCTTGTGCTAGAACATCTGACAGTAAAGTTGTTATCCTGTGAGTGCAAGCACTAGGTTTCAGAGTTTATAGCTCCTCAAAGAGGAATGGTATCTTGCTGTGGCTGGAAGTGGGGGATGACAGTGTTGCTTGGACCTTGTGCTATCCTGAGAGGACCCAGAGAGCATTAAAGATTGAATTTTGTCCCATGGAAAGCTCTGTTATGAGATCCGGTTTTTGCTTTGGGCAGTTCTTCAGCTGTGTTGCTTGCTGCGAGGTCTGTCCCTGTCTGCAGCCTCTGACAGACCCTGACTGAGGTGGAGGAGGCTGCACAGCCTGTTATGCTCAGGAGATGGGCAGCAGCTGCTGGGGAAGGGGACATGGGCAGAGATAGTGGTCCATGGTCACACTCTTTCCTCCATGTAGAGTCAGAGCATGACCCTCTGCCTCCAGTTTTCAAAAACTGCTGTTTGCATGCCCTTTCTTTCCATATGGCACCGGGACCCTGCTGGGGGCTGCCTTAACTCTGATTGTTGATGCACACGGTGTGTGAGCATATTGACAGTGCCCTCCAGGGCTCTCCCACTGTCAGGTCCTGGCACCATCCCTGCGCCTGCAGACCCCTCCTGCACCTAATGTTTGGCAGTCCAGGCACAGATGTTCTGCTCACCCTGGGGCTGGCAAGGCATAAGCTGGGCCCTGGACAGTGTCCTGTGAGGTCCCTTTTGACTGCTGACACAGCAATATTGACTGTGATCCCTGTTGTGTGGGACCAGTCTTTTTTCCTCCATGGTGGCTTTGAAGAGAGATAAAATCCTTCTCACCCTTGGTTGCTGTGCACAAGGGAAGAGATGGAGGTCATGTCAGAACCTCAACACCACGGGGAATGGGGCTCATGTTTGGGAAAGGATGGAGGGTCTGAACTGCCCATCCCCCTTCATGGTAGCAAGGGGAAGGGGCAGCATGGTGTCAGTGATTGTGGGAGTCACAAGTCATGCAGGTACAGGCCATGACGTCTCTGTGCTTGCCTGGCAGATCTAGCTCTGACCGCACATCCAGCTCCTGTTGCTGCCCAGTGGGCTCTTTTTGCTTTGGCAAATAGTCCATAGAGAATATAAACCTGGTACAAAGTCATCACTGCTCTGGTCTGATGATTTATTTTTTTTTTAATGTGAGTTGGGCTTGGGCTATTTTCCATTCACTTGCCCTGGTTCTGCTGAGAGTCTGTGCATCTGAATTCCTGCAGAATTCGCTGTTCAAGACAGGATCTGCCTGGAGGTGAATTTTCCTCACATCATTGCTCTGTCTCACTTTTTCAGGTCATGGTGTTCTTCATGTCCGCTTTCTGGCAATGCCTCCACTCTGTGTTGCTCTCTTTCAGATGTGAATGCCTTCAGTTCAGTTGCTGAAAATGAGGATGCGCTCCTCAAGCACTTATTTGAAGGCTATCAGAAATGGGTCCGCCCTGTGGAAAACTCCAACGACACCATCAAAGTCCTTTTTGGGTTGAAGATATCACAGCTTGTGGATGTGGTAAGTGTTGTGTTAGTAAAGCACCACTTTTACAGATAGTTGTGCCTCCACCTGGGAGGACTGGTAATGTAATTAGCTTTTACCTCCTGACACAAGAAATGCACAGTGATGGTTGGGCAGAAAAACACTAAGCATGAAATGCTGCTGGTGATACAACCTTCTTTCCTCCCCGACTCCCCTCCATTCCCAGCATGGACTGTAGGACTCATTTGTTTTGAGGGAAACCTGAAGGTCCTTTTTTCCCTATTGTTCTCAGGGAATATGGCCTAATTTCCATAAGGTTTTGATCAAACAACACATGCCAGACAGTCCTTGACATCTATGTTGCAATTTAATGACAAGACAGCTACAGAATGGGACTGAGGAAGAGTAAGAGATGGTTGGACATTATTCATTCCAAGCAAGCTTGCATTGATGCCAAAGATAGTTCAAGTCTTAACCCAGCTGGTCACTAAGATGAAACTCTAGAGGC
The DNA here is from genome assembly GCF_014805655.1 of Passer montanus. Lineage (NCBI taxonomy): Eukaryota > Metazoa > Chordata > Aves > Passeriformes > Passeridae > Passer > Passer montanus. The sequence continues at coordinate 1,838,061 of NW_024370152.1, read as the reverse complement.
AACATAGCTAATCCTCTGTTTCTGCCCTTGTGGAAATTTTCCCTTCTCTTTCTGCTGCAATGCATGATGGAATTTTCACAATGCCCAGAGGTACCCACATAACAATGTGCTCCTTATATCCCCCAGCCCCTGGTAATGTTCCCCTGTGCTGTGGAAGGCACACTAATTTTGTGCTTTATTTACATAATTACGACAGTGTTTCAGCTTGTATCTTCCCAAACTCACTCAGGCTGACCAGTGTGGGGAGCTGAGCCATCCTATGAGCCTACAACCTGATACCACTTGCTGGCTGAGCCCTGGCTGCATCCTGGGTCTTTGGCATATGATTCCTTTGAGCTCCTGTGAAATGCTGAACCTCAGTTTTCCAGCCTCAGAGGCTCCCAGTGATAGCAGAGACAGCACCTAGAATTCAGTCAGTTTCCCTCAATGGTGACTGAAGAACCCAAGCCCATGGAAAAAGGACCATAGGGATCTCCTCATCTTGGCACGGGGTTGGACTCAGCAGGCACAGGGTCTGTTTCTAATGGCTGGTTTGGTATTGCAATCCTCTCTCCCTTGTGTCACTCTAGGATGAGAAGAATCAGCTGATGACAACCAACGTGTGGCTGAAACAGGTAAATTAGACCACCTCAGACCTCCCTTTTCCCCATGGGAGCTGCTGCACTGAGTAGCCATCTCAGTTTGCTGCCCACTGTGCCATGTATCTCATTTCATGATGCTGAGTGGCCAGCACCAAGACACTTCAAGTTTTTACTTCACTCTTCTCACTTCAGCCTACGTATAGAGACAGAAAGGCAGGCAAGTAGGCCTTTAGGACATAGGGTACCCTCTTCTTCTGACCTGCACCCCAGCTGTGTGCTCAAGCCAGTATTTATTTCAGGGAAGCGACACAGCTGGTACTGCAGTGGCTATCCCTAGGATGTTATACGTGCCCTGAGGGACTATCCTGTCTCATACTTAGAGGTCACACAAGTACTGTCTCTCTTGCCTGAGCCAAGAGTGGTGCCTCGGATATTTTTCTTCATTCCTCAGCATATGTAAAGACAAAAAGAGGCCAGTATGTTACACACACACACACACACCACAGACCTTTTCCCATTAAAAGCTGTAGCAAATTAATCAGATCTCTCTATCATAATTGCTTTCGGAACTGACAGTGATTTATACAAATGAGGGAAAGGCACAAATTGAACTGTTAGGTCTCCTTTCTTCTTCACTCCTGAAGAACACTGTTTTTAGTTTAAGTTACATTGCACCAGTTTATTGACCTTGTGACAGTTATTTTAAGTCTCTCAGCCTTGTGAGTATCTGTAAAGCTGATCCTGGGCAGAGGGCATAAAAAACAAGCCGTACTTGAAATCATGCCATGAGGAAAGGTTCTTGGGGGTTGCTGGGCTGGTGGATGAGAAATATGTCTCAGTTTTTGTCTGGGTACTGTACTGCTACAGTGAGTGTGAGATTCTGGCTGGAGCAAGACCCCTAAAACCAATATGAATACTGCATGTAAAGATGATCTCTCCCTTGCAGAGGGAAAATCTCAGACTTCCCCTCACTGTGGGGAAGACAGAATTTTTCCCTTTTGCTGGAGAAATTTCTCTCTGATCCAAATACAACTGCTGGGAACCTGCCCTGAATTATCTGCAGTATTACAGTTTCCTCACCTTTAGCAGCAATTGTAGAGCCCCTCTTGTGCACAAGGCCACATTTTGGCTCCCTTATTTTGAGTATCCACTTGGGCAGACAGCAGAATACTTCTGTAAAGGGCCCTCATCTGCCCTCATCTGTCCTCTCCTCTTTCCAGCCCATTCTCCTTGCAGGCTGTAGCACCCACCTTCACCTGCAGGTCCAAGCCCTGTGCACTGTAGACACACTGATTTCTCTGGAAGCCTTTAGAATGCTCAGATTTTAGCCAGGGCAGCTCCTCAGGGAAACTCAGGACTGTGATTTCCCAGAGCTGGGCTCTCTGGAGTTGTTACTATTTCTAATACCACTTCTCCATCTAATGAGCTGAAAACGTTAAGACCCGAGGTAATGCAAAGGGAGTGGAAAATGAGGCACAGGCTCTAGTTTTCATACAGTGTAAGTGCCCTCAGGAGCTCAGGCTGAGCACTAAGTACCTGTGCCTGACCCAGGTGTCTTGCTGTGGAAGTTGTGTGTTCATGTAGGCCCAGCTCCCTCAGTTTTTCCTTGTAAAAGGGATGATCCACTCCCCTCATCATCTTTGTTGCTCTCTTGGTGGACTTGCTTTATCCATGTTTTCTTCATTCTGAGGAGCCCAGAACTGGACACAGAACTCCAGATGTGCCTCACCAGATGTCCTGAGTAGAACTCCAGATGTGCTTCTACATGTGCTGAGGGGCAGGATCACCTCCCCTGAACTCTTGGCAATGCTCATCCTAATGCACCCCAGGATCCCATTGGCCTTCTTCGCCCCCAGGACACACTGCTGGCTCATGGACAGCTTGCTGTCCACCAGGATCCCCAGATCTTTCTCCACAGAGCTTCTTCCCAGCAGGTCACCCCCAACTGCTGGTGCCTGGGGTTGTTCCTCCCCAGGTTCCGGTATGGAACCTTGGGGGACACCACCAGTGACAGGCTTCCAACCAGACCCTGTGGCACTGTTTACAAGCTCTTTGGGATCTGCCATTCTGCCAGGTCTCAATCCACCTCACTATTCACTCATCCAGTTCAAACATCCTGAGTTTGCCTATAAGGATATTGAGAGAGAGACAGTGTTGAAAGCCTTGCTGTAATCAAGGTAGACAATATCCAGTGCTCTCTCCTTGTCCATCCAGGGAGTTGTTTCAGCATAGAAGGCAAGGAGGTTGGTCAAGCATTATTTACTTTTAGTGAATCCATGCTGATTGCTCCTGATCACCTTCATAATTTCTCAGCAAGAGTCTTACTTTTCTTGGATAAGCAAACCTTAAACACAAGCATTTTCTTTTCCTTTTTTTTTTTGTTAACCCCAGACATCCTGGTGCTCAAGATGGTGGGACTTGATACACAAGCAGGCTGACACACAAGGTTCAGAGGAGCCTTTAGTGGTTGCTGAGAAAGTGTCTGGATTCAGGCAAGCTACGCAGTCTACTAGCAAGGGCCAAGAATCTGAGTCTAGTGTTTTTTGTTCCACTAGTGATGGGTTATACTCTTCAATGACAGCACAGAAATGGAAATTTGGTAAAGCTGGAGGAAGGGGAGAGCAATTGCAATGTCTGGAGCAGCTTGGAAAAAATGGAGAAGAGAGGGAAAGAGCCTTATGCATCTGCTGCTATGGTTTGTGTCAGCAGGGAGATTCCTGTTTTAAACTGCTCATCTTCCAAGTCTGCACACAGCCGATTTTCTGCTCTGGTAAGAAGAAACAACCGTTTTCCTTGGAGACATGAAAGAGCACTTTAGCTGTGAGAGAAATCAATGCAGAGCAGGGGGAAAGTGAGGAGTACTGCAGATGGAGCAAATCACCCAGGCCAAGGGGCTGCTCCAGTTCAACTCCAGAGGGATGATTCTATCTCCAGGTGGCTCACAGGGTATTTGCTGCTCTTGTGTTAGGAGGCTACAAGATGACTGTGTTGGCTGTTGCTCAGCCTTGACTGTCCCCTTGCATGATGTATGTTTCCAGCCTAAGTCCCGTTGTGTCCAGAACATAGGTGAGACTGTGATCACGTAACAGCCTAGGCTTCTGGAGACATTGTTAGACACCCATCCTCAGAGAAAAGATAATGCTAAAAGTGGTGTACTCTGTCCCTGATTCTGAAGCTACGAGCAGCAATGGCCCCTCTTCTCTTTCCGTACCTGAACAATAACAAATGTCTCTAGTATAGCTTCAAAAAGCATGTGGCGTCAAAGAAATAAGAAGGGAACTATATGGAGAATTAATAGACAATATTGCTTTTTTGGTTCATCCCTAAGTCGTGGAGGAAATTACCCAGTGAAGGCTGAGACCTCTGCATCCCTGGAGATCTCTTTGTGCTGCAGCTAATGGAAACTGGTTCATCTTCCACTTCTTGGTATTGACCACAGTCTACAGCTCTTGCATGACATTGCTGCTATTTCTGTGGACAAATTAATATACTCATCAATAATGAACAAGGATCAGAGAGCTGATTTTCCATTGCCTTTCTGTGGAAATCTCCAGGTTGTTGGAGCCACTTTGTTATGACCTCCCTATCTGAAAATCCAGTAAAGGAGAGAAAAATTAATCTAGAGTTCAACATGATGAAAATGGAGAGGACTCTCCCTGCTTTTGTAGCCAAATAGTTACAATGACATCTTGTTATTTTTCCTGCAGTAGTCTGCAGGTCTTTCTGATGAAAGACCAATTTTATTTCTTCTTCTTTTTTTTTTTTTTTTGCCAGGATGGTGTACAGATATTGTGTTGTATTCCAATTACTTAAAAAAGCCAAGTCTCCACTGAGAAGTGAATCAAGGCCACCTCTACTCATTTGTGTGCTAGCATCCACACCATCTAGGGTCCATGGAGTCTTCCATAGGGTCTGTGCCAGCCAAAACCTGCTTGGGCTGGTTCTCAGAGGGAAGGAAAGCTGCTGCACTAAAGGGAAGTGGCTCCTTCATTTTAGACTACTCCCAGGTGGGCTGTGCAGGGTGGTGAGTAAAATGAGAGTCAAGTTCTCTCCAGAAGTGCTGGCTTTGAGGTTACGAGCCTAGGGATGGGTTCTTGGGTCTCACCTGTGTCTGGAGGAGCAGTGCTTGTGGGGATCAATACCTCCCAGCCATGCCTGTCGGGCACCCTCTCTGCAGGTGAGCAGCCTCATAGCAGGTTCTGCCTGCTGTGCTGTGCATGCAGCTGTTGAGGCACATGTAAGGGTGAGGAAGGAGGCTGATGCTTATGAGTGGACACAGAACTCCACTGTTTTGTTATAGGAATGGATTGACCACAAGCTGTCCTGGAATCCAGATGAATACGGTGGGATCACTGCTATCCGGGTCCCCTCTGAGTCTCTGTGGCTTCCCGACATCGTTTTGTTTGAAAAGTGAGTAGCGTGGCTCCTTGCTCTGGGCTTGGGCCAGAGCTTGGGCAAGGCATGTCAGCTACTGTGAGGTGTGTGTGTGCTGTCAGAAGGCTGCTTCTTTAGGCCATGTGAATGTTGTGCACCTTGTGCTCCAGGTGAGGGATAGAAAGCAGAGCTCAAATGGGGTACGACTGGGGCAAACATAGTCCTGAACTTGGTACTGTTTCTTCCTGTCCAACTCCCAGTGCTGATGGACGTTTTGAGGGATCCCTGATGACCAAAGCCATAGTGAAGTACAATGGAGTGGTGACCTGGACACCACCGGCCAGTTATAAGAGCTCCTGCACAATGGATGTGACCTTCTTCCCCTTCGACAGGCAGAACTGCTCCATGAAGTTTGGGTCGTGGACATATGATGGCAATATGGTGGACTTGATTTTAGTGGATGAAAATGTAGACAGGAAAGACTTCTTTGATAATGGGGAGTGGGAGATCTTAAACGCCAAAGGTATGAAAGGCAACAGGAAGGATGGGCTGTACTCTTACCCATTTGTTACTTACTCCTTTGTATTGAGGCGCCTTCCATTGTTTTACACTCTTTTCTTAATAATCCCTTGCCTGGGATTGTCTTTTCTAACTGTCCTGGTGTTTTACCTGCCTTCAGATGAAGGTGAAAAGCTTTCATTGTCAACGTCAGTTCTAGTCTCCCTCACTGTTTTCCTTTTAGTGATTGAGGAAATAATCCCTTCTTCTTCCAAAGTCATCCCACTGATCGGTGAGTATCTGCTCTTCATCATGATTTTTGTGACCCTCTCTATCATCGTGACTGTGTTTGTTATCAATGTCCACCACCGATCCTCAGCAACTTACCATCCCATGGCACCCTGGGTTAAAAGGCTCTTTCTCCAGAAGTTGCCTCGTCTGCTCTGCATGAAGGCCCACGTAGATCGCTACTCGTTCTCAGAGACTGAAGAAAAGGGAACCACCTCAAAATCAAAGTTTCTGGGGAAGCAGAAATACAAGCAAGCAAAAGACGGAGAAAAAATTGTTATTGCCTTTCTGGAAAAGGCAGCTGACTCCATTCGGTACATTTCCAGGCACGTTAAAAAGGAGCATTTCATCAGACAGGTAGGTGAAGGGAGGGCAAGGAGGGAATCACACTTTCCTTGACAGCAATGGCTTCCAAGCTCTTTCCTTTTCTGCGTGCTTTTCCCTTTGCCTCTTCCTCCTGCTCTCCTCTGACACATATTCTTCCTCAGACTTTGATAAATAATATGTTTTTGAGACAACACATAGTTTCAAGGAGAAGCATATTGTTCTGTGAGAGTCCCTGCTCTTTACAGGTGCAAGAGACTAGTAGCCTCTCCTGGAGGAATTCCTGGTTTGGGTTTATTTGAATAACCTTGTCCTGTGTAAGTTTGGGATACACACAAATCTGGAAGCCTCTAAACTCATATGCTCAAAAATGTAACTTTTACACTTACAGGCAAGCTCATGGCATTTGCCAGGTGTCAGTCCTGGCCTCCCAGCACATACTGTGCACTGCATAGTTGCTCTGTTTTAAGTGAAAGTCTTCTAGAGTTCCAGTAACACATGTTTAGATTAGCTCCCTACTGCTGTCCTTCTCCTCTCAATGAGCCTCCTGGCTTTTAAAATAGCAAATTACTGTGTTTGCAAACAATGAATCTCATCCAAGGGTAGGACAGTAGAGCAATGCAGCTGGCAGCATTTGGAAAGACTTCTGTTAGCATCCTCCTAACAAGAGCTAGGGCTTTGTTTAAACTGTGCTGAGAGAACTGCAGTAAAAAGGAGAGCAGTAAATCAAACATGTAGTATGTGAGCACATACTGTCCATGACTATTACTTGTTTGAAACGGAAATAATTTTAATAAAAAGGTCCCTTGGATTACCTTCATAAATAGCACTTTTCTGTATGCATAGTTGTGCCAGCACTCACCATTCAAAATTCCCCTCCTGAGTGTACCCAATCTGAGTCAACAAATCACTTAAGCAAACACAAATAAATGGAACTGCTTGTACTGGAATCAATGCCTGTGTCCAAGTGCTGTGACAGAGCCTCATCCTCACATTTACAGGGAGATGCAGGTCTGTAAAATGAAGTCCAGTTTGTTGGAAAGCCATCCTCAAAGCTAAGTCTGTAAATTTTCATATATGCACTTAACTAAAACCTTTTGTGCAGGCTGAGGAAGCCTCATCACCATGTGCATAGAACTATGGAATTGCTTTGGGGATTTGAGTGATTTGCAGCTATGAGTGCTGAAAAGGGGATCTCTTTTAGTTTTAGGCTACCACATACTACAAACATCTAATTTTAAAACCAGATTTGGGGTGCTGAAATGTATGTAGCAGTGTCAACACAGTACCAAGCTTTTTACTATTTGTTTATCCTCCCTCTATCCTTCGCAGGTTGTACAAGACTGGAAGTTTGTAGCTCAAGTCCTGGATCGGATCTTCCTGTGGTTATTTCTGGTGGTGTCAGTGACAGGTTCAGTTCTCATCTTTACCCCTGCATTACGGATGTGGTTGAACAACGCTTTGTAGAAAACACTCAGTAACATACAAGTATGGTGTCAAGGGACAGTGGTGCCTTGTAGCTTGGTCTCTGCTGTACAAGACGGGAAGCAGCAGCAAGAATGAGGGAAAATGATGATGACAGTGGGCATTTATTAGTGCTTTCCATCTTAATAATAACTCTATCAGTTATAGATTTTGTTGAAATCAGAGAAGAGCTTGGTGCACAGCCAAGGCCTAAAGTGAACTGGGGTTGCACAATTGAGTTATCATTATTATATTGTTAGCTTGTTTGTATTACTATAAAAGACAAGATTATTAGTTAAAATTGGAAATAGAAGGTGTTGCAGAATAATGATATTTAAAAGGCAGATCTGCCAGTTAAAATGCTACTTTGTAAAAGAAGTTACAGTAGGAACACAAATCTCTACTCAGTTTATCTGTGTTTCCAATTAAAAAGCAGTGTAAGTGTCTACAGTCTGCTTTATGCATGTGTCAGAACTGGCAATTGCATAGCATGTGCATCAGAAAAAAATATAAATTCTTCTTAGATGGGATGCTGAAAACCTTGACTGTTTAGCCTCACCTTGCTGTAGGATCAGCTCCACAGCGGCGGAACCTATCTCTGCCCACCTGCTACCAGCCTTTATGGATGCACGCTTTGTCTCTCACCTCAGCCATCAGGAAGCTACAAGGTATTGCCCACTTTGCAGTATTATTTGCAATTTTGTTTGCTGCTCTGTAGCGTACCAGAAGGCTGACCAAGTGAGGATTTTTCCCCATGCTCCACATTTAACTATTATTCCTTCACCTGCTTGTTCACAAGTGGGAGATCACCTAAGTGAAGGTGGCTGTGCTATTCCATAAGGCGACAGTGATACTCCTGAAATGTTCAGCTGGAGGGAAGCTGCAGACATCTGTTTTGGCAGATGAAAGTTTTGGTATTTGCAGGAGTGGGATTTCTCTTGAGAGCTATGGGGTGGACTGGTCACCAGGAAGATATATTTTTAGCTGTTGGCTTGTCCATGTTTCCTAGGTAATTCAGAATTTCATTCCTTTAATTAATTTATTATGAGATCCTTTTGCATGATTAGAAACAGCTCTTAAAAGTGTTAAATAAGTGAGATGTGACAGAAAACACCCAGGTGAAACTCTTCAACACAGGAATGACACTGTCACTACTTTTGCTGGGGCAGTGTTTTCCAACACGGGGTGCTTTAGAAAATCCCATTCAGAACTTGCAAATATTTTCAGGGTTAGCAAAGGATTTGGAGATCCAATTTTTGACAGTCTAAATATGTGTTTAAGTTTTAGCTAGCCTTGAAACTGTCTCTCTAGAGATGGAGGTTAGAAACTGTTAAAATACATAGAGGTGTTCTTGTGCTTGGATTGTGCATGCACAGCAGACCTCCATGAGTTAATGTAATCCCATCATGTTGTGTCAATGCAGAAACTTCTGTTCAATTGTGCAATTATTATTAATAAAGATGTATTTAGTAAATGATTCCTGGGATGTCCATACACTGGGGTTTGCTGTTGGTTTGTTGTCAACAATGGACTGTAGCCCATTTAAAAAGTTTTGTCCCAAATGTATTCAAACAGAGGGGTTTTCAGGTTCTTGGAAAGTCCTTATTACTTTTTAGCTCTCTCTGTGAGTTTGAGCAAGAAGCATTCAGATGTGGTTATTATATTTCTGGAATAAACTCATTTAGTTTGGCATATAGAGAGAGATCTCTTAGCATAAGATACTGCCATAAAACTTGACCATTAAATCATAAAATTCATATACATTGGCCATTCTATCAGTTGCTCCTTTCTTCTTGAATAAACTGCATTTGTTCTCCTAGACAGTACTGTGAAATATCTGTCAGAAGAGAGCCAGGAAGCTCTTCTTTCCAGTGTTTCCAGACTTTTGTGGTCCACTACTGATAGGTATTCCCTATGAGCACTGCCTCCAGGAGGCTGCCTGTTAGCCATGACAGATGACAACCTCCTCTCCTGGGAATCTGCCTCAGGTGTCCATCTGACAGATGGTCCTGTCTCCACCATGCAACGCTTTGGTTGCCCACCCGCAGGCACCACATGGCTCTGTCTCACACGTCTGTGTCTGATGCCAAGCTGCTTTTCCTGGCTTATGCTGGTGAAGATCAGCAGAGCTCGTGTTGGAGACGTATGAAAATTGCAAAGGTATGGCTTCTGGCCTTGAGTCTTCCTAGCATTGCATCTGGTACTGCTACATCTGTAGTTTCACTACTCATTTCCTTCTGCTCCCTGATCCTGAGCTTCTCTAAATCTGTTTGCTGCTGGCTCACAAAAGCATTCACCATGTTCCCCACAAAGGTCTGCCACTAAAAACACAACTAGGGAGCACATTTGGGCAGACAGTCCTGCAGTGGGGCCTTCCCTCTGCTCTACTTACTTGGCCTGTGGATGACAATATTGCAAATCACAAGTCTTAACAAAAAACCAATAACCTTCTGCCTTAATACTATCTCAGCCTGTGCTCTCTCAGTTTCTGGGAACTGGTTTGCTGAGACATTGGCACTGCTTTTAGCACTCACATATATGACCCACTCATCAAAAGATAAATATGAAAAACTCCTCTGGGCCTTTTAGTGGAGGTAAACTGAAAGAATGGTCTCCCTTGGGAAGAGAATGTAAAGAGATGTTGAGCTGTTTAATTGCTTCTGTGCTTTTAAAGTTAATTCATAGATGCCATTACTCCCAAGGAGAGGAGAATTCTTGCTGCCAGTGGTACTCATCACTGAGGCATATTAATAAAGGGTGTTGCTGACTTTGGAGCTGATGGGGTGAGAATAGACCTTTTCTGTGGCTGTGCACAATGTGTGACCCAAGTCAACATCTGGGATGGCACCAGCTCCAGTTGTAACTTTTCTTGTTATTTCATTTAGAAGGTCCCCAACCTTCAACAAGAGTTGGGCAAGCAAAACTGTCGTTTTCGTGTGGCTCTTCCATGTCTGCTTGCAGGGACACACCTACTGCAGCCTCCTTCAGGGTGACATGCTGATATGCCTCTTGTATCCCCCATCTCCTCTCTCAAGTACTTTCACAAAGCTTGCAGCAGTACATTGGGCTCCCAGTATTGAATGTGTCAAACACAGCTGAGAATTGCAAAAGATTGCTCCAAAAGTTATTGAGTTGCAGAAAGGAAGGGTAAATCGTGCACTAAGAAGAGACAGAAGAGGACTTTGTAAATCAGGGATTTTGCTGAAGTCAGATTATTCACTGTGAGGTTGTAGCTGTCATGCTTAAGAGACCAATGCAATGCACCTTCAGCCACAATATTTTCATGGTTTGGATGGTCATAGAGTGTAACAGGAAATGCTAGCAGTCAGATGTCTTTTCTGTAGAAATGAAGTTTGTAGGTTCAGAATTCAGCTCTCCTCTTCAAATTTCCTTTATTTTCCCTCACCTTCTTTCTGATTAAAGTAGCATCTATAAACACATTTACAACAGGAAAATCTAAAAAAAAACCCCAAACCACAAATTCTTCAAGAAGGTGTATCTCAGGAGTGACATTTAATTGACAGACTGACAAAATAAACCATGCTTTTTCATACATCTGTCAGTTGCTACATCATTGAACAACATTCAGAGGATTACAGAAAATAATAGTTTTCTTCTACTTGTTGTTCTACAATAATGACTAGGTGAATTAAGACAGTTATATTCTCGTCATTCTGCCTTTATCACTAATATATACACTAATTCATTCCTATTCTCTTTATTATGAAACATCACAAAAGAGTAAAAGGCCAGTCAGTGACTTCAGAAACCGGGAGTCTTACTTTCCAAGGATTGGTGATGTTCAGAGCATAGACCGATGCATGGCAGACACTGAAAGCACTGCACTGACACTGTACAGTTAAATTTAGAGGCTCTTGTAACAGAGAAGGGCTTTGTATTCTTGGAGCCATTTGGTTTAATTATAGTGGTGCCTTTTAAAGAAGAACCATTCACCACAAAATTTACAGGAATCTAAACAAATGAGGGACTTAAGGGTAAACCACCGACATCTTATAGAAACCACATCAGGAACACATCTACTAAGTGTTTCAAGAGGAAGCACACTAGGATTGAGACCTGGTTACAGAGCAGCAACCTCAGCCCCACAGGACATGGCCATAAATTTCAGGTTTGCACACACAGCACAGACCAATGAGCAGTCAGAAAACAGAACACCACTGCACATCTGTTTGAAACAGGGTGCTCAGCTTTGCAAAGGATTCACGGTATCCATCCTTCTCCTGCTGGGATATGCATAATTTAGGTTGGTCATGGGTTTTAAAAACACTAAACCTCAGATCAATCCAGTGCTGTCAAACCAATTCTGTCTATGACAAGTAGCTAGGCAGGGACAAATTCTTCCCTGTTGGGTTTATGTCTGAGCCTGAGCAAGCAAGAGTTTTCAGAGCAGAATCTGTGGACTAGGGCTGCTGTTCATCTGATGACATATGTGGCTTGGAAATCCTACTGAAGCTCATCAAGGTCTTGGTACTCACTATCAGGAAGTAAAGGCGACTTTGGTCACATGGAAAAGTAAGTGGCAGATCAAACTAATTTTAAGAGATTTTAGAAGCACAAAGTTTTCAAATGTGTATGACTCACATGGTAACTACATTCTAACATTAAGTCCATTTGTCATCAAATATGATTAAATGCTTAAGATCTGTCTGATTTCAAACATGAATGTAAACACATACTTTATTGTTCTGGGAGCCTCTCTGGCTGGGTGCTGACGAGGTGGTGAGCAGAGGCATTATGTTAGAGGAGAGAAAGAGAAGGTAAATTGCTGAACCGGAAATGAAACAAGAGCAAAAGTGGATAAAAAGCAGTGGATTTATGTTTCTGCTATTAGTGGCTGGATAAAGAGCCCCACAGTCCCAAACACACACAGGATTATAAATACCCAGAGAAATACTCTGTCTATCACCATAGCTATGTATTTCCAATCATCTTCCACCTGCAAGAGAATAAAAAAAAAGAATGATAAACTACATGTAATGTTACATACAATTGTGAGTTGACATTATGCAGTAGAAATGCCCTTTGTGCTTTTTAATATAAGGAAGAGCACACATGTAAGTCAGGAATGTTTCTTGTCATGCTTATAGTAGCTGCAGTTTTCATTTCTCTTCAGAGGGGGCTGATTTTCTAATGGTATTTTACCACTTTTGAGAACATACTACACTGTTCTAATCTGCTGAATTGTTCTAAACATTCGAGTCTGAGGGGAGCCCATCCATGGTTGTGATGCTGATATTAACAAATAGGACCTGACCATGTGGTGGGTGCAGAGTGAGATGGTTTAACAGCAGGCACAGCCATCATAGCTGCACATCACTAAACCCTGTTGAAGGATTTTTCCTGACAGCCCACACAAGACGCACTTTCTGGTCTGATTTGAAACACTGTTTCGCCAATCAAGCCCTACTAATTTCAGCAAACTGGACACATGGATACATGGACTATGGCAAAGTAAGGGTTCCAGCTGAGCAAACTGCAGTGTCATGTGCTAAGCAGGACAGAGTGGATTTTGCATGGCTGAGAGACAGACCTTGGAATCACATTCAATGGAGTTGCTGTCCTTTAAACTGTACCTTTAAACTTATACTGCACAAGAAACACTGCATCAGAAGAACATTCACGCATTTAAAGTAGTGACTAGTTAAGAGCTCTCTGCTGAGGGATCTTCCACTTGTTTTCCTAATTTAATTATATTTGCCTCCAAGAAAATACTGGCTTTAGGATTTTTATCATGTTGAGGGTGAGCAATACAGCAGCAGGTATTGGGGAGTATAAGTAAAATTTAAGTAGGGTAAGTTTGAAGTTGTAGACTCTGATAATGGCAATTCAGCCCAGGTGAGAAAGAGATAAATAAGGTAAGACTTTTCAGGTTTGTATTTAGTTTAATTCTATCCAAGCTCCCAGAGCTACTGAGAGGATAGCTGTGATAGTAATTTTGTTGTGTTAAGAGATAGGGATATTATGAAAAAGAGGGTGGCCATGATAGTAACATGACCATTAATAGAAACAGGCTGGTAGTCAGGGAAGAACCTTGGACGACTTCTGAAAAGCAGACATGGAAGGTGTCCTTTGCATGAAAGAACACTCAGGAAGAACTCCCACAACTATAAATGTTTCTGCAATTTTTGAAGGGCTTTTATTTATATAGGACTAGTACATAACACCACCCATATTGCTTTGTCTATCTGGCTGAAGCAGAAGCAGTCGCCAGAATCACTTTTTCTCAGGACTTGCCTGAGAACAAATCCTGATTTTTCTCTGAAAAGGGGATTTTTTGTAAATGAAAAATTATGCTTCCCATCTCTAGTATGGTCTGAAAGGTAAGATACAAAGCTGCTCATGAACACTCTGGACTAAGAATAAAATTCTATGTTGTAGGAGAGATTTGCAAAATGGAAATCAGTGAAACTAGTAAAGGAGGATTTCTTCTGAGCTGTATCATCAAGACAGTAAGTTATTTGGACGACTGCATGGAAAACTTCTTTTTAGGAGACCATCAGAGAAAGCAGCTGAACCAGTACATGAATATGTTTTATGCAGCTGGTGTGATAATGAAAGCAGGGCTGAAACGTGTGGGTTAAGCAAAGCACTAAGGCTATTGGACTAAGCAGGCCTCAGCTCAATCCCCATCCTCCTCTATGGTGAAAATTCCTGTCTTTTGCTTCAGGCTGGCATGTGCTGCATTCTCACTCTATGAATTCAGCCATTGGCTTAGGTTTACTCCTTTATTCAAAAATTTATAGGTTTTGCTTTCAGATGAAACTTCTGCAGGGCATAAAGAAAGGGGGGAATAAAAGCGATCTTTAGGTTTCACTGAAGTTGTATGATTTTCAACAAAATATTCTGATAGAAATAATGCATATCAACATTTTCCTTATAAAGTTGTTGTGATTTTCAATATAAATACAGCAGTATGTAGCTTTGAAATGGATTTTACCATCATAGAGCATCTAAAAAACTTCAAAACCAAAAGCAAAAATTCCATGACAGATCAAAGATATATGTTTCATTAGGTTCTAAACACTTTTAAAATATCTTGAAGTGTCAGAGAATTTCTGCTCCTTATGTGTTCTTGGTGTCAGAAAATCCTTTTGCAGCTTCTTTTAGTTTGTTTACACAGGAGGATATGGCCCCAGAATCCTTTAAATTCTAGTGTGCACCATTTTCTATGATAGTAATCCCAAATAAGAAAAAAATTTATGACCTCACACAAACAACCCATTTAGATGGTCTTCTTCCCCAGGAACTTGTTCTGCTGCTTCTGTACCTTTAGGATTTCCTTTTTAGACCACGTCCAGCCCTTTGACCTTCAGGACTCACTCCAAAGGGACTCTGGCAATCAATTTCCTAAACAGGTCAAATTCTAACTGCTGAAGGTCTAGTTCTGCTGTCTCCCCTCATAACTTAACCCCAAATTGAAAACTCTATCAATTCTGTGGTCGCTGTGCCCACGGCCTCCAACTGTCACATCTCCCACTAGTCCTTCTCTGTTCACAAATGATGAGTCCAGTGGGGCACCTTCCCTGGTTGGCTTGCTTCCTGTGCCAGGAAATTATCTTCCACAAAATTCAGGAGCCTCCTAGATTGATTCTTCTCTGCTGCATTACACTTCCAGCAGCTTCCTGGCAAGCTCAAGTCCCTCATGAAAACAAGGGCTGGTGATCATGACACTTCTTCCAGTCTCCTGTAGAATACATCATCTGCCTGTTCATCCTGCCTAGGTGGTCTGTAAGAGATTCCTACCAGGACATGCGCCCTGCTGACCTAGCCCCTGATCTTTACACACAGGCACTCCACCCTGTCATCACCATTGATTTCAATACAATCAAAACAAGCCCTAAAGGGATGGTTACCTTCCTTACCTCTTTGGTTTCGTTTTGAGATCTCATGTTCTCTGCGATGAACTGGACGTTGCTAATGACATCCTTCACCTCTGGGGAGTACTCCATGTGCTCTGCCATCCACCTCAGTGACTGATGGCTCAGCTGTCTTTTGGTGGTGGGGAGCTCAGTTGCCTGATCACAGTGACTGCACCGCTGCTCCTTGTGCAGTTTGGTATCTTTCTGCTTGCTGTGCTTTGACTTGCCCAACTTACTGTCTGATACTTTCTTGTTTTTCCTGGAGGTGTTTTTTTTCTGCTGTTCTAGTGGCCTCTGCATCAACAGGACTCTGGGGAGCAGGCTAAGAAAGACAGTTTTTACCCATTTGGGCATTGTGTGTGTCATTGGAGTCCTGTAATGTATATTGAGGACAAACACTGTGATGACAATTGACAGAGTCACAAATATCATTGTGAAGAGTAAATATTCACCAACTAGGGGAATTACTAAAGAGGTGGATGGGATTGTTTCTGTGATCACCAGTAAAAATACAGTCAAAGAAAGAAGCACTGAGATGCAAAGATTAACTTTCTCACCACAGTCAGATGGCAGGTAAAAAACTAACACAGTCAGGAATGAGATGAAAAGACAGGGAATGATCAGATTTATGGTGTAGAACATTGGCAACCTTCGGATATAAAAAGAATATGTTATGTCTGTGTAGATCTCTTCACAGCAGTTATATTTGATATCATGTTTGTAGCCAGAAGCATCAACTATTTCCCATTCACTATTTTCCCAAAAGTCATTCATATCTACTTTGGATCCAATGATCAGAAGATCAATTTTGGCTTTGTCATAGGTCCATGAGCCAAATTTGAGTGAACAGTTCTGGTGGTCAAATGGGAAAAAAGTAATATCCATAGGACAGGAGCTTTTAAAAATAGCTGGTGGGGTCCATGTGATCATTCCATCATAGCGAAGGAGGGCTTTGGTCTTGCTTTCAACTTGAAAATCTCCCACAGCACTGGAAAGACAAATGAGGCAAAACCAAAAAAATTACCATGAAAGTAAAATGTAATGGGTGTTTTTATAGGTGCTGCAAGGGAATATTTTTGAGAGAAAGATTCAAATGAATCAGTAAAATGGATAAAATGAATCATCATACTTATTATACAAGACAATATCTGGTTTCCAAATTTTATCTGCTGGTACCCGAACAAATTCAATGCCATCATATTGTCTGGGATCCCATCGCAGTTTGTAGTCATTCCAAATCTGAAAGAAGGATGGACAAGGATTATAAAACTTTAAATTATCAACATATATCTGTTTCTCAGATCTTCCTGTAAAACAGGCTATAATAAAGTGTAGCATCTGGAAAGGGGGACAATGGTCCAAAAGACAGGAAGGCCATGACCTGGAGAAACACTGGACATGTGTGAATACTGCTCCCATTGATTGCTACTGTCTTCTCTGTGATGGGATGGGGTGCCAGTTGCTATGAACTGCTGGCACGCTGAGATCTCTCCTCTGTCGTGTGACATCAGTAGAGGGCCTTGTCTGTGAAAGGTTACCTCCCCACTGCCAAGAGAAAATAGGGACCTTGCTGCAGCATCCCACAGGTGGGAGGAGGACAGCACCAGAGGAGAACAGCACCCTCTGTTTGGCCCACCTGCACACAAACAGGCAGCTGCTGCCAGAAGACAGAATTGGTTGCACAGGAGCCCTGACATACCAGGTCAGGGCAGCAAGGGATGCACAGCAGCTCTCTTGCATTGCTGTCTATTGCCCTATCATGGGGCCATGCTCCACGGTCTCTCACCTATCGTAAGTATGGTATCTTTTACAGAAAACTTTACATGGACTACAATCAATGCCTGAAAAAAATGGTGCAAGTTAGCTATATTTTCTCAGCAGTTTAGGTCCCCTAAGAATCCTTACTTATGTAAAAATACTCAAAACTATCAGGAACAATGGAGGCGTATTCCTTTGTCTAATAAATATTTTGGTGGGGATGACCTAGGATTGCAGAGTGGCATATTTAATCACTCTTTAAGGCGTACTTCCAGCTCAATTTTCCAGAAGAAAACCAATCATCATGAAGTTGGAGAAGAATATATCCCACAGGAAAGAAAGAAGATATAACTTCTAGGTAAAAAGAATGAAGAAATTACTTTTTCAATTGTGGACCTTCTCCTTATTAATTTTTTAAAATTCTTGTTACAAACCAAAAACTTATTTTATAGGTGTGACTTACAAGTAACAAACACTTGATCATTTCAATGCAAAATACATGAGAAATGCAAGACAGTAACTTACGTGTCTTAGCCACAAATTTGTTTCCATAATTTGATTGACTTCATCCTATAAAGAAGCATGGGCGTAAATGGTTTTAGTATCCTGAGATGGCCAAAAACTTAGCCCATAAAACTGGAAAATAGAATTTCACATTAACTGATAGCAGATTTTTTCTAGCATCTTTCAAGAGGTTTACACATTGTACATTGTTGTGTGCAACCCTACTGAAAAATTAATAAAACTTTACTGAGAAATCACGCTCCATAAATATCAGACATACAGAAAGCTGCACTGTTTTGCCAGGCATTGGAGTATCTGGAGAGCACACAACCTAGAATTGCTCTGACCTGTACCAAAAGAAAAAGGTTCTTCTTGTGGCTGTGTATTTTGTTGGATTCAGTGTTTAGAAAACTCTGATTACACAGTACTGAATTGGTCAAGATTCAAGCAAAAAGACACCTGTATCACAGTATTTTGAAATTCTATGCAAAACTCTAGAGAAGATGCACTTGACTAGCACTAAATTAGGTAACTGTCTTACAGAGACCTTTTTTTACAGTCATTTATTGTAATTGCCAAGCAGTCATGAATCAGAAAGGTGATGCTTTGCTTCTTCCACATGGCCTCTCTCCTGCCCAGCATGTTTGCCCCACATCCATTTGCATCACAAAACATGCAACATTCATCCCCACCTCCATGCTTTAAAACACCACTCTTCCACTTGACACACTTTTTCCTTACGTCATTTTGAAACAAATAGATTGAAAAAAAGAATGCAAAAAAAGGAGACTATTTTTCCCCTCAGGACTACTGGGAAATGACAGCAGCCCCAAAGGAGAACTGGTCATGTGCTACGCACAACGTGGACACACTAGGTGTCTCTGGAGTGGGCTTGAACATTTGGGGCTTCTGCCCTGGGCTCTGGAGGCTGCTACCTGAAGCAGAGGGGTTTGATGCTACAGAGTAAGGAAATTACTCTGTCATTCAAACCACTTCTTCAAGCAACTGGAAGAATTCATCTGACTGAAAGAACAGCAAAGATTTCAGCACATGCACATGGACACACACGAAATGAAAGCAAGGAGAGTTGTGCAGCCATCACCGTTACATCTCCTGCTTCAGCAATTTGCATGTGTTTACAACCACCCCCAAAGCTCAGCAGTATTGTGTAGTGAGTCTTACCACATTTGTAAGCTGGGTAATGGCCAGTTCAAAATACACCGTGACAGGATCAGACACATTTTCCACCGGTCTAATGAACTGGTTGTACTGGGAGAAGAGTTTGTGAAATAAACGTTCCTCTGATTCGCAGGCTGTAGTACCTGTGTTGGTAAAGATAAAGAACAGCTAAGCCAGAGAGAAGAAAAAGGGGGAAGAAGTTGCTGGATAACATACTAGTCTGTGCTATATTTCTTGACCTTGTGCTTGTGACCATGTTTAAAGCCACCAGAGCACAGAGAGGAGAGGTTGCCTGTATGGTGTCAGTTTAAAGCATCCTCCTGCAGAATGCTGGCTACTCCTTGTTTCCTCAAATAGTAAGGTAATGGCTTCAGTGGTTTTGTCTCCTAAGCTGGATTTAGCCTGTGACCCTCCATGGTATCACACCAAAGTAAGGTGGTGTGAAATACAAGTAGAAATGTGGTTAGTAGTGGTTTAATCTTTGTGAGTCTTCCTGGAAAAACAGGGTGTTCATGAAAAGCGTAGCTTACTTAGAAATTAAAAGCTTGAGGCTGCAACTACTGTATCAAAATCTCTATCAGGTGATTAGGTGACTACAATGATGTCTCCTAATCTTAAACATTATGACTGCATTTTATCTTCGCAAGTGATACTTCCACTCTTTAGATAGCACAATTTTTCTTTGCAGAAAGTTTTATGAACAAGAATCAATAAAGTGGAAATATTAATATTTCTTATGGAATAGCATGCATCTGTGTAATACAGAACTGTTCTTTGGGAGCAAGCGGATCACGGCTGTAACCCCTCATTAATGAAGAACAGACCAGATGACTTAGAAGAAACAAGGTATGTGACAGGCACTAAGGTGATTCACTGCAGAGTTAAGATCAATGCTCCTAACCTGTTATACACAGTCCAAACCTGAAACCATTATTTTCACAGTATTAAAGGCTATACACTTTGATTTCAAAAGGAAAATATTAAATTTTATTGGCACTGGAACAACAGCTCAAAAGAACACTTTTCTTGAATAACTTTGCTATCACAATACATTACTAAAATAAAAAGCACCTAAAATAAAAACACTTTATAGGCTCAAGATTTAGAATTTCTGTCTCATGCTGTGTTATCAAAGCTATATAATGATCCCAAAGATATTACTGACACAACTGAGGAAAAATTTGTTTTCAGACTCATTGTCATAAGTTTTTTGCATTCGTCCCAGATTGCACTAGAACACATCAGACAGGTAAACATGATAAGCCTTTATGATTGCAAATCTTAAACACAGAAGGGGTTTGTGCCAGGCAGCATGGTCTCTGGCACATAAATTTGCAATTTACATATCCTTCAGTGAACACAAGGGCCTGTGTATGTGCAGATGTCCTGCAGGGAGACACCTGGTCTCAGTATGCTGCACTTTCATGATTAGACGGTCCTTCCCCTGTTTTTGAAAAAGAGATTTCACCTCTAAGGTGATATGAAGCATCCTGAAATTGCAGGGGATTATTGTGACTGCAAGATGAAATGCTGGCTACTGGTCACTTATATGTATGGAAAGAAAATTCTAGTAAAAATTAAAAAATTTGATGTTTTATCTCATTCTTTCCACATCATTCAGAGAAGACACATGAATGTGTGTGTCATGAAGTTTGGATTCTTTTATATAATTTATTGTTTCATTCAAAAAGAGCTAAAATTTTTCTTTTCTGATTTCATCATCACCACCCATGGCACTGTGATTAGAAGTACACTACTGTAGGAACATGAAGTTCCTACAGTAAAGGTAATGCATCTAAAATCATGTTTCATTTGAAATTTTCCCACTAGCTTCTTAATAGACACATGCTTCAAAATAAAGTAAGAAAACCAGACAAGTATTTAAGTTCTATCCCATGGTGTGGCTTTAAAAGAGTTTCTTATGCCTTGCTAAGACAAGCAATATATTTCATGCACACCTTGGTCACCTGCAGAAGTGAGACTTTCAAAACAAATGTGTCCTAAAAGCAAAAAATCCTGCTGAACTCTGTGAGAGTTGTGAACAGAAATGACTGCAGCATATCTACAAACAACAGTGAACAACAATAAAGTTCTTAGTTTTGAAAGTGTGAGCACTGACCATGCACATTCATAGCCTGCGTTATTTAAGCACTTACAAATTCAAGCACCAAATTAAATTACTAGGAGCCCTAATCCATTTCCATTATTTTCTAGAAACAGTTTTCCCATTAATTATGAAACAAAAATTGAAGAATGTTATATTGGAAAATTAGTATTGTTATAGCTCTTTTCAAATACTGTTAAAATGTTACAGATTTCAGGTTAGAAATAGCTGGTGGAATCTTTACATTGAATTAATTCAAGAAAACAGAAGCAGAGACAGCAACTAGAAAATATTCTAGAAACTGGTATCAAAGAGAGCCTACCTTTAATCAAGGATGTGAGCACGAATGCCCACACACAGAAAGCAGGGCAACACCAACACAGCCGCGTCTCAGGATGCATTGCTAGCAGCAGAACAAAGCTTCCTTTTGAGAACAGAGGTTTGGGGGAAGGAGCAAGAGGCAAGAAGACATATAACCCTGTGGTGGTACGTAGGCAAGTAGAAGGTTGGATTTCTGGTTTGCATCTGCAGCAAACTCAGCAGCCTGCTGAGCAGAGCAAAGCCTTGCAGAGTTGCTTTCAGTACCACCAGGCAAGGAGAGCTTATGCCGTGCAGAGCGAAGGGAGTCGGGCAGCATCCGATCAGGTGACTTCACATTCCCAGTCACCCGCACCTCTGCCTCGGGAATGTGTAAGAGTGCAGGAGAGAAGGAAGGCAAGACACAGGACAGCCATCATGGAGCAGGGAGAGCATTCACTCAGCCCCTCACCCAAGGGTTAAGAATTCTCATCGTGCTGAAGCAGCTGCTTTAGCTATTGCCCTATGATCACCTGAGTGAGTCTGTCACAATACCCAGAGGTGAAACAGTTTCAGTTTCTTAGCTGAGGACTGATTCTTCAGGTGATAGAAATGGATGTTACATGGTTTTAACATTTACAGAAGCCATATGAACCTTGAAATAAGCACAGCATCAAGTGATAGAATTACTTGACAGTATTCTCAGCAAATAAATCCAAGGCAAGTAGACTTATTATTGCCATCTGACAGGAGGCACTAAACATGCTAAGTTCTTTACTGACAGTCCAGTCAGCTTACAACATCAATTCTTCTAACTTTTTTTTTTCCTTGTGCATGCAGTCTCCCGTGCAAGTAATTATAGAGTGAAAATGGAGGAGCAGAATGAAGAAAACAACCCACCAGGTGCTGTTACAGGCCAAGTTCTCTGCAACACAGTGTTATTCTTAATCACAGAAGTTAAAAAAACCTGATCTCATGATCCTTTAGGGGTTGATGCATGTTCCCTCCTCAGGTGTTCAGTACACATGGCCTTGCCACAGGAATGCCTGAAAAGAATTTATAGGAAAAGGATCTGAGAAACTGAGGGTCCTGTTTAGCTGCAGTGGGGTGGAAGGCACCACAGGTTACTTGGTGCCATCCAGCCTCCCAGAAAGCAGCTCGGACAGGGAATCTCCTTTATGTGTGCTCAACCCAGCATGAACAAGTCCGAGTGACTGGATGAATGATTTGATCAAAACAGAAATGCTGCTGCATTTTCAGGCACTTACATTGTTGTATAAGTGTAGAGAGAGAAAAAAAAAGACAGAAAATGAAAAATGGATGCCCTTCATACTACAAAATACAGAGGCCAAGCTGTACTGCAAAATTAGAAAGTAGTTTGTCATTTATAGAAATTGTTGAAGTATGGATAGAAAGGAAGAGGACTGTCTGGAAGAAAAAGACTTAGGAATTAAAAAAAGACTTAGGAATTGACTGCATAAAGAAGATCCCTAGAGTGGATCCATGTGGATCCCTGAAGTGGCTGCCCATGACAAGGTTTGAGGGATGAAAAGTAAATCTTTAAAGATTACAGGCACCAGCCTTACTCCAGAGCTCATTAGGGAGAGGGAGCCTTCTGCAGAGAGATGAGAAAGCAAAAGAAACAAACCTATGAGTGTTTGGAAGTCTAGAAGTAATTTTGCCCTCTCAAAAGCAACAATGTAAGGGTAGACGACAATGCATGTGTATGAGGCATCTCTAAGCTGAAGTTAGATATAAATTATCCTTGCAAGTAATTTAAAGATGAAAAAGTGGGTTCCAACAAGGTGATTTGTCTTTTAAATTTGCATTTTGCAAATATTTTCCCAGGAAAAAAGTAAAAACCACAAAAAAATTCTGCTTTATGCCAAATTTTCCCAAGTTGCAATGTTTATTAGAATGATGTTAACAATCCAGGTCCATAGACTTGCAGTTCCTCACCTTACCAAATGAAGTTCATAGTTTCTTCTTGAATTGATATGCCTGTGGTGCGTTGTGGCTAACAGAATTACACAGCCATGTGGCATCACAGGATGCCTGTGTCTGGCTGTAGTCATGGCATATGCACTCCCGTCAAAGTCCAGTGCTTCTACAGGATGACATATGGTAAGACAAATACAATTTGAAAACAAATTCACCCCAACCTACAATGTTTTGACATTTTCAAACTTTTTGCTCTTTCCAAAAAGGTAACAGGCCAGGAAAACAGGTGGGAGAAGTTAACAGTTCAGCACATGCATGTGTGCAGACTGAAAGGTCTTTAGAGGTGAGGGTAATGATTGCTTCCCCTCCAGAGAGGAGAGCAGTGCAAGGCCAGCTGGCAAAGATGACCCTTGCTTCCACACTTGAGGGAAAGAACTCCTTTGTTATGGGGACCAAGGGACTGGGGAAGCAGGCTGAATTTGGAGGCAATGCCAGTCATCCAGGGAGCAGAAGCCAGGAGGGATTGTGCTGCTGAGACCCTGCTGGAGTGGGTGCTGCCTTTAGGAAAAGCTGAAGAGGAAGGCAAAGTTCAAACTGAGCCATGACAAGCAGCTGATGAGGCATCCAGATGGAGAATGCAGAGAGACCAGCTGACGTAGTGCCTCAGCACAAGGGTGCCAGCTGGAAGCAGAGCAAAAAGTTGTGAATCATTGCTGCTTGGGAAGGTACCTAATTTAATCTAACATGAACTGGCCAAAAGAAGCATCAAAATGCCAGGCTCAAACAGAAAGCATATATTGACAGGCTTTCATTTTTATTTTGCCCTCTAGGTGTGGAAGAAGAGGCTGATTTAGTCCTTTCACATGTGCTTTTACCCCCAAGCATATATTCACTCAGGAAAAAAATCTCTGGTTTCTTTTCTTCAGGTAAGGTGGCTCGGAAAAAGAGGGCAAGCAGCATGCAGGGATGTACAAAATCTGCACACCAAAAAGGTATCTAGGGCATAGAAGCACTTCTTAACTGGAACTTGATGTTGTAAAAGCTGCATGGTATTGACAGTGAAAAAAACCCAATAATTAGAGGACCCATTTGCAGCATTGCCTATGCTACCTGGTGCTGTTAGCAATCCCAATGACAGATCCATTTGGAGTCAGGCTCAGGTTTGAATGGCTGATCTCCTCCTCTCCTTTGTTGGAGAGCTGTATCTGAGTTGTTTGTAAGGATTAGACAATGCAATGGATTAATCTGCAATGGGACAGTTACAAACAGCTCTGTCACAAACACCTTTTGCATCATGAGATACTCATGTTCTGATCATCTGCTGAGAAACCCCTGTATCCAGCGGACAAGTTCACAGTCTGTCAACTCTTTGCTAACTACCACCAGCCAAGTGAGTTTGCTCTAGGGGCACTTTTCAACCTTTGCTGCTCTGGAAGCACTGTGGGGATCTGAGCCACTTCTCACTGGCTTCCTGCTCAGGTCTACCTATACATTTGCTTGTGATACCTGCCCTGAAACAGCTGAGTGGGATCTCAGCAGCATTTAATTTTATGTCCACTCTGCTACTTACTGCTTTTGCAAGCAGACAGCTATGAGGGACTCAACCAACTCATCTAGAGCTTGGCCCTCTTTGCATATTCACACACAGTGCTTCCTTGGGCAGGGGACACCTACAGCAGAAGGAAACTGTAATGGATAGTGAAAGAATCAGTCAAGTCCTGCCATCTGACTGACAGTTCTGTAATCAGCCTTGGATATCTTGTGCATTAGCTAAATTAAGGTAAACAGGAAACTTGCCAAAGCTCACAGAGGGAAGATTTCTGAGAAAGGAAGATACTTAAATTGAGCAGGCAATTGAAGGACAATCACCAAAGGCTGGAACATGAAGCTTCTTAGGCTCTGAGCATGAAGGAATTATTTAGTTTGAAAAGTTTATATGGCTTTTTCCATGTCTGTGTTGCATGGGCAATTCATCAGTATGTGAACAATGATATTCTACCTTAAAATGCTCTGTTCTGTTGCATGGCATTTGGATACCATCACTTTCCAGGTCTTTCAAGACAGTTGACTGTAGAAATAAAGCAGACTTTTCAGCCATTCAAGGCTTTGCAGACATTAGGCAGGGAGGCAGAGGCCACCTGTGACATCCTCTGAGGGAAGTATTTGATCTCAGCAAGCACTGGGCTCAAAGTAGGACTCCCCATGAGACATTTTTCACACAAGTAGTTGGGCAAAAGGGGCCACAAAGATTTACACCGGCTGGAGACAAAGCCAGAATTCTATTATTTTGTGTTGTCAGAGTTATCCTTCACTAACATGTGTGCATCTATTACTAAGTCAGAGAAAATTGTTGCTGTCTAGGTTCTGCCATTCTGACATCACCCAGATGCCTTCTCAGCTGTTTTTCTTGGTTACTCCTGATCTGTTTCTGAAATGCATTCTCCCAGCCCTATCCCTTCTCCCCCACTTCAACAGACAATTGACTGTCTGATGGTCTCTTGGTCTGTGTTCCGCCTCTCACCTCCCTCACACTGTATAATTGCCTACAGCATCATAGAAGCAATACTGACAGCAGTTGAACCTGCCTTATATGTGACAACTCTAGTCTCATAGAGCTAAAAGGTTACTACTAAGCTGTGTAAGCCCTGAATGCTGTTGGGATCCACTGTTTTTTTCAACTTCTAGTACTACTACAGTAAATCAGACTAATAAAGCATTTATCAGAAGAATATTAGGAACCCAACTTTCACTGCCTTGTTGGAAGTCATTAAACTGCCACAGAAGCCCTTCCAGGACACTAATCTCTGCTAAAGTGTTAGCACAGTCCAGTTTGCCAAGTGTCACACCCTGAGCAATATGTTCACAACCCCTGCAGCAAAGCCTGGATCTCACCCATGTGTAAGTCCTGGCCTCTGGCCTCTCTCATGCTCTGGAGCCTCATATTCCAACAATGTTTGCCCTCTGATCCACCAGACACTGACCAGTGGCTTCCAGTATGCAGGAGATGTGAAGCATGAGTGACGATGGAACTTCAACAACTACTGTTACAGAATAATGTGCTTATGCTTCAGGCATGATCTTTTATACTATACGGTTTATTTTTCGTTAGTCAAATTTTAAACAATGTGTGAGAAGAAACCTTGAAGCTTGTGTTGATTAGAGTGTTTCCACAAACTGAGCACAGGATTTCTTCAGTTCAGTTGCTTGCTTTGTGATAAAGTCCTTTCTTAATTTTCCTTTTGTATTGAAGAGATTGAACCACAGCACCTCTACGAGCCTGCCCCTGCTGCTCCACTATGAACATCAGTAAGTCAGGCAGTCAATATACCCTGAGCAGCCAAGTACATGAACGGGGATGCCTGTTCCCTTGATCCTGTCTGCTAAGGAGATGCAGTAACTAGAGTACAGCACAAAGATCCAAGCTGAAGTGCCACTGATGGCAACATCCCCAAAGCATTCCACTGTACTAACAGCATCACTTCTTTTTTACCTTCACTGACCTTCAGCTTGGACCAACTCTTCTTGTAACATGATGGAGGTTATATATATAGGCTGATAAAATCAGATCTGTTTCAAGGAACTAAACTTCAAACCAATCAATCTGTTCAGGTTTTAAAGAATTCTCTACTAAAGGAACAGTTCATGGGAGTAGGTTTGGAACATGTAATATATGTTTCTACACTTTCCTAAGGTAAATACCTTTCTTTGCCACAAGCATACTTTGACACTTATAGGGAGGGTCCATTGGATATTTCTGCACTCTCTTTTGAGCTCCTCACCATGGATGCCATTTCTCCTCAATCTCAAAATGGAAATCACAAAATGTTTTGAAGCAACTCTAAAGAGCCATAACAGAGAAAGGCCAGCAGAAATCTCTAGCTTTATGCACACAGTTGCGATAGCAGAAATAACATGAAGACCACACACGTTTGAAGAGGATCTTGTGGAAGCAACCAAATTCTATACTGAGATATGCATTGCCTCCAGGGATGCTAGTATAGCCAACATGTTATTTCTAAGAAATTTAGCATTTCTTAAGTAGGGAAAAAACCCAAATCAAGCAGAAGTGTAAATGGGAATGCTCAAAGGGATGCTGTGATGTAACATCCTAAAAATGTTGGATTCAGTGACTGTAGGTGGGGGGTCTCCTCATGTCTTTTCCCTGTAGTGAGGATAATGGATATAGCTGCAATATTGTTAGGGAAAATACAATAGCAATGAGTGGAAATGGTAGGGGTCTTTACCAAAAGGGCCAGATTGAGCTAGCGAATGACGAGAATATGACTGCAGTAAAGAGTTCCAGACTGAACATCTGAAATTACCTAGCCTAAAAGGGATTATGATGCAAATGCCCAGTTTTAGCCCTTACAAATTCATGGAATAATAGACCATTGGAAAGAGCAATAACTCAAGCACCATGTGAACAGAACACACCTAACAGTGCTCTTGTCGGTCCAACAATTCATGGTTGTGGTCATATGCTGGCTGAATAACTACTCTGAGGCTGTGTTGTAGTGGACTGAGATTTGTTTCCAAAGAAATAATAAAATTAATGGAGAACTTGGTGGTCAGGGAAAGAAAAAAAAAAGGGGTGGGGGTGGAAAGAGTCTTCAAACTAATCAGTGTGGAAAAAAATCCCCTAACAATTAAAAAAGAAGAACCAAGTTGTCGTTAGAGAAATGGGCTAGTCAATGAGCTGGAGGAATGATGGAACATTATTTTTTGTGTATGCATCTTTTCCCGCCAAACTTCCAGTATCTCAACAGCCATGACCATTCCTCTTGCACACTTCTAGATCCCTAAGGGGTACAAAGGAGCATGTGTAGAAGCTAGGTAGGAGCTATGTATATGTACGGTGATTAGTGAACTAACATATACGTGCTGACTAACCATGTGACTTCTCCCAAATGAGATATATAGTCTGTCTGTTGTTTCTTCAGATGGGAAAAATCTCATTTGAGTTGTTCCCTTAATGCAGTTTTGGATTCACAAAAACTTTGCAAAATCTTACTTTTCTCTAAAATTCATAAAAAATTTACTTTTGGAAGGGTCAGTGAGTAGACAGAAAAATGTGTGATGAAAAAATACTGTTTGAATAGGGAGCAGGGTGAAATAAAGAACAGGTTTTTTTTTGCTTCAATCATTAGCAACATATATAGAAAACAAAACCATGAAACCATAAGATGGGAAATAAATTAAGTACCTGTCCTATTCTCATCCAAAATCTGGAGTAGAAAAAACACCAGCTTGAGGATGAAGAACAAATCTTCCCATATAAGTTTTATCTCCTGGAATATTTGGGCCCAAACATATCCAAGTGCAGCAGAAATAACAAATGTTTTACTGCATGGAGATGAACACTGCATCCATTTATATAACTAAATGTCAGATTCTACCTGTGATAAAACCCTTAGAAACACGCCATGTCTAGACCAGGCAACTTGACATTCCTCTGTCACTAATCTTCTGTCAGAGGACAGAAGTTAGGAAAAGCTAAGTAAGGGGAAAGATTTTGTCAGGTTGGATAGTGAAATAAACTCCTTTACCTTGCTGATGCTGGAGGAAAGCCTTAGAAAAAACTTGAGCTCAGAGCAGGTACCTCATCCAATTAAAAAAAAAAAAAAGGTTTAATCTGAGAGAACTTGTAAATATATATCTGAGGTAAATAATCCATTTCTGTAGGCACTCTGCCATTCGCTTCTCAGATTTCCCCTGTAATGAAACGAATCAATGTCCCTTTGAAAATATCTATGGTACCTTGGCCTGAAATCTGAAACACTTTCCCAGGTGACAAAAAAGTTGAAGGACACAGCTTCTACACATATCAAAAAGAGGTTGGCAAGCTTTGTTTGAAAATTCTCAAGACTTCAGTCCTTACTCCTTATTTTGGAACACTGAAATGATCTGTTAATGTTTCTCTTAAAAATTCTTCCTGTCCAACTCTCCAGCATTTCCCAGGATATTACAACATTTTATGGACACTGCAAGGATGTTTGCACATGGCAAAAAGGGCTCAATATGTTCAAGACATACTCAAAATTTTGTGGGGGAACTTGCCTTATTAAATGCCAATGAATGGAAAAAATCTGAACTGGGGCTGGAAGTTTAAGCAATCCTGGTAATTCAGAGTCTGTGAGATGCTTTTATCCCTAGTGCCCTGTAGATTTTGAAGAAACAGTCTTGTTTGGGATTATCTGTGCTTGGTTTTGTGAGCAATGTTGATCCCTTGTGATTGGTGAGAATGTTATTCTTACTAACTTAGCTTATTCCGTTTTTGCTCCTAAAGACCATATCACCACTCTGGAACAACAAAAGTAGTAGTAAAAATGTTTCTGTTTGAGAGAACCCAGTATTTCCCTGTCTGCCTCTTTTCCCAACCCATCATTAAAAGTGTCTGTAGTTCCGTAATGCCAGTGGGAAATGAGGATGCAGTCATGTAATCCATGGGCAGCCCAATTTCAGTGTCAAAAAAGTTCAAGTGTCAAAAAGATTTACTTTGCAAGAGCTCTGCACAAACACACTGACAGATAGACAATCTTCAGAGGTGTCAATTTCTAAACTGGCGCAGGAGGCAAGGCAAGGAGGAAAAGGAGGAGCTTAGTGGTCACATGAACAACTGGAACAGCGAAAGCACTGAGCAATCAAGGGAGTCAAGAAAAATTGAACATGAAAATGTGGGCTTCAATGCACTAACCACTAAGAGGTACTTTCTGGAAACTGAGACATAATTACAACCATCATGTCATCTGAAAATTATCCTCTTTTTCTTTTATTCATCAGACTTCACTGGAAATTTGTCAGGAGGAGCCCTTCTGGCAAAAATTATAGTTACAAATTCTTGAAAAATTTTACAGGAAAATCAACAACAGAAACAGGCAGGAACTTAGTCAGATCTCAATAGTCCTGTAAGATTCCATGCAGAACTGAGAAACTGCATAACTGTTTTTGATAGACTTGATGAAAACCAACCAAAACACAAAGATTTAGAGCAGCACTGATGTCCTTAACATGCAATAAAGCGCATTAAGTGTGCTTGGATTTCTCACCAGGTGAGACTTTCATCAGTATTCTTCACAGAGGACATTTTTCCCCCCTAGAAGGAACTGGTGCAAGTGTCTGAAGAATGTTGATCTGTTTGAAAGAGATACTTGTTATCTCAGTGCTAAAACTAAGTCTGCACTGTGCCATAGAAATTGCATTCAGGTTGTGCTGACATGCCTTAGTAGTGCTGTTGTAAATATCCCAAAACTATTAACCTGAGCCATTTAGGTTTATCAGAAAATCATGCAGATTTTCACATGAGATTTTAATTTACTTATAGGCAAATTGCAAAAAATTAACTAAAAAAGTATTTGGCCAAAGCTAAGCTTCCCTAACAGAGTTCCTGGTGAGAGGAAGCATGCTATGACTGCAGTGACATACAACACTCTCAGAAGAGCAAGCAGCCAAGTGACATCTCCATGAAATCTCACAATGACGTATCTCCTCTGCAAAATATTTCAACTGCCAGTTGATTTATATGAGGGACAGAGAGAGGACTCTTTTTTTCTTTAGAAAACGCTGTCATCCTTCTATAAGCAGAACCACTCAGACAAAAATCCATTTTCTTAACAGAGAATATTTTTAATCCTTTAAAAACTAATATCTGAAGTCCTTAAATCTTTACTTAATTGATGGTTCTCAAATGAAGTGTTGCTGAGAAAAAGATTGCTGTGGGACTGAAAGAATTTAAATCCGCAGCAGCATAAAGAACGCTGCAGTGTAAGTGACCAAAGCTACAGAGGTTCTGAGAGTTTTTAACCTTTTTGGCACTGGATTAACTTTGCATCTGGAAGGAGAGCACTTCAAGTCTGCCAAAGGAGACTAGCAGCCCATTCCAGTTAAATGGATAATGAATTAATGAATTTTCTGGTAATTCAGAAAGAAAATAGTAACACCTCTCCTTTGTTATGTGAAGAGCAATCCTGCTAAGAAAACAGTAATTTTGTAACAGAAGGCACAAATGGAAGCATTTAGGTGAACAAGAACAATGTGGCAAGATCCTGTTTCTGGTAGATCAGTGGACTTGTCCATCTCTCCTTATGGAAAACTTTGTATTAGTCGAGGAGGCAGGAGGCCATCAGCACAGTTGATTGACTCTTCTTTATATAGCAAAGCTTTATTTTTATTAAATTACTGTCTGACAGCTACAGAGTCCTGTACACTTCATTTAATGCATGGCTTTGTGAACCTCATGTGTTCTGACATTTCTAGGACAGGCTGAGCCATCAATATCTCTCGTGCCTCTAGGCAAAAAGTCTAAGAGAAAGCCTGATGTCATTATGGTCAGAAACCATCTTTTCTTTTGTGCTCTGTTTGAAAAAGCTTTTGGAAGGAATATCAACAACCTCATAATGGGCATTGTGACTGAGAGAGGGAGTAAGTAGAAAAATTAATTTAAAATATCATCTGCTTTAGTTACAAAAGTATTGCCAATGGCTTTTATCCTGGAAGGCAGTGTCTAAAGGGAAAAAGCTTCAAGTTTCATACACAGCCTTAAGATTAGACCAGGAGTGTTTGGTGATCTGTTGCCAGTGCCACAGTCTTTGTGATGAAATCTTAGGTTTAGGCAGAGCTGAGATATTTCTGTCTTTGCTTTAGGCAGAAGTAGATAGTCTGATTAATGGGGATTCATTCCATCTAGCTCTAGCTATACAGAAATTATGCATCCCTTTCAGGGCTTTCTCTGCTATCAGTAGAAGATTTGCTGCTGCAGAGACTTTAGACAGAGACATCTCAGAGCCCTGTTCTGCAGGGACTAGCTAATGCTGCCTTCTGCGTGGTTTAGGTTGGGCTAGCTAGATCACATCCTTTTACCTCCCATTGTTTCATCTGGCACAATAAGATAACAAAGTTTTGCATCTCAGATCTCTAGGCTCTGAGACTGGCACAGAATCCATTTGCTTCATGCTTGTACCACTGAACATCCTCTAAGGTTTGAAATGTAGGCAGTAACTAGGAAGACATTCAGATGGATAATAATCAGAGTAGACTTACATGAATAATGAGAATAATTTTCTTGTTTTTGTGGACAAAATTGGGTGACAGAAGTGGGGAAAAAAATGACAATTCCTTTGCATGCTTCCAGAGGCTGTGCAGCAAATCCTACGCCAACTTTATATGACAGACACCTTTAGGCATTGTACAAGTAATATTGTATATCTGTGGTATTTGAAGTCATGACTCAGCTATACTAGTACCTAATGAAGTAAAAATTAGTGCAAAATATATGGTAACAATCTAATAGAGTTGGGCAGATGAGTGCTGATAAAGTATTGTGCTTTGTTTTTTGTCAGAGCATCCAGTAACACATTATTAAAAGCTTCTTAAATCATCCTGCATTACCTGCTTAAGGAGGCATGTAAATATGAAGATGTAATTGAAGTCAGAGCATGTGTTGAGACGGAATGTGCATAAAAGGGCAAATTTCAACTGTCATTCATTTATACTACAGAAGATGCAGCAGTTTTTGAATCAAAGGTGAAGAAGGTAAATATAAATTGACAGAACACCCCCTGGATTCAGGGTGCAAATTCAGTTAAAATGTTCCAGGCCCCAAATGCAAACAATAGGGGGAAGACATGATGAAGAGGAAAAACTGACACACAGGGCATCACAGTGTGTTGGTGCCATGTCAAACAGCAGCACCAAGACAAGCAAGAATGTGTCAGGGATTGTCTGACGTATTTTACATTGTCAATGAGCTGCAGCTTGACAAGGAAGAGCAAAAGGTGAAATTCCCTGAACAGACCCATGAGAAGGGAGCAGAAATGACAGCTAACATCTGCTGGAACTAAAGTTGCTGGCTCAGCCAACAGCTTCCCCTTGTTTAAGATGGCTAGAAGCCTTGTAATTCAGAAAAGGTCAAAGTTTGCAAGAAGACAAAAAATTAAATAATTTTTTTGCAAAGAGCACCTCCTTTTTCTTGGTTACCTCTGTGGCCAGCAGAAATTTTTCAGGTAAAATAATTTGTGTTTAAATTCTAATTTGTGGCATTTTTTGAAGATATATCCCTTGAAAAGAAAATGGTTAGTTTTAGGAAGGGTAAACTATTAAAATTCAAAGCCAGTCTCATAAACACTTCTAGATTTTACTCCCTTGCTACCTGCAGAATACCCACAGAATACTTACCCCCCCTGTACCCACAGAATACTTTGTAACTTCTTACATAAGTAGCTATCAAAGATATTTCTCAGTTCTGTTTTGTTTCTCTTGGTACTATAGTTTGTTTCATCCTTCCACCTTCAACCAAAAAAATCCAACAAC
The DNA here is from genome assembly GCF_014805655.1 of Passer montanus. Taxonomy (NCBI): domain Eukaryota; kingdom Metazoa; phylum Chordata; class Aves; order Passeriformes; family Passeridae; genus Passer; species Passer montanus. Next base: position 1,804,564 of record NW_024370152.1, on the reverse strand, counting down.
TGTGAAGAAATTTTTATCAGTATGGTTGAAGTTTGCAAAATACAAACCAAAGAAGAGGATCTGGTTTGGAAAATACAGGGTTTAGTCAGATGGAAATCTGGGAGCAGCAAAGCATGCCACATGAAAAAAAAGGAAGACATCGTGTAGAAAAAGGATAATTTTGGATGTCATCATTCTAAGGAAACCCATTTGCAGACAGTAACCACTGACTGACAAGAAATTGAGAGTTAACTTTCTTGGTAAGAGGAGTATCTATCCATGTGTTTGTGTCTGTGCATGCATATACATTTTTACTAATCATGTTGATAGATAGGAAAGGATGAGTGCAAGGACTACTTGAAATGGATGCACTGTGTTAATCTCATCCCTCCAACAGTGCTGTTCTGCCCAGATTAGGCTGCACTTCAGAATGTAATGGTACAGATGCACATATCCGTAAAATCCCAAATGAGTGTACAATGCTCATATCTGCTGAGCTGCTAAATGTGCTTTGGGCTCTAGAGGAAAGCAGTTATGCTCCAGTTCAATGAGTTTACTAGTCCATTTTCAAAAGGCGGTAAAGCTGGGAATTCTAACTTGTGCAGAAGTATTCACATGTTCTGTGTGGGAAGCAGCTGCAAACCCCCGAAGCTGAATGACCTTGTGCTCTCTTTTAATATGTAGTGTGATCTTCAAAACCAGCCCATTTTAACATGCATTATTTTAAGTGTTCTTTTCCCTGAAAAAGAGTACTCGGTTAACTTGAGCACACCACTCCTCCACTGTGCAAATGAGAAAACCTTACATCAGAAGATTTCCCATTCATTTCTACCCACAATTGTAACCTACACTTTCTGCTTGAAAGGAAACCCGTGGGCAAGCACAGCAATAATCTTTCAAGCCATACAAAAAGTCCATCTTACTTTAGCTTGGGTACCACTGTGCCCACATAATTTCAGGATTACCTGTTTTCTCACTGTGCATCAGGCTAAGCATGCCCATAAGCTTGAGGTGCAAACCCTGGCGTTTTCACAAGACAGTGCTGTGTGGTTTAGCAGATTCCTGCCATTACAAAAAGCCTTTAGAGAGCACTGTATAAAATGGTGAAGGCTGGCAGGAGACTGTTGCACTGAGACCGGTCATTGCTCTTGTAGAAGAATGGGCTTAATGAAGAAGCTGTATGAAATGCTATCCATAAATATTCTGCGCTATCATTTGGAATTGCAATGAAATGGGAATGTTATCACAAACTGTCACCATTTATTAATGGCTCATGTACAACTGTGACCACAGGTAAATCTATCAAGATACAAGGTGTTTTAAGAGTCTAGGACAGGGAGTGCAGGAGAGGATATATGCCAAGAACTTATATGCAAGTACATAAAGGAGATGCACAGCCATATCACAGATAGTTTGAGATTGCCCGGCTCTGGAGGGCTTAGGGCATAGATTTGTTCTGGTCCTGCAAGGCAATGCACCTGCAGAGTTGCCCAACAGCTTGAAGTTGTTGACATCTCTTCCTTCCTCCCTTCTTATCAAATGATGTCCAAACACTGGGAGAGCACAGAGAGGCTTTTACCAGCCTTTCACAGCTCACTGCCAAGGCCATGTTAAGACAGCAGAGGAATCTGTCATCCCCTCTACAGCTTCAGAGAACTGACAGTTAGTGTGATTTCTTGATGGAGAGAACTGAGTAAACCCATGAAACAAAAATATTGCAAGTCCTGCACTACTGAGAAGATAGCTCTGAAGCATAGCTCCTTTTCTAATGGACTAGCATTAGACTTTCCAAAACAACTAAAACAGCTTAATAAATTATTATGCAAAGTATTTCCAGTGGCTTTTCTGAACTTTGTTCCTTCAGTTTCTAAGTATCACTTAATGGCCTGTTACTTGGCTCTGTTCTGCAGTTCATGACTAAAATAGAAAGGCTGCAAAGCTACGGGGAAGATACTGATGGACAGCTTTGCAAATTGTTCCAGCTGAACCATAAAACTGTCAAACAAATGATACATGTTAGTTGTGATGGCCCTGTGCCTCCCAGAAATAAAGAGAATCCTTAATGGAAGATTTTAGTAAGGAATTAAACTTTAATTAGGACTTATATGAGATAGACATACAAGCTATTAGATATAAACCACAGGTTTGCTGTAGCAATGGTAGAATGAAAGAGCATTTCTTTTTGAACTTTGGTTGACTGGTTAAAAGCAATAAAACTGAGAAGGCAGAGGAAAACATCTTTATTCCTTATTTTGAAAGGGGTAGTGGCCCAATGTCTTTAGTTTTCTTCCTTCAGAAGCACAGTGCTGTGAGAGTACTTATGTTCTCAGTTATTGCCATGGTTAATAACTGGAAAAGCTTCTAATGGGTTGACTCACAAGCTCATGTGATAGCCACAGGAAGTCTAACACAGAAATTATGGCTACACTTGGTGTCAAAGCAGTAAATAGCTTTGTAAAGGAGATATATTTTTAACTGAGTACATCTGGGTTGATTTGTTTAGGCAAAAGTGCCAATGTAAGCTTTCCAGAGGACTCACAGAGTGGCTATTCTGATTTTTCTAGAGGACTCTATGATTTGTTATTATTTTTGCCTCTGCCTCTCCACAGCCCACACAAAACATCAGTTACAATCCATGTCCTGTGGAACAAACAAGTGAGGATGTGTACATCCTTGCCTTTCCATTTTGGGGGCAGACTTGCAAATGTGTATTTATTAATTGTTTAACTGGCATCTAACACGAACCTAAAGTTCCATCCATGAGTCATCCTTTGTACTAGCACAACCAGCATCACAGATTTCCAAAACTTGCTTTCAGACCAAATACAGAGGATTTTAATTCTAATTCACAAAAAAGAAAAACAAGTTTCTTGGATTCTCTTTACAGAAGAACTCTGCTTTACAGAGCATTATGATAAATGGTAAGTTAACTGATAAATTAAAACCAGATATATAAATAATAAATACTCCTGTCTGGATCAGCTGCAAAATAAAAGCTGCATGGCATTTTTTTAGCATTTGTGAGTACCTGGAAACTGTAACCATAGATGCAGAGCTATCACTTTTTTATTACAGTGAAGTGTAATCCAGTGCTGGAAAGGTCCACTTTTTAATGTTCTTTGCATGGTAGAACACAGCACTGCTGCTGCTGAACTACAGAATTAGAAACTTTCCCTTCTGGTCTTCAGCTATTCCCAATCATGCAGAAGAAAAGTGCTGACAGTGGATGAAATATTCACCTCCCCTTCTCATCCAGACCCAGTGCACATAAGGTATCAGAGAGTTGCATCGTGATCCTCTCCTACAACTATGCCCTAGATCTTTGAAAAGCCATGGTGGTCAGGAGAGGTGCCTGAGGACTGGAAGACAGACAATCTCACCCCAGTCTTCAAAAAGAGCAAGAATAAGGACCCAGGGACTAGGTAGTCAGCCTTACCTCAGTCCCTGGAAAGGGGATGGAGCACCTCATTCTAAAATGAGGCCATCCACATGGATGACAAGAAGGTAGTCAGGAGTAGTCAGCCTGGATTCACTAAAGGGTAACCGTGCTTGACCAACCTGACTGCCTTCAACAATGAAACAAAGACCTGGATGAACAAGGGAAGAGCAGTTGATGTTGTCTACCCTGACTTCTTTTCAAATGAGCTTGGCAGAGCAAGCTGTGGAAATTAACTCCCCATGCTCTGTCCCTGTGTACTGATGCCAGCTCTAGGTGCAAAGACAGTACCAAAGACTGTTGGGGTTTGAGGGAAAATTCTGTTCTTTCCTCCACACTCAGCCTCCCTTCCTCAAAGCAAGTGGTGGAACATGCTCTGACCATAGGTAAATATATGAAAATCCTCATTCCACCAAGGGACCTAAAATAATTGTACGAGAAATGACTGTGTGGGATGCCACACAAATACATGGTAATTTTTACCCTGAGGAGCTGATGCAGCCAAAGAGGGAACTGAGGAGAAAAGGTGGCTTGTTAGAAGGATGCAAGGCAGTGTATCATCCTCAGCTAACCAACACAGTGCTGCCTCTCTTCTACCTGGCTCCAGTCATAACAGATGTGACTGCCATTAACATCAATGTCATTCTCTCTGGTAGCTCTACAACACTCTTCCTACATTCTAAAATAAATTTTGCTATGGGCAAAAGGGAATACAGATAATATGTGGAGCTCAGAATTTATTGTTAGTCTAATTAGTTAGCCTAACTAAAATACAGGTGGTCACTATCTTTGGTTCAGTTACGGTAAAATCAACACTCTGAAAATAAGAGTGAGACTGATACTTATTAAATCCCTACTATCTATCCCTTTTCTCTGTCCTTAAGTTTAGCCTGCCATTGCCCTCCTGAGTCCTAAGGCTCAGAGAAGACACAAGCTCTCCCCAGGCAGCAAGTGGGTATCACACTGAGTCCTTGGTATGCCAATTTCTTCATCAAATGTAGGCTCTTGGTCATTGTAGTGTGGTTGCCTGAACCCTATTTGGGGATATTTTGGATGTTTTGTTAATAAAATCTGTTTTGCTTTCAGTAGCTCACACCTAAACTTTGACACTCAGCCATAGTGTTCTTCTTTCCTCATGGACAGTGGAGCAAATCCGGAATTTTATAACTGGCAGTAAAATATTTCAGATTTATTTCCCCACCAAGTTATTTGCAGATGGAATACATACTAGCCTCAGGCCCAACACCCCAATCCTCCTGAAGTGGAGGAACTGGTACTTAACCCAGTATAGGAAGAACATTGCATCTTTACAGTAGTCCTTTCTATCTATGAGAACTCAATATGTCATTGTTTGCAACACAATTTTCCCCTTCCAGCCCAGGAGCCCCATTTCAGAGGGGCTTCAATTTATGCAAGCTGTCTTGCATTGAGCGTTGATCTCAGCACTGCCCACATCCGTCCACAGACCTTTGATCTAGATCTGATCCACAGACTGACTTGCCAGTTTGGCCCAGAGCTGTCCTCTCACAATACTTGCCTGGTACAATTTAATGACCTGGACTCTGGGCTGACCACATTTGTCACTCAGCACCTGCCTTGCTCCTCAGTTCAGAAGCAGTGAACAGGGCTGGTGATGAAGATGCCAGTTTCCTCAGGGATAAGCTGGCCCTTGCTGAGGCACGTCACACTTTACTGCTATTCACAGAGCTAAGCAGAAAAAATTTAGGAAGCAGTGATACAATTATCAGACAGCTCCTACCACAGCGAAAACAATCTCAGGCCAAGACAAGCCCTGAGACAACACTGTCAGGCTGATGTGAAGCCCTCAGCCCAAGAGGCATAATGACAGAATTAGATGTACCAAGTTACATCTGATGACAAAAATAGTTGTACAGTAATGAACTACAGCAAAACAGTCCTCTTGAGTCGTATTCAATCATGATGGAATGGAAGGCAACATCTGGGTGATAAGGTCCATGTCCCTGGAACAATGAGAGAGCATTTAAGAAATAACCCTAGGCTACATGCACTGGATGAAATATACTGAGGTATCACAAAGGCAGGGAAATGTCAAATCCTGGCCTTGAAGTAGTCAGCTTTGGGATATTAGAGATATGTACATGGATGGTGTCTAAAATTTCAAGCATTCACATAATACTTGTTAAATTTGTCGTATTCAGCAGAGGTCATATCAAGACTTCCTACTCACCTCTTAGGTAAATTAAGTAACAATGAGGAAAGTACTTGTAAAGGGCTGAAAAGTATTTTCATCACTCTGAGTCTGTTTGCATCAACCCAGACTACATTGTATACCAGCAGCTGGTCTCCTCAGGGCATAGAACACTTCCACCTTAGCTATGAAGTCCAGAAAGTCCACTGGAAAAGCCACAAACCACTTCTGAACTTGTCAGAATTGTGTCTAGACCAAAAGTGGGAGATGGAAAAAAAATGACAGCATCATACCAGGAAAGAAGCAGAAACTAAATATCTGAAGCCCTTGGGAGGAAACAACACATCCCACCCTACCGCAGAATAACACAACCTGTTCTCTCCTATACAAATCACCAACCCTCAAAATCCCATACAACTCTAGCATGATATGTCCCAGGCACTTTCAAACTCCCTCAGGAGTGCACCCGTGTTCCTGCATCACGTGCAACTTCTATCTGGGGCTGATCACTGCAAGAAAAGCAAGTCCAGCATAGGCTATCACCACCAGGGAGCAGTTATTACGTCTGTGGCAGAAACTTAGTGCTAGAGGTACTGCATGTCTGGAGGCAGCATAGCACTGTCCCACTGAGGGGAATGGCAACAGATAGCTGCAGGCCACATCCAGTTCAACTATTCATCCCAAAGGCTTGAAATAAACTGAGGAAGAAGGAAATCTTGGGGCTTACAAAGCCTACCAGATCACAGGTAAAATCTGCGATATTGTCAAAGCTGAGCTTTGTAAACAAGCTGTCCGTAAGAAAAGTGGAACAAAGATCCATGCTGTGCTGCTGATAAGACTCACGATGTGAGATATGGATGTCTGATACCTTTAGTATGTTGCAGAGACATTATGACTGCAGTGTCAGTTTGGTGATTGACATGGGTATACAGAACTGCCAAACTCCTGCAAGAAACAGCATTGGTTCAGAGTTATATTTTACAAGGCTGACCATGCTATGGAAGCCATGAAGATGCATGAGTTGGAGCACAATTTCATACTATGCCTTCTCCAGCCTACCAGCAGGCACTGCAGTCAGGGCCGATCTCATTCTCTCTTACCTCCCTGTCCCTGTGCTTCTTCTGTTGTGTACTACCAGGCTACACAGTGTCCTGCCTCTGCAGCTTACCTGTGCACAAGAAAACAAACTGAATCAAAAAAGGAGATGCTTCCCAGGCAGTCAGCTGGATGAATTATCCTCCTTTCACCTTCCGTGGTGTTGGACCTCACACATGGGAAACAGCAGCAACAGGAAAGCAGTGGCAGGGAAGAAGAGCAGTATAGAAGTCCTTGTTAGACTGGATTAGATATAACATGAATCTTGAGACTATTCAGCCAAGTCTAACTGTCCAAAGATCAGCTGCCACCATGTGGCAATGTGAAGTCATCCAAGAAGCAAAGGCTGTCATAAACCCTGGAAGGCCTCACCAAGAGTTAGTTAATTGCAATAGTAGTTAGTTATTACAAAAATATCCAGATAACTCCAGACGATTTTCTAGTTCCATATGCTACAGCAAAAGTCTTGTTCCTGCCATGTGGTATGAGATGGCTGTGTGACAAAGCCATCTTGGCATTTCCAGGGATGCTCTTTGAAGCCAAGTTTATGATTCAATTAAGTACTAAATTAGCTGGAGGCAACTGAACAGAAAAGCACATATATACGTTCACAACTCACGCAGACACATACACACACAAGCCCTCAAAACATAAAACCAAATTTCCTGTGCATTGTGCAGGTACCTCTTCACAAAGAAAGAAAATGCAGCAGGAAGTTATCAGCTCCCTGATGAGTCTGAAGGAGCCCGGAATGTCTATGTTCTCAGAACATCTGCAGGGATGCTGCCAGGAGAGCTGTTGGGACTAAATGCCTTAAGCACTCTTTCTCAGAGGAATGATTCAGTTTAGGAGTAGCAGGATTTACATCTCTTATCTCCCCAGTCTGAAACTTCAGTTCCTGAAGTGAACACTGGAGGATTTTAGGCTGGCCAGACAGCTGGGAAGGGTCAGCCTTAATATACTGGAAAGGGCACAGTGAACATTGCTGCTCTCCAGTGAACAGTGCTGCTCTCCATTCCCCATGCCTGTGTGCCTGCTCAGGAATGCCTCAGTACAGGAAGAGCTCTCACAGTCTTTGCAGGGAGATGGGAGAAGGCTGTGGTAAAATCCCCAGTGTACTTTGGATGGGAGTGCCAGCTGTGGGAAACCTCACTGGTAAAATGCTACATAGAAAAACTGCCGTTGGACACTTCCCAGCCCTTGGAGGAACAGAAAGTCAAAGGAAAAAGGGGAACCTTGACCTTGGTCATTTTGACCAAGGTTTTTATCATAGCTCTGCCTGATCATCTCTGGAACCATGCTCATAGAAACCTAAGCATATGGGTTTAGCTATGAATCAGATTTTTAAACGTGGCAAACTGTGTTGGAGGTAATCTGAGGTAATCTTGGCATCTGTGCTGCCCCTGGAAGAAGAGGACTGGGAGGATTGCAGATCAGACAAGGGAGTTTCACCAGTATAGCCTGGCATCTGACCTGCAAATACTGCCAGAACATGTTGATTCAGTTGACTACTGTGATTAGGAAAACACAGCTCCCAGCTGCTCTCCCTGCAGGAGTCCTCAGATGTTTTAGGAACGGAGGTGTATTGGGCTCCTTCACAGGGTGCAGATAATTCTGATGGATTTTCTTTCTCTGGCAGAAGGCACCAGAGCAGCTGTGGTGAGCAGAAAAGATTTCCTGCAGGCAACTGCAGTTCTTCAGAAGTACCTTAAAAAAATCTTGTTAGCTGCTTTGTTAGACGTGGAAGAGAAACCTGTGGGTGATGGAGCCTTTAGCAGTAGCTTTACTTTGCTTCTGTCACCCAAGTTCAGGCCTGGTGTTGCCAGTGTGCTACATGTAGCACTTGCCCATGCCTCAGGATAAGTTGCAGAAAACAGGAGGGGTGGGGTTCTCTTTAGCCCCTACCACAATCTCTGAGAAGGACCTGCCTGGAAATGCTCTGGAGACCATGTTCTTGTCAGAATCCCAGAGAACAGAGTTTCCTGGAGCTCTGAGAGAGACTTCTCTAAAATGTCAACACAGCACCATTTTACATCCATGGCTTTGTGGATCAGCCAAACGGAATGCAACAGTTCTGTTTTAACAGTCTCTGAGGAAAAGTCAGCTTGGTATCCAAGTGTCAAGCCTTTCTGATGCCAAAAGGAATGGTCTGTGGTAGAACCTATGGGCTTCAGGGGATTTCTCCCTTGAAAACAACTTTTTGCTGAAATTTTTGTGTCCAAGTCTGACTGGGAGGGAGCTGTTGGTTCCTCTGCAAGGGATTGTTTCCATGTCCATCACAGATAGGTGCTCAAACCGCTGGCATCTTGTGCTGGCCCCACAATGAACCTTCCCCACGTACAGGCAGAGAGGTGCAGGGTTGCTGTTAATAAGCAAAAAATCATAGTATGGTGTTTGTTTGTCAGGTGTTAATCTCTTCCATTCTATCCCTTGCAATGGAAAGCTATCAAAAAAGCCAGCTTAAGTGAGGCTTAAGAGAGGACCTCCCGGATCACCCTTTCCAACTAGCAAAATGTCATCAGCCCTCACTGAAGCCCAGAGAGCAGCACTCACCCAAAGGCAGCTGTTGTCCCAGCTCAGGGTGCAGCTGGTGGCATAGAACTAGATTCCCTGTCTGGAAGGCTTAACAAGATTCCTGAAGGCACAACAGGTAAACAAGAATGGTCCTGAAGACAAGAGTCACACCTCATGGAAAATGAACTCCTCAGGTATACATGGAAACAAATAACCATTTAGAGAATCAAGCTGCAGGCTGTGTGTGATAAAGCACACTTAAAGCTCTTCATAGAACCATAAAATCTTAGAATGTTAAGGGTTGGAAGGGACCTTCAGGATCATCTAGTCGAAACATCCTCCTGCCAAGGGCAGGGACACATCCCACTGGACTGGGTTGCTCATGACCTTGTCCAGCCTGGCTTTGAACAGTGCCAGGGGGCATCCACAACCTCCCTGGGCAACCTGTTCCAGCAGCTCACCATCTCCACAGTAAATAATTTCTTCCCAATAACTAAGCTACATTTCTCCTCTTTCAATTTGTATCTGCTATTCTCTACGACTGAACAGCTACGACTTTCTTAGCCTTTGTGGGGGAAGTTCTTCAGTCCCCTTGTAAACTTCACGGCCCTTTCCTGGACTTGCTCCAACACGTCCACGTCCTTCCTGTAGTGGATGCCAGAGCCGGATGCAGCACTCCAGGTGGAGTCCCACCAGAGGGGAGCAAAGGGGCACAATCCCCCCTCTCGCTCTGCTGCCCACGCTGATTTGGAGGCAGCCCAGGATGCGGCTGGCTTTCTGAGCTGAGAGCGCACACTCCCCTTCGACATACTGAGATCAATAAATTGGTTTACACGTAGCCAGGACACAGCTCCCACCCTGCCCCTACGCTTTTCCGGGGAAGGAGGGCGGTTCCGCTCCCGTCACCGCGGCCTTCCCGGGCCTGGCACAGGGAGCGCGGGCGTGGCGGTGCGCACCGCCCCCGTGTGGGGCGCGGGGGAGCCGNCGGCAGCGGGCGGCGGTGGGGCCCCGCTCCCCGGCCCCGCGGCCCTCGCGGCGCCATGGGGCCGCTGCTGTGGCTGCTGCTGGTGCCGCTGGGCGCGGGCTGCGCGGCGTACGAGGTGTACGTGGATGCCCGGCGAGCCGAGCGGCCCCTGCGGCACTTTTGGAGGAGCACTGGCTTCTGGTAAGCGCGCGCCGCCCGGCCCCGGGCCCCCGCCGCTGGGCAGAGGCGCTTCGGCCCTCGCCTCGGCCGCATCCCGCCCTCCCGATCCCCGGGGCGTGCGGATGCCGGCTTTCCCGAGGCTTGCTGCTGTGGGGTCAGAGGACCCTTGCTGCCCCGTGTTGCTTAGCCTGGTGCTGGACCAGGTCCGCAGTGTCGGGCGGGATGTGGGATGTGGCCAGTTAATGAGAACTGGCCAAAAAATAGGCCTCGTCTCCCCGTTTCTGACTGGCTTCCTTGCCCCTTCGAACATGTAAAGTCCATCTTCTTCCCCAGCACAGTACAAATCTTGATACTCAGAACTCATTTCCCTTTACTTTTCAGTGTTTCCATTGCCAAGGCCCCTGAAGGGCCCCAGGAAAAACTTCTGAGAGTTCTAGTACTTCCAAACAAAAGACTGATAGTTCTAGGAGTTTGTTCTTCTTGACAGACGTTTTCCAGATGCACCACCAGATGCAGCCAGTGGGTCAAGTTGACCCAAGCTAGGGGGAAGGCCGTGACCACGCAGAAATTCCTGTGTTCTGGTCGTGCTTTGCTTCTCGGAGAAAGATTGGTCTTGCTCAGCTAACTGGGATTGGAATGGCCTTTAAGTTTTGTAAGACTACTAAAAGTTTTTGCAGGCGTGAAAACAAGAGATGGTATGTTCCACTGCTGTGTATCTTACTTGAAAGTGATTATGATCTACTTCATTTAGGCAAACAGTGGATTAAGTAACACTTACGTGGAAAAGAGTTGCAATAGGGATGGAATGAGCATGTGCTTTGGAAAAAGGACTTTGTGCACATTTTTTGTATAATGCATAAGGGTTCCCTAGAAAAAACTTACAAGATTTTTCTTCAGGTTTCCAAGGGGGGGAGGAATAGAACAGGACCTAAAATACATTCTGATAAAGAGAAACGTTTGGGCTTTCAGGATTTTTTCTTCTGTCTTTTTTTTTTTTTTTTTGGTTTTGTTCTGTTTTGTTTTGTTTTGGTTCGGTTTTAAATTTTTCTTGCAATATTAGAAAACATTAATGAAAATCTGCCTTAAAAATAGTATGTTTAGCCCATTTAAACTGCAGCCTATGAAACACTCATGGTTTTAATTGTGTGAAAAACTTTGGAAAGCTGCAAACATGAAAGACGTGTGAAGGACAGACAGAGTCAGAGGCTATTCATGGGTCAGCAATTAGTCTTTTATAATACTGGCCAACACTAGTATTTCTGAAAATCCCTTAAAAGCTCATGCAGTGGCACAAGTGAGTTCCAGCTGCTAAAGCTTCTTTTTTGGGCAAGTGTCCAGCTGTGGATCAGCGGTTGAGAAAACCTGGGAGCAAGGCTTGAAGTTCTTTTGGATGGGCACTTTGCACTCAGAACAGGAAAGGGCAGATACTGGTAGCACCACTAACAACACGCACCATTTTGTCAGCTTTCTTTGGTATCCCATCACAGTTTCTGCAAGTTTTCTCTAACAGGGTGTGAATTTCAGAATGTTCATTCAACATGGACTAAGCAAAAAGAATTGTCTTTGCCATTATTGAATGGAGGCCAGTTTGAATTTCAGAGTAGTAGTAAAGCACCCCATCAGGATCTGATCGTTGACACTGTGCTTATTTACTGGAACAATTAAAAAGACCCAAATGGCTGATACCTTGTTAGTAAGAATGGAACTGGTAATTTCTCAGTATTAGGAAGTCTCACTTGTGTGACTTGAAGCTATCTTAGGGAGATGGTTTTTAAGTGCCTTGTATGCTGGTGAAACTAGAGAGGGGCTCACATATACTGGCTGATTTGTAATAAGCATTATAAATGGATGTGGTTTGTGTAAAGACTTGAACTTTCAGGTAAGGATGTAGGAGATGGGGAATAGATCAGCAGTATCTCTGTTGTGTGAAGTTCTTGTCCAGGTGGGATCAGTTGTTTCTTCCTTTGTACACAGATGGTTATACAGTAGGAGATTCATTCATTAGTGCCTTTGGTGGTGGGATGATTATATGGATGGGTAGAGGGTAGGCAAGGATGACATAAATGACTCTTCCCAGCAGAGTTACAGTCAGCACAAGTCTGGTCCATATCACAGGAGACAGACTACAACAGGCAAGGCATAGACTACAACAGTTTATGTATAGCGTGTAGTTAGAGCATAGGTCATCTCTTGCTGCAGTGTGAAGACACATGGATGTATTTTGCCACTGAGGGACAGTGTTGTTTTATCCTTCTTCTCATAAAAATGCTTTATCATTCAGAATGTTCACAATATGAGGAGGCTTAATTAAAGTCCCTAAGGATGCCCAGACCTAGTGAACCATGCAGCATTCTAAGTTGCAGACTTGTGAAGGGTGGGGTTGAGACCTCCATCTTGCAGTATTTATCTATGGAGACTGGAATAACAGAAACTTGCCACAGTGTAATGTTGATTTCAGTGGAATAAGTAGATGTCAAAGTCAAGTTGATATGATTGTTACTGTATAGCCCTGAGCCTGTTAAACTGCTTGCAGAATCCAACATAGAAATCTCAAACTGCACACTCCTGTGCTTTCTAATGCAAAGGGTTAGCTGAACATGGATGAAGAATATGAAGGCTCTGAGCATCTAATTCCACTTCAAAAAAGTGTAATAGCATCCACAGCAGAGAAAGAATTGATGTCATTGCATGAATTCCATCAAGAAGGTCAAGCCCATACTTTTCTTATGTCAGATGTCAACATGTCTGACTTCCACTGTAAAGCCTTAAAGACAGTGAGCTATGATTAGTTGCTCAGAGACAAGGCAACTGTCAATGTGTGTTTTCCTCAGGCCATTGTTGCCTGAGGTCGCTGTCTGTGCAGCAGTGACTGCTGGGAAGGTTTTCCTTTGAGCAAAGGTGCTCAAAGGTGCTGGGATGCACCCAGGTTGTATTCTGCCTTGCCAAACAATGTGTATAGCCAGTTGGCCCCAAATAACCTGCAACTCCATTTTGCTTTCGTCTCATGTTAGGCAGTGCTCCTCATGCCGTGTAGGAACATGCAGGTGGTGTAGGTATAGGAATAGGAATCTTTGCATGCCCAGTGGAGCTGTTATTTAATATTTCAATGTGTTTCTTTTCTGTCCATCTTTTCCTGAAGCCCTCCTTTACCTCACAGCCGTGCTGACCTGTTTGACCTGAGCAAAGACCAAGAGCTGAACCTTGCCTACATTTCTTCTGTTCCACATGGCGGCATTGAACAAGTTCGGATTCACTGGTTACTGGAATTAGTTGCTCTTAGGTAAGCAAACACCTCAAGCTGAAGTCTAGGAAAATGTGATACATTAAAGGGTCCATCCAACAGGTGCTCACTTTGATGTTTATCTTAGCTGAATTGCAAGCTGGGCGTAATTTTGCTTCTGTGGAAGTCAGCTAAGTTCAACAGATGGGAATAATTCAGGACTTTTAAGAGATGAGGAAAGACACAGTTTCTACTGAGAAGCTGAGGGATTGGAAAGATGGCTTACGTTTTAGTCCTTTAATGTAGGAGATGTGATACAGCAAAAAAGTCCAACAAAGGTTGATACGAGCCTAACTTACTGAGAGGTCCAAATGAAAGCTGCCACTAATCCTTCTGCCTATTTTAGAAGTTACTTTTTGCCTCCTGAAGCCACCTGTGCACTGCATTAAGTGACAGGTAGTGAGAATTAAAACAGGTTAGATTTGGGTAATACCAGTTACTGCCCTGTTCCAAAAGGTTTTATATACAAAATGGCATTTTTAGTTTTAGGGAAATATATGTCAGACTTTAGGAGAACACTTGGAATTCATTGCCTTTCAAGTCCCTTTTAACTCAGCTAGAACAAACTCATATCAAGATGCCTAGTGGGAACAGCCAAATAGCCAGATGCCTAGAGCAGGATCAGTTGGTCTGTGAAGAAAGACAAACCGTGAAAACCCCATGAAAAATTGTAATAGCACTTAAAAGTTCTGCCTGGCTCAGACTCTTGCTGTGCTGAGCATATTTACAGTCCACATTGTAGCATCTACTGTCCTAGACAGAGAAGAATGGGAATTTACCACTATGGGGATGCAACAGGGAAGGAGAGCTCAGACTCTGAAAATGTCATGTGAGCAGAGGAGTAGGGAGTTTCAGAGTGTGCATGAGGAGCAGAATTTCTCTTTCCCAATATTAAGGTGTGCTTGTGCATGTCAGCTTTTTAGGAAGGTGGTCGTAAGACCTGCACTCAGGTAAGTATTTCATCAGTACCCCAGGGTGGCCTCTGTTTGTTAGTTCATCTGTGAGCATAGTAGGTAACAAGAGCCCCTCACTCTCTTCTTTCCCTCTGGAATTTTTCACTAAACACCCTTTCCTGTGTGTTTCTCCCTTTCTTACTGGACTCTGGAATATGTACTCTTGGAGTGAACCAGTATCAAGGACAACCATCACTGCTCACCACTTCTGGAGTCCCTGTCTTAGAGGTTTCTCCTGGGAGGTGGATTGGGTCTTTCAGGTTTCTGTAACCAATTCACTTAGGAAAAATCAATGAGTACCTTTGGAAAGAAAGTAGCCACGTCTACACTTGGAGCCCAGAATCCCTTCTGGCAGCCTCTTTTAGCTGTGCCATTGTGTTGAATTAGGCTTTCCACATGACTGAGGGAGAGGAATGCATCTGTTATGGATTCTGCTCAGCCTTTGTGGGGATTGAGCCACCAAGCCTTTTAAAAAAGTGGGATACAATCCTTGACACAATTAAAATTCTAGGACCATGGAAACATAGCAGTCAGTCAAGAAGTCCTCAAAAAAGCTGTAGTGTCTCAAAGGTAAGAAATTCTACCTTACCAGCTACAGTCTTTAGCCTACCTTTAACATGTAGAAATTAGAAACTGCTACGGTTTAGAACCAGGCTAAACCTTCTCATTTTGCAAAAAAATGTGTATTTGTCAAGGACAAGAAGACGTGTAAGTTGTGGGAAGGAACCAGTGGACTAAATGTGAGCTCTTTTAGAAGGGGAAGGAGCATGGAGCTTGCAGACAATCATTGGGACTGAAAAAATCAACAGGAACAGGAATGCAATTCTGAGCAGAGAAGTTCAGTGCTAATGCTTAATTCTGTGCATGTGTAAATCTCTTCCTGAACCAGTGATTTCCAGAAGGATGTAAAGAGGATTTGAGTGCCACCATCTCAGTGCAGAACTGTATTGTGTCATGGGGTTGATGAGTAGAGAACACTCCTTGGAATGTAGAGACGGGCACTTGACTGAAGAAGAGCACTGAGAAAAAACAGAGGACCTCTGTGGAAGTCTAGCAGATAGAGGCTTTTCTTTTCTTCACAGCTGCCAGCATCTGTAAAAAAGGTTCCTTAAATGTTTCTGTCAAGAAATAGATGTGCTCAAATAAAAGACTGCCACCATCCCCTTCTCACTTCTGTAATGGTCTTTCTCATTACATTTTTTAGGCCCCCGATACCAACTGCATCCCTTTTTTATTTTACCTTTTTTTAGTACAGCAAGCTCCCCTCTTTATCTTTGTCTTTGTTTGGAGTCAGCCCATTATTTTGCCACTTGTGAAAGGATACCATAGGCAAACTGTTTTCAAAGAACTCCTAGTTTTATTTTCCAACCAGTAGCACACTTTTTTCTCTTGGTCTTGTGACACAGGAATATTCATGATTGTGGGGAAATCTAGGATGTCTTTCATGGACTGGACAGTTCCCAGGTTGTTGGTTACCAGTGCCAGTAAACAGAACTGTTTTGACACTTAGCCCACACATTCTGGCCATGCTTCACTAGTCAACAAGACAGGACACTTTGAGCTGAAAACTCCAGCTCTTTGCCCAGTTCCAAGGGACACAGTCCACAATAAGAATGCTTTTCAATTTTTATGTAGCAGTACTAAGATCTGTTGGATACATGATACATGGTAAATCACAAGGCATCACAGTGAACAAAAATACAGTCAACCTATATAAAGCATATAACATTTATTAAAAGGCATATAATGGTTTTTATTTCAATATTAGTATTAGCCTAGTTGGAATTACCAGCCTATCCCCTGCTCCTCTCCAAGACGTGATAACTAATTACTGGTAAATTAGGAGAGAAGAGAATCAGCAGTTTTTGTTAATTTTCAATCTTCATATCTTTAATCTTAGTATAACTCAGTATAGCAAACATAGATGTACCAGAAAAAGGTTTGCTTTTTTAGTTATCTTTGACATACTTCTTAGAAATAATTCACAGTCTGCCAGCATCCCTACATCATTAGCACTGAAGGTGTTTCCATGCTGCGTTTGACAATGTCCAACACAGTTGATTGTGAGCCAGCTCTGCCAGTAAAACCAAACCAGGAAATTGTTCTTACAGTTCCTTGTGACCAATAGTTTCTTTCTTCATATGTAAATTCTAAAGTTTACCTTCTCTCATATGTGTAGTCAAGTTTCTTCACTTTGGTATCTTTTGGTACCAATGTAAAATAAATATGGTGAAAAAGAGACTTCCCACTCTTACTTTCTTATCCTCTTCATTATTCTCCAGAGACTCTTGCAAGGCTACACTTTCCACTGGAATTTTTTTTTTTTGTCTTTTAAAATAAGGTTATTCTAAAGCTAAGGGTATCTTTGCTTTTTTTTTTTTATTTGTGTTCTATGTTGGTAGCTGGATCCATAAAGCTAAAAAAAGTGTAGATTGGTAGGATGTTTTATTTGACTTCCAATGACAGCTTGTTTTAGCACAGTGTCCTAAGAGTGTCTATGTTGATACCATCTGGTAGTAACTCTTTTAAACCCATTTGTCTTGTTAGGCCCAAACAGGACCTTAAAAGAGGAATTCCCTGATCAAAGAATGGTTACAAACAAAATCAGGTACTAAGCAGTTTTTGTCCTTGGGCCTTGCTTACTTCCTTTTAGAACAGAAAGAAGCTAGTCATACCAAGTCAGCAATTTAAATAATAATGTGGATTGTTTTATGACAGGAAAATACTGCTAATGATCAATCCTTTAATCTCGTCAGATGCTTCTGTCAGGTT
Source organism: Passer montanus (assembly GCF_014805655.1). Lineage (NCBI taxonomy): Eukaryota > Metazoa > Chordata > Aves > Passeriformes > Passeridae > Passer > Passer montanus. Next base: position 1,787,221 of record NW_024370152.1, on the reverse strand, counting down.
TTGCTACTTTAGCAATACTATCAGTGTGGAGCTGATAGGCTGCCTTCGTAATGAGTGCCTGAAAATGCCAGCATTGAATAACCTGATACTGTGCTAGTCATAGTCCTGGTGAAGATATTTTTTGGTCTTTTGGAAGTGCACTGCTTTTCCTGTAAGGAAATACTTCTTTCTGAGAGCCAGACAGGCTCTGGGGCACCTAGAGAATCTCAGTTTGACTGTTCTTTCACTCAGTGACCTAAAATATTGAAATGAGTAAGTCATATGATGTGTTGGTTTGACTTTTTTTTTTTTTTAAATGGGAGGGCAAAGAAATGGCTTCTGTATATATGGAACCTATTTCTAGAATCTGTTAGTTTTGAGAGGCACAGCTGTGATAGAATTTCCTTCCATGCTTGGTGGTATGTGAACCTGACATGAAAAAGGAGAGAGAGTGAGCACAGCTGTCTTATCTTTCATGCAGGTAATTATAAACTTGAGCACGAAACAGAATATTCTGCCCATGCCATGGGCCAGAGCTGCATACTGTGTTACAATCAAAATCCAAGTCTTATTTCTAATTGTGAAGAGAGAACGTACGTATACAACAATACAACTGATGACATAAAGTATAATGCATAGCAGTTAATGCAAATTGTTATAGAAAGTAACCAGCCCCAGAAAACATGGTCTAGTAGACCTCAAACCTCAAAGATTAATATGATAGGAAGAAAACACCAAGCAAACAAAACCCCCACAACATCTGTAGTATGTACAAATAGTGGTGAAAGTTTTTCAGCATAGAGGGATGCACAAGTTACAAAGCATTGCTCCGTTTACTTGACCCATGTATGTTACTTGTAATACTTCATTAGCATTGCGTCAGAAAGGACCAGCCAGGCAATTCTGACTGATCCATCAATCCCCTTCAAGAAAACTTGCAGATTTACCTTCCCACCCTACCCTTATTTTCATTGAACCCAGGCAGGCATTTGTAGGAAGATAGTGATGTGCTGCATCACAACTCTGAGGTTTTATATTTGATGGTTCTTATGTATCCCTGAATTATAGTTGCTTCTGTCTACCAGAGGCAGCTTATTTTACAGGATGCAAACTAGCTGGGTAGCTGCCAGTTAAAGCCATTCATTTTTTTAAAAATCCTGTTTATCCTTTTTCTAGTTACAAATTTGCGCATCAGAGTCATATTTCTTCCAGCATGATTAGGGGTATCACAGCTTTCAGTAACTTAATTATGACAGATTTAATCCAATAGAACGGATGAATTCTGTAACTCCAAAGCCAGAAATTTTTGAAAATGGTCATTTTGAGAGGAACCTTTGATGGATTATAGTTTCTTCTCCTATTAAGCTTGTGTGATCAAGGAGGAGAGATATTCTACATTCCACAATATTTTATACATTTTATTGTTATGCAAACAGTGGGGACTTGTCTAGGAGTACACATAGAATGACTGGAAGGAATAGGGCTTTGCTAGCCACAATTTAAACAATTATGTATCCAGAATGCCATTGATTGCATTTTCATGGAAGTGGCTTAGCCTTCTTAACACAAACCAGCCATTAAATCACTGGGAGAGCAGCACTGGGCAGGCCTTCCAGCACAGCAGTGCCCTGACATCCATGTTGGGTCACAGACTTGATGGACAAGTCAATCACTGCGTTTTAAAGTGAAGGTGGTGATCTAACCTTTCCATGTTTGTCCTGGACTGCCTCTCCAGTGGCTGCCCTGTGTGGCATATGACATAAGGTGGAACTCTTTGGGGGAATGGCTTTACAGAGCCAACAGTGTGTCTGATAATTTACTTGTTGCAAACTACCCCTCTCTAGCTCTTACTTTGTACTGAATCATCAGGGAAGACACAGGGTTAAACTGAGCAGTCTGCTGGAAGCTTTTGGTCTTTTGCAAACATCACAGCATTATGTATACTGTAGAATAGCATTTCCTGCATACATCCAAAATCCTTTCCAAAGTAACCCCCTCTTTTCAGAGAGTCTATCACTGAGGGATTGCAGCAAGCCAGGAGAACAGAAATGTTTAAATTCTTGTAGTCTTTCAGGATTTCCTTCAAAGTATTAACTCCAGTCGTGTCCAAAAATGAGATGGAAGAGCAATCGACAACAAGGGCTTGGAAATCAATTTGCTTAGGAACTAGTTGCAAGGTGGTTTCTCCGATGCCCAGTCCATTAGCAGTTCTGTGGTTTCCCTTTTTCAGATGCTGCTTTTCCTTCTTCTCATATTTCTTCCTCCTAGCAGCTTCTAGATTAGGATCTAAATTGGTCAATCTGTACAGAGACTTTAGGAAGTAGTTTCTATTTGCATAGTAAAGTGGGGCCTCAAAGCGAAATATCTTGACCTTTGGAACAGTAGAGAGATTTTCATATTCTAAGTCATCCTCATAAAAGCTTGTGTCTTGAATCTGACCGAGCAGGGCTGTCCGTGGCCGCTGGGTCCTAACAATGATGCATAACATGGAGAAAACAATGCCAACCAACAGCCCTATTTCTGTGCTGACCAAGGCAGAGGCAGCCATGGTAACTACCCAAACAAGTGTGTCCACCTTATTCATACGGTACCGTGCTGGCACATCTCGGAACTTCCTCAGGGCTCCTCGAAGGCTCACAATGATAATGCAAGCCAGGACACACTTCTGCAAGGAGTAGAAGAGAGGTGCCAGGAACAGCAGCACCAGCAAAACCACCATTGCACTAATTACTCCAGAGATTTGAGTCTGGCAACCTGTAGATGTTTTGACGAGTGTTTTTGCCAAAGCTGCACTGGTTGCAAAAGAGTGGAAGAAGGAAGGAATGATGTTGCAGAACCCCACAGCAAACATTTCCTGATTGGCTCGGATGGTGTAAGCATATTTCTTTGCAAACATTTCAGAAAGGGATACAGTGAAGACAAAACTGACTATGGCAAGAGGCAAAGCATCTAGAGCAACTCGGAGCATTAAGTTGAACTCTGGTACCTTTGGAGGGATAAATCCTGTTGGAATAGCTCCAGAAACACTGGATGCATACACTTCATTTAACTTACCATAGTGTGACACCAGTGTTGCCACAACTATAACTACCAGCTCTGTGGGAAGAGGAAATTTCAGTTTATGCTTATACCGATCTCCGAGTTCCTTAGCAGTGACCAGCACCACAATACAAATGGCACTTGTGATGACATCACAAAGGTTAGCCTGAGAAATGTTCCGGAAAATGTTAATCCAGGTAATAACCAGCATCCCATGCCCTTGGCTACGTGGAATTTTTATTCCAATAAGATACTTCACTTGAGCTGTTAAAATGGTTAAGGAAGCACCAGTTGCAAAGCCATCTAGTACGGACTCAGATAGGTACATAGATACGAAACCTAGACGGAAGATCCCCATTAGAACCTGAGGAAACAGAAGAAGGAAAAAAAACAAACCATGAGATGTAACCGTTGCTGCAAATAGTTAGCTACAGATGGGGGAGAGCTAGCTGGAGGCCAATAGTATTTGGCTATTTCATTCCTGAAACAGGAATTATCCTTTTTTGTTTCCAGTCTGCTTTTAAAATATGATTCCTTTTATTGTTTTGGAATGCTACAAACCCAAAAGGTGAATGAGGGGTTTGAGACAGGGTGGTCAAACACACATTTGTCTGAAGTGACTCCACTGAAATGGCTTGCCTGAATTTTATTCCCTATGCAAAAGAGCAGTGGGTCCAAAATACTTCTGTTATACCAAAGTAAATTTTCCTTTTTTTCTGTCTTAAAGTGAATAAAGTTAAAATGTATGGCCTTTTCCTTGTAAACAAAACTTGAATAAGATCCCTACTTTAGCTTTTGCATTAAGCAGCTTTTAATTTTAGCCCTGTGGACAGAAGGGAAAATGAAGCACAGATGGCCTTTGTGGCATGCCTCAGATCAGAAGTGTCAGAACAGCTCACAAACTCCACGATTCTGTCCTTAACTAGTTGATTCTCCTTAGATGGTTTTGGAAAATACAATTTCACAAGGGCATTTTTTTGTTCATATATGTGGCCTGAAATTTCTTACTACAGCAGGAAGATAGCTAGCTCTTTCTGCATTCATATACGCATATTCATATATACGCACACACATGCACAGAGTTAATAGAGAAGTATGTTCATGATGATTCCTTCTGTGCTCTCTTGATATCCTTGTTGACAAGTGTCAAGGAGTCCAGCACAGCCATTGTCAGAAAAATGGGTTAGTCAGTGTATTTCTCCTCTTGTCCTTTCTTTGAATTATCTTTTGGAGAGCAGTTTGGTAGAGCACAGCACTCTCCACCAAAACACTGAGCTGCTCATTCTGAACTTGGAGAAGTAGTTGAGTAGGTATACACCTCTATTAAAATATCCAGGGAAAATGTTATTTCTTCATTTTTAAGTACACAGCTACCTGGGCATTTCCTATATCTGTACTGGGCTTCATTATCTCATGAAAACAACAAGGCCAAGAAGCAGAAGAGTATCAAAACAGTGTTGATGGTCTTTCAGAAGACTCTTGTTTTGCCTGTGTTTGCTAGCAACTAAGAAAATTGCCTGCCTCATGCTGTCTCTGAGTTGCCTCCCATTAGGCTTCCTGGAGAAAGCAGCCCAAAGTACATTCAAATGAACTAATGATGTATCTCATTGAAAGACAGTCAAGCCAAAGGTTAGGTCATGTAAAAAACTTCAGGAACTTCATACCTTGCCTCTGGATGTCAGCAACCACTTACCTGGTACACTCCAGCCATGAATGTCAAGGCTGTAGCAATGCCAATAGCGTAGCACTCTTTCCCACACTCGGCATTTATCCCCACAATGGTAAGGTTGAAGGCAGTTGTGTTGGACAGATTGTCATTTTGCAGAGAGCCATCACCTGAGGCTGGTGGGGCATCATCATTCAAGTCAAACCCAGCCAAGAGAAGTTCTCGGTCCACAACTTGTCCCACCATTAAGCTTATCAAGCTGAAAATGCCAACTGAGACGTGACGGGATGTGCCCATTAAGAAATAGATGATGTTGGCAAAGAAGGATGTGTAAAGGCTATAAATGGGCTTCAGACCTGCCAGCAGTGAATATGCAATTGCTTGGGGCACCAAAATGATCCCAATCACTAACCCAGACATAATATCCCCCCAAATGTACTCTTTGCATCGGTACTTGGGAAGCCATCGTAAAACAGGAAAGAAGTCCATAAGAAAGTTCTTCAGCTTCTGTGGTGTGCAGGCACAGCTCTTTCTCAGCTTAGCTAGCATGATTTCTTTCCTGTTAATCTTGACATGAGTCTTTCTTTTCATGAGAAAGCAGGATGAGGTGTTGTTTTCCATTCTGGTAGTCTCAAGTGGTCTTTCCATTTTCTCAGTATTTACTTCATTTAACGTGTTCCTGCAAAGTGAAGAAAATATGTGTCAGGTTACAATTCATTAAGTTTTTTTTAACACAGTCACTTAACACTAAAAGTTTGTCTCTTGATTTTGCTTTTAAGGAAGCATCATCCCAACAAGAACACTCTCATAGGGCTCCAGTGACTCATAAGGCTAAGAAATAAATCTGCCCTTTTTTGCACATATTAAGGAGTACTTTCAAGTGAATCCAGTTTGTTCTAATAAAGAAAAATGGGGTTAAGTTATCATTTTTTGGTATGACAAAGATTTCCATCATCTAGTCTAAATGTTCTATTGTAAAGGTCTTTGTGACCAGAAGTAGGACTTGATGGTGTGAAATAAACATGTGCTAGTGAGGTAGGTTGTATTGTTTCTGTATAGTGAGTACATCTTGTAATCATTGATTAGTAACTCTAATGGGGTATAATGATCTGTCACGGCAGTTGTCATCAATGCAGAGGAGAAAAATGTTGCTGGTAGGACCTGTAAAGCAAAGTTTTCTGGAGAGCAACAGTTTAGTCTTACATAAAAGATATGTACACAAACAATTGATAGACTCTTTGTAGCTGCTACATGTGCAGCTTCTGGTAATAAATGGCTCCTCACAGATACCGCCATATTGGCAACATACAGACCAAGCACCATGATTTTACCACGTTGGAAGAGTGCTGCCTGTTATTATTTTCAGGTTTAAGCCCATGGTTACCCAACTTGGTTCTGCCAATAATGGTACAGCAAATAATTATGTGTACAGCAGAACAAGCGCAGCAGTGTTTCCTGTGGTTCTCCTGATTGTTTTCTAGTATGTTATGGCTGGGATGATTTGTATTCCCCTGATGGAGTGCTTTTGATGTCTCTTGCCTCAGTGGACACAACTGTTTTCACCAAACTCGATTTCTGCATTTTTATTCAATTGTCAAATTAAATTGAAATTAGCATAGTGCATTCATAAGTAATTTTGGGGTAGGTAGGAACATACTAAGAGGCAAAACATGCAAGTATCCTAACTTACATAGCTAAAAAAATAAAATAAGAGCACACAGATGGAAAATGTTAAACAAGCTATGCCAATTGGCAAATCTTTTCTGGTTATCAGTAGAGAGAAAGAAGAGACTTCTGTGTGAGGATGCCTATGTAAGAGTAGTGGGAGATGAGGAGTGACTCATACTGATCTAGATGAAGATAGTATGTGCTAATACAACAATATGCAGAATTTTTAGGAAAGCAGACCTTTTCTAGGCTCAGCTTCTCACAGTGTCATTAATAGCCAGGATCTCTGCATCCTGTTTGGTGCCAGGACTGACCTTGCCATAGTGTCAAAGCTTGTCTTCACTTACAAGTGAAAGCTGTTTCTTTCCTCTTTCAGTGTTTAGCGACAGACTCTGTACCCATCAGTTTCATAAAACTTGAAGTAAACTTACTGGCACAGTGTTCTGTTGATAAATTTTAATGGTTTAAAAAATTAGTACGCAGTTTAGATGCAGCTGACAGAATTCTCTGCAAATTTCCTGGGTTTTTTTTGTTGTTAAGAAGAACATTTTCATTTGTAGCTGTTAGGTAACAGCCTGTTGAGGTGTAGAATTCTGAATTTAGAAAGTGTTAATGAGTCCAACTGGAAACATAATTGAAAAGCAAAAGTACAGATTATCAATAGCCTGTAGGCTTTTGTCCTGGAGTAGTCCAAACTGAGAGTGACTTATTAGAAAGTCTTTTGTCTATCCTGCTTAGAAATAGTTTTCAAGATTTTAATAATTATGTTTTGCCACCAGATTGAAAATAATAAGAAGATTATTATATATCTGTCACTGGAGTAGAAATTTTAAACAAGTTCCCAGGTATTATGATACAGCATACAGATAAGTGATACATCATGATTTCTAAGGCTTTTCTAATTTCTAAGGCAAAGTTTAACCACAATTCAAAGCAGGATGTTCAGGTGTTATAGGTGATTTATAACTTGGTAAAAGGCAGAGTAGAGATTCTTGCTAGAAATGTGTGGACTGATTGTCCAAGTTGAAAAGAACCTGCATAGTAGTGTAAACATGCATTTAAAAATTAGCAGAGTTTTATCCATCCCAACTACATAAATACATTTTAGCTCCCATTGTATACATTTCTTTATGTTTGTCAGTAAGGCTTATTTCCATCATAAGGGAACACTAATTACAATTTAATATAATTACTTATAAAGATCCATGTCCATTCTTTATCACTGCTAAGTTTACTTCAGACTCTAATGTACTGCACAGTTATGCTAGGCAAGATCTGCTTGGACAGGAAAATAGTTTGGATCTAGTCTTTGTTAGAATGTAAAGGTGACAGAAAAGATAAATGAAGTTGCAACACCAGGTGAAGTACTTATGAGCATATGAATAAAGTTAACATATACAGAATGCTAGCAAGTGTAATAAAGGCACTCATTTTTAAAAGGCAAAATCCCAATACTTCCTGTCTTACCTAAATTAATTTGGAGAATGAGAGGCTTGTGCATCAGGACAGCAAATCCTTATTTAAATGCTACTCACTTCTTACAGCCAAGTGAATTCATCCAGTCAGGAAGTAACTATTGTGCCCTTGCTGGACATACTTAAAAGCTAGTGGGCAGTTCAATATCCAATGAGTGCTTTTTATAGGCTACATTAAAAAGATTACATCAGCTTCTGTACACTAGGCTCATATATTTAATTGAATAGTTGCTGTCTGCCTCTCTCTAATCTCATACAATTTACCTGGAAGTAATTTGGTATTTACAAAAAAACCACATTACAATTCAGATGTGTGTATTGTTTTATCCCCTGAGGGATAAAAGTGATTTTTATTACATAAGATAATTGGCACATAATTTCTTTGGAAATCTATTAAATAATAGCTTTTTGTAAAAAACAACCAAGCCTCCCCCATCAGCCAAAAAAAAAAAAAAAAGGTAGTAAAGTAAACTGTGTATCTTGTGTGTTCAAGCTGACAGTAAGTAATTTTCTTCGATTTTTTTTTCCTGAAAATAAAGGTTTTCTTCCTGGAAGTAACTGTTTATTCTGCTCTGTATGCTTTCAGACTCTATGTCGAATGAATGTGGTAGCTGTTAAGCAGTCAGGTCTCAACCTAGATTTGTATCCAGAAACTGTTAATGTTTAAAGTTTCCTTGTTGCTTTTTGGAATGCAGTAAAGCCACACCAAATAAGGGCAGGAGCATTGTTATCAGCAACATTTTTTCAGCTGTGTAATTGAATAATAGCCAGGCTGTGATGCCTGTAACTTATTGCTGCACCTGGAGGAAGTGGGATTCCACCACAGATGTGTGCTATACCTTGTGCACTTATGCAGCCTAGCAGAGCTTACAGCTTCCAATGTTCTTGCCAGCTCCAAAGACAGAATGGAGGAGAGGAGAACTGTTATGCACATGAGCAGACTCCAGCCTTCTAATTCTGGCACTGAGATCCAACACCATTCTCCCAAAGTGGTAGTACTTGAGCAGAATGCACGAGCCCTAGGGCAGGTCAGTAAGTGGATTCCTTTACTGTTCACCCAATGACCCATTTTCAGCTTAGGCTACACTATGAAGTGGAAACCCAGTATTCCTCCCTTTCTTCCTCCAGAGCTCCACAGAACATAATGTTGCATTTTTTTCAAGTCATCATTTGCTGAAAGAGCTGTTCTTAACAGGGCTGCACAGATGAAACAGCACATAGCATAAAACATCTTAGTTCTTTGCACTTCAGAATTGGAACAACTGTTTAAACAAGTGAAAGTTGACTTGTGTGCACATTCATGTGTATGTGTAACATTCATATAATTACAACAGAAAGTAGTCTTGGTTATTTTGAATTGTACTTTTATGTTTGGAATCTTCACAGTGAAGTTTTTTCAAGTTTCCCTTGACCATATGAGAGAAGCAATTGAGCAGAGCCTTGTCTGAACCACTCATTCTTTCAGGTTAAATGCATTGATTGACTCAATTTATTTTGTGAAAAAGAGAAACAAGGGAAAGAACCATTCAAGACAAACTGCTGACTTTCTAACTGGCCTTAGTCCCATCTTTCTTCCTGTCTTTTCATCACACCTGTAACCTGACAAAATCTCTCTGCAGGGGAAGAAACATTCATCACAGTATGTTCATGTGAGATTTTTCTTTGCAGCTTCTTTGGCAGGCAGTTTCTCCTGCTACATATATAACCATTCTGAATGGATAAGTTGTTCTTTGGGAAACGGCACAACCCCTAAAAAACTTCATTATTTTGCATCCTTTTGCTTCCCCATCCTGGATTGTCCACCAAAAAATCTGAAGCTGTGTCTCTGTAAAGCCCAGGAGGGAGTAGCAAGGGTGAGCCTGTCTCCCTGTGTTGAGATATTTTAAATGCTTTCTTTAGAACACAAGTCAGATGGTATCACAGCTCTATAGTATAATTGTTCACTTGCTGAAATAGTGATTTCAAGTGTGAGGATAGAGCCATTTAAAGAGTTTAAGCCAAGTGATGTTTACTGTTTTCTCCATGTTTGAGCTATAAAAAATCCACTAAAAACGAATGTGGTTAGGGTGGGTTTTGTATTTATTTGTTGCATAACTCACTGAAAAACATGAGAGACTTAAGTCTAGTTAAACATTTGATAGGAAACACAGGTGTTGAGTTGTTCATGTTGCTTATCTTTCATATCAGAAACCTTTTCTCTCTCATAGAAATCTTTCTTGGCTCTAATGGCTATGATTACATTACTGTTCTGGTTTTGAGCAATGACACAATTCTGAAAAAGCTCTTTGGTTAGGCTTATTTATGTTGCATTGATTAAATGTACAGGGGTGTGTTATTCTTGCAAACAGGATTTTTTTTTTCAGAGGAAGGCACCTAGAAACTATGTCCCAGTGCACTTTGACCCTTTATGGTGACATAAAAACCTAAGCCAGCAATTGGTGCTTTGGACATTTTTGAACAGATGTGAGGAATAGATTTAGTTTGTGAGAACTGACTCGTCTGAAATAAAGTCTGCTGAGCTGCATATAATACAAGACACTACTGCTTTAGCACCTATTGCTTTGATTTATTAATCTTTTGTTCTACAGCGTTGCTTAGATATGTCAGCATAACCTGAAAGTTTTAGAAGTCATCAGGTACTAAAACAGAACAAGTGAGAGTAATGTTTCTCTCTGCCTTACGTTAGCTATTGTATTTTCATCTTTAGAGCTAAGATGTACTTGGAAGCAAACTTAAGCAAGGAGCCAGCAGCCAAAACTATTTATTTATGGACTGACCCAGCAAACTGTCAGACTACAGGCACAGTACATGGCAATGCCTTGTAGAAAAATCATATGAAACTTGTTAGGTTTGGTTTGTTTTTTCACTATATGGGGTAAAATATTATTGCTTCAAAGCATTTTTTGTGTTGAGTTTCAATGTTACACTAATTTAAATGTGAAAGAGGAAATAGCATTCCAGCTCAGTGGTCTCTACAAGTCAGGAAAGCCAGATCATATCCTCTACGAATTAAACTGCTATACTAAGGAGAGATTTATTCTGAGAGTCTTTCAGATTTGTGTATTTCTAATTAAAATCTCCAATTCAAAATTTTTATTTTCAACTGTAAATTGGTTTAGGGTTTTTCAGGCAAGTCTTTGTTAAATGCCTGCATTCACCAGCAGCTGTGATTCAAGTCTTGTTTTCCCAAGAATTCTCAGTTTCATATCTCAGTGAGTAAGGTGACAGCCACTGACAGGTAACAATCCCAGAGCTGATGAAAAAGGCTGCAGTGGAACTCATGCAGTCAGCCAGCACCTGTTTTTAAGTCTGGCCCATTAAGATCATCTCTGGGAATGATCATACATGCAGATACATGGTCGAGTAGTTTCACTCATTCTGCAGAGAGAGTTTTTGTGCAAGGATTCCAGAAAATGCTGATCTAACTATTGATATGCTCTTGAAGGCAAGACAGCATTATTCTTCTGGAGAGTCTTAGGACAGGATCACTAAAAAGGCATTTCCTGTGGATTCAAAAAACATTCCTAAAAATCAGATTTCTTGCTTTTGGGAAAGTAGCTGTTTCAAAGTGAAAGTCTGTTATTTAAAAATAAAAAAGAAGTCTTTCAAGATGGCTTTTCAAGATCCTGGTCATCATTCATGAAGTTAAATACTAAGCTCTGTGTTCTCTCCTGTAGTTTTGCTGGATATTGTTTAGCCATACTAAGCTGTCACAGAGAAAACCAAGCTGATAGTCCATTCTCATGGTTTTTCCTGTTATTTTCTGTGGCGTCTTATGTTTACTGCATGCAATAAGGACAGTGTTTTGGAAACACTTTTTTTGTACTTAAGCACTAAGAAAATGCTCTCAGTTTCAATATCAATGTAGTACTTTGAGAAACAAAGATAAGCCTAGTATACGCAATTTTCTTAAATAGAATAAAAACTAACCAAATGGTTGAACTCTTGGATGAGGGTTGCAGGAAAAATAATTGCTGTACCATTTACAGCTGACTGTATGCTTTACAAACTTTTGCCCAGTGTCTACCTTATAAGCAATATTTATGAACAACAACATAATAATAAACAAAAAAAACCACCAACAGCACAAGCAAAGTAAGTGAAAAGAGGCAGTTTTGCACCTTTGAAAACAGGCAAAGAACAAATTAACCTGAATTCAGAGGCACTGGAAGGGAGACAATCTCTTACCTGGATAGCTTTTTGACAGGAATGTACCAGCTCTGTTTTTGCACGTTGGAATGAATGGAAGTCGTCAGCCAGACATCGCTCTATTTGCATAAATGAAAATTATTAGCTAAATATTCCTTAATGTAAGAATGGGTTGTTATGGAATCTTGAGCTTGGTGTTTGGTAGCGTGTTGTCACTTGTATCACTTTGTAAAGCTGGATATATGTGTATCGCTAGGTGAGGATTTGAGTTTAAATAATGCATAAGATTATTAATTAACTAGCACTGATCCAAAAATTGTGCTGAGTTCAGGCTAGCACATCTCTGACCTTTGAAGCTGCTTCTCCTCTGAGATTTGATCTGGTTTATGCATCCTCATGTAGCATTAGCTTTTGATTTTAGATGTTCAAGGTGTATGAATAGAACTTCCGTCTTGCTTGAGATTTGTGTCCTTTGCAGGCTGGAATAAGTCCTGTTCTGCTCAGTGCATAGGATGGGAGAACTGAAGGTCAGAGTTCTTTTTCTATATGTCAGCACATTCAGATCACAATATTTTTTGCTTCTGTGTAAACCGAAGACTTCATAATGTAGGCAGATCAGAAGGACAAAGATAGACTTCTGTTGAAAGTCTACTTCATTCTTGTGAGGTGTATAAATGACCAAGTTCCCTCTCAGTTATCTTAGATCTTTGTGTAAGTGCAGACCTATCCAAGTGATAAATAAACATCCATCTCCTCCCCTTGACAAAGGTGATCGGTAATGTTTAATGGTTACTAAGCAGTGTGGATTAACAGGTTGGGCACAAGGCCATGACCCGTAGAGACTGTATTCAGCTGGCCTACAAGCTAAGGGATGAGCAAATGTGTCTATTTCTCAGCCAAGCAAGAAGACGAGCTGGCATGCAGTATCTGAGACGGGAGTTGAAAGGTCACAAAAAGACTGTGTTGTTGGCACACAAGCATGGCTAGAGAGGGCCAGGTTTCAACATTGTCTTTTATCCCTGTGCAAAAAGTTGTTTGCTGCTCTTTAAAAGTAAGAAGGAAACATAAAAATTATGTAAATGAAAAGTCAAAACTTAGGCAAGGGAGGAGTAGAAATAGAACTTCTGTGATGTTAAACTGGTCATGGATTCTTAAAACTAGCTACAACCAGGAGCTTAGTAGTAGTAGTTGTGACGTTCTAAATCCAAAATCTAAAGAAGGTAATTTCTCTCTTACCAAAACCCTGTTGCTTGCTTCTTTGCTATGGAAGATCTTGTCAACCACTCCTATTCCCTTTGCTAAAGTGCCTCCTAGAAAAAAGGGGATGCAGTAGTACACCTTATGAATTTTGCATGCTGATCACAAAGATAGTGTGTTTCTTTTGTTTTGTGCTCTACAGAATAGAAGATTTCACTGCTTCTGTTAATTTAATTGTAGCCTTGAGGTATTTCTTCATTAAAAATAAAATGACTTAAACTCAAGTTTCTCAAATTCATCATTTTGTCCATTTTACTACCTACATCTTAGAACCAAGAGTTATCATGTCTGGTGACCTCCTAAAATGTGTGTACCATCTGCTTCAGTACCTAAATAAATTTTTTCTCCTTTTCAACTCCTGTCCAATATTTGGACATTCTGTTACTTCTGGTATTTACAGTCTTGGAATTTTCAGAATAATGGGGGTTTGCCCATTTAGCATTTTTTTTGACAGAGACCCCTCTGCATTTCTCTCCAACAGCACTTTTCCGAATATCAAGCTCCTAAGAGAAAGGAGGATATTATTGTATCATTATCACTTGACCCCTTCCATATAAAGTTTGTTATAACTTTGTTTTGCCTCAAGCTAGCCTAAAAATAGCACTTTTTTAAATCTAAAAAAAAAACTTCAAATACTAATTCTGAACATTTTTTTTGGTGCAGTACAGTGCCAATGAGGCTGAAGATCTCTGGACAGGACAGTTCCACATGGGAAAAAATTGACAAAATAAAGCAATCTCTCATTCTATCTGTATAAATTTTGAAAACTATATAGTTTTGACAGAACTGAGTTTTATGATGAACAAGTTTTACTTAACCTTCCAAAATACTGACAGCAGAAGGTTCATTAATGGATTGTGGAGATGAGGGTTCATACTCCATTACAAGAAGTCATTCATCAAGGCTTCAGTCCAGCAATAATTTTGAGTGGGCTGGTCCCGCCATCCTGGTTGAATTCCACTGACACTAACACTCAGTTCTAAAAGTGCTGTCTTTCCTTGTCAGCTGCTGAGTAATGAAACAGTGGTGTCTGGCCAAAACAGCCAAAAGAGGTACTGCTGTGAAACACCTATCTCTAAGAATAGAAACGACAGTAGAAAAGAATGACAAACATTGACCATTAATTTTGAGTTTACAGATGATTTTTGTTTGTATGACTTACTATTTATCCTTATGAACAGATGCACAGTTTCAGTTGCCTAAAAAACTGTAAAGGGTTAAAAGCAGAATTGAACAAAAGTATTTATGAAATAAATGATGTAAAAACATAAAATGTATTTGACGTTGTTAACACATTTACTTGAGGATTTTCAATGATCTCAGAAAAATTCATGGCATTGCTGCGTACAATTCAAATCCGGTAACCTAACTGTTAAAAAATTAATGCTAAATTAGTCACATACAGACATTTAATCTCAGAATCATAGTTAAAAGTGTTTGTTTACTGGGTCACAGTCAATAATTTCAAATCTTCAAAAGTATGTAGTCCAAATGGAATAGGCATGTTCTTCCTTCTGTGCATGTGTAGGAAGTTCAGGAATTCAATTAATTAAAAAAAACTCTTAAGCCTAATGCCTGCATTGTTTAAAATGCTCTCAAGCCTCAATTGCTCTGTAATTTACCTTTATATCATAGCAAATAGGTGATGTGCCTAAAAAGTACACATTTGGTTGCATTTTGATAGGAAAGATGGGAGCACTGAAAGTAAGCATCCACTCCCTTCCAATCTACTATGCTCTGCATTCCACATACCTTTTCTAGCTGTGACAAGTACCTGGAGCAGCTGAAAGTGGTGTATATATGTGGAGAGTCATGTTATTGATTTTTTTGTTAAATGAAAAACTGTTGCACAGTTTCCAGGAGAAACTGAGATCAGCAAGATACAATGCAGATTTGTATATTCAAAATTGAGGAAGGCTGTCATTCAGCATGCATGCCCCTTTATATTTCCCACTACAAACACAGAATCAATGGAGTAGCACTTACCAAAGGCACAAAGTAGCTGCAGTAGTTCCACAGACGTTCTCGTATCAGCATCCAGTAGCACAGTACCTCAAGATCACAGCTTTCTATAGGAATAGATTAGAAATTTTATCATGATATAGTGCAGGCCTTTCCAATTGGGTATTGCTCTCATAATGTTTGCAGTGAGATAATATAAATAAACACTAGCACTTGAAAAATCTTTGTCCTGTAGAGTGTAACCACAGATAAAAGATAAACTTTAAATCATTACATTACAGAAGCTGGTAACCTCTGACCTCTTACTCATCTCTGCTATTCTGCTTTAATAGAGCTGGTTACACTGTGTGGAGTTCAAATAGAATTGCAGTCCAGATATAGCTTTTTACAGTCTTTTTAACTGGAGTTTTCAGCGGTTTTATATACTAACTTTAGTTAGATGAAAAAATGCTCTTAATGTGTTAAATGAGATTAGGGCAGGAGGTATGTTGAACTGTCCTTACACTTAGTGCTTAGTTGTCAATTGTCACTAATTGAGGTTTGGCCTTTGAAAAAGCATTTTTATTGAAATAAATCGTGAAGGGGGTCTAGCTGATAAATCTTACGTATAGGAAGAATTGACATATATCAGCTGACATGGAGTGTAAATTGTCTGAGCTTTCCTGCCTTCTAAGGAAAACTCCTGTTGTTTCATCTCCAAACAGCCAGGACTGTAGCACCAAGGCCTGCTTATTGATGAAGATGAATATTACTACTGATATTTGTATACCATAGAGGCAAATTTAATGTAGCAAAGATAGTCTCTCTGGAATTCTGAAGCTTGTTCACCCATTCCTTGAAATTGTATGTAATCTTAAGTGGATATTGAAAACCAATTTCTGGGTGCAAAGAAAACAGATTATTTCTTCCTGCATTGTGAAGTAAATTTTCATGTTTCATAAACACAGAATGTAATGCATCTTTATATTGAAAGAGGAGATATTTTTCATATTAGTGGAAGTTTTTCAGGATGGGGGAGGAAAAAGGGTAATACATGAACATGAAGATCATGGAACGTAAGAGCTATCCATACTGTATTTAATAATAAACCACTAGTCTAAATTGTAATACCACACCCAGGTTCAAAATATAATTATCAGATCTCAGTTTGTAGAGACTTTTAGGTTTGTATCACATATAAAACTATCTATAAATGCAACTGCCTAGCTTTACCGCCTTAATTGTAAGAATGTTTTTAATGTTAATTAAATTTAATTTAATGTTTTATATTTGAGAGTGAAGAGCAGACACTGGCATGCCATTTAAAAAGCTGCACTCTCCAGATTGTCTTCTAGTGGTTGTTTGTCAGTTCTGTAGAACTCAGAAACCACTCATCACAAAAATTCTTCACGATTAAGAACAAGATATGGAAGGCATATTTATTGTGCCTTTTTACCATCAGGAGCTATTAAACATTAGGAAGTTAGAAAATAAACTTGGTATCATTTTGCAAAAAAGTGACATATTCAAGTTAGACATAAAGTTGCACATGGGGAATCAAGGATTGGTAGAGAAATCACCTGAAACTACATCTGATATGCAAAATAGATTCAGCAGCTGTGGGACTTTTATCAGACTGTCTGTGAGTTAGAAAATAAACTTGGTATCATTTTGCAAAAAAGTGACATATTCAAGTTAGACACAAAGTTGCACATGGGGAATCAAGGACTGGTAGAGAAAGACACCTGAAACTACATCTGATATGCAAAATAGATTCATAGCTGTGGGACTTTATCAGACTGTCTGTATTTTAGATGTAAAAGAAGTACATCAGCTGAGAAATCTAGCTGCAAATCTTCACACCTTCAGTATTTACCTCCATGTTTTTCTTTTCTTAGACTATTGGTCTGTCCATTTACGTGCTCCTTAGTACACATCTTGACAAGTGGAAAAAAGTTTTGAGAATGGAAAAAGTTAAAATACCTGGTAAAAGTAGTAAATTGTGCATTATTGCAAAATTTCAGGTCCAATTACAGTATGTGCAAGCATACAGCAAGCAAAGTGCTTGTAAGAGCACACTAAGTAAAGCATTGCTGAACTTGGTTCTTGTTGCATATTTAGCAACAAGGAGGGCAGTAATTCCCTCTCAATGTTAAGATTTACACAACAGTAAATAAGCTATTTTCGGTGATATAGACGGAGTCACATACTTTTGGACTGTTTTTCCTGGTACAGCTAGCAGCAAAATAATAGGTGGAGCATAAACAGCAAATAAAGATGTGAACATAAAGAGGTGATAATAACAGAACTGTGAAACGAAAATGGTAAGTCAAATATGTACCATGGAGGTTGATTTCAGGAGGTGCAGTATTGTGTGTACTTGAATTAGAATGCTGGATGCATACAGAGAACTGTTCTGTCACTGCCTGGGAAGAAAAGTTCAGTGACAACTTTCCCAGGCAGTGCCAAAAGGAGTTATGTGCTTAAAGTAAGCTAGTTTTAGCATTTGGTCATGTTTTCTCTTCCTTGTCCATCTTTAGTCTTCATTATTGATTTAGTCTCCCTGTCACCTCATTTCAAAACTTTTGCTTATAGGTGACTTTATTTGGACTTCGATCATCAAGGGCAGCAACAAACCACAGTGAACATTTTACTTGTAGCAGAGTATTATGCAGAAGGAAATTGATCAGTTTCATACATCAAACTCAATCAGAAAGGTATCCTCTAGCAGTCAGCTCACATACAGTGACTGAACCTTTCAGTCACTTGCAAAGCCTTTAAATTTGTAGTGAAGAATCAGCTGAAAAGCATTTTCTGCTATTTCACCTTATTATTTAATATCTCCCTTTGCAAATGAATGCGAACATAGCAAACCTGAACGAGGGATTGCAGGGTCTCACGACACTGAATTGTCCATGTCTAAGTGATCTGATTGGCTATGTTCATATGTCTAGAGAGGTCAGATACTAAAATAGCATATACCTTTGCCTAAATTGCTTCTACAGCCTGTTTCCCTTTTTACATCTGGAATTTGTTTTAAAGGGAAAGAGGGGTGTGGGGGGGGGAGTAGAGACACAACAGTCTTAACAATATTTTCCGAGGCTAACTCACCTCGGCACAGGAAGCTGTTGGTGCTTTGTCTGCCTCTCTCTTCCCCTCACACACAGCACGCTCACTGCTGAAAGAAGGACTGAGACTATGCTCACAAAAGCAGGCTGAGTAAGAAATGGAAAATCATAGACCGTGATTAGCATCAGCTTGAAAACATCCATTGTTTGCTTGCAATTCTGTGCCTGTGAATTTCAGCCAGACCACAGCAAGGATTTTGTGAGTTGCTTTGCAAGGTGAAGCTCAAACACTGCTGATTTCAAAGAGCAGAGATGCTTATTAAGATGCTGTATAGATCAAAGTCAGTTCTATTTTTACATTTTTAAAAAAATAGAGAGATTCAGCTGAATGCACAGCCTCTTGGCTGGCTTGTAGAAGAGGCAGTGATTTCCAGTAAATAACAGCTGATGTATTCTCCATTTTTGAAGCGGTTTATTCCTAAGTCACAGGGATTCATACCCATCCTTCTTTTTGCGCATGTTCCACGCTGGTTGGTTGTGTGGATGGATTAACTGTGACAAGCTGTGACATCAGCAGAGGCTGGATGCTGCCTGGCTCTGTGATTTTGTAATGCATCCTCCTCTTACTGCTGGGCTGACTCATTCCTGCTGTAGGGTGACTGAATTGTGCAAAGCGTGGGCCAGCACCGACTGAAGTGGTGGGCATTGTGCTTCTCTGCAGAGGCTGTGCCTTAATTGTAAAGCAAGAAGATTTTCAAACCTCACTTACACAAATGATAGAGCTGAGAAGCAAATGCAGAAAAATATTAATGTTAATAAATAGACACAGAAGTGGTGAAATACACAGGTTATTTAGTGTGGGTGTGATAGTCTCTGGCCTTTGAAGAAGCCTCTGTTTTAGGTTTTTAGTCAGCAAGGCATGTGAAAAACACAGGCTGTGTTTTGTCTGGGGACGACCGGGGAGGAAGAATCAGTGTTCGTCAGCCTGAAAACTATCAAGTTATCATGGTTATTTTGTGAACATGAGCCAATTTACCTGTAATGATCATGGGAAGTGAGAGCAAGTGGAACAAGAAGAGGGTGGAAGCAGTTCTAGTGTGAGTACTATATTGTTAGTTTCCACTCAGTTAAGGAGGGGGAAGTGTTGTTTATTAATAATCCAGGAGTCTACTGATTTCTTAGTTGTTGATCTTGTACTTAAACCTGAAATACCAGACTGGTAGATTTTTTGGTTGACACTGGCAAGACACTGGCAAGACCTGAAGAGAATTCCTGAGAATTCAGCCTCTGGAAAGGTGAATGTTAATGTTAATGAGGGTTATTCGGCCCTTTGCATACTCTGAGGTAACATTTCAGTAGCTCACAGTTCCTTAGGATCTGCTTTTAAGGTCCAGAGGTTTCTAAAGTACTCAGCAGAACAAGAAGCTTATGTAGACAGTTGGTGGGTTTGGAGCAAACAAAGTCTTTGTAAAAACCTGACCTTTAAACTGGCTTCATTTCATTCCTCATAGCTGCAAAAGTAATTACAAAAACTAAGGAGGTGGGATCCTTTCGTGTTGTAAGAGGCACTTTGGAGGACAGCAAATTTCCATTCTGAAAAAAACTTGCTGACACTTTCTGTCCAAAGCTTTTGACCTTCATCTTGTAGATGCTCTCCTCTTAAGCTTACATGCTTCCTTGTCCATTTAACAGCATGTTCTGGCTAAAAGCAGGACAGGTACTTCTGAAGACCTTTCCTTCTGGGGCACCTTGTAGTAGAAAGAATTTGAAATGGCATAGATTACTGTTGTTTGTTCCCCCAACAGTTACTGTTGTGGGAACCTTTGGAAGTTTATTGTTTGCTTGCAGTGAACAGCTTGACTTTAGACACTAATGTCCTTTCCAGGGTAGAAGGACAGTCTTGTGTGTTCTGGAGTTTTACGATCTATAAAATGACATAATGGATTCTAGAAAGGTGGTAAGCAATTGCTTGGGACATTGTATCTATGGACACGCTTTATAGTAGTCACTTACTTCAAGAGCTGTTTTCACTTCATTTAGTCTTGAGAGGAGAAATTTAATTATCATGCATATTTACGTTCATCGAGGGCAATGGTGATAGTGTTACCATTGGTCCACATCCTGGACCTGGACACTGGACAAGAGTGCTTGCAGGAGTCCCCTTGCAAGGGTGGGCAAAGATGGTCTGGCACACAGCTAAGGATCTTTACCAGATGAATAATGGTATGTAATATGATCATTATCTCAGCAGAAGTACTAGATACTGCCATAGCAAGGTGGTCTTTTACACTGCACTGTTGCTTCTCTAAGATTGTAACACAGAAAACCTTCATTGGAGAAAGGGGTTTTTTAGGTGACTCCTTCCAAGTGTGAGGTTGGCCAACAGCCTGCTGAAAAATTTACAGGTGTGGGTTGCATCTCTCCTCTGCTACCACCTTGTACCAGTTTTCTGTCCCTGCTTCTTGACTACATTTGGAACTAGGTGAGCAATCTTTCCAAGCAGAAGCTCCCAATGAGGATGTCAGCAGGCTGTGTTGCTGTGGGAGTTAGCCAGCCACTAAGGCCAATCTGCCCAAAGAGAGGCTGTTCTCAGACACTGATGGAAGCAAGCCAGATTATGTCAGCTTTTGGTGTGTGTGGTAGCTGTGTTTACCAGAAACACAAAAGGGAGACCACACTAGCTGAATGAGAATGTCAGAGATGAGGATGAGTGCTATTCTAGTATATTGGTATTTCCCAGCCATCCTTAATCCTAGGCTCTCTTCAACGGAGTATCTGTTGATGGTTACCCTACATGGTACATTTTTATTCCTGAACGGGCTGTGACCTACTGACAGGGGTCAGCCACAAGGCTTCCTGTCCCAGGAGATTTAATTCAGTACGTCAATAAAGTCTGATAAAGTTAGCTTGACGTGTTATCAGAGATTCAGTACTTGACTGAAGATCACCTGGAATGGAAACACTCCCTGCCTGTGGTTTTTGTTCTCTCTTTTCTCTAGATAAGATATTTGGTCCAATGTCTGTGTGTGCACATGTTTTCCAGGGCATGTAACTATGTTCCTGGACAGGATCAATGCAGGGCAGAAGAGAAGCAAGAGATGCTGGGCACAGGAGGGAGGCAATAGCTGTAGGCTAAGGAGTAGTATCTGCAGCTGTGCTAGCTGGAGCAGATCTGGCTGTGATGCAAGGTGCCAGCTAAAGCTGTCTTACCTCTGCCTTCCCAAGGGATTAAGTTTGTGAATGAGAGTGGGCTGAAAGTGGCATGGTAAAGAAGCATGAGTATCTTAAAACACCCTGGCAAGCTACCTATGTGCTACCTATGCATCTGAAAAAAATTTCCCCCTATACTTGAAAAAACTTTACTTCAGTAATAAGTGGTAGTGGAAAGCAGTTAAGATGGGCACGTAGCCTTTGATTCAGCAAAGTATTGCCCAGGAAGCAAACCTTTCCTAGGAAGGGAGCAACCAGATTTTGTGACAACCAGCAGACACCCCTTTGTACTCCTCACTGCTCTTCATATTCACAGCATGATTGTTGCTCCCAAGAGGCAGCTCATGAGTCTGGAACTAAGACCATGATACAGACTGGAAAGGTTCCTCACCAGCAGGTAACAGTCTCTGGAATATAGCAGTCTCAGACCTGGTGCTTCTATGGGCATTGGTGCCAGGATGCCAGTAAATGTGCTTTAGTGTAGTTGTTTATAATGACTGAAGATGAAGAAAGTCTATCTTGCAAGCTTCCCAGAAAAATCCCAGCTGAGGAACAGTTGAAAGCCAGGCACAGACAGGACAGTGACTGCTGCTTGACATTCAAAATACCTGACAGCAAACAATGAACAACCGTAGTCTTGCAAGCCCTCAAATGAAATGATGAGTACATAACCTTCTGATTGCTTGTAAATGAAGGCAGTGGTGTCTAGGAAATGACAGAAATATTCGAAGAGGAGCAGGCAAAAAGTAGATTGTGAAATTCTGTGGGCTTGCAACCAAGAGCCCAATTATAGGTACATGATGTTCCACCAACAGTTTAGATGTAAAAAGATGTTTTGAACAGCTTTGACCATGGATTTGTCCTCTGCCATGGATTTACCTTGTCACATGGTCTGGTCTTCAGTGTCCTAAAATTGTCTTCAGAGCACTCCTGGCAAGCCCCTGGCAGTTAAGCCAATGTTGTCCATGCAGAACATTTGCAAATAGTACCAGTTTCTGTGCCTCAAGTGCAACAGTCAGTATGGCTTCCAGTCACTACATGGCAGGCAACCATGCAACCCAGATTCTAGCGGCTACTGTATGTGCTGTAAAATAATTCATCGATCTCACATCAAGAATGCAGTATAGGTAAGGATAAGATCAAAATCTGAGCAAGTGTCAATTCTGTCAGTCAAGTAATCATTTTATTAATGAGAGCATATTGTCTGATTCACTTGGTAGGAAGAAGAAATTCTTATAAAGTGACAGGTCAGCCAAAGAACATAAGATGTGCCTCTACACCTACATGCATAACAAAAGATCTCGTGTACTGTCACTCAGTCGTGGTTGGCAATGGCATCCTGTTTTAAATGTGTTACATAATTGGTGCAGTTGGAAAAATGTAAATGTCCTGAGATCTTAAGTGTACAGGCATCAAATACAAGGTTTTATTTATGGCTATATTTTATATGCTTATTTATGATTATATTTTCAAATAATACTGTGTAGACCTTAGACTGAAGCCAGGAAGACCCTAGTTCCTTTGCGTTTATCTGTATGGCATTATTAACTTTTTACAAGACAGTGTAGTTAATAATTCTTACGCACACTGACTGTAAGTGTGCATGTAAGCAAATTATTCAATAGAACACAGGGTACAACTGGAAATAGTTAATGGATCTGAGGGAGCAGAACTAGTTTTAGCAAAAAAAAAAAAAAATTGTCTTTGAACTTTGGAATAGGACTTTTTTTTAAAACCTCTGTCTAAGCAAAAAACACCCAGGTTCCAAATGGCCATTCTTAGTTCAACAGTGACTTTAAAATACTTTTAAGCATACTAAAACAAATAAATTTCTTTCTGCTATTTGCTTCTTTTACAGCTGCTCCATTTGATTTGGGCAGGAACCCTAAGCCCCTCAGTGACTGCATACATGACAGTTTCTGTCATTGTGGTGGGACATACTTTAAAAAGAAAAAACCTGCTTCAGGTCTTTGGTAAAAGAGTGTGACCATGCTGGGGCTAAGACTGTGTGCTTTGTTACATAACATGTGGAGCTGGCATAGTGGATATGGCGTATGTTACACTTACTTTGCCCGCCTTGTCTTCCTCTTCTAGATCCTGAGATCTAGATCAGAGATCTTCATATTTGTCCATATTTGATTCTTCTTTGTCCTCTTCATATGGCAGAATTCCCTTATTACTTACTTTGCCCGCCTTGTCTTCCTCTTCTAGATCCTGAGATCTAGATCAGAGATTTGTCCTCTTCATATGGCAGAATTCCGTTATGTTTTCACTAGGCAGTTCTGTCAGCCCTTCTTAATTCTCTGAGAATTTGGAACTGCTCTTACAGATTCTTCACTAAAACCTTTCTTTGACAAAGAAGCACAGAGAAAGGGCCTCCATTAAAGAGGCTCAGAAATGCTTGGAGAAGCACAGAAAGAAGCAACTTGTCACTCTGAGCACAGAACCCAGCAATGATTTAAGAGCTCTGCTGATGTCCTCCTTCTCATGTTTAATCCTGTTTGCTTGTCATGCTGTGCAAGAACTGTGATTGTCTCTCTCCCTT
Source organism: Passer montanus (assembly GCF_014805655.1). Taxonomy (NCBI): domain Eukaryota; kingdom Metazoa; phylum Chordata; class Aves; order Passeriformes; family Passeridae; genus Passer; species Passer montanus. Next base: position 1,763,224 of record NW_024370152.1, on the reverse strand, counting down.
CCATCGTACCGGCAGCATTGCATCTGTAGTTTACTTGTATAGCTTTCCACCCAAGCAAAGGCAAAGTGCCTAGGAAAGAGCAGGCAAGACTTCAGGGGAAGTGGTCAGTGGTCAGCTGCACTGTACCAGAAAAATTAGTTGTACTGTCCCAGCATGGTTGGAGAAATCAGCCTTGAGAGGGGTTGCCAAGGCTTCATGCAGTGCCACTGTGTGACTGGGGCTGGACTTATGTCAAGGGTGCTTAAAAAGCCTTTTGCTCAGGTCATACTGAGGCCAGAATTTGGCCACCAGGCCAAGGCTGTTTCTTGGCCAAACAGCAGTAAGTCACACTACCAAAATGTTCTCAACAGAAGTTCATTGTAAATTCTTATTTGGCACTTCATACTGGCAAAAATTCTCCATCCCTTTCAGATTTCAGTTAAATCAGGCCATAAGTTCAGAAGATGTGGGAAATTGACCTGCATAGTACCTTGTATTTATTTCTACTGGATGCCAGGCAAGAAAATCCTTTCAGCATTTTAAAGCAAATCTTCTAGTGTATCACATATAAATTGCAAATGCCATTTTTCATCCCCTGGATAAAAGAATTCTTCTGTTCCCATCCATGTGCATGTCCACATTTTGGTACCTGTGTTCCTGCAAGATTCCTTGACACAAGGGAATGCATCATAGGGTGCTAAGTTTTTGAATGCATTTATTCAAAGCTGGATGGAAGATCTGCTGCCTGAGATCCTGGGAGTACAGGAGAAATATTAAGCAGATGCTTACAATGAGGTAAAAATTACAGACATTTTGTGCATAAATTCAGCATTCTTTGAAAGATACAAAGTTATTTTTCATCTGGACCTAAATCCATAAGGAGTGCTACTAAGTAATCTATATTATATACTGCAGATTAGGAGTACTTTAAGAAAGACTGCATATGAGGCAGTGTGAAAAGAGCTGGCCTAGCAGTGGGTAATCCAATGGAAACTGAAAAAACAACTTAAGCCAAAAAAGAAAATCTATGTAAATTTTACTTCAGCAGAGAGTTAAAAATCTTAATATTCTGTGAAAAAACAGAATTCATCAAGCAGACCCGTACATTAGATTGCTTCTATCGCTGCTGAAGTCGGTAAAGGGCATGGATTAGGCAAAAGACATGACTTGCTTATGGTGAACACCTGTTATTTTAGAGAAAGGAAGTTTGTGTACAATTCCAAGAACCCAAGTCTTACGCAAATTTTGAGAAGGAAGCCATCTGACTCATTATCTACTAATCTAAGTTCTATTTTTGCCATAATATTTACACTTGTAGTTTTTATTGCCTTTTTTCTTCAGAGTGGTGAATGGCAAACTTAACTACGATTTTACTGCCCTGGATAACCTTATGGATTGGCTATGGGAAAATAAGCTGATTCCAGGTAAGGGCAGCTCCCTGCTTCCACAGCTTGGTGTATCTGTTCGTTCATCTTGTACAATCATTAGAATATTCTTAGAAAGCTTTTCCAAAGCTGGTTTTGATAAAAGATTCATTATTTACCTATTTGCCTTTACATCATGTCCTAGTGTGAGCAAAAGGATATTACAGCAATTAAGACAACACAATTTTTGTTTTTCATTGCCTTTAAAGGCAGTTTCAGATGGTTGTATTTGTAAATGAGATCTCTTGATGAGAATATTGTACCCATTGACATATACCTAAAAGGGCCAGAGAAGCAGATATTCCAGGTATAACTTCCCATAAATTTATGCAAACATCCACTCTTTCAAGTTTCCTCTGAGCCCTGCATTTATGTTGACAACTTCTAGCTTTGACTACTATAGTCATTGACAAGTAACAAGTAAACAACCTCAAATCTGAAGTATTTCTGGTTGGAACATGTGAAAACAGAAAAGAAAACCCATTTAGTGATGTTTCTTCATTAACAAGTTTGTTTCAGATGATGTGATAACCCTTCATTAATAAAAATGAGATAGCATTCACAAAAAAAGGAGATCAATTTCATATGTCTTTTTTAGGATTTGAATTAATGGGGAATCCATCAGGATATTTTTTAGATTTTGAAGATAAAGAACATGTAGCACAGTGGAGAAACTTAATTACTGTTCTGGCCAGGAGATACATAGGTAAGTTAAAGAAAGAAAAGACTTGTTATTTGTTCTGTTGTAATCCTTTCTATCGACTTCAAAAAGTTCTGTGTATTGTGATCAATTTCAAGACCCTGGATTTCAACACAAAACCAGAAAACAAACATGCCAGAACAGACCATGAAGACCATGGGATAATAGTCCCTCTTTTTACTGATCTGTGGCCAACATCAGAATGAATAGAGTGTTCTGGGTAGCACATTTGGCCTGCCTCAACTTTTAACTTTGTTATATTGTTGTGATTGTAATCTACCAGCTTTCACTGGAGCATGATAACCTGAGCACTTCTTGTATGCCAGCTTCAAATATTTCTAATAAAGCAGAAGGCTCAGCCTGAATTAAGGGTAGGTGAGTGCCCTAATCCCAAAGCTGTAAGTTGCCTCCTCTCACCTTCCATCTTTTTCAAATATTGCTGTATTTCATCAAAAATGAGAGGTCATTTTTAATCTCACAAATTACATTTCCCTCATTATTAAAAATGAGGGAAGTGATCTAGTGATAGTTTTGGGTGCTGAGCCTCACCTGCATCCTGAACTAATAGTATTGTCTGTATAAGTCACTTATTGATAGTATTGTCTGGATATGCAGCTCACTGATAAATGAGGCCTCTCTTACAGATAGGTATGGATTGGAGCATGTTGCTAAATGGAATTTTGAGACATGGAATGAACCAGACCACCACGACTTTGACAATGTGTCTATGACAGTAAAAGGTGAGCATGTTTTGGAGCACTGCTGAGTGTGGTAAAGTGAGACAGGTGTATGGGGTGAGCAGAGGGGTGACAGTGAGGTGCAAGTTGTACTGACAAAGAAGTAAGGTAGACAGCAGTGGTAAGGAATGTGGCAGGTACATCAAATCTGTTTTGCTAAGGTCATGTTACTGGCTACACTTTATTCGCAATTTGGGTATCAGGGGTTGTGGCACAGAAAAAAACAAAACAGGAGTTATACTAAGAAGATGCAGTTCATTAATTGCATATAAAATACAGTTAGTAGCAGTAAGGGGGAGAGGAGTGGAATAAGAGGAGAACTCACTGAAGCTGCCTGCTTTGGGAACATGCCCATACAAGACCTTTAGAAGAACCTTGTGAAGGCAGCTGAAGTTTTGATGTCTTCTTGTGTTGTCAGTGCATAGGAAAGGGTAGTTAGTCCTAGTTTGTGATGCCTTGCAAATAGGCGTATAATATCTCCTTGTAGTTTTAGATCCAGTTTCTGTTTTGAGTTATTATCTTTGATATATCCGTCTGCTTGGACTTCAGGGTTTCTCAATTATTATGATGCTTGTTCAGAAGGATTAAGAGCAGCCAGTCCTTTTCTAAAATTTGGAGGGCCTGGGGATTCTTTCCATCCGTTACCCAAGTCACCCATGTGTTGGAGTCTTCTGTGTCATTGCTACAATGGGACCAACTTCTTCACAGGGGAGACCGGTGTAAGGCTGGATTACATCTCTCTCCATAAGAAGGTTAGTCCAAGATTTCAGTTTAAAGCCATTTTTTTTCAATCAGTTCAATCAAAGTTATGTTTTATTCTGATTTACAAAGTTGATGATGATGATGATGCATGTCCAGAGGAACAGAAGCACAGCTACCTATTCTTGCAAAATTTTGAAGATGTTCAGTTACAAGACTTTAACTGAAAACAAATTTGTTTTTGCCTAATTCCCAAAGGGAAACAACTCTTCTACTTCTTTTTTCATTTTATAATCTAGGAGGAGCTCATGGAAGTAGCACGTGCAGTAGTAGATGAGGTAAAAATACTAATTTTGTTGGTTTACAGCAGCTTGGTGACCAAGGAATATGTTTTCAGAATGTGTTTTATGTTTATGACTTTAGATTATGTCTGTATGTTTACCACTTTTTTCTCATTACCACTAAGCAGATATGAAATATTGTTGCAGGGAGATGGGAATTCTCTCTACATCTTGCAACAAGAAATAGAAGCAGTTCAACAAATTCAGAAGCTGTTTCCAGGTTTTTCTTCTGTTGCCATATATAATGATGAAGCAGATCCAATGGTTGGATGGTCCATTCCACAGCTCTGGCGAGCCGATGTGACCTATGCAGCTATGGTTGTAAAGGTAATAGTTCATTGGTAGTTTTGGCACAGTAATGTCCCCTGATATGTTTTTGCAGTTGAAAAAGTAGACTTAGCAGTTAATTTTTAAGCAGCTACTCAGACTAAAGGATCCTAAAAAAGCGGATCTCCCTGATGGTACAGTGGGGGTTTCCCTGAATAGTCTGGTTTTAGTAGCTTGATTTATTTTATAAATTTAATATCATTTTAGTTTTCTTCATCTTTCCTTAAAAAAAAAAAAAAAGTCCAACCCAGAACCAAACTGAGAACTTGACAGAGAAGTGCTAGAGAAGTGAGTTGCAGAATGTATACAACAGTCCCCCAATTAGATCCCTTTGATAAGATTACTCCCGCACATGCCCTCTCCATGTAGTACTACTGCTCTGGTGTCAGTACTGCTGGCTGTCACCTCATATATGTGAGAATTATTTCCCAGCTCCTTCAGAATTTTATCTCATCAAGAGACATCAGGTATAATAAAGTGCATTGAGCTCTCAGCGTGGTCCATTCTTTGGTTTGGGATACTGGCTGCACACATGATCATATTAATTACTGCTAGTAATTACTGATGTTGACCAGAGAAGCAGAAGTGCTTGAGAAGAGAGTGCTCAACATTCCTGCCTCTGCAGTAATTGCAGCCTGGTCCCAGAGCAGCCTCAGCTGTTCCCCTGCGTAACAATAACTTCCACTGCAGGCCTGGTCCTTTTGAGCCCACTACCTTAAACAGCACATACAGTCCAAGTGCTCCTGTGCAAAGGAATAATTCCCAAACACAGGAGCATGTATGTCACCCAGAAAGAAGATGCATCTTATCAGCTGCTCCTGAGGAGACAAAGGCTCCCAGTTCTCAGTTCCCTGAGACTGCATATACAAGCCGTCTTCACTAAGGCAACAAGTCATTGACTGCACCACACAGAGTTTGCGAGACAAAATAGCAGTGCTTGTAATGATGTAGTGGTATGAAGGGCAAAAGAAAGACACATCCAGTGGAAAATTAACACTTGGTTGTATAGAAACTGAAGCACTGTTCCTTCCCAGACTCAATTGTGAGACTCTTCACTTGTCAGCCTTCTGAAGTTCTGCTTAATTCTGATATTCAGACACAATCTAATAAGCAGAGAACTTGGGAACCCTGGTGTTTTTTGGGAGAGCAGCATAGCAACGAGTGAAAGACCAGAAGAATTAATTCCAAGTTAGCACCAAGTGGGAAAAATTACTAATTGAGAAACAGAATTAAGGACCAGCTCACAGATACTGATGTAGTGGGTACAAAGTAACTCCAGATTTGGAGAACCATTTAGATTTAATTCAGATGGTAAATCCTGACAGAGGGACTTCTTTTGTAGTGCAGTAGACAAGGAGATGTGTTCATTATGAAGAGTTCTAGTATTAATTATTTCAGAGACTTACTATTGCAAAACTATGCAGGTACTTCAGATTTTAGAGTGATTAATATATTACCTAAAGTACAGTTGTTCAAGACTTAAGATAAACAGTTATTTTCTTCACTCTTTTCTGAAAGGCAGAGTAACAGTTCTTTACAGAATGCTGTAAAATTTAAAAAAAAAAAATACAGGGACTACTGCATGTTTGTTAGTTTTTCTCCAAGGTGAAGGTTCATTTTCTCTATGACTCTGCAGATAATCATCCAGCACCAAAACCTGCTCATTTCCAAAGCCAACAACACCATCAACTACTCATTGCTGAGCAATGACAATGCCTTCTTGAGCTACTACCCCCATTACTTCACCCAGCGGACTCTGACAGCGCGTTTTCAGATGAACAACACAAAGCCACCCCATGTCCAGATGGTGCGGAAGCCAGTGCTGACTGCCATGGGCTTGCTGGCACTGCTAGGTATAGTAAAGAGCACATCAATAACCCCTCTTCCCTGGAAGCTTCCAGCATAAGAAAGATAGTTCCAGATATCTCACTATTCATAAATGCTTGAGTTCCCCTACTTACTGTTTACTGGCTGTTTTAAGAAAATGAAACTTCATTTCCTCAGACAGATTGATAGCTGAGAAAATATTACTGAGTCTGTTATCTGTTTGATATAATTTACTGCTTTGTTTATACTCTATGTGTGCCAACCACTCATTTTTTGTTGACTGGTACTTCCCTCTTGTGATGCAAGGGGTACATCCCATCAGGCTGCAACTGTCTTTAAGAAATCCCTGTAGCTGGAAGACTCATGCAGCATGTTACAGAGAGAACTTCATTCACTGTCACCTGTTTGCATGTTCTAGCTGAACTGCTAAGCATAAGAACTGCTGTAGTATGTACATACTCTGCTGTTGTGAAATAAATCTGACTGAAGGCTGTAACTGGTAAAATAAGGCAGAACACAGCTCAACCTATGCTCAATCTGTTTGCATGCTTTGACCCTGCAGTTTCTGACACAGGACTGACTAACAGCGATGCTTACAATTGTCACATTTTTTAAAGGAGAAAAGCAGATTTTTGCTGAAGTGAAGATCAGTGGAGATGAAAGTGCTCAAAACAGCACAATTGGTGTGCTGGCATCTGTGCACACCCCAAATGAGACACAGCCCTCAGACAGCTGGCAAGCTACAGTACTGATGTATTCAAGTGAGGATAACAGGACTTCATCCAACATCAGCAGTGTCATAATGAATGCCACCCACTTCCCTAAACATAGAGGTAAACAAATATAATGTAGACCGCTCATGTTAAGTGATCTTTAAGGCAGAATATCAGCTGGAAAACTTCTACTGAATTGCTTTTTATTGCAAGAGTGAAATTAATTTTCTAGCTTCCTCTGTCATCTTTTGTGCACTCCTAGATTTTCCCTAGATTTTTTGAGATATAATGGTGTCCTTCTTTAAAAGGTTCATTCCTAATGCCTACACTTTGACCCTGCCTTTAATGGCAACTTCCAAGTACTACCTTTTTGGAAAACTGCTGATCTCAGTGTACTTGTCTGGATATTGTCAGGCAGCAATTTCCTTGATGAGATGACTCCAAGACAGCCAACATGAACACACAATTGCACAGCTGATGCAGTTACCCAACAATTGCATACAAAAAGAGGATTTTGGTACTGGTTGTGGAAGTAGTAGTTTGAAATGTTAACTTGGCAAATGTAAATTGTACAGCCTCATGAGAGTGCTAGCCATGGGACTTCCCAGTGGAAGTCAGGCTCCAAAGTGCCAAAATCACTTTTGAAAAGGTAGACTTACATACCTGCTAAATTTATTCTTGTTAATCTTTAAATCCAAGTAAAGAGTTTACTTCTTTTGTTTGTCTCATCTTCTACAGAAATGGTGTATGTGACATATTACATGGATAATAACCAAACCAATCCCTATCTGAAGTGGAAGAACCTAGGAAGCCCTGACTTTCCTTCTCCAGAACAGTTCCAGCAAATAAGGGATGCTGAGGTATGATTATGTGTTTGCTTGAAGTGTTGTACGGGTAAAGTGCTTGTGAAAAAGACAACAAATCAGGTCTGTAACAAAAACTTCCTTAGCCCACAGTCACTCACTTTTCATACACACACACAAAAATTCACTTGCGGTCCTGCAGAAAAATGTAGCTCATGCACAACTTATGCCTTTGTGTTTGCGTTATACAACCTCTTCACTCTGGACCTACCCATAAAATAAGGAGGCACAATTGCTCTTGGGGAAATTCTGTCTTCTCTCTGAATCTTCAGTGGGCTTTGAGACTCTTTCTGTTCCATCTCCCCAAGTAAGTCACATGGGCATTAGAGAATGGCCAAATTGCTGCATTAGAAAGTTGAAATGAACCCCCTTAATAATAGAAAACAAGCCTCACCTCCCTGAGGTGAAAACTGCCCAGTGCAAGTTCAGAAAACTGAGGGGCTCCCAGGGAGACTGGCGGTTTGCCCTCATCTTCACTGCTGAATGCACCATAGAGATAATTAAGGAGTCAGTCTTCTCTGAGAAGTCCTCTCCTCCCTATGGGTGAAAGCCAAGTAGAGATTACTTACTGTATGTGAGCAGCCTGTCACTTCAGCTCTCCCTCCCATAGTTTGCCCTATGCATTCAAATTTCCAAGTTAAAAACGGAGGTCATCTTCATCCCCTTCAGGGCCCACAGACAGTACTCACTTTCTGACTTCGGTATACAGTAATGTGTCTTCTCTTCCCAGTCACCACAACTGACTGTTGGTAAGGCGTTTTGGGATACTGTAAGAGACATCAGCTCTTCCTTAAAAAGGGCAGCAGCAAGATTTTAGATGCTCTTGGCTGCCTGGTACAGCCTCATCCCCAGAGACTAGCTGTGTAGCTGTTGTAGCTAGCAGTAGCTTGCTCTGCGTACTGGAGAGAGATGGGGCCATGGTTTGTAAAGACCTCTATCCTGAAAGGCATGCAAGGGAGGTTACAGAAGTGACAGATTGTGCCTAAGGGCATTTGTGATCAACCCAGCTTGTGAGATGGACAAACCCTCTGTTTCCTGAAGACCTGGAAACACGTGAGTATAAAGTCTCCCAGTGTAGAGAACTTTGATGCCTGTAAGCATTAGCGGTACCAGCTATTGGAAATTTAGAGTCTTAAAGTAAATACACAGGCACTTTACAACTGGTTTAACAGTTGGTCTTTAGGTGCTGTAATGAAAGATTTTTCACAACACTATTCTTTGGCTCCACAGAACCCACTGGTAACAGGTCCATTCCCATTTCCTGAAGCTGGCATCCTGACACTGAAGCAAGACTTTCCTGTTCCCTCAGTCTTTCTTGTCCACGTCTGTGCAAGACCCAGATCAGCTCCTGATCAAGTATGTCTTGTATTCTACCATTAGATACATCAAAACTGAAACTGCTTCCTGCCTTAAACCTTAGAAGAAGATCATTTGAGTTCATTTATTGTTAAAAGTGTAAGAATTAGTAAATAAACAATTCTCCTCTCTTCTGATGAGAATACTCTCAAAGATATAATTCAAGATAAAGTACTACATAGCAAATGATAGGAGCCATCACTAAGATGACTGGAAGTTCCCATGGTGGGAAATTCATAAAACAGTACTGCAAAGTGCAGTATCTCTTCAAAAATCACATGGTATGCTACAAGGATTGATAAGTTAATTGACAACTAAAGCTAAAATGGAATAATGGCTGCCATATTAGACATCTGTATCTGCTCATTCAGTCTCACTCATGTTCATCATGGTACCCAGAGCCTCTGAAGGTCCTCTGCAGGGCTGTTGAGTGGGAGACATAGGCTGCAAAAAGCTACTGAGCCAAGAATTTTGTTTTTACACCTGATCTCAATGGAAAAAAAATCAAAGCAAATAATCAGTAATGAAGGATGAACACAGAAATTTGACCTGGCTGATTGGTTTGTACAGATTTTTTACATGGGCTTGTGTTTTTGGACAGGTGACTGGTGTTCGTTTGATCCCTCTCACAAAGGGGCAGGTCATTGTGCTGTGGGATGATGACTGTGTTAAGTCAAAGTAAGTAGCTTTAAAATAAAATTGATACAAATGAGTTACCAACATACTACTTCCTAAGTTTCCACAGGCCCTACAGAGTTCAAAAATTAATGAAATGTTGCTTCTTGATAGATGATACACTGCACGTATCATGAATTTTGTATGAAAAAATGAACTGTAGGACCTGTGTGCACAAACTGTGAAGAGCAACCCTGCCTAATTTGCTGCCTGATCAAAGGGATCTGCCTGTTGGTCACCAGCGTTCAGGGGCATTTATGAGGGTATTCTATTCAGCATACCAGACAGGAAGATGCATGATAATAGTTATATTACCAGCAGATGCCTAAGTGGGATTTTACACATCTCTGTAAGGGATGTGAACTGGAAGAGAAAACCTCCAGTTGGTTTCTTCAGCAAGCTGGACTCAACTGGAAACCCTCTGCAGGTGAACTCTGAAAGGTGATCCAGTGTACAAACAGATTGCCTCACGAAGCAGTGACTTAGATCCTTTTCAAGCCGGTCTCCCTAGGTTCTTCATTGTTGATAACCCTGGTGTCTGAGTGAAAGATGCATGACATTTTGTGATGCTGCGTATACCCAAAGCAGCAAGTCAGTCCAGGTGTTTTTCTGAGGGCTGTTGGAGCCCTGATTCTTCCTCATAATGCCGGTTCATTCCATCCTACATTTGGTAGGCATGACTCAACTGAACATTTCTTATTTATGTCCTTCTTGTTGAAATAGCCCTGATTTTTCATAGTATTTGATAGTTCACACATTATCATCATTATCACACATTACAAACCTCTCTGGTTCTCTTTTCTAGGTGTATAAAGACATTTGAAGTGGAATTCTCATCAGATGGAAAAGTGTACCAGCGGATTAATGCCAAAGACACAATATTCACTCTCTGGGTCTACAGTCCAGGTATGGCAAGAGTACTCACATTAGGTAATCTGTCATGTGATATTGCCACTCATGAGTGTGTGAACCATTGTTTAGTAACTACTGAAGGTAGGTAACTTGCTAGTAACACACAGTCCCTCACAAATAAGTGTGCATCCCCTCCTTTAGGATCATATTCTTAGTGAGAGACTTATTCTCAAGGACAAGCAGAGATCAACAAGTAGTTATGAGGACATTAGTAGTATGCCGTGGGTAATTACTTGTCACAAAAGCCAGTCACTGAGCTGCAGGCCTGGCAAGGTCCTGGAGAAGTTAAGGAGCATTTTTGTAGCTGGTGTAAAAATACAAAAATGATAACAAAAAATACCACAAAAAACCATGACCAGGCCTTGCAATAAACTATTACTTAGATGAAACATCCAAGTGAAGGAAGATGCTGATGTTTTATTTTTTGTTTATCTGCAGGTGGAGGGTGGTGGTTGTTGGTTTTTTGTTGTTTGTTTTGTTTTTTTCTTTTTTTAATCAAATATTGGCTAGTCTGCAACATGACCATCCAACAAACATTGATAATAAGCACTGACGAGAGCTGAGTGAAACACAGATAAACCTTGCTTATAGTGATGCTATTAAAAAGTGGTTGAGAGATGTTTTTACCAGACTTAAAGACTCTTACCCTGCAAAAGTCTTTAACATCAGCAGTGGTGGCTTAATAAAAGTTCAGAGCCAGAATTGCAATGTTAGGATTGCACAGGCATGCAAAGACTGTAAATCATGGCTATGACAAATGTCTGAAATTATTATTCATTTTCATATTATAATATTATATACCAGTTTCAGTAATTTGTTTCAAAACCAACAGCAATAAAAAAGACTGCTTGAAAAAATACCATGTCTCAGCAGTCCTTATTGCTAGGAACTTCCTCCTTACCCATTATTTCTGGCATTCTTTTTTTTCCTAGAATAAAACCACTAAAACACATATAAAAATCAATTAATTTGATAAAATACTCCCAAATCTATACTGCTTGTGTGTTCAAAGATTCTGCTAGGGAAAGCTGTGTTCTTTGATCACAGGATAAGGATAAAAAGCAGCAGCAGAACCACAGAAGATCAGCTCACATACCTTTAAAGTAAGCAGTGCTGCTTCCTGAGTAGAGCAGAGGGTTTTCAGTCAGCCTGTGTACTTCTTGTTCTGCTTCTTTGTTGAACCTGTCCCCACATAACCTGTTCCAAAGGCAAAATTCAGGCAGAAAAGTAAGTCAGAAAAAAAAGGAAATTACAATTGTGTGTTGCAGATGTCACAGCCTTCTTCCAAACGAACTGGTGGGAAAGCAGTCCTCTAGCTGTACTTGCTAATCCTAGTAAGTAGAGAGGACATCCTTGGTGAAACAAGATAAAAAAGGCAGTACTTGGCCATGAGGAATTTGTTAAAATTTTTAATCAGACAGGCACAGACACACTTACGTAGGGTGCAGAACTGATTTCCCCAGCCTGTTCCACGAATCTGCATTTTACAGGAGTAGTGCCTGCTTCACACCCTCCCAGTACCACAGGTGTCAGAGTTTCACAGTGACCATTTCTAACCTTTTCATTTGCAGGAAGATCAGTCTCCGGCTTTTACAAAGTGCGTGCCATTGACTACTGGGGGAAGGCAGGCCTGTCCTCTCTTCCTGTGGGGTACATTGAAGCTTTCAAGTGATGCTGAAGAGTGGTGCCTGGCTTGGTATCAGAGTGGTGTATGTTCCTTGCAAATGACAACTCCCCAGAAAAATAAACTCCTCCCAGGCTGAGGAGGGCGTATGGAAATGACCTGATGAAGTTAGAAACGCAAGTTAGAAGCAACTGCCCCTGTTAACTCTTCACAGCACAAAAGACAGCATTATCAAACAAGCACAACTGCCAACGCAATTGGTAAGAGGCTGCTATAGGATGGGGATTCAGCCTGGTAACTAGGAATTATGGGAATGCATATTTATTATTCCCCTTTTTTCACTGAGCTAATGGCCAGGGCAAGTTAAGATTTACAGAGGTCGCAAACTGTAGCAGGAACAGAACCATGGCTTCACTGTGTGGGTGAGCATGGTAGCAAAGGCACATGGAGGACCTGTCTGAGAGTGAACTGGCTGCCTTAGCTGCCAGTCTGTCTTGACTTTATGGTTTGATGGAAAAGTGCATAGCAACAAGACACACTCAGAGCATGAAGTAAAGGATCCCTTAGTTCCTTTGGCTGGTTAGTTACAGTGGGTTATTTCAGAATGCTTGCCATGTCTTCAGGTGTATGAGGTTTTTCACTCTCTCACAGAGGGGTTTCCACCCAGCTCTCTCAGTATTTGTGACCATTACATGGATGCCAGAGCTGTTTCTCGTAGGCAGAGACAGGGGTATCAACTCATTCTCAGAGGGGAGAAGGCACAGAAAACCCTAGCCTCCAGACTTCCATGCCTTTTCTCTTTTGTGCTTTTGCTCAAGTCACCTGTTTGCACTTTGGCCATCAGCTACTGCCTCTTTGTGATAGAGGCCCTAACCCTGAAAGTCCCTCTTTCTCTCCATTGCTGTCACCTAGCCTGGTGTCCTTCAGCCCTTAGAGCTAACACCTCCCCTCACAGACTGTAAGTGGTCACTCAGCTCTGCATGGCCAGGAGAAAGCTGACACGCTAGTTAGAGCCTTTTGTGTTTTCATATGACAGGACAGCACACTCTTTAATGTAGCGGGGATATTACTTAGGACACTTAGGAAATTAACAAAGGACAGTTTGAGCTCCGGTGCTTTGCAAAGCATGTGCACAAGCGTGTGATAGCCCTAGATCACAGGCTACAGATCCCACTGGCTGTGCTTGCAGGTGCCAAACACTTTATGTAAACAGCAAAGTTCCCTGAAATTGCAGGGGTGCTGCTTTATTCTTCCCTTTTCACAACTGGCACAGTTTGAGTTGTGCCTTTAACAGGCTTGCAGAGAGAAGGATAATGCCAGTGAAAACAGCTGGAGTGTTTTCCATAAGAGGAGTGACTTTGTCACACAAACAAATCCCCTACTGCTCTCTTTGCTGACATCAGCCACCTCACCAACATAACAACAAAAACTGCATATTTGATGAAACATTCAGGTCTCAGAAAAAAAGAAGTGCCCAAGTTTGCACAGTAGGAGAGAGCTGAACTACCTCAAATACCCTCAACTCTTACAGCACAGAAAAGAAACATATGCAAAAAGTCAGTGCATGTGAAATATGGCCTTGTATCTCCTTACTTGCTGGTTACTTGTTCAAGTGCTTTTACTGAAAATTAGCCTTAAAAGATTTATTCTATCACAGAATTCAGATGAAATATTTCTTGCCTCATTTGAGGTTTAATAAGGGCACTTGTCACAATCTAGTCCTCCAATTCCTTGTCCAAACAGGTGGAACAGAAAAGGGCCATGGGTCCTACTGAATTGAAAACCCTCTCAATTTAAGGAAAGTTACTGAGACATTCTGCTTGGATGGAGGTAGTAAAAATACATTTTAAACTTGTGATAATTGCCCCTGAGTGAAGAACCAGTGTACACAGTTAACTAAAATCTAGCGGTTAACACATGTTGTTTTGCTAGTGTGAGGTGGAAAAACAAATAAAATTATTTAGAGAAATACTAAGTATAGGGTGTTGAGAGATTTTAGTATGTCAGGAGCAAGAGAAGATGTAGGAACTTGAGTAGACAGTTTAGTGTGTTAGAATGTCCTACTTGAGTAGCCCTTCTGCTTTAAAATGTTCCCACCCTGGCAATCAGAATATAGCAGTCTTTATCAAACCAAGGACTATGTACTAGTTACAGGTGTATTAAAAAAAAAAGAAAAAAAAAGAAAAAAAGAAAAAAGAAGAAACATAACTGTAGTGAATAGTATTGATTTTCTTATGCAGGGATGAAAATATATAGATGTGCAAACCATGAAAAATAGAAGATTTCTTCTGAAAATCTTCTTTGCTGCTATGATATAAACTCATTCCTTTAAGAAATGAGCATGTATTAACAATTACAGAGAGAAGAGGAGTTGGTATTTCCAGGTATGAGTTTATTTCTAACAAATTGTAAAAGTTTTTGAAATGGCGTTTTCTTTTTTATCATTTAATGTCTACAGAAAAACGCTATTTAGTACTTGAAACTTGAGATTTCTGTAACCATCTGTTGCTGACTCTGATAGTGTTTCCAAAATTGCATGTTAAACTAGTCTCCTCTGTTACATGTAGTGATCAGCCCCCGATTACAGTTTGAATTTTCAGAAGTGCCAAGTATCCATAGCACCAGGTGTGAATAGCAGGTGCTTAGTAGTTCTGTAGTATCATAACCAAAGCAAGGCTGCAGAGTGCTCATGTATGTCTTTTGCTGTTCATTAATCCAAATAAGTATATGTAACTGCAACTGCAACATGGTATTGTTTGCCTGCGCTTCAAAAAAAAGCTTGTGAGGCTACTATAACCATTTTGCAACTGAAAGAACCTTTCAACTGAGTATTTTACATTGTTTAATTGTGTATATGCTACATTTGTTACCATCTTTTGTGAGAGCAAATAAAACTGGTTATTAATCTTTCACATGAACCCTGTCAAAACAAGATCTGGTCATTGTGTTGTAGAAACTGCTTACAACTCAACTTAATCTTGCAAAGTAAAGACTATTCTCAAGGACTGTCATGTTTTAACTCCGACCAGCAACCAAGTACCACGCAGCTGCTTGCTGCGGCTGCCAGCACAAGGGGTAAAATGGCTCGACTTGTGAAAATTCCAGCATTACGTATAACTGAAGCATAAAAAATGTCAAGGTTGAAGTAGAAACTTAAATGCACAGATTGCTTCAGTTTACTGCAACTCAGGGAAAACTGGTCAATTTCCAGGTGGTATTATAGCGTCTGATCCTTGTGTCCTTGCTGGAGGAGGTTCACTGGTGTGTGAAGGACAATATCCTTGCAGGGTCCCTCCTGCTGTTGCGCAGTCATAGTCTTTCTGCCAGCACTAAAGGACCTTCTGAGGACAAAACAACAGTTCTTTTAATGAATAAACAATTTTTTTTATTTTGTCTTGTTAGTGGAAAGTTTGTGCAGGACAGAGATTATGACTTGGGACCTATACACACACTTAAAACCCAGGAACAATAGACTGCTTTTCATGATCCAGCTCAAACAGCAGACAGAAGATGTCTGCCTCTAGATATACATGTGATGTTTCATGTTGAACTCAACAGAATTTCAAGAGAAGTGTAAGTCTCATCAGCTTACACTCATGACTGCCTGCCCTAGCCTACCTTGTCTTTCACATTTCCTGCAGTCATTAGAGAGAAATGTGTATGATGTAACTACCATCTGTTCATTAACTTACCACATCATACAATGAGGACTTGCTTGTGGTCCTGATGGAGACATGATCCCCCAAGTACAATTCCTGGACCATGTGAACTCTATGGTGAATTCAGCTAGAATCACCTCTGTGTTTCTATGATCCTGCAGACTTTGCCTCATGTGGCTAAGGAGGAATTTCACTGCCTATCTCGTCTGGACAGACTACACCAAGCACAATAAGGATGCACTGGGTCCTGCATGTTTATTGTATCTTCTTGCTACAACTCTCATCTGCTATGGTCATACAGTTAGTATAACCATAGACATTAAAAATCCCAGTTCTCTGAGACTGGTAATATTGGTCTGACAGTTTTGGCCAAAGGCTGTGCTCCTTCAGCTAAGGGTTAGTGCTGTCTAATCAGTTGTTATACAAGTCCTAAGGTCACAGATTCCACCCCAATACTTCCTGCTGGGAGAAGGGTGGAAGTGGAGAACATTCAATCAGTGCACTGACCTTGCACTTAGTCCAGCAGAAAAGGCTGATATTTTTTCAACACTGAGTAGTTCTCTGTCTGTGTGGGGTTTTGTTAGCATTGCCTGCTGGTGCTCCTCTGTTGCTGTCCTTAGCTTTAGGTGGTAGCTCCCAGTCTTGTTCTCTGTCAGGGTAGCTTTCCCTAGACCTGAAGAGTAAGGACACATTTTTTCAAGCAGGTTGAGAGCCTTATGAGTATTGCCCGGAAATCCTGGGAAATACAAATTTGAGAGACTTCACTGCATCCCTGGGATAATGTCTCTGGTCCTGGAGAGTGTCTCTGGTCTTTGGTTTCTATACTCTCTCTGGTTACTGTGGATAGTTACAGTGGATATGATTGTGCAAGCATCTTGTGGAAGCTGTTTAACAGTGTAGTGCTCTGAAGGTCAGTCAACATGATCAGCTTTGTTCCACACAACTTTTGGAGCCCTCAGGAGTAGGGTCTGTTCAGTTTGGTCTTACCTCTGTGCTTGGTAATTATAACTTGTAAAAATTTGTGTAGTTGATAAACTGCAGGGTTCAGCAGGATACTGGGGTCTTCTAGTCTGGTATTTTTACTAGGAAAGACAAGGTGAATGTGATTTTACTAAAAGCAGTGGGAAATATGTGTCAGTAATGCTGACTCCCTTTTTCTACATGGAGATTTCCAGGTACTCTTCTTTTGGTTTTCTCTGTCTTTGAAATTCTTTGCACTAAACCCAGTTCTATTCTGTACCTTTCAGTTTTATACCTTTCAGATACTGAAACCTGGATTATGAAGGCAGAGAGGAGCAAATACTGTTAATGCCATTATAAAGACAAGCACCTGCTCATTTAAAGCATTGTCCAGTGTTATTGAAAGTAGCATCTGTTTTATCGCATTTGTGGTTCTCCCCTTGGGAATTTTGCGGCAGGTAACCCTGCCTCCGACATTCTCTTGAGTCCTGGAGCCATCTCACTGATGTGCCTGCATACTGTCCTGTGCCTTGCTGCCCTTGCTGGCTGGACTTTCTAGGGGAATCCCAGACTTACCGTCACCATGCTGCTGTCTGACAGTCAGCCCTGTCAGGGGATGTGCCCCTCTCAGCATCCGCGCCTTGCCCACCCTGTTCAGTGCTGGGCAGTGATGCTGCCCCACCTGTGCTGGGAGCATCCTCAGTGCTTCTGCTCCCCAACAGACCGGACAACAGGCAATAAAAACCAGTTTCAGAGGTGCCTTTTTTTCAAAAACATTTATTGACAAATGCCACATTAGGTATTCCATTGAAAATTCAAATATCACTATTATATTGCACACTGTTTAAAGATCCCCCAATATTTTCATGTGTTTTTCAGGTAAAACACACTATTCCATACTATGATTTTTTTTTCATTATTAGTTGAGTGGCAACTTCAAGACCAAGAGGTCTGGTTTCTGTGCTTAAGGATAGGATCAGAAGCGTACTTTTAGCAGGCCCCTGGAAAGAAACAAAAGTAAACTTTAGTCTGTGCAAGTAAATTTGCAAAGTGCTTTAACAGCCATTAGGTCTGCACTGGAAGCTATAACTACAACCTTCCTAGGGTACTTTTGAATCACAGTACAAGACTAGGATGCAGGGTGCAAAAGTTGCTGTTTGCATTTCTCTCTGTCTATTGGCACAGACACAGGCAGCCTTTCCTAGCTAGCCATGGGCTTTCGGCTGTCCTGAGGACCCAGCCATGCCCCTGCAAACCAGCTGCCTTCCCTCTGCTACAGGAAGCAGTACAAAGGCGCATGGGGCAGGAATGCCCACGCCGTGCCCATGGCCTTGATTGATGCCAGTAGTGGAGGGCTGGTTGATAACAGTGCTGTTCAGGAGGTTTTAGCTGCCATTCCTTGTCCCACAGTGCAGAACACATGTGTTACATGGCTTAGTAAAGGCTCAACTTCCAGGCCAGGTAGTGAGGTGGTGAAGAGTGTGAGTGCTCAGCTGCCAACAAAGAAGAATTTCTGCCTTCTGCAGAGCCCTAAAAATGTGTCTGCCTATTTCATGAGCAGCATTTGAACTAGAAGATCAATTCATGTACCTCCAGAAAAATGTTCCCGAAATGGGCTTTAGACATGGTCTGTTTGCATGTATGTGGAGCAACTGCTGACTCCCACTGCCAGCTGACACAGTCAGACATGCTGCTTAGAGCCCCTCATCCCTGTACTCAGACCACACAGGACACAAGTCATGATGGAACTGTGTGAGAGTGGTCCCTCCTGGAGGCACCTTTTCATCTTTTCCTGGAGGATACTGCATGGATCCAAGGTAAGATGCTATTACACAAGTGGCCAAGACAAGCATTTCCAAGTGTAGAAACATAAGTTGCGTCCCTCCCTGTCTGTCTACTGCAGTAACAAGGCTGATCTTCATCTGGTAGCGTACCAGTTTCAACACACAGGATGCCAGTAAGTAGCAATCTTAAGGCTGCAGAACCAGCCGGTAGCAGGCTCTTGTTCTTGTATGGTTTCCCTTTGTAGCTCTTTTCCTATTAGATCTAACATGAGGAAAAAGTTGCTAAAAAAGAATAGCTGCCTTTGCTGTAGTGCTGTCACACTAACAGCAAATGTAATCACCTACTGTGCAACTCAGTGAGTTTGCTAATTAGCCCGAAGTACCTGACTGGAGCACAGGCTGGAACTGGCCAGACATGCAGATTTCCTCCTGCTTTTGGCGCACAATGCGCTGGATGGCTGGGGGGAGGCCGCGGGGGTTGCGCGAGAAGATCAGGGAGTAGCCATCATCACAGGAGCCGTCCTCCTTCAGGCTGCGGCAGGCGTAGGTGATGGCATAGTTATCGTAGTCAGTGTCAATCACCCAGTAGTTATCCCCTGAAACAACAGAACACACAGGCTTGTCACAGCGGGCACAACAGAGCAGAGGTGGATCCTTCAGCAGGGAGGTGGCAAACTCCATATGGCGGGAATAGCTTTGCAAAGGATCTATAATCATGTCATACATCCAGCTTATCTCCTTGCCATGAGGGGAAGAACTGGGACAAACACAGGGCATCTTGAGACAATAATTTTCCCCACAATGCTCAGTGCATTTTCACCTTTTGTTTCTTATGCTAAAAGTATTAGGAGGACTAAGACTTTCTAGGTTTTCAATGACAAAATACCTCTTTGTGTTGCTTCCTCAAGCATGGTAGAAGGAAGGACATAGAGTATAGATTACATTTCCCATACAGGAAGCCTCAGTAAACATTCCTCCTGTTTTCTAGTCTTGCTCTACTTAGTTCTTTTTTGGTATGGCTCATCTGCCAGTACTAAGGGAATGTACTTCTTTCTTACACCTTAGAAGTCCTCCCCAACTTCCACAGCTGAGGAACTGCAGCTATGGAAGGCTTGGACACAAAGGATGGGCTTTGATGGGTGTTTAAGGTTCTACGTGAGCAGTTGCTGAAAGGTGCACTTGAGTTAACATCTCAGTTTCTTTGAGTCCAGCTGTGTCTATCTGAGGAGAAATGTGTCTTGTTGCTGGGGTGGAGCTGTGAGTCTGCATGTTCCTCTGTTTAGCTATGAGGAGTACAGGGGTGACTGACCTCAGCACTTCCACAATGCCCACAGTGAGCCCCAGGAAGTATGGCTTCCCTAGGTTGAACACCACAATTGGCTGTACAGAACCCATTGTGTGTGGCACAATTCCTGTAAGCCTCCTTGTTAACATATATAGTGTATAAGAAGGATCTGTGGGAGTCTCTGGATGCTGCCCTTTCTGTGGAGATAAAATGCACTGTTTGGATAAAGCATGCCCCCCCAAAAGGATGTTTTAATGGGAGCTTGGAGCAATCTGAGCTGAACTGGTTTTCCTGCTTATAAGTGGAAACGCACATCTGGACAGCTGTAAGCAATTGACAAGCATCAGGGGGCTGGAGAATTTAACTCACCACCACTGGAGAGGTAGCTGGCTAGTCCCTGGTAGGTCATATACATTTTTGCTGGAGTGGTTGGGTCAGGTACCGTGTACTGAGCTGCCATGTCAGCACAGATCACCCAGAAACTGCAACGAGATCCATAAGATTCAAACTAAAACCTGGCAGCATGAGAACTTCAAATAGGTGTCCTTCACTCAGGGCTTGGGCACAACTGCCTCAGGCATGGGCATGGCCTTTCATCCCCAACTGCTGTACGGCTGTGCTGTGGCTGGGGCAGTGCCCTGACCCTCCTGCAGTTCAGTAAGCTTCTTGCCACCCATTTCTGTACAAGTAGACAGCCACCAAGCACAATAATGAATGTTGTTTCTTGGCTTGTTTCTAGCAGTCTGCAGGGTGAGCTCATCTCATTTGGGCTCTTTTGGGGTCAGTAGCTGTGCCCCAGGAAGAGGCAGGGAGCTGGCTCTCTCCTGTCTATCCCTTCCTGGCAATATGGGTACAGGAATGTTAGTTACACGCAAAGTAATAGTTACAGCTCCTCTGCCAAGCTGGTGAAAAGCTGTCACAGAGCCTTTGAGAAACCTGTGGGTGTCCATTTGTTCCAATGCCCTTCTCTGTTTGGTATCTGTTTTCTTTGAATGCCATCCACATTTCAACACCGTTTGTCAAGCATTACCTGGATTAGTGAGATAGTGGAAGGGTCTTCATTCCCTTCCCTGCTCAGGCTGGGCTTTCTTTTATCCTGCCTTTGCAGAAATAAAATTTACAGCAGCCTTGAGACCCCACTTGTTTTCTTAAGAGTCCTTTCAGGCATCTTCCCCCTTGCACAGCATGGCATGCCTGCAAAACCTCATTTGCCCATTCCCAAAATATCTTGGAGTGCTGCACTGTTAAGATGTTCAAGGTTCATAGCCACCTGCTACTGCTAGCATATTGGAAGCCACAGATTTTCTCTTTTGCAGTCAGAAGGCTGTTTAATCTCTTTACATGCTGTAATTCCTTGTAGTAATCATGATCAACAGGCAAAACTCTAAGCTTCCTGCCATCTGTCCATTCAGGCATTGCAATTACATCTAAGAGTTAACCACAGGTTTTCCTCAGAAATCTTGCATCTTGACAGCCTTCATTAACTCCTTTACTTGATTGCAATTAATTTATCTAAGCATTCCATCAATCAAGATTTGACTTAATTGTTAACTTTATGCAGTAGTTTTGTGACAGACTCAAACCTGATCCAGGCTGTGAAGAGTCTCAGGGCTCAAAGGTGTCTAACCTCTAGCTTCTAATCTAATACTTTAGCTAAGCTTCCCTTTTCGCTGAAGGCTTTTCCCCAGCCATGTTGTGTGTTCAGGGTAGATCATCATCCATGTCCCCCTCATCCAGTACCTCATGACAGCAGCTAGTGTTGAAAGTCAAGAGAGCTCACCCAAAAAGCTTCACTCGGCCTTTGGAGGACGCTGTCATTGTGCCGTCTTCCTCCACAGTGTATTCAGCAGAGATGTTGTCCTGAAGGAAAAGGCCTTCTGGATCCTTCTTGGCCAGGGCATACCATTTCCCTGCATACTGTCATGAAAGTGTATTAATATTTGCATTAGCCACCATGGCGAGATTAACACAAAAACACTTTTGTGATCAAAGTGCCTTTCTAACTCCCCACTGCCTGATAAAATCCAGTCTGAGTTTGGGAGGGAATGTAACACACAGATGCTGCAGAGCTGCCTGCTGAACCCTTGCCTCTGTGCCAGAAGAAGTGGGTCTAGCAGCTCTGCACTGCTCTGTGCAGTCCTTGTGAAGTGAGACATTCCTGTCACAGTGATCCCACATCAAAACCATCTCCCATCCTAACACATCTTCTGAGAGCAGATGGGTTCTTCCCTGTTCCTGTTCAAGCCCCTTCTCTTCCATGGAATACCATACCAAGTTCAATAATATCAAATTGCAGGTACAAAGACTGTTGCAAGCTGGCTGGAGAGAATCTTTCTGACTGCCACGGACCACAGTTGATCTCTGATGAGGAAAAGGGCCTACCCAGCAAAGAAGAAAATGATGACTACATGCTCAAAACAAGGAGAGGGTATTTTGGGGAGAGTAATGGCAGAGAGAAATTGAGTGAGATTAAGGGAAAGGATACATCCATGCAAAAAATGGGCCCCTGAAAATGTATAAGAAGTATCTAGTAAAATGAAATCAAGATCTTAAGAGGTGACTGACAGAGAGGAAGACCCTTAAAAGTTAACATTATCGGTAGAAATGCTGAGAAGAGCATAGCTAGCTGTGTTAAAATTGATTCTTCAGCAGTGAAGCTAATGACATCTGTTAGGCAAGTTATGTGCTTCAGCCTGCAAGGCCATGACTCCCAAATACAGGAGTCCAAGAAAAGCTTTGACTTTTTAAAACTGGGATATTCCCAAAGCTCTCCCCAGACATTATTTCTTCCAAAGCAAAGCCAGTCTTGTATAGACAAAGTGCTCGCCACCTCCCAGCTGCCCCTGGAATTGTGGTGTTTCCTGACCATTAGTTAACATAAATAAATCTGGACCTTTCCAACAGCAGGTTAGCCCTCATTTTCTCCTCAGAAGCACAAATGATGTGTTAAGCAGGAATCAGTGTTCAGCATACCAGACTAGGTAAGATTTCCATTTGCTATGACTCCCAAGAATGACTAGTGGTTGGTGCAAGTACCCTAGGGCTTGAGCTTGAGCTTCCTCTCTGATGTGGAACTAAATTGTTCCTTTCACGGAACTGCTCAAAGTTCAAAGTTGTGCCAAGCTAACAGACTATGAGCTCTAGTAACATCCCTGGCTTTCAAGGCCAGTTTTACTGTAATGTTCAGAAGGTTAAGCAGTACTGAGAAAACTACAGGAACAGCATCAGCAACACAGAATATGAAAGAAGTTAGCTTTTTGGTGAAGAACCTCTTTAGATGAACAAAGCACATAAGCTGGAAAAACAGTTTATATGTAAAGCTTCTTCACATGTACTATTGAAGTAACTGTAATTACCCTTTTTGGATCAAAATTGTCTTTCACAGAGAAAGAATCCACTGCACAGGTCTGAGCTAGGCTATATTCAATAGTGTAGAAGACCGAGGCCAGGAAAACATACTGTGTGTATTTCATTCTGCAACACAAAAGCAAACATAAGAGGTTATTTCATGCAGTAGATGGAGGTAGCTAGTGCTACAGATGCATTTCCATCATTTTAAGACTAGTTTCTTTGCATACTAAGTAGATAACCAGCTCTTCCACTGATACTGAGTCATCATGGTGCCTAAATTCAGCCAAAACTGAACATCAATGGCAACTACTTTTGAGGAGTATTTTGCTTGCTATTAGTGGTAATGCAATTCATTCTATTTTTCTATTATAAATCAAGCCAGACTATGGATAAGGTCAGTAAGAATTGGTAAAAAACTGAAACGTTTTGAATTTTGTTTTCACAGGAAGAAAAATGTTCTGATAAGCTCTGGTAAAGCACTGTATATTGTAAAGATGTTGTTTTTAATTATTTCACAGTGAGTGTCCACTTTGTTTTCAAGCCAGCAAAGCCGTCTTCTTTACAACCAGTTCTGCTCACTAAAACAGGCCTTTCCTAGGTGCCTACTCTAATGGCATAAAGCACCTTGGTATTGGCTGCCTTCTGATCACTCCTTCATGACATGACAAATAATACTAATTTTCTAGAGGCTTGATCTGTCATTTCAGCACAACAACTAGGTGCCCATGGCTGTTTTTCTCCTTGGGTATCCCACCTCATCCATATCCCAGCATATTTCTCAGACTTCAGGAAGAGACCACCTTCATGATACATCCTTGCAGAGTATTTGACACAGAATACCTGTCCTGATGCTAAGATAAAACAGCTGTCTAACACTTGTCAGCACCATTCAAGCTGAGCTACCAACCTAGAGCCCAAACACCCATGCAGCTACACTAGGCTGTTCCTAGCTGCTGCCATGCAAGCTGCATTTTCCTGCTGCAAGATATTCCAGTCTGATCCACCTCTGCTGAAGAGAGACCTACCTGCTGAGTAGAGATGTTGGAGATCCTTGAGACTACTCTGCTTCAGTCTTTGAACTGCAGGTAGCAGGAGGGGTTTGTGTCAATTGCCCTCCAGCTCCCTTTAAATAAGGAATCTGCAAAGTCACTAATTGGTTATTTTTGCTCGTGTGCCTGAATAAAACACTTAATCTTGGATAATCCATTATGTAAAAACCAACTGTAATCCTCACACTGGTAGGTCTGACTGCTACACTAATACAAACACAGCTTTTACATAATGGAAAAAGCTGCCCAGAAAGCTAATAAATCTGATGATTTGATTGTACCAGTGCTTTGTCTCATTGAAGTCTTTCTGCCTATAGCACATGTTAGGAGAATAAGCACAGAGCATTAATTAGAGAAACACTTGGGCTATACACACGCATCTGCATAGACACGTGTTTTGGCAACTTGCATGGAGCAGGTACATAATTATCTTTTCTCATACCTGCATCATCAAATTAAGGTGATCCTTTCAAGAGTAGGAAGACATTATGCATTACCTACATGGGGGAGGGGACAAAAAAGTGCAAAAATGCAGTTTAGCCTTCATGTTCTTATCAGAATCTTAAGAGTCCTCAGTTCTCCTGTGCAATGAAACAATTTAATGTAAATTCTTCCTAGCTAACTTTGTCAACATTTCCAGTTCATAAATACTACAACTGTCTCCTTCCCAAAATATTTCTTCTAGTAGCCTTTCATGGCAGAGACCACTAGAAGAGTACTTTTGGCAGCAAACCATGCCTGCCATTCTCAAGTGCCCAAATAATTTCTCTAACTGCAAAGGTTGCTCCTGAACTCTTTTTCCCAGGCTCACTTGGGAGATCTAAGACATTCAAATAGGATTTGATGGTACTAGCAGTTATTCCTCACACTGTGTGCTGAGTGCTGGGGAGCCTGGACATAACCACCAGGAACAACCCTATAATTCCTATGGAGTCAGCCAAGGAAGTCCTGAAGATTTTGATTCTGATCCAACAGTCTGGACTTCCAGAGTGAGGCTAAAGCCTTCTGGATGTTTCAGGCTTGCTCCAGTGGTCACTTACTGCCTCTTGCCCAGGGCTTCTTGAACAGAAGCACACAACTTTGCCTGTAGCTGGTGTGAACTCTGCTGCTTTCCAGGCAGCTTGTCTAGGGCTGCCCATTGCCTGGAAAAAGCTGTCCTTGCTTGCTGCCAGAGGCAACTTTGATTTGGCCTTTGTGCAGCCTCCATTTCCACATTGGAGGGAGGCAGTGGTACTTTTCACACATGAACCTATCCTGTTCATGCCATCTGCGTGTCTTCAGAGGCAGCCTGGGAAAGTCCACACAGGAATGAGCTATGGTAACTGGGACTGCTTGGCCACTTAAAGAGTCACAAAAAAGTAACTTCAACTGCCTGAACTTCAGAGCTAGATGCCAATTAGGTTTTAAAGGGACTGACACAGAATATAAAATACGCTCTTTCAACCTGACACAGGGATTTGACAGAGAACAAACTGCAGTGTTTTCTGTAAATTAGAAGGCTTCCAAACACTTACCACTTCATCTGTTTCCAACAAAAGAGATTAGTTTATATCCATGTGAGACATAGGTGACACTTGAAACCATGCTTAGATGAACCACTTAATCTCCTGGGGATTAGACACATGCTAATAATAGCTAATCACAGCACAAGATTTTGGTTGGTGAGCATAACATCTGTCACTACATTATTTGCTGTTTAGAGCAAGAAGAAAACAAAATCAAATTTGCCTTTATTTTTGCAGTGTTATGGCCATTTGTACTGGGCATAGGGGCAAAAAAAGAGAGGAATGAAATTGAAACATATTCCTGAGTTTGTTGAATTTGATGTAACATGAAACAGATTTTATAAAACAAAGATGCCCAAAGATGTGTTTGGTTGTCCAAGCAGATACCCAAGAGCCTGCTCCAGACTTGCTCACCAAAACTGGCTGGTTTTTAGTAGAAGAGATGGCCTGACTGTTCAGTGTACTGAACTCAGCACACGAGTAACCAGTAGTTTTAATGACATGCAGCTAAACAAGTATGCAGATGAAATGGTTAATTTTGTCTTCTTCCCTATCTTTTGAAATACCAGCAGTTTCAGATTTCCTGCACCTAGCAGATCCTCCTTTGCCTTATTATTGGAATAAGCACTGGGTAAACTGTCTGGGAATTGCTGCAATTGCACTGCTATCTCAGATGTAGTAATTGTGCTGCTAGCTCAGCAGCCGATGCCACAGGATGAGAGCTCTAAATATGCTCCTGCAACAGGAACTGAATTCCCTGCTGTCCAGTGGGTGATCAAATTGTAGGGCACTGGAGAACAGCTACAGGCAAGTGCATCCTGAGTCGCCCCTGACAGCTTCTGCAGTGGTTATTGCACCATGACTTGTGGGCACTTGAACCTCCCGCTCTCAGTCTGATTCGTGCTGCTGACGCGGGGCTGTTTTTCAGGGATGTCACACAGCAGTGCCTGCATTGCTGGAGGACACACATCCCAGTCCCAGGTTTCCCAAGGGCTGAAAGGGCAGTGATAGTCTGCTCCACTCCTTTGTTGGGGCAGAAGAAATAAGGATGCAGGAGAAATAAGGCTTCCCCACAGTGGCACACCACATTTAGGCTGCGGACATAGAGGGTTTCATTTTCTGTGACTTCTGCTCAGAAACGTGGATCTTTTCCAAGGAAGTGCGTGGTGCAATACAGATGAAGAGGAAATTGTTTGAAGTTTGTTGCTCTGTGGTTCAAGGGTAAGATTCTTGGGTGTGTCATATAACTAGGTAAAAAGGCATAATGAATCACTTCCTTAGGACTTTGAAGGCAATATTCAAATACCTCACAGTTTTAAATGACAGGAACAGAGATACACCTTTCTCTTCTGAAAAATGGTAGTGTAATTTTTTCTGAATGTATTGACTGACAATTGGCAGAACAGGGCCTCACATGCTTCTGTGCACACAACACATCTCAGAAAAAGGCACACACTTTTCACTCTGTTTTTAAGTGAAACAGAGGGGCTGCTCAAAGCAAGAGAAGTCAAGAAACCTCAGACTCTCTGTCATGATGGGCAGTCAGCATGGAGGGAACGGTTTTCTCAGAGCCTTGACAAGAGCTTGCCAGAAAAATTAAGTTCCAGCCTCTCTTCCAAACCCTTCCATATCTTTCTGCCTTGGTAGAACAGGGTGAATGTGGAGCTGGCTAAAATCTCTCCTCCAGTGGGATTTTAACACACAATGATCTGCTGGCCAAAGAAGTAAATTTAAAGTTTTGTGCCATCTGCTGGTTTCTGCACAATTGTGCGGATGGTGGTTGCAGCTTGGTCAGTGAGCTGCTGGATTTCCTCCCCAGCCATGGCAGCTTCCTAAGTGGTCTGTTGCTAATCTCTACCAAAAGATGATTCAGGTGAGGCAACCTCATGAAAAAGAGACTGTTTGGGGCCATCAGATAAAAATATGAACTTCTTGTTTGTAATTTTCTAGTACTTACTACAAGGCATATGGTTGACATATCTCTATACCTATCTAATATTTACTACTGCTGAACTGATCCATTTCCAGACATCGGCAGGTATATTCATTTGAATTGTAACATTTGTTTAAAGATACAATATTTGCCTTTTTCATGCCAAGCTGCCAGGTCCTGGAGGGCAAAGACCAACCGTTTCAGCCCAAGAAGACTGGAGAGCCTGCCATTTCCTCATGGACAAGGAGACAGGCATCTGCAAACAGGAAAGGAGCTCATTTCTCTGGAGATAAGGTTTTTACACTTGAAGATCTCTGATATACCTCTATAGCATGATCCTATTCTTCTCTTGGGGGAAGGCAAGGGGAAGGCAAGGGGAAGGAGCTTGTTTCCTTCAGGCAGCACTAGCCTCTCCCACATTTCGAAATGAGGTAACAGACCAGAGTTAATTTAATCCCCGATGTTATTCCCAGAATGCCTTCCAAAAAGAAGGAGGCACAGAAGTCATGTGAATATCCCTGAAGGTATAAACCATGTGTGTAGTATTGTCTTTCCTTTTCTGCTTCTGCAACAGAAACAATTTAACACAGAAAAATGCAGGAATAAATCTATAGCTCTAACTGGTTTTATAGCATGATATAACAAGAGACCATGTGTCCACATGTTTCAGACAGTAAATTCTGCCTCCAGATTATTGCTTCAGATTACTCCAATGGGATCTATACAGCTCCTTACATAGCATGCATGTCAAGGTGCTTTACAAAAGTGAGACTGCTGGCACAGAGCTTGAGTAGTTATAGGTAAGCCAGGATGTCCATGCCAGCCCTGATGATGGATTTAAAAGCTAAAACCAGAAGCACAAATTACAAAAGCCAAGGAAATCTGTATGTGCATGCACTCAAAAGCCATTGGCTGGGCACCTGGCCTTAGTAGGTGTTAGAGGACACAGTTTCCATGTGCAGCAGAAGGTGCAAGGAGGGAAGGTTTAGGTCACAGCACCTTTCTGCACTCCAAAGGGAGCATAGCTGTGAACACAAGGCTGATTAGTGAGTCACAGAACTAAGAGTATAAGCGAAGGCTTTTACATACAACTGTGCTTCAGATTTCTATATCCGCTTCTTCTGCAGGAGAAATGGATAGGAGTATGGAGCATGGGGAAAGAGAGTTCTCTAAACTGCCAAAAATTATACAATTACTTATTTTCACGGAGGATTTGTTTGTTTGTTTTATGTTTTAAGCAGCTGATGTTTAAAGCTGGAAGACCTCAGAGAGCCCAAGCCTTCCAAGGACATGTTTTCACCATGTCACACTTCTTATCACCTACACACAAAAATTATTTATTTACAGACAAGCCCAGAAGTTCCAGTCAAATCTCAGAGTCCCACGGTTTTACCATCTCTGTAAATTTACAACTGGAATACTCAAACTGAAGAACAAGCTTATATCTGCTTCAGACAGAACAACAAGCTGGAAACTGAAAATTTCAGGGTTGCCTCAAAGAGAAAGGTCCATTAAAAATACCGTCACAGCAGCCACCGCTGCTGTAGGCACTGGACACTGAGCATCCCTCTGCCCATAAGGAGAGAAGGAAGAGGAGGCAGGCCACAGTGTGGCCCAGCATCACCAAAACCTCTGCAGGACTCCCTGCAATCCTGTGAGGCCTAGCACGGGGAGCTATGTCCACTCCTGTGAGGACCAGTGAAACTCCTGTATGAACACTCCTGCTGCTGGTCACTGGAATATGAGTACCTGCTTCCTCTTTGCTGCAGCCTTGTGTCTGCCAGTGCTGCAAACCTCTT
The DNA here is from genome assembly GCF_014805655.1 of Passer montanus. Lineage (NCBI taxonomy): Eukaryota > Metazoa > Chordata > Aves > Passeriformes > Passeridae > Passer > Passer montanus. Next base: position 1,733,722 of record NW_024370152.1, on the reverse strand, counting down.
TATACTGTTCTGACAGGTGCACGGAGATTACACACACTTCCAGCTTCTTCTTGTGATTTTTTGGCTTGATTTCTTCTTACCCATGGTGGCTATGTTTGTTCCTGCCCTTCTGGTTCCACAACTTTTTATAGACTGAGTCATCCTTTTTAATGCCTCATTACTTGCTCTTACATTAGTCTTGAAGTTAGAGTAATTTTTTGTGCTTCCTTCCTTTTCTCCTGACCATCCTGCTGTCTGTTTTTTTCCCTCCATTGTGGCCCTGTTTCCCACAAATCATTTCCCTCATCTGTCATGCTGCACTCTTGTTCTGCAAACTTTTGCAAATCTTTCCTTAGAGTGTCTTCTCTTTTCTTCATTATTTCTTCATGAGACTGCATAAGCAAGCTTACTTCTGGGTAATCTGAGCATATATTTTATATGTCCTGTGTTTTCCTTAATTCCATGCCCAGAGTATTTTGGGAAAAAACTTAGGAAGGAAGTATTTTGTGCATGTGGCTTAGTTTGAGAAGAGTTTAAAGATCATTTCAGTGCTTCATCTTTATAGAACATTTGATGAATGAAGTAATCTTCTTATTCAAGGTCCAGTGATTTGTGCTAAGAGCTTTAGACACAATCTGTCAATTGAAACACAATAAACTCATGTACACTTAGGGCAGAAATTGCCACTCTTACAGTACTGTTATATTTTTTTAACAGAAACATCTCTCCATCAAATTAAGAATTAGATAATCTGTGCATATTTACAACATATAGAAGGAGGAGGAAGTCAAGAAGGCACATTCAGCCTGTGGTGACTCACAGGCTCAGGTACATTTCCAGTCTTCTGGCATGGCAGAGATACATTTCCTCATAAATATCTCTCAGAATAGTAACAATCAGACTCAACAAACACCAAACTGACCTGTGTGCTCTCATGTCCCTTCTACAAAACCATGCAGATGGAAATCTCTATTTCCTGCAATTTACCAGTGCAATACAAAAAATTGTATGCTACTTTTAAGATAATTCTCCAAATGCATTAATAAATTGAGGGCTGATGTTCCTTTGTTGTGACAAGGTGGAATCAACATTCTGGCCAAAATGCAAGCATACGACAAAGTGCTTCTTCCCCTTTGCAACTGGACTGCCAGCAGCACATTTTCTCCTGTACACAAAGGTCCAAGGGATTTATACGTTATTGCCAACATTTCATGATCTGTCTACAACACAGCTATCAACTATCCTGCCAGCAAGGAAATACAGCTCTAACATAACCAGCTACTGCTCAGCTGCATTTTCTGCAGAGCTAGAGTCTGCTGCTCTGCTCCTGTGTGTGAGTCAGATTGCTGTGCTTCTGTGAGATATCCAGGTTGTGCTGCAACAAATACATCTCAAGGTGTTCTCATGCACCTGCCCAGCTGACACGTGTCCCCTTGGCTGCCAGCCCCGCACCTCTGTTGGGCTCCAAGCAGTGCCAGGGGCAGGACTTAGTGCCTGCTCAGGCTGGAGGAGGTTCTCCAGCCCCTGAGCTGGTGATGAAGGGTAGCCCTGGTCTCTGCACCTCCAGCCTGGTGCCATCCCCATGGCCCAGGTGCACTTTGTCCCCATCCAGCCCCAACCAGCTTGACCATATGTGTAGACAGGGAAGCTGTGGCAGTATCCCACCCACTGGTGGCTGCACCAGCTGGGACCGCAGACCAGGACTGGGGCCCAGCAGAGATCCCAGGTTGCAAGGTTGGGCTGTGGTGGCAACTAAAGGTCCTTGGAGAGCCACAGAGGGGAAGAACAGGGGGAGGATGCTGAGCAAGAGCCATGAGGCTTGGCATGCCAACCTTCCATGTGACAAGTGACAATCCATGTGCGGCTGAAGGAGGGGGCCAGAAGAAGACCCTGGCCCAGGAGGGGCGAGGGACATGGCTCTGATCCTCACTGGGCTCCCATGGCTGCAGGCAGGAAAGCTTATTCTTGTATAGAAGCAGGTGGCATGAGAATATTACGTGGTAAATCAGATAAGCTGCAATCTCGTTATGCCAACAGATGAGTGGGTCAGAAAGGTTTGAGTATAGCTGTCAATACAGCACCCTGTAAGGATAATGTCTAATCAAATTAGATTAGACACTTGCAGCTCCCATCCCCACAGGGATGTTTAGGGGGAAAAACAATGTTCCCATGTAGAAGGAACACAAAGCTCTTAGCAGCCTGAACACCCTCAGCACATCCCAACCCTCTTTTTGCTTTCCAGGCATTGTTTGCCCCCACTGCTTTGGACACAGTCCCATAATGGCCCGGACATTACTGGTTTTCCTGGGCATAATGTTTTGCACCACATCAGCCAGAAGATTTTACGTCACAAATTTTCAGTAGCTTCATGCTAGGACTAGGGAGAGACTGTCATATGAGTTGTTGGGATGGGAGGAATTTTAGTCCCAGAAACTCCACCTTGTTTTCCCATCTGTCAGCCCAGCCTTTTGGACAGCTTAAATATTTGAGGTTTCTAATTGGAACACTGTTTCAATGACATCTACCAACATGTGACATAGCAGGGGTCTTATGCCAATTCTGCAATTTGTGTTTAAAGCTATTGGAAACAAGCCTGTGCCACCACACGTGTTCAGATGTTATTATGCTGTGTGACAGTCTAGTGCAAATTTCCTAAAATAGCAGCCTCATCCTCCTCCAAAATCCTCCATTGTCTGCCTAAGGCCATTCAAAGAACATTATCCTATTGCAAGCTTAGACTGTATCTACCTCAGTTATCATTGTTATGCCAGCAATGGCTGTCATGGTGTAGCTTGAATATCCCTGAAAGCCTAGGGAACACTTATGCCTCTTTGCATCATGCTTTTAGTTCTGAGTACATCAGCCCACCAAAGGGTTGCTCTGGGCCTACTGGCTCCATTTGCAAAGGTCATTTATATTTCCACCTGCCATTCCTGCATGGTTTCAACTGCATGGCAATTACACAGCCCTGGCTTGCCTCCAGAAGCAGTGTCTGAGTTTCTCCACTTCTGCAGCTATGAACAGCAGAAAGGTCCTACTTCATTCTTCCTCCTTGTTAAGAGGACATTTTCTTGCTAAATTTCAAACCCTGAGTGCAGAAGCAGGAACTGAACTTGGATCTTTCATATTTGGAGCCTGAAGTATCACTGTTGGACACTGGTTTTCTTATGAATGCTTTGAAACAAAAGCACTTATCTTGAACTGAACATTAACTTTCATACCAAATTAAGTATGACTATCTGGAAGGTTTGGATCCAAAAGAGTGCCAATTTTGATTCAATATGAATGGTTCATGCTTTTGCAATTTTTCAGCTCCCAAATCCCAGCCAGATAGAACATACAACAATTTTTATGACCCTTAGTGCATCCACAAAACCCTTTTTTTTTTTTTTGTCAGGAAAATGCCACATGCTACCAAGCCCAAAGGACATTCTGTTCAGACATAGGGCATGTACATCCTCTTACTGCATAGCTCTGTCCTGTGACATCCACTTCATATCATTCCTGGACATTTGATCATTCCTATGATTCCTGGACTTCTAATAATTTCTGAGAAGTGGCTATGAGCTCCCAGCAGACTTTATCTCCTATAAATTTGACCTGGCACAAGGAGGATCCAATGGATCATAAAGACTGTCAGGCAACAGTACGATGGGCTGTAAGAAGAGCTAAACTTCACTTCAGACTTTCTTCAAAGACCTGGCGAGAGAAAAATTAATTCCTTTGGGACACCAGAATCCAAAATGTGTTAGTCCCCTTGAAAGATACTTAACTGGTTTTACTTTGACCTTTTTCCTCTCTGCCACTGTGGGATGAAATAAGGATTGTATTTTACCATGTATTGGAAAGGCCCAGATTGCTACTGGAGGAGAAATATTGAAAGGCAGAAGGCAGCCTCCAGCTTTCCTTGTGTTAGTCATAAATAAAATTACTCCCATATGGGAGGTTGACACAACTGCAAGTGAGTTTTTACTGGTGAACAAGTTTCCTTACATAAAACTGGTCTGAGAGGCCATGGGCAGAAATGGTGGACCCATAGAAAAATATGTTTCCCTCCAGATTTAAGAAGTTGTTTGTCTATATCAGTTCCAGCTGGCTCACGTGCACCTCTTCTGACTAGAAATGCTTCCCTGGAAAAAGGATGAAACCCCTGCTTCTAAGGTGGGAGCAATCTCTTCCCACTGTTTTGGAAGGTTTTTCTCTGCAGGTCTAAAATCTACTGTCCTATATGATTGTGGAGAACTGACTGTTCCTTTTTTCTTATCCATGGCCTTTTATACAACTGGGGACTGTTTTGTTAGAAAAGAGATGACTCAAAAATGGACATGAGAAACCTCAGTCTTTCCTCAAAGGTCACATTTTCCCAGTGTATTCCAGGTGAGACATCTGTTTAGAACAACATGGCATAATCTGTTATGCAAGAGAGGGCTCATCCTAATGGATGTACACCTCCTTCTGCCTGGAAGTCTTGACACATTGTGCAGCCTTCATTAAGCTGAGGTAGTGGCTCATCCCCATGAATTCACCAGGTGTCTGCTCTCCACATAAGTAGGACTTTCCATGCCTCCTTGGTGAATTCTAGTCCTCTCATCCTGAACACAAATGTCTTTAGTTTTAAGATGGTGCTCAAACACATTTACAGACACCTGACCATGGCTTACTCACTGGCTTAATATTTTTACACCTATCAGTGGATAGGTGTAAAAATGACATGTTCACCTATGAAGACACCTGACCATGGCTTACTCACTGGCTTAATATTTTTACACCTATCAGTGGAAACACTGCCATGTTCTACATCTGTTGAAGCCTACACAGAGAATCCTATTCAAGAAATTATACATTTTATTAGTGAGCTACTAAGACAAACTATTCATCTTTCAAATACATTTGCCACCCAGTTTCTCACGATCTCATCTAAGTCCTCACTGTAAGACACAAAATATCTATTGTGTTATTTTCTCATCAGTGAAGAGTCATGACAACAATTACTTTCCTTCTGGCCAGACACTTCTGGCTCTGCCACAGAGGAAACTATGCTGTATGACACAGTTTGCTCTTTACAAAGTCACATTGGCTGTTATTTGTCTCCTTTAGTTATGTAGATAAACAGGTTTGTTTCTGTATTTTCTTAGAAACCAAACTTTCAAAACTATCTATTGTAGAAGTCTCCAGTTCTTTATTTTTTCCTATTTTGCTGAAAGCATCATTGCATCTACCTTTTCCCAGACTTTCAAAACCTCTGAAGATCCTCCATTAGTTGCCAAAAAAAGCAATTAAGAATTTAGAGGTTACTTTACACAACTCTCTAAAAACTCCATTTCTTCAGTACTTTTCTTGATATTCTTGTTCTTCCCTATATGATAAAACAAAAATATTCATTGCTTTTCATGTTCCTAATTTAACCTCATGCCTAATCTTGAGTTCTCTGACTTTCTATTTTTACTTGTTCATGGTATTTTTATACACATCTTCAATAATTTCACCACACTTAAACATTTTCTGCCTGTTTTTTTGCTTGTTTAAATTGACAGGAACATATAATTTACAAAATGGCCTGTTTTATCCAGTTTGAAACTTTCATTTCACTGTCTCATTCACTGGAACTGTCTTCCTCCTTCATTTCTCTGCTAGTTCTTCTGTTGTGTCCAGTCAAAATCAAAGAAAATTGCCTCTTGCTCTTTCTGCCACCCTTTGTACACAGAAAACTGCTGCAACACGTGAAACCTTGCTGAGCAGCCTGCAACCTGAAGTGCTGCCGTCCCTACTAAAATTCGCTGTTGCCACCAAACCCTTTTGCTCACAAAAAGGCTTCATGCACCCCATTCTGGAGGCCCGGATCAGCCCCCACCATGCCAGCTCTTGGTTCTCCTGCTAGAACATCGGAGTGGAACGCAGTGTGGCACACATCACCTCCCCCAAGCCTTCTTGAGCAATAATTATATTTTAATATCCTGACTGAGAATTACCACAACAAGCCTTGTTCCTCCCAGGCTGGATTGAACCACTCCTGGGAGAAGTGACAATGTAGACACAGGCAGCCTGGGCCCTTAGACCCTTCCTCCTTGAGCAGGATTGCTTATTTTCCAGCAATGGAGTAGATGGGATTCACCCTTGTTCTCCAGTAATGAAATCTCCTGTGCATTGTTTAATTCTTCTGAAGTAGCACTTTGCCTCCCAGCATCACACTGACCCAAACCTGCTGTTTGCAGTGTTGTGGCTTCATTGATGTGAAACAACTCCTGTTCCTCACAGCCATAATTCTCCCCCTTTCTCCACTGATAGTAATGAGGAAAATATTTCTACCTTCCCAGATTGCTTGCATTTTGGTCGGTGTTTGTTTTCCTTTTTGTCTGCAGGGCTTCCCACATTTCCTCAGAGTTCGTCAGTTCAGCAACCCCCAACAGAAGCTCTCCAGATCCCTACCTACATGGATGCCACTAAGAGGCATGTTTTCCTGTAGTGGCTCTTACTAGCAAGAAGAAAAGACCATGGACCTTGCCAATTCAGTTCAAACCCTGGACTAAAGCATTAAGGGCTGGTGCTTCCCTTAGAGAACAACCCTTACAGAAGCTGCTATAGAGCTGTACCAGAGTAGAGAGAGTCCTAAAAGAGCAGTGTTACTTCACTATTTTTATTTTGGCCACTGAGTTCTTTTGTGAAGAATGCTCTTCCTACTATTGCTGGGAGCTGGGAGAGCAGAAATAATAAGATGGTCACCTTGTTAGCCAAGGATTAGGCCCAAGCAGTATATATTTAATTAGACTTTAAAGAGCTTATTTCAATGTTAGGAGATGCACTCCTTCTCTGTTGCTGCTGCCTCAACAGAATTGTTTCAGTAAGTGCTCTGTTTATCAAGAGACAGGATAGTGTTTTCAGACATTGTGAGCACTCAGTTTTTGTTTGCAGTTAGATTAAGAAGAGGAAAGATGACCCAAAGCTCTTGTAGAGCTCAACTAATCTCTTCGATTGAGAAGATCTGTCCTCCCACAGACCCACCTTCAGCATTATAAAGGAATACATCTTCCTGATGACAAGCTCTCTTTGCAGGGATACCTCAAACTTGGCTCCACCAGAAGCAGCATCTTCTGTTACAAAAATTTAAGAGACACATGAGAAATTAGAGTGCTGCTTGCACATCTCTGGACTACCACTTACCCACAAGATCCAGGGCATTCACAATGAGCATTAGTGAAGACGACGTGGAGAAGTTTCTTGATGGCAACCCTGCTTTTGCCAAGCAGTATTTTGAGAAGAAACTAAAAACAGAGTCCTGGGACAGCAATGAGAGTGAAATACTTTTTGAGTTGATCCAAGACATGCAAGAAAGCATCAACATGGAGAAAGTTGTTTTCAAGACCTTGAGAAGAATCAGGTCCCTTATACATGCTGACCGCTGTAGTCTCTTCATGTACAGGCAGAGAAATGGCACTCCTGAGCTGGCAACAAGGCTTTTCAACATCCAAGAGGGAAGTACTCTGGAGGAATGCCTGGTGGCCCCAGACTGCGAGATTGTCTATCCACTGGACATAGGCATTGTGGGCCATGTTGCTCAGACCAAGAAAACCATGAACATCAAGGATGTCCATGAGGTATGTTTGCTATTTGTTTATTATCTGGGTAGAAGAGAGGCTCACAGGGGTCAAGAGGCAGCAGCACACCACAGTGCTTGGTCAAAGCCCTCGTGGTGTAGTAGCTGTGTACTGGAAACAAGTAGCAAGTCTGAAAGTTCCTTCCAATTTTATTTATGGGGCTAGGTGAAACTAAGCTTGTTGATTACGGTAGGTCTTAATGCCTGCACACAGTGCACTGCTACACCTTTGCCTGTCTAAGTAAAAAAAATCGATCACTTCTAGTCCAGCAGAAGACAGTGAAGTAGTCAGATCTGCACTGAATGCACATGGAATTTTCCACGCAATTTTATATTCTATGAGTAAGTGGCAGAGACAGGAATTCTTTACAGTGAGGGTTTTCCACGACAAAAAACTTCGAAAATGTTTGCTGTGATGAAGGTTTAGCTAAGGGCATTTAGAGGAGTCATTATCAAACAGAGACAGTGAGCCCCAGAGCTGTGTACAGGTAATCTTCATCAAAAGCAGCAAGAGACAATCTTAGACTAAAAAAACTCTTCCAGCAAAAATTGCAATCTGCAATATCAGGAGGGACCTGAGGGGTTTTTAATTTATGTTTATGCTTTCATGACAGTGTTTATTCTCCATACTTCTGGTTCAATCATGTAAACCTGGATGGCAGGAATAACAATCTGCTTCTTCTAATCATAGGTATATGATTAATAAAATCCATGTGACCCAAATATGGCATGTGGGATTACTCCATCTATTGTTTGCTAGTTACAAAGGACCATCTGTTTATTCATTCATTTGTTGCTCAGTGCAGGCATATCTCAACCCTCCAGCAAATCTTTCCTTGTCTTCCACAGAACACACTGAGACACTTTTTTTTCCTTCTGGGTTCTTTTTTGCTGGGCATATTGTTGGTGTTGAGGGAAGCATCAGAATGGGACTTAAATTTTAAAGTTTTTTGGTTTCTGATGTTTCTCCAAATACAGGGGAAGACTTCAGATCTGTGAGCCAAGTGCTGTGGTCCAGTTCTGGTGCTTTTAGACATTGCCATAATACATTTCCTTTGAAGAAGACCCAGAGACTAAATGTTTGGTCTAGCCCAACTGGCAGAAAAGGCCAACAGTGGGGAAGGTATGGGGAGAAGATTCATTAGGCAGTGATCACTCTTTCTGGTGCAGCCTTCTGATTATGATCAGAGTTGTGTGGCTTTTTCTAACCCAAACGGAATAACTTACAGATGACAATTTATTCACCTGAGCAGGGAGAATATCTTTGGTCAGCCAGACCATCCCTGCACTCCCCCGTGGCAGGTATCAATAAGGCCCTGTGCAGGCGAAGTGATTGGCCATCTGCTTTCCCCAGACTATTCTTTCTCCACTTTTTAAGAGAAACTAAGGGTAGATGCTGCAAGCTGACAACAAGCTTCATGGTAAAAGTAGAAGAAAAATGTGTGTGGACATCACCAGTGACTGCACTGGTTTATACCCTGTTGCTGTGCAGCGCTACCTGGCTCTACCCACCCCACAGTGCTAGCAAGAAGTCAGAGGAAAGGATGGAGGAGGTACCATGAAGAATGCCATTGATCTGAGAATAACCAGTGGAGAGCCCCCTCCTTCTGAGAGAGTTTGACATGTTAAAACTTATGATTGGCAAGATCTTCACAGAAAGTTAAAAGCGCACATGTTGCAGCTAAAAGCCACACCTTCTGCTCTTGATATTAGCTTTATCATCTGTACATGGTCCAATTTTCTGCTAACTCATTTCTTTTCCTCAGTAATTTTTAGGCAAAACTAAGATCTTCACAGAAAGTTAAAAGCGCACATGTTGCAGCTAAAAGCCACACCTTCTGCTCTTGATATTAGCTTTATCATCTTTCCAATTTTCTGCTAACTCATTTCTTTTCTTCAGTAATTTTTAAGCAAAACGTTCTTTAGGCAGCTTACTTTAAGCAGCTGTGCTTGGACTTGGTTTCAAGATGCATTGTGAAAAATGCTTATTTGTAAATTCTCTATTGAACAGTGTGCCCAGTTCAGCCCATTTGTTGATGAACTCACCGACTACACTACAAAAAACATCCTTGCAACACCCATCTTGAATGGCAAAGACTTGGTTGCTGTCATTGTGGCTATAAATAAGCTGAATGGCCCACACTTCACCAGCTCTGATGAAACAGTAAGTGGTCAGTAGCTGAATTCCTATCAAAGAGCTTCACTTTTGTCGTGTAACAGAGATCCTTTTACCCTAGTGATGCCTGCTTTAGTGAGGCTCCATTGGTGTGAGTTTCTCTTAAGGGCTCTCACATTCTCATAGAAGAGGCTTATAATGAGAATGTTTATCTCAGATTTTTCAGGGAATGTACAGTGGGATAAGTCTCATGTCATGGCAGTGCAAAGCAAAGCATTTATCCTGGGAAATTACCATGATGCTTGCAAAGCAGTGTTATGAAATATAGTACACATGAAGTTGCTACTGCATTCAACTCAATCTCACAATTTGCCTTCTCAGCTTTTTCTGAAGTATCTGAATTTTGCATCCTTGAACTTGAAAATTTATCACTTGAGCTATCTTCACAACTGTGAGACTCGAAGAGGCCAGGTAAGAGTGAAAATGCAAATTAATGAAAATCAAATTGGTACTTTATTCTGATTTAAAGGGTGAATCTGATCTTCTTCAGAGATTTGTCCCTGAAGAGCAGAAATAAAGAGATGCCCTCAACTGCTTTCAGATGCTGCTTCTTTGCCAGAGTCCTTCATTACTCTCTCTTTCTTCTGCTATTGGCAAAACCACAGGACCTCATGCAGTGGCACCACTTTCAGCAGGACTGACTCAGGTGTTTTGTTGACTTGAGGCTGTGAAGTACTTTTGGATCATTTCATCATTTCAGACAGCAGCACCAAGAGACTTTCTGAAACACTTATGAATGTGGTATTTTCCCCCTATCTGGTCATTAAAAGTGCTGCTGAATTTCCTCTTAGAGCCAGTACAATTGTTATCATATGAATGTTTTATTGGCCTCCATCAGTAGAAAAAACCATATATTAGGGGTTTAGGATGTTCTGGATTGAAATTCTGGCACCATACTTTCCCATTAGTTGGGTTACAGTAGTACTGTCACATTTATTGGGAGGGATGTGAATCCTTGCAATCACTTTCTGCAGCAGGCAGTAATTGTCACTCAAGACAACACGGAATTTCATCTGTGCTTCATGGCAGTGATGCTCTATTCTCCAATGGGACTGCCATGGAGAATAAATGCCTGTTTTCGTAAAATGGATACAGAATGAAAGTTTATTTTGGAGCTTGGGGATGGCATTTATACTTTCTAATTAATTTATTATTCTTTGCCTAATTTTTTCATTTATCAAAAACATGAATGCTGGTCCAGTAATACCAGCAATGATGAATAGTCAACTAAAGTAGAACTAGCAAAGGTTTTTTTTCTGTTGAGAGCTTAAAGGTAGGACTAGTCAGGGTAAGAAAGTGACTACAAGGTAAAGTGGAGGTCCATAAAGTGGAAGGCATAATGTTTCTGGTCTGGGACTGGACCCAGAAGTCCTGTGTTCATGCATTACTGCTGTCTGCGCAGGTCCCACACAAAGGGAGGAAAGCAAGAAGGAGATGCCAGGCACACTGCTCTTGTTCTGCCAATAGCTCAGTTGTCAAACCCCAGACTAATATAGGTTTTTAAGGCTGTGTGAAAGTTATTGTAGTTCATTGTGTTAGAATTTAAAGTACAGAAGTACAGAGTGAGCAAATTACATTCTCAGAAGTGGTCTAGGATTTTCATATTGCAAATCCCAACAGCAAAGACTGGGTAATACTGTGGGTAAAATGGCTTGTGCAAAGACAGGTCAATCTGCTTGTGCTCAGATACTGTGTAAAAGCCTTATTAGAAGACTATATAACAAATTTTTACCAACTTCTTTACATCAGTCCTTAGACATATTTCAGCTGTTTCTCTCAGTCCTTCTTACTGGACTTGAGGCTTTCAGTACTTATTGCATGCTGTAAGTGCCAAAAAGCTAAACTGCTGCTCATGTTTATCTAAGGGCTGGTGTGACAACACCACTATCCTATTTGAGGGATGCTGACACTGAACAACTCAGCCTTCATACAAGTGGCAGAGTTGTCCCATTTTATGGATTAGAAACAGAGACCCAGTGCAGCTTAGAATTGCTCAAAAAGCATCTGCTGGTGCCCAGTGAAGAGGGGAGATGCGCTTTTTCCAGTTGTGGCCATGTAACAGTATTTCTTGTGCAAAGCACAGGTCCAGTCTGCTTCAAGTTGCAGCTTCAGTGCTTCAGAAGCATGGCTCCTCATATGTCCTGGGCTCAGAAAGCCAGACACGCACCTGGCATACAGACACTCATGCATTGACTAAGACAAGAAAGAATGTAGATGACTTCCGAACCATTTCAGAGCAGTATTTGTGTAACCTCTGCTTTTATAAATGAAGGAGCCTAATAGCAACAGCTTTCTTAAAGGTACATTTGTTTGATGCAGTGGATGGGGAAAAGTATCATAGGCTGATGTACACATGAAACAGCTGCTCAAACACTTTGAGGAAAGTGTTAACTCAGATATTTCAAACACCAGCCTCTGGAATTTGCAGTGCTTTTTTGTATTTACTGGTTTTGGATACAACATTTTACTAATGGATATAAAATTTAAGTGGGGACAGTTCTTTGCTTGACACTACTACTTTTTTTGTGCTGTATTGGTAACGTTTGACTCTTCCATAACACTGTGATGACCTGACTCTTTCTCCCTAGTAATTCCCAGTGAGAACAAGCAGTGTAGGTTTCCTGCACTTTTCAGGAACTGTAACCCAGCCTTTGGGAAGTCCATCTCTCCAAGAAAGGCTGTGCTTACATTTTGATTTTATCCTGCAGGTGCTGTTGTGGTCAGCTAATAAGGTTTTTGAGGAACTGACGGACATTGAGAGGCAGTTCCACAAGGCTTTTTATACAGTGAGGGCATACCTGAACTGTGACCGATACTCAGTTGGTCTCCTGGACATGACAAAGCAGAAGGTGAGTGTTCACATGTGTGCTGTGCATCTTTCTGCCTGCTGTTATCCACTGAGGGGTGATGCAGATAAGATTTACTGAGGCAGTGAAAGTGCGAGCTAACCTTCAGCCACTATTCCTACTTTGCTTGACATTTTTTAATGTGCAAAGATTAAGATAATGGATTAATGAAATCAAAGGAAAGGGGACTTTCCTTTGAAATCACTGAAATGGGACTGTTGGAGGCTGGGAAGACAGAGGAGGGGAAGAGGTGTCTGACTTTGGCAGTCCTGGTCAAAGTCTGCAGCACAAACAAAACCTCACAAAGTCTGTGGGTATCAGAAGTATAGTGAGACACCTGTGGAACCATCAGCAAACAAGGGTCTGTTTATACACAATACATGCTTGCCTGGAGTGACATGAGGTCTGGAGAAATCTGAGGTTTCAATATCAGCAGAGAAAAGACATCGGCCACATCACAAAGTGACTTGTGACCAAACAGCCACCTTCCTCAAGAACTCATTCATGCTCACGATATCCAGGTTTTTAGATGAAATTTGGCTTCATGAAAACAAGCTGACAGAATCAAAGTTACCTGTGATTTGGTCTGATGATTTGTACCTTTGGCAAATTTTATGTGGGGGTCACACAGCATCCTAGTGGAGCCCTCCTTGTCCCATGGCCAGGCTGACTGTCTTGTTGACAGAGCTCTTGCAGCATGTTTCCTTGTGAAGAGGTATATTAAAAGATCATTATTGTAAGCTAAAGACAATTTGATCAACACTATAATGTAGCATAAGATAAAAGAGCAAAATAAGTATTTAGCTTCTTCAATCTGGCAAGTAGTAGGTCAGGCAATAGTCACACTTTGGAAAATTAAGAACACAAAAACATTGTCATAACTGTTTGCTCTGAGTGCAGCCAGTGCTCACTGTTCACTGAATGAATCAGCACTCTGTGTATAGGCAGTATATGGTACTATGCAGCCACACAAATGCACCTGACACATCCAGATTTGGATATCTGGGTATCATTCTGTTGCCTAGTATTGAATTAGTTTTATTATTTCATGCCTTGTTTACACAACACCAAAACCAGCATGGTAGAGCAGTGGTTACATTGAGGCTTGAGACAGTATGCACTTTTCTATGCTAAACATATGTTTTTAATTTTAAAACCAGGAGTTTTTTGACCTGTGGCCAGTCCTGTTGGGAGAAGTACCTCCCTACTCAGGACCTCGAACCCCGGATGGCAGGGTATGTGAAAACAAGATTTCTTTAACTATCTCCTCTCTAGATGGACTGCCTCACCACTCATTTTAACACCACTCTTTTTTTCACTTGTAGGAAATAGTCTTTTACAAGGTCATTGATTACATATTACATGGAAAAGAAGACATTAAAGTCATCCCGTAAGTGCCCAGTCCCTGAATGCTAGGTACTGACACAGGGTGTAGCTAAAAACAAGGTTCCCCACGTTTTAAAGACATCCATGTGGAGAAATCTAAAGGATGGATAAAGGATCAAGAGTCAGAATGTAAGTTGATGCTTCAGCTCACATTTCAGCAGGATAAAGATTTTCTCAAGGGCATTGGGATCCTGTCTTAGAAGTCAGGCTCCAAAATTCACTTCAACAAGTGATTCTTTTCAGATGGAGAAGTGAGCTGCCTTGACTTGCCAGGCCGAGGCATCACTCTCCTCCATGCCTTCCCTGTGTCAGTAGCTGAGCCTCATCCAGGATGCTCTTTTGCTGAGGTTTCCTTGCTTTTCTCCACTCCTTCATCACTGACCCAGCCTTTAGGCTACCTCTGGCCTTTTCTCCCATCCTGACACATTGGGACTCCCTCTTTCTAAGAACTGCCCTCTCTTCTGCCACTACATTTTTCAGAGGAGCCTTGGGCAGCTTAGGCAAATCTGACATAAGAGAGGTTTCCCCCAGTTCTGGTAACACTGCTTTACCCTAGAGTATGTGCTGCAAAAGAGGTCCCCGTTTCTTGGGTACAGCAGTGTTTAAAGTTCAGGCTGGCAGGCATCCTCAGCCAGGAATCTCCTTTTATCTTTCTCTGTGTTGAAGGTCTGAGACATGGCCTTCACTTCTAGGAATGAACTTTTATGAAGTGTCTGCAAACCAATATTTTATCAGTTGTTTTGTTTTGAATCCTTGAAGGGAAAGTATTTACTCATGGGGAAAATTTTTGCTTTTTGCACCTGGATCCTTTGATAGTAACAGAAAAATTTGTGTCCATAAATTGGGGGTTCCAGGTCTAAACCTGGATTATACAATCAGCTGAATGCACTTCAGCTCCACGATTTTTTTCAGTAAACATAAACTTTAATTTCCCTTATACATTTTTCTTTCATTAGAAATCCTACCCCAGATCACTGGGCACTAGTTACTGGACTGCCAACGTATGTGGCTGAAAGTGGATTTGTAAGTACTTAACCTGAGATTCCTCAAGCCTTTCTGCGATGAATAATACTCATGCTGCTTTCTCAGCTATTCAGTCCTTTGTTTTGGAAGTTAAACTTCTCATTGGCCATCTTCTAATACCTTTTCTTCTGTGTGATCCCCTAGATTTGCAACATTATGAATGCTGCTGCAGATGAGATGTTTAACTTTCAGGTACTGTGAAAACTTCCAATTCTATCAAGGAGTCAATTTTATTTTTTGCAGAAATGTAATGTAGAGTGAATATTTTCTATATAAATACTTCTTTTGCCTGTAGTCTGAATGTAAAATTGGAGTGCTCATGTATTTACATGAGCATAATACATAAAACATATTAAGTTCATGATGTCTTTCTGCTTGCCGTTGTTTTAAGGAAGGTCCTCTAGATGAATCAGGATGGACTATCAAAAACGTTCTCTCCATGCCAATAGTGAATAAAAGGGAAGAAATTGTTGGTGTTGTCACATTTTATAACAGAAAAGATGGGAAACCATTTGATGAACAGGATGAAACCCTCATGGAGGTATAGTTTCTTGTTGGAAGAAATTAATATAGTTGAAGAGGTCACTATTTTTCCTTTTACACCTGCAAAGCATCCTGAGCGTTACGCAGCTACATGGGTATCTTTGTTGCTTAGAGTGGTGTTATACCTCAGCTTGAACATTTTGAAAGCAACTGTTTGACTTACTGCGGGAGTTTGGTATGAGAAACCCAACTATATTCTTGTGATTTTTTTTTTTTTTTGCATTCTTGGATTGTACTCCTAGCCATGAGCATCTACTGTGTGCCTATACAACCATTTTGACCTGTATTCACATACCTGTCAGCTGGCTCTCACTGGCTGGGCAAGTCCCATGAAAAATGATACAGAAATTATTTCCGTAGGTAGGATCAAAAGGGAGGCTAGCTACTAAATCTACCAACAGTAGCTGTGATTAAAGATCTTGCTCCTTGGAAATGTTCCTATGAATATATTGAAATATATTTATAATTTAGCTCCTGGCACCTGTTATCAGTCAGGACTTTTCCTGAAACAGACTTTTCTTATCAAACAAAAAGACCATGGAGGGAAAAAAATCAGTTTGAATTGGCCACTGGACAGCAAAGAAGTTGAAAGCAAACACAGGATGTGAGTAAATACATGTGAGAGGTGATGAGGCCCCCTTGCTCTCCTTTGATGTGAGAGTTCCTGATCTGCTGTCACCATTGTGACAGAAACCTTTCCACAGGTGTGGAGACACCTGCAGAAACACAGAAATAATTTTCTGTACTCTGAACTGGACAGAGGGTCATTCAACCTCCACAGAATCAATGCTGCCAAGGCCTGGGCAGATTCAACATCAGGGGGAGCTGCTTTGCTGAGGAGCAAGTCACAGTTGGGAGCAAAGATGTGGTTGCTCATTGCTAGAATTTTGGACAAAGTCAAGCTTGTGTTTCTTTAAAAATGTATCATACAGGGTCATATTTCTCTATCTTTGAGGAGCAGATGTGATGGCTATTTCTCTGTTTCCTTCTCTTCCCCTTACCAAGTCCTTGACACAGTTCCTGGGTTGGTCTGTACTCAACACAGACACATATGATAAGATGAACAAGTTGGAGAACCGCAAGGACATTGCTCAGGACATGGTGCTCTACCACGTGAAATGTGACAAGGATGAAATCCAGGAAATTCTGGTAATGCCTCGCAATGTGGAGCACACACCCAAGTGCACTGGCCTGGCCCACGACTTATGGCACAGACAGAGGTCTCCCATTTCACAGAGACTGTGACAAGGATGAAATCCAGGAAATTCTGGTAATGCCTCGCAATGTAGAGCACACACCCAAGTGCACTGGCCAGCCCACGACTTATGGCACAGACAGAGGTTTCACAGAGATGCTTCCAGGCACCATGACGTGGCGGCAGCACCTGGGCCCTAGTAACTGCACAGGGGCAGAATGAGTCTTGCTTTTGGTTCTGTGGTCTGCCCTCCACCTTGGCACTCTGCAGCACTATGTTCTTTCTAACTTCCTCAACAAAGCCAGCCTTGGAGGTGCTACTCAGGGGAGGGATGTAGGAGTGGGACAGAAAATGATTTATTCCTCAAATCCTCGTTTGTGCTGAGGATGTGAAGTAAGAGGACCCAGCTTCGACATTGGCTCTAGGGGGACATTTGCAAGTCAGGGAAACACAAAACAAAATCAAGGAGGGGGAGAACACTATCAGGAAAAATGTGTTGAAAGACAAGAGATTGAAGTAAGGAGCAGGAAAGAAGCACAATTTGCATATGAGAGCTGCCCTAGATTGCCCCAAAGCCTCCCAGTGAAAAGTCCAGGGGGGTTCAGTTGTCTCCTTAACACACCCATGCTTTTTGCAGCCAACACGAGAAAAGTTGGGGAAGGAGCCAAGTGAGTGTGACGAAGAGGAGCTGGCAAGCATTCTGGTAAGAACAATGCACTGCTGGAAAGAACAGCCCTGGCAAGCAAATAGATGCATAGATATAGGGAAGAGTTCCCAGTGTTGGCATGCTGTTACCTGGCAAAGGGTGAAGGCAAGCATACCCTGCCCTCCTTTGCTGCCTGAGTTTGAGATTAGCATTAGGATGTGTCAGCACGTGCCCTCCACAGCTCCTGGGGAGTCGCTGCTCTCTGCCTCTTTATCTCAAGGGCTTCAAAGTCCATCTGGAAACACGTCAGCCACCTTGGCTTGTTTTTCAGAGTAATTAATGAGGGCTGTAATTATTTCCCCATTTTAAGTCTTCAAACTATATCAAATCAAATGCTCAAGAGGAAAAAAAAACAATATTTCCTGCACAAAACTGCCCTCCCTCTTCCTCCTCTAGTGGGGTTGCAATGAAAAGCTTAATTTCAGTCTATTTGTGTGCTAGATTCCAAAAGAAAAGCAGCATCAGAGTGATACATTTTTATTCAGCAAAGCTTAGGAATGACATAAGCAGCACAGCAATAAACCAGCCCACCTCTCTTACAGAAAGAAGAACTCCCAGGGCCCACTAAGTTCGAAATCTATGAGTTCAGGTTCTCTGATTTTGACTGCACTGAGCTAGAGCTGGTGAAGTGCGGCATTCAGATGTACTACGAGCTTGGCGTGGTGAAAAAGTTCCAGATCCCTCAGGAGGTATGAGCTGGCAAAAGCTGGGGTCTCCTGTCTTGGCTGTACAGGCGCGGGCTTGCCGTGCGGTCCGCAGGGATGAGCGGCGGGCTCTGCACCCACCGCCCGCGCTCGCAGCCCCCGCGGGAAAACGTGAAAACACATTTCCCGGGAGCGCCTGCCTGCCTGCTTCCTGTGCTGGAGCCTGTAACCTGCAGCTTTCAGCCAAGACATGCTGAAACACACTCTGGCAAGTTCGCTTCTCATCCCCAGGCAAGCATGGATGTGCCTTCGTTCGGCGCAGCTGGCACCAACCTCTGGGCAGGAATGGTGTGTGACGCTGTGGGAGCGAGGCCCCCATAAGCCCAGACTTGCGAACTCACGACTTTTGCAGTTCAAAACCTTGCAGGAACTGTGAAACTGGCATTTCAGCAGCTCTGCTGCTCCCGAAGGCATTTCTCTGCACATCATGCGAAGTCGATTTCCATCTAGTGGGATCTGGGGGTAACTGCAGGAAGAGTTTTCACCCTGGAAAGGCAGGAGGGCAATCAGGAGGGAAGTAAATGGGAATTACCGCTGTGCTTCTTGCACGCAAAACGTCAGTGTCAAAAAAATAAATATATCTACTCCGGAACAACTTATTCCTGGAAGAGGTGTGAAAAGCAGTGATTCTCATATTTGAGATTTTAAGAAATGAGTACTCATTAATAAATAATTGGCTCTTTAATGAGAAAACTGCATAACTACAAGAGGGAGTACACATGGAGAAGTAGACTGCAGAAGAAAAAAACACTTTTCTATTTAATGCCCTATATTGTAGTACTTTAGGCGATATAAATTCTCTACATCTATGGATCCATATCTCTTGAAGAGAGACATGTGTGTTAATAAATCACAAGGGACAAATCTTATAAGTGATAACCTAGATAAACAGATAAAAACCCCAATAAATTCACAAACAGTAAGATGAAACTTCTTTTCCTCCAGGATGTGATTCTTCTTTACCCCAGAGACACATCTGTGATTTTATATTAAAAAAAAAGAAAAAAAAAAGAGAGCGAGAACTAGAGAAATATTAGAAAACAGCTATATTTTAGTGCCCACTTTTTGCTCTCTACTAGGCTTTACTCTATCAGCATGGTCAGGGTAGCCTGATGATATTACACCTTCTGATTGCTTTCTGGGCCTACCCCTGCAGAGCTGGTTTGAACCTCATCCATGATTTCTGTAAATGACCCTTATTGCAAGATGAAGAGGCAGCAGCTTCCTCACCCGCGCTAACATCCTCTTCCCCACTGGCAGGTTCTGGTGAGGTTTGTGTACTCTGTCAGCAAAGGCTACCGGAAGATCACTTACCACAACTGGCGTCACGGCTTCAACGTCGCACAGACCATGTTCACGCTCCTCATGGTAAGGCAGCAGCACCCTGGGTAACTCTGTGGCACAGCCTTATTTACAGCAGGTCTTCTGTCACACCTGTCACACCAGGGCTCCCTTCGAACCCTGGTGCAGGAAAAAGTTTTGTCACTCCTGGCACAGATCCTGCTAAATGAGGTCTCCGTTTTCCTGAAGTGACTGTCACTGCATTGTACATGAAGAAAGCTTTGGTCAATATTGGCCAATGAATTGGAGAGCTTTAATTCTCATAGACATGGATGCGCATAGTGTTCAACAGATTCCAGATTAAATCCTTCTGCAGGGTAGAGGAGAGAGTCTACAGGACTTCCATTCTTCCAGTAGATTCCAGTAGATTCCAGTAAGAGCCACACTGAAGTCAGCCGGCCAGGATGGACACAGACTCATGCTTTCCATTTCCATCCAGAACAGACACAGGTGTGGACAATCTTTTGGATGATTCAGCTTGACAACCACATTGCCCAGAAAGATGCAGAGCCTTTTCACAGTACTTTGTGTCCAGTGACTGGGATGAGTGCTTATGAAAGCCTGGGTGGATCTTGGGGCCAAGGCTTCTGTAGCAGTGGGTAACCAGCCCTGCACACGTGCATCGAACACATAAATACTGCAGATGCCTGGGTCTGAAATATTTTGTTTCCAGCTGATTCCTCGTTTTAACCTAAGTCAGCTGTGTACCGTGTTTCAGTTCACAGATATTTTCAGTTCTCCTGGACTGTCCCAGGACATCCCCAGCACAGAGCAGTCACTGCTCAGTACCTTTTCCTGTCAGAGATGTTAACATATGGAATATAAATTCTCTCCTCCCAGACTGGCAAACTGAAGCGTTACTACACCGACCTCGAAGCCCTTGCAATGGTAACTGCAGCTCTGTGCCATGATATTGACCACAGGGGAACCAACAATCTCTACCAAATGAAGTAAGTGTTTTCTTACCGCTTCAAACCATTTTCTGTTGCACCTGCTTGGAGTGGAATCAGGCTGTGATCACACCAAACTGCAGTTCAGCTCTGTTTAACACACAGGGGTGACAACCTTCTTTTACAAGTTGCCTTGCTTTTCAGCTTGCTGCAGTGTTTGGGCTTATGCTTTGGCCAGTGGGGACAATTTGCTGTGCCCTCTGAGGCTTTCTTTACCTCCTAGCAAACCTCCCTTAGTTAAAGCAGAACTCTACATTACCATTAAAGTGTGGAACAGGTGCAGAGCAGGCACTCAGTACCCTGAGCATTACAGGAGACTTAGGATGCCAACAGAAGCATCCTGGACATAAGATAACAAATTTTTGCTGTATCCATGGAGAAAGCACCATGCTTGGCATTGCCCTCACCACCTACAGAAACAAAGCACCTATGAAAATGTTGCTCCCAGTGGGTAGTCAATAGCTACAGATAAACAATTGCATAATTTCCCTGCCTGGTCAAGGCTCTGTTGTTCACTTAAAGTAGCCAGATCAGCTCTTCTGCAATGCTTGCTGCCTATATCTTCTTATACATCCTGGAGCTTTGGAAAAACATTAAATAAAGTTGCTTTGTGTTTTGATAGAAGAGGGCCTTGCTTTTCAGCAAGGTGTCCAAGGATGGCATGTGCCCTTGCTTTTTAGTAGGTGTCTCAGGATTGCAGGTTTTTCTGTTCCTATTACCAGATATGTAGTTGTTCAAAAATGAAACACTTGCTAAGCTTGAGTAATTACACTGCATTCATAAACAAGATTTTGAGTGAAATTTGTAGTTGGAAGACTATTTTTCATAGTGTCTAAAGAGTTATGAGCAATGTTACAAGAGTCTTTTATTAGACTGAAGTCATTACTTATTAAAAAGTTCTACTCATAAGCCTTTTAAAAGAACCGGAACTTATATGTGTGACAGAATTGAAATACAAAATTAGACACTTCTTTTCATTTTTTAAGTTCTGCACTAATGTGTTCAATTTTTCCTTTATACAAACAGATCTCAAAATCCTTTAGCTAAACTTCATGGCTCCTCTATTTTAGAGAGACATCACCTGGAATTTGGAAAATTCTTGCTCTCTGAGGAGGTTGGTAATGAACTGCAGTATAAAGGCATGAATAATTTCCTTTTAGGGAAGTTTTTTATTAACAACAGAGTTGTCAGCACAAGACCTTTCTGGAGCTTGGATGCCAAGAAGCCGCAGCTGCCTCATTTTCCAAAGATCTCTATGCTCACCCACGACCAAGGCACACAGGCTTCTTAAATGCATGTCTTGGTTTCTTCAGAAGCCACATTTCTATCCCCATAGGAATATGTTAAATACAGTTTGCTCTCCTGTAGCCCCTCTGATGGGGCCAAGGCTGAAATATTCCCCCAGCTAACTTTTAATTTCAGGCAAACTGCATCGGAGTCAGGGAACGGGGTTTGGGTAGGCAGGCTTCTTAAATGCATGTCTTGGTTTCTTCAGAAGCCACATTTTTATCCCCGTAGGAATATGGTAAATACAGTGTTGCTCTCCTGTAGCCCCTCTGGTAGTGCCAAGGCTGAAATATTCCCCCAGCTAAGTTTTAATTTCAGGCAAACTGCATTGGAGTCAGGGAACGGGGTTTGGGTAGGCGCTATGTAACAACCTTCCCCTGTTCAGTGAATTAAAGGGGAAATGGCACTACACCTGGTGTAAGGGCTCACACCCCTTGCATGTGAGAGGAGCAAGCTGAACTATTGAAAGAAAAAAAACATGAACACATTTGGGAAAGGAACTCATAACAACATAGAGCTTGGATTTTTCAATGCCCTGTCCTTTGTTTTTCAGTCACTGAACATATGTCAGAACCTCAACCGCAGGCAGCATGAGCATGTGATTCACCTGATGGAAATTGCTATTATAGCAACAGACCTGGCGCTCTACTTCAAGTAAGTCAGTCACACACACTGTGTGGGAAGGGCAGACAGCAGCTGGCACTTTATAAAGGCCAAATGTGATGCTTTACTCTGAAAGCCCCCACCAGTGCAGCAGCTCTCTTCACAGACACTGGCTCTGGGAGGTTTCCTTTAATACTCACCTCAGACCTGGAGGGAGAACTTAAATAATTCAAAATAATTTTGAACTTCTACTCAATTAAATCATATACGTGACTTTTTAAGTTTCTATTGCCAACAAGGCAGGCTATTTTATCCCCTATGGGAAGAAATGCCAGAATTTGGTTTGGTTTTATTTACCTAGAATTTCAGACCTGAAAATACTCATAAATGGAAAATGGACTGGCCAGGACTATCTAACTTCTCTATGAGAGCACAATGACACAAGCAACAAGTAGTTCATTGTAGGTGAATGTATAGCTCATAGTCTATTCCACACACAGGGGCCAAAAAAACCAAAATCTCAGAGCAGTGCCTGCTTTCTGGGACACGAGGCTGAAACTCAATGACATATAACTTCCTAATTAGCAAGGAGCTTTCAAAATGTGCTTTCAAAATACTGCGTCAAGACCAGAGGCTGCTTCTGCATTTTGCACTGCAGTATAATTACACAAAATTTAAGTGGTCCAAAAAAGAGGAATTTGAAGGAGGTTGGAATACCCAGAACACTTACTCTGGAATTACAATATCTATACGGCACCATCTATCTATGTACCATCACTTCCTCACCAGCTGGGAACAAACTGGTCCTTGCCCTCCTTGGTCCATGAACTGCAAGCAAAGGCTTCACTGAGATAAAACACAGGATCATTGATGATAGAACAAATACACAAGTCACTTTGTGGTATGGCCTAACTCTTTTCTCTGCTAATATTGAAACCTCAGATTTCTCCACTCCAGACAAGGGTGTATTGTGTATAAACCATTCATCATAATTCCCTATATACATTTAGATTACATAAATAAGGTTAACAATGCCTGACTAAACATATAAAGCCAGGAAACTTTAAAAATACTCCAGGTAGCTCTAGATTTCTGCAGTTTGCTTAACATTTAAGGCAAAAGATTTCTTGTACTGCAAACAAAGGTGCAAGCATTTCTCAGCTGACATAATTTGCAGTAGCTCATACTTTCAAAGACCTGCTCATACTTCATCACTATATGCATTTTAAAGGCATTTACAATAGTTAAGGGAGCAGATGATGGTGCTTGGTTTTGTTGGGACATAAGTGTCTGGACAGCAACTACTGGGAACCCTTCTGACAGAGTTACCAATAGTAGCATAAGACACCTGTTTTTGACATATTTGTATCCTTGTTTCATAGATTTTCATAGATTTTTTTTTTCTCTTCCTCCCCACCCCCAAAGAAAGCGAACAATGTTTCAAAAGATTGTTGATGAGTCTAAGACCTATGACAGCACGACTGCCTGGACTGAGTATCTGTCTCTGGAGACAACAAAGAAAGAGGTTGTCATGTGAGTAATGGCTCTGAGGAAAGGTTAGTGGTGTGGACACCTGGTGAGAGCTCCAGGACATGCTTTGTGCTGCAAAGACAGCAAGTGATACATTACTGGCTACTCAGATTTGGTCTTCTGAACAAGCAGGGAAAAAAAAACCCCAAACAACAACAACAACAACAACAACAAAACAACAACAACAAAAAAAACCCCAAACAAACAAACAAAAAAACCCCACACACAACAGGGGAAAAAAAGCTTAAAGTACTTCCTCACCCCAATAATTGTCCTGTTGGTCAGATACTCCCAAGAAGATGCAGGACCCCTTATATACTCCTACCAGATCACCCTGTAGGCCACAAACAGGGACATTCAGTGCATTAGCTGTTCTTTGCAGTGGCAGCTAACCCGGGTTGCACGATGCTGCTGCTGTGACCAGACAGAAACTTTGCGGGATGCCCTGTGCTGGTGACAAAGTGCTCTCATCACCTCGCTGCAGACTGCACTGCTACACACCGTGGGGGAGCCAAAGGTGTTATCCAAAGTCAAGGAGTTCAGCCCAGCAGCCACTAAAGCAGCAAACAGCACCAGAAGCAAGTAGTTCCCCATCATAATTCCATTTTAATCAAGAGAACAGCCTTTGGTGAGTGTCCCAGTCAGAACCAAGGCTGTTACAGCAACACAACTATCAGTTCAGAAGGGCCCATGGGATAACTAATACAGTACTGGGATATGAGGGTCCTGAGCCTGAAAAAATAGAGAATAAATTAATTTCTTTCCTGTTTTTAGGGCCATGATGATGACTGCCTGTGACTTGTCAGCTATCACAAAGCCCTGGGAAGTCCAGAGTAAGGTAAGGTGCTTGATATCCTGGTGGATTTCTGTAGCTTTCACTTCAAAGGAATGCAATTTCTAAGCTGCCTAGAAGCTAAATCAAAGTCACCTACCAAAATTAACAAAAGGAATAGCTGTGGATTTGATTTATTAACCAATCTTTCAGATTGTAGTTGTAAGTTCTGTACAAAATTCATGTTTACAAAAAAAACCCCAAAACCAACAAGACAAAAAACAAAACAAACCCCCCAGTTACATAGATTTTTAGGTCACAGTGAGATTTTTTTTACATGTGACATATGCATTGGCTTTATTATAGCAATACCTATCTGCAGTTTCCTCAGTTGTTTAATTTCCTTTAGGAGTTAATTCCTGAACTGTACTTGAGCAATTGCTAAATAATAAACACTAAAATTTGAGGGAGGTTAAAAGAAATAAAACCTACCTTCCTGTTCAGAATGAAGAAAGGACAACAGAAAAAAAAAATAGACACCCAAAAGTTGACCAGTAGGCAAATCCTCAAGGAGAATACATTGGAAATATTTCTCAATAGATGAGCAGTGGCCTAATGAGATTCAGTGCAACGACTGTTGAGCTGTCACTAGACAGGTGAAATCCTGTTGCCACAGCTGCCCTTCCCAGGAAAAAAAAAAAATGAGGCTATGGTTGGACAAGAAGAAAGAGAAGGAGAAGTGAGACTTGATTCAGAATGGAGACGTGAAGTGCATCAAGTTATGGGGCTGAAGTTGGTGCTAACTTTTTTCCCTCTGTGTCAATGTAGGTAGCTCTCCTGGTAGCAGCTGAGTTCTGGGAGCAAGGAGATTTGGAAATAAGCGTCCTTCAGCAACAGCCCATTGTAAGTATCATGTGAGAACCAAGAAGTTCAGCTCAGACAGCAAGTCTCAGCAGAGACTTACTACAAGCCAAGCAAGGAGATTTGGAAATAAGCGTCCTTCAGCAACAGCCCATTGTAAGTATCATGTGAGAACCAGGAAGTTCAGCTCAGACAGCAAGAGACTTACTACAAGCCGTGCTGCTCTGAGTGCTCTGTGTCTGCCTGAAATCACAGTGCTTGCCAAAATCCTTTAGAAAACTATGTTCTGAGCATCCCTGACAGTGACAAGTGCCTCTTGTCCATATAGTTAGACGGGTTCAGTGGCTGTGAACCATCAAGGAGTGATTCACCCTGGAGATTTTGTGTAGATCCTTTACAGAAAAAATTAAAAACTAAACAGATAAGTCACAAAAGAAAGAAGAGTTTCTAATAAAGAAAAAAACTGCAAACACAGACTTCACAGAGTCATAGAATTATTGGTAAATGGAAGGGCATTTCTAACATTGTTTTTAATAGATAAATTTGACATTGAAAGGTGCAGGAGTCATTCCTTTAACTGTCCTCCACCTGTGTGGTTTGGGGATTTTAAAAGTAGACTTTCATGCACCCCCTCTACCCACAGTGGCATCATAAATTATATAGTAATCAACAAGATATTTTAAAAATATAATTTCTTCTTCAGTCATATTTTAGACAATTTAAAACCTCTTCAACACTTTATAGCATGAACCTTTTCTGGTATCTGTTTGAGAGGCACAAGGGAAAAACTTTTTCTCCTCCCCATCCATGGACACTTGAAATGCAGTCTAAAATTTCTGCTAAGATGGCAATGGAAATGAGCTCTCTTCACTCCTCTGCAGCTGAGGAAGAGGGCTGTGATAGACAGTCTTTAGGACACCATAACAGAACTGCCAGGCTGACACAACAAGGCAGTTTTGGGGAAAAAAATAGAGGAGTTTTTCAATTAAGTGTTCTCATAAATCATGGTGAATTTGTGTCCTCCCACAGCCGATGATGGACCGAAGGAAAGCTGCTGAGCTTCCAAAGCTTCAAGTGGGCTTCATTGACTTTGTGTGCACATTTGTCTATAAGGTAAGCAAAGTGCACCCTTACACACCTCACCCTTATCAACAGGGGTTCAAATCCCAGCTGACTGAGTCCTGGTGCAGCAGCACCACTCTTGGGGAGAGGGACTGGTGGAAAAGTGAAAATCTGCCCTTTTCTGGGGCATTGCAACAAACTGCCTCTGCCTGCCATTGACACTTTCTGCAAAGCATCAGCTTTGGATGTGAGGTGTCAGGGTCTATCCTAGGGTATGATGGACAAGCATTCCTTCTGCACTGCAATTGCACTGAGAGGTGTGTTTTGGCTTTCTGCAAAGCATCAGCTTTGGATGTGAGGTGTCAGGGTCTATCCTAAGGTATGATGGGCAAGCATTCCTTCTGCACTGCATTGCACTGAGAGGTGTGTTTTGATTAGGAGTTTTCCCGTTTCCATGAGGAAATTCAGCCTATGCTTGATGGGCTGCTGAACAACAGAAATGAATGGAAGACCCGTGCTGATGAGTATGATGCAAAAATTAAAGCACTGGAGGAAGAGAAGAAAAAAGATGAAGAGAGAATGGCTGCAAAGAGAGGTCAGAAAAAGTAATTAGCTTTTCATTCCTAACTCAAAAACGTAGTGCTTATGAACACTCTCACAGATTACAGCAAGGTCTGCTGACACAGCAGAGTAAGATTGGCTCCACTGGCAAGGCTGAAGGCACCTTGCCTTTAAACCTGACACCATGAAGCACCTTCTGCTTCAACACCAACTTAAAATCCCAAACACTATTTTCTGAGAAACTAGTGAGAACACATTCAGCATGAATTCCCATGCAGCTGGGGAAAGCAGAATGTCATGTGCTGTCCCTGGAAAACATCAGGTAAACATCCCTTTGGCTGATCTGCTGTCCCACAGGTCATGAAGCAGAAGCTAAGAAAAGTTAAAACAAGGTCCTAAAAGACCTAGAAGAACGTTTAAGAAATAATGGTTCATCTCATTTCTAGCCCAGATTAGGTACTACCTAGAAGCAAGCAGTAGTGGCAGTACCCAGTAGCAATTTATTTTGGTTGAACATGGTTTTCTTCTTCTGTAGGCCCAGCCTGGGTAGTACTGAAAACCATCAGTGGTAGTGGGTACTGGCTGACAGTTTTTGTGATAGCCTGAGGATTTTTTGACTCTCAAAAAGGCAAAAGCAGAAGGTTCTCCTGGCCTATCCCAAATGTCTGATCAAATACCTGCCACAACTGGGTGCCTTCACTCCACAGAGACTGTATCTGATCTCTTATTTTGTTCTAAACTGGACCAAAATTCCAACAGCCCATGGTGTGGATATTACTCAAATGACACAGTTTAGAAATTATTAGAGATGTCTAGATGTTTTGTCTCAGTTTGATGCACAGCACTTAACTTAAAAGTAAGTGTTTTAACTATGATCTAGAAAATCTCTGAAGAATTATTTATTGAATAAGTAATTGATATTCAAGGAAGGAAAATTTCCACTAACTCTACAGTACTCTTTCCAAGCAGCCTTACATGCACAATTACTTTGCACAGCAGACAGCTCCATATAGGGTGCTATAGGTATGACGTAAGCTGATCAATGGATAGGAGTTCTAAAAACCTCCTGTAGTGACTGAGAAGGAAATTTATGACTGTGTGTCTAATTCTATGTTTCTTTTTACATGACAGGTGAAATAACCTGTAATGGAGGAACAGCTCCAGCTTCCAAAACCTGTAGCATACTTTAGACATATTCGCACTGAAATATATGCCATACAAAATGAGAACAGCCATATAAAAAAAACAAAAACAAACAAACAAACAAACAAACCCAACAACAATTAAACAAAACCAAAACACAACCCCCCCAAAATCAAAACACAAAACAAAAAAATCCCCCCAAAAAACCCAAACCGAACCAAATAAAAAAAAGAACAACAAAAAACCAAACAACAACAACAAACCCAACCAAACAAAAAAAATCACAAACACAAAACAAAAAAACAACAAACCAAAGAGAACCACCAACTCCCCCCTCCCCCCCCCCAAAATATCATGTTGTACAAATTCCTGATTGAACTATTCTGATAATTTATTAGGCTTGTGATCAGCCAGGGAAGGGCTAGATCTTGTTTGCCTTATTTGCAACTCTTCCTGATGGTAGGCAGCCAGTTCTGTTTTGTCTCCTGTCCTCCATTTGATGCGCCTGATATCAGATGGCATGTGACAAGTCAGGACAACATCTGGCCCAATAAATCAGGTTGTAAGATTATGAAAGAGCATTCTTCCTGCACTGAAACACTTCTTATCTCAAAGCTGATGGGGATAGTCCTGCTCCATTCAACCTCATGAGACTGACAGTGAATGCAACCATAGCTTGCACTGTGGGAAAAATGAAGAAGAAATAAAGTTATCATGTCTAAGTCTCTATCTCTCAGGATATCAGAAGGAAACTTGAGGGTAAGGATAAAGCATGAAAACTGACCATAGTAAACCTTTGAACTGCTCTAAAATATTATGATTCCATTTAAATCCAAGAAACACTCTGACAGATAATACATCTGCATTCACTTCAAGAATCTGGATAGGTTGCTGTCCCAAAGCATGGAGCTATTCATGCAACATACAGTAGCTGCCTTCTCCAGGAGCAGGATCCACACCGTGTACTAATTGAAGCTTCATTTTTTCATGCATCATTTTAAGAAGACAGTGTTATCATTACCCATTACAGTTCCCTTTACAATTAACCAAGCCACCTGAGTTGTGAGACCTCATAAATTTGTTCTGTTTTGCCTCATAATGCTGTTATTTAACACAATTGATCAGAACTAATTGTCCTTCCTTTCCTCCTCCTGCTCTGAGGTGTCTGGATTTTAGATTACACTCCAGACTTTTTCTTATTTCAGATGAAAGTTACTTTTCGTATTTATTCATGCAAAAATAGAACATTCAATTACAATCTTGTAGTAGTAGACACAACCTGATGTCCTGCTCCCTCCCCCACCCCCTCTTTCTTTTTTAAAATTGTTTGGAGATTTGTTTTGCTGGGGATTTTCTTCTTCTATTACTCCTGTTACCTTCAGGATTCTTACCCTTCAGTATATTGTTTTGCATTACAAAAATGCTGCAAGTAAAAGGAAAACTAGAGCTGTGGTGGTACCTGGTGATCATTTATCTGTTTCAATGCAGTAAGCAAGATCTAATCCTCAATCTCTATGCAGCAGTTCTGGAACAAACAATGTGTCTTTCAAGAAACTTGTCCACTTGCATGAAAGTTAATACACAACATGTAGTCTCCATGTTGTATGTCTCAGTTTTATTAAGGACCGTAGAATGTCAAGGGTTGGAAGGACCTTCAGGATCCTCTAGTCCCAGCCTCACTGCCATGGGCAGAGACACATCTCACTGCATCAGGTTGCTCAAGACCTTGTCAAGACTGGCTTTGAATAGTGCCAGGGTTGGGGCACCCATAGCTGCCTGGGCAACCTGTTCCAGTGTCTCACCACCCTCTCAGGAGAGAATTTCTTCCCAATATTTGATAGAAATTTCCCTTCTTTCAGTTTGTACCCATTACTCTTTGTCTTATCACTGCAGTTGCTGATGAAGAGTCCCTCTCCAGCTTCCCTGTAGGACCCTTCAGATACAGCAGGGATGCCAGGAGGTCTCCACAAAGCCTTCTCTTTTCCAGGCTGAACACCTCCAGCTCTCTCAGCCTGTCTGGAGGAGGTGCTCCAGCCCTCTTATCAATGTTGTGGCCTCCTCTGCACTTGCTCCAACAGTTCCATGTTCTTTATGGCTGGAGGCACCAGAGCTGTTCTCAGTACTCCAGGTGGGGTCCCACAAGAGCAGAGGACCATGTGGGAAGCTTTTGTCAGAAAACAGAGGAAGACAAATAAGTTCTGGTGGGGGCTTTTTTTTTTTGTTTGGTGGGTTTTGTTGTTGTTTTTTTTTTTTTTTTTTTTTTTTTTTTTAAGCAGTAAAAATTCCACAGGGTTATTGTATGGCATAGTGGTAGCAGCAGGATTTTGATGATCACAACAAGACACATTTAAATACTGAGAAAAGCTCCCTATGTTCTCAAATGTTTTCTGGGAAATAAAACCTGGAGACTAACCTTCCTGCTCCCTGTAGCCAGCATGGAGCACTCAGAGGACTGGAGGGTGCTCCAGCAGAGCTGCTCACAGAAGGAGCATGGTGTGCCTCTCTATCCATCACATGCTGTGAGTTGTGGGTGGCTGTGCCCTGTCTGCCCACATGCACTCAGGAACACAGCTTGTCCTCACAGCATCAGGGTGGGCATGCTTCCAAAGGGACTCCAAAGGGACTATGCATGCATGCATGCATGCATGCATGCAGGGGGTGTCCATGGACACTCAAGAGTGGGGTGCCAGTGGAGGAGGCTGTTTATCAGGGGTGGACCCTTTCCAGTGACTGTTTCTCAGTGGAGGTATTGGTCAGTTAGATGCAGGTGAAATTTGGCATAGTTCCTCCTGCAGTGGTCTCCCTTTGCACCTGGGAGCTGGCTGCCTGGATATGTTAGACATGGAGAAAGAAAAGGGCCAAGAAACAGATTTGTCCACTGTTTTCCCAGGTGTGACAGACCAAACTTTGCTTGGGTGGGCTGGTTGAGCCAGTTTCCATGACAGCCTGGGACTGATGCCTTAAACAAAGTGTTTTTGGGATTGGGAAAAAGGCATATCAGAAGCAGATGCTGCAGAAGTAGGGTAATGTTTTTTATCATGACAACCTCCTGCCTTCTGGTGAGGCACAACTGCATCTAACAAGGCAAAACTCTCCCTCCAGGGCAAATCTGGGAGCAAACCTCTAAAGAGGTTCCTCTAGAAAGCAGATTCAAGTGGCCCCTCCCCCAACTGCTTTGGGAAAATATTTCTTCAGAGAAAAGTGGAAAAAACCTGTTTATTTCACAGGCAAAGTATTCAGCAGCGCACACACACACACAAAAAAACCAAACCAAACCA
This sequence comes from Passer montanus, assembly GCF_014805655.1. NCBI lineage: Eukaryota > Metazoa > Chordata > Aves > Passeriformes > Passeridae > Passer > Passer montanus. Next base: position 1,702,185 of record NW_024370152.1, on the reverse strand, counting down.
AACCAAACAAAAAAAAAACACAAACAAAAAACCCCCAAAACCAACCAAACAAAAAAACCCACAAACAAAAAAACCCCAAAACAAAACAAAAAACAAACAAACAAACAAAAACACACCCCAAAAAAACCACAAAAAAACCCCACCACCCCACAGTATTAAATAATAAAACCTCTTGCCAATCTGAAGAGATGCCAAACTCAGAAAGTGTCTTTGGCGGGCTGTGGCTCAGCTCACTCAGTTTGTTATCAGTCTCTCCAGCAGTGGAAATGCCACCGACCTGGCCTGGCCTGGTGGGCCACAGGTGCAAGCTGCCAGTGCTCTTCTGAGTTTTCAGTCCAGAACAGGTTTAAACAGCTCCAAGAAAAAGAAAAAAACCACAGTCCAGGGAACTTCTCTGCCTCAACTAGGTAAAAAATAACTAAAAAGCAAAGGAGAGCTCTGTCTATGCTGCAGACGGCACAATTTAGGAGAAGGATGCGGGGGAGCAAGTGCAGTTTCTGATAATAAACTGTGTGCTTTTTCTCTCCCCCCCTTCACTCTCAGAATCAATCTTAAAGATGCAAAACTTATTTCTGGGCTGATCAGATGAGTGGGGATACGGGCATTATAAAGTTGCCCCAGGACAGGAGGCATGGGGGTGTTCACACATAGGCCTCAGAGTATTCCTTCTTTCTGATAAGACACAACTGGCAAAACTATGCAGCTGCCAGAAGCAGGGCCAAACAGCAGTTGTGCCATTAGAAGGCAACATAAGCCATCAAAGATCCCTGAAGAAGCACCCTGGCTCATTTCCACAGTGTTGCATCAGATAATGTAAAACCCCTCTCCAGAGAGCTGTTGGGGTGTTCCCACGTAGGCTTGAACATACAACCGCCCATCAAACTCTTTGTTGCATGGGCCTCCATCCCCAACAGATCAAGACTGTGACCATCAGAGTGATGAACGTGGAATCAAAATTGAAACAATCAGGTCTTGTCACTGGGTCTTTCCTCTCCACTATCTACTTTTGTCTTTCTGTTTCTTTCTTTTTCATATGCATTTTTCTTGTGATATTGTCACCTTTTTTTTTAATGGGAAAGAACCGAAACAGCTACATACCTCCTTTCCACTGCAACCAAATTGTTTTGAAATAAACCTCTCTCATGTATACATAGTAGTCATTCAATGTTGTTTCACTCTAATCCACCCAACGGCTCTATTAACAGGAACTCAGTTACCCTGCTTCAGAGGCAGGTCAGAACATCAGGCCTGAAAAAAGATGTATGTAATTGCAACACAGCTTCAGGAAAAGTTGGTTGAGGGCTGTAGAGAACTCAAATCTGCTCATGGCATATTTGCCTACAATCCAGTTAAGTATTTTCACCTTTGGCTTGATGCAGCTCTCAAGTGCAGTGGGAGGGGACCTGTTTTGTCAGTGCCTCACTGAAGCAGGTAATGCATACAGACCTCCATTCTTGGTTATTAAAATGGAGGTTGAGGGAGTAGAAAAATGAATATCCCCGTGGGACTGGCAGGTGAGGTTTCTGAGAGAGATGCTCTGTGCTGGAATGTAAATCTTCCATCCATGCAAGAGAAGAGGCTTGCCTGAGAAACTGTCAGGGGATTTTTAATCCTGCATCTTGGCCATCATCTGCTGTTCCTGGAAGGGGTGGGGCAAGCTGACACAAGATAGGAGCTCTTAGTTACTGAAAAAGAGCATGTGTACGCCCTTCAGACATTTGTTCTGCTGGACCTGGACTGCTGCTGAGTTGTGAGTGGAGATGCCTGACCTGGAAGAGTCAGAGATGGGAGCACGTAGAAGGCCTCTGCTGCTGGCAGAGCTGTGAGGATGGCAGTCCTGGCAGAACGGCAGGGAAAAACGGACAGGGAGATTGGATAATGTAGTCTTCAGCCACTACTTGTGTATCTGAGAGAAATGCTTACTGTCATCTTTTCTGAGCTGGCCACAGCCTGACTTGAACTAAGCCTGGGAAGTGCTCCTCTCCTCCCAGACAGGAGGAACAGGAACAACTCAACATTCAATCAGTTCTTCAAAGAGACTGTATTGAATGCCACAGGGAGGGTATCGATCCCAGCTCCACCTTTCAGGCAGATGGATTGCATATCTTGGTGCTCGGTAAAGGGGCTTTGTCCCACCAGCATATCCAGATCCTGTGAAAGGAAACCTCCATGAAAGCTCAGAGAGTACTACATCCAAGATTTTAGCAGCCCTGAGGAGAAGGACTTGGGAGTGATGGTTGATGAAAACCTTAACATGACCCAGCCATGGGTACTCCCAGCCCAGAAAGGCAATGGGATCCTGGGCTGAATCCGGAGCAGCGTGGGCAGCAGGGCCACGGCCCCTCTGCTCTTGTGAGATCCCACCTGGAGTACTGAGAACAGCTCTGGTGCCTCCAGCCATAAAGAACATGGAACTGTTGGAGCAAGTGCAGAGGAGGCCACGACATTGATAAGAGGGCTGGAGCACCTCCCCCAGACAGGCTGAGAGAGCTGGAGGTGTTCAGCCTGGAAAAGAGAGACCTCCTAACAACCCTGCAGTATCTGAAGGGAGCTGGAGAGGGACTCTTCATCAGCAACTGCAGTGATAAGACAAAGAGTAATGGGTACAAACTGAAAGAAGGGAAATTTCTATCAAATATTGGGAAGAAATTCTCTCCTGAGAGGGTGGTGAGACACTGGAACAGGTTGCCCAGGCAGCTGTGGGTGCCCCAACCCTGGCACTGTTCAAAGCCAGGCTGGACAAGTTCCTGAGCAACCTGATGCAGTGAGAGGTGTCTCTGCCCATGGCAGTGAGGCTGGGACTAGAGGATCCTGAAGGTCCCTTCCAACCCTTGACATTCTCATTCCATGAAACTTCCCCGTCAAGCCATTTAAGTAACAGATTCAGGCAGTGCCTTGCCAGACTCCTCCACCTGCCAATATATATAAAATTTTATGTATTTCTGATCACAATCATTACCAGTGGATAATGGGGGTAGTGACTGGCTATTGCTTGGGGAATACAGTGGAGTATTTCAATATATATATATATAAATAAATATAAAATATAAATAATATATAAAAATATATATAAAATTTTATGTATTTCTGATCACAATCATTACCAGTGGATAATGGGGGTAGTGACTGGCTATTGCTTGGGGAATACAGTGGAGTATTTCAGTTGCAACAATAGCTAGAACATGACAGCTGCTTCTAGTCACATTCTTTCCCTGTTTTTTTCTGCTGTTCTGTGTAATTCACTCAAAAAATACCAACTGAAGTGTAGTAAGTACTTTATTGATAAGAGTATCACACAGAGTTCAAAAACCACTGAACAGCTCAGAGCCTAGCCATGTATTTCCATGTGCGAAATTCAGATGAAATCTGTTGTTTATTTCAGTATGGAATCTTCACTTGCTAAAAGGGAAGAAAACACAAACATGGTTATAAGCCACTCCCACGCAGAACTAAAACATACAAAGCATAGTGGAATCAAAGCCTATCTTTAAGTAATTTCTTTCTGGCCAGCATTTAAGATTCCCACTTCTGTTTATTCAACAGAATTGTAATTCACAGCTCTGGGGTGATGGCAAACTTTTAAGTTTACTCAGTAGTAAAAGACAGTTTTCTGAACTAACAAGTCAAACGAACCCAGAAAAAGCTACCACTGCAGGTACGTTCCATCTTTAAGGAACAGTCTTTAGGAACTGCACTGCACATAACAAGAGTTTAACAACTGCTTTTCTTTAAAAACAGACCAAGCCCATTGCTGGGAACAACAGACCTGTCACCTATGTGCCTCTTTTAAACAGATTAAACATTCTAAAGCAATAATCAAGAAAATTTCCTTACTAGGTGCCCTAACAACATTACATACAGTACAGCCTCCACCTCCAAAAATACAGGAAGTTTCGTCTATCTAGAGAACATCTAAAAGACCCATTTATTTAGTCCATGACCAACAGAGATAATGTGTTTATGAAAGCAAAAAGTTTTATCTGCAGTAAGTCATAGACAAGACATTTTAATTTCTGTATGTATACTTAATGATAGTGTTTTGTTCAACACTAGTTTTGTTTAGAACAATGCAAATGTCACTCTCGCATGGAAAGAATTACTGAGTGTGTATCTGCACCAAGAACAGCCCGAGTTGTTAATTGATTTTCTTAAAATTCTTCTCAGTCTTCCTAAAAACCCTAGGTGAAACAAAGCTAGAAAGCATATTCCTCTGTATGGAAGTGGGGAAGGAATCCTCTGTTAGACCTGTACAGGGAACACAAGAAATAATCCCAAGGACAAGGGAAACAATGCTGCAGCAGGAATACTGCAGCAGCAATACCAGAGGTGGAAGGGAATGAGAATAATTAGTTGCAAGTGATGCCCTTCAGCACACCCTCTTCATGTGAGAGATACAACAAATGAAGCTCTCACACTGAAAAATACAAAAAGACCAAGCTGACCTCCAACAATTCATGTGTGATGCCCCTTAAAAATCTCAAGTTGCAATTATGTACTGTTGCCTATGCCCTATATTCAGTCATATTTGTGAGGTTCCTACACTGCATGGAGCAAAGGGCTTGCACATCCAGATGAAAAAGGGACATGCCACCACAGCTGACATACAGATTCAGTTATTCCTCACAGCCATGTAACAAGTCCTGACTGTTGCAAAAGTGTTAGGTCTTGCTCTAACAAGCTTTCCAAAATGCAGGCATAATTAAACAGCGGTACTATTTACTCCCCACATGGACCTAACCCCTGCCTCCAGGGATTAGCTGCAGGCCCCAGTTTCTCCTAAGAGCACTGCAGTGGAACACCAGTCCTGCAGCCTAACACCTGGAACACAGTGTGGGATGAATACACTAAACTGAGGAACTACCTTCTGCAAGCTCTTTTGCAATGCGCTCCAGTTCTTCACGTTTCTTTTTCTCCTCTGCCTCTATTCTTCTCTCTTCTTCAGCAATCGGCTTCAGGTAGTCTGCCATCAAGACAATCCCTTTAAAACACAACTTCTCCAACCCCCAGCGGAAAGCTCCGCTCCTGCGGGCTCGGTCAAAAAGGAGGAAGGGCCATTTTTGCTGGCAGAAAGGCACATTTCACAGGGATCTGTGGCAGGGCCGTGCCCGGGCCGGGGGAGGGAAATGGCGGCCGGGACATTTCAAGGTGCCCTTGCGGGGCGGGCGCGGGGGAGCGGGGGGCGGCCGCCGGGGACGCCCCACTCACCGTATCGCTTCTTGCCGTAGATCATCCCCACGAGCAGCGCCGAGTACCGGGTGAACTGCGGGAGGCAGAGACAAGGACGCGCCCTTCGCTCAGTCCACAGGCACGGCCGACCCCCGCCGCCGCCCCCCGGCCCGGCCCGGCCCGGACGGCCCTCCCCGCGCCCCCGGGACAGCGCGGGCGGTGCCCCCAGCGCCCTCACCTTGATGAGCGGGGACACCTGCACCGGCGGGATCATCCTGGCGGCGGCGGCGGAGGCCGGAACTGAGCGCGGCGGCGGGAAGGGGCGGGGAGCAGCCGTGACCGGGAAGCCGAATGCCGCGCTGTAATCTGCTTCCCGAGGGTCGGCGAGCCCGTCACTCAGAGAGCGCCGGCGGCGCGGCCGCGGCGTCTCCGCCTCAGGGAGGGGCTGCGGGAGGTACGGCTAGGCAGCCTGTGGGAAAGGCCGAGGGGATCCATGTTTTTCAATGATAAATGCGCACAGACTGAACAGCTGGAATTTCCTTTTAAATGGAACAAAAGAAAACCCCCCCCCTTTTTTTTTTTTGTGCCCTTTTAAAACAGATACTGGAAATCTTTTTCGCTTTCAGCGTATTGGCATAGGTTGGCCAGGGAGGCGGTGCAGTCCCCATCCCTGGAGGTTCAAGAGGCATGAGGATGTGGTGCAGCGGACGTGGTTTAGTGCTCTGGGGGTTACAGTGCACTGCTGGCTGAACAGCAGATTCACGGCTGGACTGGATGAGCTCAAGGGTCTCTTACAAGCTTAATGATTCCGTCATTAAGTGGTTATGGTGTCTCTGTGCAGTTGCTGAGTCTGACTGGACACAGACCTCTGCAACCAACCCATCCAGCCAACCCTGCCTTAAACTGGAGGGTTGGACTCGATGGTCTTCAGAGGCCCCTTCCAATGACATTCACTCTGTGGTTCTGGGATTGTAATTACTGTATGTCACTTTAATTTTCACAGATACAAAACCCTGTGCTCATTAGCATTCTATCAAGAACAACTAGTTACAGTTATATTTGGGAATGATCGTCCTACTTAAGAAGAACAATTCAAATTAATGAAGTTTGTTTCTCAATAAATTAAAATTATGGTAAATGAGCTCTCTTTATACAAAGTCTTATACCATGTTTGTCCTGAGGTTTAGGTTCTGAGATATTACCAAATTTGGGTTGAATAATGCTATCTTGACTGTAAGCAAAATAAAATGGTTCTTTCTGCGGAACAAATTACCAATTTGTAAGTGGGGTAAACAAAAAACCAAAAAAACCAAAAAAACAAAACAAAACAAAAAAACCAAAAAAAAACCCCAGAAACAAACCAACACAAAAAAACCAAACCAACCAACAAACAAACCAAACACACCCACACATACACCAAAAACTAGTAATTAAAAAAAAACATTATTGAGCCAATACAGTGCTTTGTAGTATTTATATATTGCTTTATACAAAGCATCCTTATAAACACTGAAATTAAACTCCTTGGCTAGATTCAGTTTTTGGGTTTCATTCTCTTCAGATACCATGAGGAGTAGAATCAACATTTCTTTACATCACATTAAAAACATTTTGATATTTTGCAAAAAAAAAATCACAAAACTGCTGAGGTTGGAAGGGATCTTGGTGATCTTGTAGGAAAAACCCATCTAACATAATTTTAATTACAGACATTGACCTTAAAGTTCACCTACAGAGAAGAAATAAATGGCTTGAAGTTTTGTTTTTTCACTGATTGCAATTTATTACAAATACACATATTTACTACTTACTATGTGTCTGCTGCACATTAGAAACCATACAGAACCAAAAGTGCTTTTATTAAGTATCAGAAAAACTGCTATACACAACACAATGGAAGTAATTTAACCACAACTAGGTATAAATCCCCTTGAATAGCTGAACATACTCTTCACGAGAAGTATGTAATATTCACAATGACATAATCGGTATCAAGGTGCTTCAAAACAAAAGCACAAGTGCTTTCAAAACTGATCTCAACTGAAACGAGATATTTGTTTTTCACCTATAATTTCTTCAGGCATATTTTGCCACATTTTTTTATTTAATGATGAACAACGAAATTCCCCAAATGCCTTAATTATGGCATTAAAATTGTCAGGCACTAAGATAATTCAAGATACAAATTAATCACTCTGCCAAAAGGAAATGTAACGGCTTCTAGGGCAGCCAGAGTTTAGACGATTTGAAAAGCACAATACTTATCCAGCTGCACGAAAAAAGAACAAAAAAAAAAATCAACCTTATCATGGACACATGATACCCTTAGTTGTCCACAACTCAGGAGAAAGCTCAAGTCCCTTACCTGATGTGGAACTCTCACACATTGCAGTCTCATACTCTCCTTGAATATGACACCATGCCTTCTGAATAACAGAAGGATGTTCCATTACCAGACAAAAAACAAACAAAAAAAGCCTGAGAAATTAAAACACTTCAGATGAGAAGTTTCTGCAGAACAGAAAAACCCTTACATCTAATCACAGAGCTCTTTTCCCTCAGAAAATATCAAAGCTAGTTAAAACTTGGACGCAAAGCCACATGAATCTTCACTTGTTACACCCTTTAAAAAAAAAGAATAGATATGGCCAAAGAACTTGTGTTCAGATGGCTTGGAAGACTGCTATCACAATTGCAACTCCATCTAAACTCACACAGAGCCACTCAAACACAGTTAGATTTCCAACTGCTATCCCCTGTTTGTGACTATGCAGAACAGACCATTGAAAAAAAAAAAAACATTAAAAAATTTAACATTAAAAAGAAAAAAAACCCAAAACATTAACTTGTGCGCACATATGTTCCACTATGATCCAGAAATCCAGATGTCTCCATGTTTTCCATGCCTCACATTCTCTTACACAGCTCAACCAGCTTCTGTATTTGGCTGCCATTTTCCTGGGTATCTGCGCACTTCTTAATCAATCATTGCTGCAGTTACATGTCAAGCAGCATTTTTTTCTATAAGGCAATCCTAAAAGAAGGGGAACATGCTTTTCTTTGCATCCCCTCTTTATCCAATATTTTCAATAGCAGATTTTGGAGAAAGGGTCTCGAGCATGGCCAGCTTAAACATAAATATGCCCCAGTTATGGTCAATAAAGGCTTTGGTTTACATCAATATAATCCACACATGAATATAATGCGAGTCAGAGGAGCTGAAGTTGATCTCGTAACTTCACATGCACTGTGCGGAAATTTAGGACAGTGTTTCATTTGGAGACAAACATGCCTCCTCTTCTTCTAACAACACCACCTTCCGTCTGGAGAGAGACATCACAGATTTTATGGCAGTTAAAGAAATTCTAACAAAAATGCGCAAGGCAAGAAAAGCAAACGGGATTACAATCTGCATAAGATGGAAAATTGCTGTGCTAAACTCACTTAACAAGCAAGTTAGAAAGAAGGCCCCCAGGCTTACGCAAGGGTAAAGAGCTAGCTTGGCAAACATGAAGGCATGCTCCTTACCACCATATCTAGCAAAGGCATGCAAAGTTTCCTCTTCATTGAGAAGGGCTGTGGTCCATATTGCAAACTGAAATATGCTGGCAAAGAAAGTTATAACGCAGCTGACCTGAATGGCTTCTATTTCATTATGAGACTTTTCTGCAAATTCACTGGTCAGCTGGTAAGCTAGTGGAAGCCCACCAATGAAAGCCAAGGAAAGTATGTTAAGCAGTCCCATTAACCGGGTAGCTTTTGTTACATAAAGGAAAAGAGAGTGATGGACAAACCACAGGAGACCAATTGTAACAAATGAGCCGAAGTAAGCAAGGTAGTTTGGCCCATATTCACTTAGAGCTTCAAGAAGACTGCCATGGAACTTCTCCTCAACTTCTCTGGGATCAGGAACATTGTCTTCACTGTGGAGAGAAAAATTAGTTTACTTTGCACATTACTATTATAAAAACACATCTGGAGCAAGACTAAATTATGCTTCTTTGAGAAAGGAGTGAACAACAGGAATTCACTCTGTACTTCTCTTATTTTTAATTTAGAAACAGTGTTTCAAATAACAGCTCTGCAAAGAAATTATATATAAAAGGAAATCTGAATACAGGTTGGCATTCCTTTGGGTTAATAAAGTTGCTACAGTGACTAAACAGTTTTATTGATGAAAAGCTTTCATCTGAAAGCAAAACATGAATCTTTGTTCTTCAAGACTCTATACCTCAACATGTACTACACACACTGATGATCATTACTGCTGGAATGTGGGTGTCAGAAGTGTCTGGTTTGCGCTCTGTGTCTTTCCAGAAAATCATACTTTAAAGTAACCACTGCAGATTTTGGAAGTCAAACACCATGTTTGATTAATTTTATTTCCTCAAATATTACACACAGACAAAAGTTTATATATTTAACCAGGCAAAGTGTAAGAACCAGCACAAAGCCTTACCATATATCCAAAATGAGCAGGGTTGCTACAATGGCATAGACTCCATCACTGAATGCTTCTACTCGTTCCTTACTCAGAGGCTCACTGAGGTAAAATGTGAAGGTTTCTAAGCTATGATGTTCCTCCTCTTCACCTCTCTGACCTGGAAACAAATCCAGAGGCTTAATCATGAAAATAAGTATAAAATAGGGCAGTTCAGCAACCTACTGTGACCTCCTTTTCCCCCCATCTGCCTAAACTTTTCTTTAGACAATAGGATGCCAGTCATCCACACGTCAGTCACTCAATTTTTTCTGGCATATGTGCCTCTCCCTGTAATTTATGTTTCTTTCAAGACAAGTGCATCAGGAACAACAACAACAACAACAAAACAAAACAAAATAAAAACAAAAAAAACCCCAAAACAAACAAAAAAAACCCACACACAAAAAAACCCCCCAAAAAACCTCTTTCCTTTAAACTGTATGGCAACCAATTTCCACCAAATGAATAATAACTCAAAGCTGTAATTGAACAAAACAAATGAAATGCTGTGCCTCAGGAAGCCCTAACAGCTGTAGGGCCTCTATGACAGCTTGAAGAACTTAGACTACACGGCAGTAAAAACCTGTATTGAAAGAAACTGTGGGAGCTGAACTGGGATGTTGACTGACCCCACTTAAAATAATTCAAGCCTTGTGTCAAAAGGTGTAAGTTTTACAGGAAATGTCAAACACATCTCTAAAGAGTGAACTCAGAAGTGCCTAGCTAGCCAAAATACACTGCTTCAGGTATATATATAAAAGGTTAAGGTTCCACAGGAATGCAAAGCAGGTGTAATCACAAGAAATTCAATAAAGCCGTATTTCAGCCATGTGACAGGGTGAGGTAGAGACATGACATGACTGCAAACCACAGTGGCCCTATCACAATAACCATGGACAGCATTTGTTTGTGTTTATTCTCAGGCTCTGAGAGTCTAGGTTCTTCCTTTCAGAGCATTTCTGCCTCCCTGCTATTGCTGCCACATGGGGGAATGAAGAGTGTGCTCACATTTGCACTGGAAACAGACAGACTTGTCTGAACCGCAGCAGTGGAAGTAAAAAGGTGTTATTCTTCTGACCCAGCTTGGGAGCACCAGCTCCAAAGACATTACCTATTCAGTGGCTTTGTGGTCCCTCTCAGAGGGACACTGCACTTTTCAGCCAAGTAGGTTGCATGATATCCCCTGCTCCTTTTATTTTAGCAATGGCAACCTCTTTCTCAGCAGGATTTAAGAGCAGCTCAGGTTGCTATAGTTGTGCAATTGTTACTCCTGACACAAGGAGGGCAGAAAGCACATGAGGGAAGGAAGCATGGGTTTCGGCTAACTTAAGGTGTGTGAAGGCACCTCTTTAGATGACAGCAGTTAGATTAATGAGATGTAATACCCTGAACAGTTAACTATTGTGAGATAGTTTGATTTACAGGTGCAGTGTAATGCTGTTTGAAAATGTGTGACTATTCAGCATTGCGGGGAAGAAAGTGATAAAAGCATAGAGCTTGCTTGCTTATGTTCTTCCATCTCCATGCTCCCTCTTGAAGAGGGAAAGGGGATAGATGGCCTGCAGCCGTCATTCATATACCTACATGTGTCTGCATGCACTCACATTATCAGGACAAACCAGAAAGATTTTGCAATAGGAAATGATCTTTAAATGTGCTGTGCCTTACACAAATCTCATCACAATTATGGGAAACTAGGGAGCAAGGGAGACATTGTTTAGAAGCACATCAATAAACCCTAAAATCACTATGTTCCAAGACCGAAAATGAAAGCAGAACTGAAATTACTTGATTCTGGGCCATCTCCATAACATGTTGACAATCTAATCTGAGCATATGCCTAGGAATTTTGTTACTCACCAAGAATTTTGTTTTTACACCATGTAATTAATCGAGTGAGATGCGGAAAAACTATTACAAGTCCAAGAAGTATGTAAGACTGTTGGAGAAGAAGATGAACAGTTTAAATATAGTTATCAAAATATAAATTACCTTCCAGATTTGATATGAAACTAAGAAGTATGTAAGACTGTTGGAGAAGAAGATGAACAGTTTAAATATAGTTATCAAAATATAAATTATTATATTTATATTTAAAATATAAAATCTTCCAGATTTCATATGAAACTGTAACTCTCAATCATAGAACTAATAACATAGAGAAGCAGAAATCTTGACTTTCAAAAAGAAAAAGGCTCAGTTGAAATGCTCATTCACTTCCTGAATAATGCATGTGGAACCAAATACTACTTTTTCCTAGTTAATATAGTACCAGTAATGAAGCAAACAAAAACAAGTAGGGAAATAATTCTCCTGACAAAAAGTACAGGAATAACTGCTTTGGAATTTGAGTAATTATCCCACATAATCCTTATGGGTTCTTCCAATTCGTGATACTCTAAGATTCTACTATATGTGTCACAAAAACACATCAGTGCGTCCTAAGTGGTTCACAGGCTTTGCACAGGTCTAAGCATAGGAGCAACTTGGAGACTAATTTCACCATTGTTAATATTAAAAACAACCAACCAAACTACAGTGAATGGAGTGAGGAAGAAGAGGAAAACACATTTTCAGATAAAAATAGGCCTTTTCATGTTTGGACTCATAACTGCTCCTTTCATCAGGAGCAACCTGATTTCTCAACCTGATTTCAACAAACTTGGGGATTATTTAAATACTACCAAGTCCTGTGGAATCTTTCTCAAAATTCAGGTAAATCCATCTTTTCCTAAAGAACAAGAGGAATGGAAGCTCAGGATATATTCAAAAACTAGATTTCAGTTCTGAGTAGGGGCTCCAGAAAAGAGTTAAAGCTATTAAGAAGTAGGAGCAACTCACTGACATCAAGATGAAAGAGAAAAAGGCTATGTAAAAACAGGCCTTAGCCAAAACTATTTGTTTTGAGACGCAGGTGGGCTAACTGGTCTCCCTTTTCTGTTTGCTCTTACACCCTAAGTTAGTGCAGCAATTGCATTCACTTTTCTTCAGTTTGTGCACAAACTTCAGTTTGTCACATAAGCTTCCGTATTACCTCAACTACTTCTGATGCAAAAGATACTAATGTAAAGTTTAAAAGACCTGCTTAAAACAAACAAAAAATCAGGAATAGCAAGAAATATTTTAGCAGAATATTCTTTTTACACTATACAAACTCATGGATCAAGTTACAGGTTGATACATGTGATTAAATACATTCAATGCAAAAAACACCCTAGAACCAGCAATTGAGAAAGCGTGCATAATTAACACAGACATCACTATTTTCATACACAGTCCTAAAGATAGTTAATACAAACTGCTGCATCAGAGGTTTCTGTTAACTGAGAGAACTTACCAAAGGAATAAAGAAAAAAGAAAAGATGGCTGCTAAAAAGCATAAAATTGGTCCTCTTAGGATAATCTTTAAGATATGATGTTTATAGAAATTCTGATTTTCAGACTCCTGTATCTGTTGATTCAGTAAGTGTGGGTGATAGAATCCATATGCTACTATCACAGCCTGCAAGGAAAAGAGCACTACTGAACTTATTACATATAAATATATGAAAGATTTCAAACATAACACATAGAACCATAAATCAACACATTCTGAAACACTTTCAAGCTTATTCTTCACTCCCATATGAAAAGTTGATCCTAGAAAGTCTGAGATTTGACAATATACTGCATATGAAGATTTTAGTCTTCTCTGCAGACTCTGTCATGACCTTTGATCCTTGATGAAGAGGAATGAAGACCTCTGCAATAAGGAACTGAAAGCCACAAAGCACTGCACCAGGAGGAAAAGTACTGCTGGACTTGAGACTGAAAACCTGTGTTCCCTCACCCACTGCTGCATGGCTCAGAAAGACATCAGCAGGAAAACTCAATTGTTCTCTCCCCAAGGCATTTTTACAAAGAGTGGGAAAGGAATTCTGAGAACATTGAGATCAGCTGATTTAGTTGAATAAAACAGCTTCACGGGACAGTAAGCTTTTGTCTTACATACAGGTACTGCATTATCATAAGGGGCACTACTTTGAAAAACAATGCTATACAAATAATATATTTAGCAATTTATGCCACTCTCTAAGAAGCTTAATTTCAGTTCTACATAAGAAAGTCTATGTAAAAGTGAAAATGTAAATGGATAGCTCCAATACCTGTATAAGACCAATGACAACAGCACAGACACTGAACAGGAAGATGCCAAAAGGTACCCCTGGAAAGGAGGCCATTAAGGAAAACTGGAAAAAAATCAACAAGATCATGTACTTAATTAAGAAGCAATGCAGGAATAACAGTAGAGAAATAGAAGCACTCTCCATTCAATATTGAAAATATTCATAAATCTACACAATAATTTGCATTTCATCATAATTCCATTAAATGCTATTTCTAGCCACAAATAATGCAGGCATCCCAACCAAAGGTATCTGGAGAGATGGTTTTGCTCTGACACCGACAGTGCTAAACCTTAGCCACTCTGGCACTGTGCTTCCGTAATAATTACAGAGTGGTTTGTACCTGAGCATAAAGCATAACGGGTTTTGGTTGACATGATGTTATAGCTGTGAAAATTCTTGATATTAGGATATCTTTTTGAATCTTTTATTTTGCCAATGTCCATGGCTCCCTGTTGTATTAATTTCTGCAGCTTCTTTAGGGGAGGATAAAAAAGGAAAAAAAAAAGAAAAGTAGGGTGTACGGTTAAGGTAACATGGGTCAGCTTTCCAAAAATAATTTCAGCTTTAAGGCATAATGAAAAGTATGTTCTCTTGCTGATAAAGATTGTCTTACTGACCACAGCTTATTTTTTGCAGACTAAATGTGAGACATATCCACAGAGAAACAGGTGCCTGTCTTACACACACAACAGTCAAGATGCATTTTAAGCAACTGTTTTGTTCTGTTAATATAGTATTCATTTGAAAATATTCTTTTAAGGTCATTTGCCCAAAAATTGTGCAGATTTTAAACATAAACCCTCAGCTGCCAGAATCAACCTTGCAGAGCAAATAAGAAATGCTACTACAAACTTGGTCTAAACTACAAAAGGAAAATGTCCTGCCATATGAGGAGGAGTCTGAAACAATGTCTTATTTATCTTACCAAAATTCGTATCAGATAACTTGGACCTTCTTTAATACATGTGTTTTTTTTAAAGAAATCATGGGAAATTTTTTACCATGAACGTGATAAAACATTGGCACAGTTGCTCAGTCCCTGGAGACACACAAGGTGAGGTTGGATGAGGCTTTGAGAAACTTCATCTAGTTGAAGATGTTCCTGATCTTTGCAGGGGTTGGACTATAGGACCTTTAATGGCCCCTTCCAAACCAAACTACTCTATGATACTATCATTTTCCATAACTGTAATTTTTGTTTTTAGAATACCCATTTTCTGCCAGGTCTAAAACATGAAGTATATGAATGTTATAAAATAGCTTCATGAATTTTAAAGAAGCAACACTTAACCTTGATAATAGATTCAGGGTTTATACTACAACAACACTTTCCTGGGTTTCTGAATACTTTGGTAAAGTCTTTCCAAATAAATGAAGAAACAAACAATGCAATTTAAACAAATGTCAGATTTTAGAAAATTACTTACTGTATACGGCAAGAAGGTTATGATCATCATACAAGCCTAAAACAGAAAAAGGCATTTTGAAACATTCTGGACACATCTTCAATAAGGGCATTGCTTGCTTTGTATTTTACAAGGAGATCAAATGCTTGTGCTGCATAATGAAAAACACCCACATTTCTCAAGTTGCTCAGTTTTGACTACAACAAATGGCTGGTTTTGTACAAATCTTCCATGTTCTCTATGCAAATTGTACAAGATTATTGTAGAAAACCCTACAGTTCTCTGTGTCTACCAATACCCCAGGTAAAGGTTTTGCTATGGTTTTTAAGACTTCTTTCTAAAGTAGCAATGCTAAATATACCACACCTTCTAAACAGTTGTTTCTGATTTGTCAAGAACATTAACAGCGAATTGTAAATATTTTGCATCTAAAAAAGCAAAATTAAAAAACCCAATCCAACAAACAAAAGCATAAAGAAACACATTGCTTTGAAAGCTACATTAGGTAAGAATTAGATGCCTTCGGCTATTCTAAAATAATTTCCTTTAGTTTTATCTCATGGAGCTCCAACAGTGCTTTTACTAACAAAATTAGAATAACTGTGTGGTTGCACACTTTCAGAGAACAGAGTTTAAAGCAACATTGCAAAACACTCAGTTCCCTCAGATAAACTTCAGACTAACCTGCTGCAGAGCTTCTTCTGGTTTACAGTAAAATATTTGCAAGTTAAAAGCAAGTTATTTATCAATCAGTCACAGTGAAACTGAAGATCTTTGTATTTTCCTGACTTGGAAATGTGTCAGTTATGCTATTTAATGTAGAAACCTTTGGCTATTCAGAGACACACTTAAGTGACCTGTATCTGCTTGTTAGCCATCCAGCTTGTCTGACAAGACTCACCAGATTCAGAAGTGCCAGGACATCATCTATATGTTCTATCACCTGAAACAACCTGTCAAGGTAAGGCAAAGTAAGGTTATCATGAACAAGCCAACTCACAAAATGTATTTTACAACACTACATATAAATTATACATTTATGATAGCATGGGGGAACCCAATTTCCTTTGCCACAGAATTAATACAAGTATTCCAGGTGCCACCAAAACTCGTGTAGCTCAAATATGAAAGTAATTTTTTAGAAGTAAGAAAGTAATTTTTTAGAAAAATCTTAAAAGCGAGATACAATCAAGTACAATCATGGAGCAGTTATTAAGAACTTGGTTTCTACTTGAATGGCAGAGTATTTTCAAAATTTTAAGGCTTAGAAAAATTTCTCCTGAAGAGACACCACACAAAGAAAAAGCTTTCCTTGCAAGTACCCCCAGATTTTGTTAATGAAACTCCTAATTCACAAAACTGTCACTTAGAATGAATAGCACCCATCACCCTCCACAAAACCTGAGACTGTACCTCAACATTTACTTATACTTCACTCTTTACTTATACAAGCAAAGAAAAGCGCTGTGGAAAAGGAATGGATGTGAGGTATCAGCTTCAAATACTAAATTACAGGTTGCACACCTTTATTGGAATCCAGCCAATCCACTTGCATAGTAACATTTGTAAATTTCAAAATTCAAAGAAAAAACTGCCTTGGTTCCAGTATGATGCCTGTGTGCCAATTTATTTTTAAGCACCAAGACATAGCAGGTGGGAGTGTCCACAGCACTATGAAGTATAGAATCTGCAATATTACAACTGACTTTGTGACAACTACTGCTGAGGACAGAGAGTTGAGTTTTAGGCCAGCTGTACTATACCAGTTCTTTTGTTGTAGAGCATGAAGTTACAAATTCATGTCTTTTCAGTAGAATTAGAAGTCTAATTCCATCTAGCCTTCAAGGTAAGATAAAAACGAACTCTAAAAGATATAGAATCCTTGTTTTTCTCTGTATGACTATGGCAGTGGTGTAAGAGTAGCTTTTCACTGCTAAGGGTAGCATTTCTTTACAATGAGTTTCTAATATTTTTCAACAAAAGACAATTCAGAATTCTGGCAGCAAGACAGAAATACATCAGAGACATGGTTATCTCCTGCACTTTCTAGCTTTTGACTTTAAATTTAAACACTATGTTCCTACCTTACATGAGCTGCCCATGCCACTGTGACTATTAAAAAGGTCATCAAGTAGACTGCAATTTTTGCTAGAAGAAGTTGCTGAACACTTTCACCTAATTTCTGAAACAGAAAGTGACACCCAAGGAAACAAAATATAAATGTTATGTTACAAAATTTTTACCAACATCTGAAAAAAAGATGTATAGTAATGTAATGTATTTTTGGAAAATGCCTCCCAAGAATGCAGCTCCCATTCAACAATCTCTTTAGTACCTTGAATAGAAAACCGTTCCTTAGGAACTTGTTAAGTAGGCTGAAATACAGCATTTGATGTATCAGCACATCTCATCAACTTGTAAAAGGGCTTCCCAATGCTCTATTCACCTTGTTACTCATTTATGCGTTCTCTCATCACTGTTACTATAGTAATGCATTTCAGAGGACTGGACACAATATGCCTCTTTTACTTTCACAGCACTGACTTCCATAGCAGAAGCATCGCAGAGGCTTCATGTGACGATTGTTAAAAAGGAGAAAGGAGAGGGCTTAACCTCTGCAAATTTTGCAAATACCAATACAATGGCTTAAACAGACTCATATAGTATATTTGCTGTGTTACAGATCTCATCTGAGCTTCTTAAATTAAGATTTAGGTTTATTTAAGAGTAGAAAAATAAATAATGATAAAAGAAAAAACCTGTAAACTTTCTCAAATTATTTATGTTTCCTAAAATTCCTGGGTATTCTCAGAATTAATTTATTTTCCATAGTCTTCTTTTTCCACCTTTGTTTATTCAAATTACATTTATTATGAACATGACTTTAAAACTAGCATTCAGATTGTGCTGTATAACTGACTTCTCTCAGTGATGGTTTATTACCAAGAAGACCAGATCCTTTCTGAAAGATGTTTTGGTCAGATGGGCAAGTCATCTCTAATAGAAAAGTAACTAGTTATAATCTATGGCCTGCAACATCCAGCTCATTCAGGCTGTATGTCACAACACCTGCATATAACACAAATCTTAATCGAAAAGTTTTACACCCGAAAATCACTATCTCCTCGCCCTATGCGAAATTTATGTTAGGTTTTATGCTGCTTAATGGCTTCTGCTTTTGAAAGCCTGTAACCCGAAGTGAAGAAGTGAAGCGGTTGTACTAAACGAGGATGTTACGAGCTGAACGAGCATGTTAGATCTACTTGCGAGGACACATGAAACAACAAACCGCACGTGATACCTGGTCGGGATGTATTTTCGTGTGAGCCACCGGCAAAATCTGAAATAACAAAATGTTTTATTAGCACATGACGTTTCTTTTCCTTGCTAAGCACTTCCCTAAAACCACACAACCTTCAGGAGCAGCTCTGGAAGTCACAGCCGCTCCCGGGCCGTGGCCCGGCCCCGCCGCCCCGCTCCGGGGACACATCACGACAGCAGGGCGGCCGGGGCCGGGCGGCACCGCCGGCCCCCCGGACAGGCACGGCCGCGACCCGGAAAGCCGGGACCAGCCGCGGCTGCCCCAGCCTTCTCCCTCCCTGCCTCCCTCCCGCCGCCGGGCGCTCACCATCACGGTGGCGATGATGGACAGCAGCGCGTCGCTGTAGGCCAGCAGCCGGTGCGATGTCTGCGTGCTGCTGCCCGGCTCCGGCCCCAGCGCCGGGCCGCGCTGCCGCGCCGCAGCCCGCGGAGCCGACATGGCCCCGCTGCGCTCGGCGGCGGCGGGGGCGGCGCTTCCCCTCGCCTCAGAGCGGCGGGGGCCGCCCGCTGTCCCCGTGGGGCGGGGGAAGGCTGCTCGGAAGCAACGCGGCGAATACCGTGAGTGGTCGTGGCGCTGGGCGCCCAGCGGCTGAAGCGGCAGTCACGCCTTTAAATGGCCTTCCAGTTTACCTCTCCGTTTTGCATAACAACATCCTGAATCCAGTGACACTGACAGCGTGTTCCACATAGGACAGGTCAGGAAACATCAACAGAATAGGCAAAGGAAAGCATCACTCTTACAGAAGCAATTGATATTCCTCAAACAAATTCCCGTTTTAAAATGGGAACAGCATGTCAGCAGTTGAGGGAGGTGATCCTGTCCCTCTGCTCAGCCCTGGTGAGGCACATCTGGAGTGCTGTGTCCAAATCTGAGCTTCTCAGTGCGGGAGAGACATGGAGCTCCCTGAGCAGGTCCACTGGAGGGCAACAAAGATGATGAGGGGAGCGGAGCATCTCTCTCACCAGGATGAGCTGAAGGAGGTGGGCCTGGTCAGCCTTGAGGAGAGGCGACTGAGAGGGGAACCTCAGGAAGGTCTATAAATATCTAATGTGTTGGTGCCAAGATGATGGACATAGGCTCTTCTCTGTGATACCAAGCAATAAGATGAGAGCCAGCAAGCAGAAAAGCTGCACCTGAGTATGAGGAAGAACTACTTTACTGTGTGAGTGATCACAAACAGGAGCAGTGTGCCCAGACAGATTGTTGAGTCTCCCTCAATGAAGACACTCAATAACCATCGGGATGCAATCCTGTGCTATGGGGTCTAGAGCTTGAGCTCAGGGAGCTCCATGACCTGCTGAGATTCCTTCCAACCTTAGCCTTTTTGTGATTCTGTGATCTTGTGACATATAGGCCTGTGGAACTATAGGCCAGTCAGTCTCACCTCTGTTCCTGGTGAAATCCCCATGGAAACTATAGTAAAGTATATGGAAAATAAGGAGGTGGTTAGTGACAACCAATGCAGCTCCATTAAGGGTAAATTACGTCTGCCGAGTGTGGTGGCCTTCTGCAATGGGGCTATAGAGGTGATCGCTGAGGGGGGAGCTGACATCTTCTACATGATCTCGTGCAAAGCATTTGCACCCAATGGCTTGGGTTGAGACATTAAAGATTGACTGTTCCAACCCTCCTGCAGTAGGCAGGGACACCTTTCACTAGACCAATTGCTCAAAGCCCCATCCAACCTGGCCTTGAACACCTCAGAATGGGGCATCCACAGCTTCTGGGCAACTTGTTCCAGTGCCTCACCAGCTTTATAATAAAGAATTTCCTAATATGTCACCTGAACCTACCCTTCCTTTGGCTTAGAGCCATTCGCTCTTGACCTGTCACTACATGGCCTTGCCCAAAGTCTCCATCTTTCTTGTAGTCTCTCTTCAGGTGCTGGAATCCCACCTTCTCTTTTCCAGGTCATGGCAAGCTTATTCACCGCAATTGTCCTGATCCAGGTGGAGCACCTTGCACTTGGTATTGTTAAACCTCATGAGATTCCCATGGGCTCCCTTCTCCAGCCTGTCCAGGTCCCTCTGGAAGACTTCCTAGTGCGTCAACCACATCAGTCAGCTGGGAATGATCTGCAAATTTGGTGAGAGTGCACACAATCCCTTTATCTGTATCACTGATGAAGATACTGAATAACACTGGTCCCAGTGTGGACCCCTGAGGGACACCACTTGTTACTGATGTCCATCAGGAGATCTCTGAGCCATTGACCACTTCCTTCTGGATGGTCAATAGCTCAAAGTCCTGATGACAACTGCTTGTTGTCATCCATGACAACTTCTGATACTATATTTGGACATACTGGAAAAGGATGTATTTCTGTGTGAACCCTTTGTGGTCATGTATTTGTAGATAATATTTCCAGAGATAAAAGTAATCACTTGAATATTCATGCTTGTATTTTTGTTAGAATTGTGTCCTTAATTATCCAGATCCTTTCATCACGTTACAGTTGTTATGACATGATGATTTACAACAACTGTTAGATCCATGAAAATTGATAAAAGGCTCTGATCAGTGTCCATCATAATACAGATGAAATACATGGTGTCTTGGAATGGGTGAAGAAGGATGAAGAGCATCAGTGATGGGATACTCTTTTCAGATGGTCAGCCACTGCTGCGGACATTTTTAGTAGACTGTTTCATCCTGTTGTGTTACTATTCTGTTCTATTGACTGTTCTTTTACTATTGACTGTTTTACTTTAATAATAGCCAGGTATGTAAAAGCATCTGTAATGATCCATCAGCTACACATAACGTCTGGATGGATGAAAATTGAAGGAGGTGTTCAGTAGAGGGATAAGGAATTGCCCTATAGGGATACCCCAAAAAATTGATTATGTGGAGGTGTGATGGGGGCACTGAGTTGAAGGAGTGACTGCAGCCATGGCACAAATAATGTAGGAATGAGACCTAAACCCATGAGATATGATGGAAGGTATTCAGTGAAGGGATTATGTGGGCGTGATAGCCACCTGATGGGAACAATAGGTCACCAGGACAGACTGGATGACATTTATTGCTGGATGACCATTATCACTGCAATCAGCAGTAGAAGAAGGAGTGACACTACTGGTTCTGTTCCATTTTGTTTAAGCCCACAGTTTTTCTCTTTGTAGTTCTTAATGTCTTTCATTTATATATTGTGTCTGCCCTTCCCCACTGTTTAAGACAAAAGCAACAGGATACTTGACTACAGTCTCACCCCCAGTTATCCCAAAAGTGGAAATGGGCATTTGAAATCCCCTACCATGAAGACCAGTGGCTCTGGCTCTTCTTCCCAAGAAGAACACCTCTTTAGTAAGATATCTGCCTCCAGCTGCATCAGACGATGCACCCAGGAGCACCTGGAACACTTTTACATACCCTATACACTTATATTTTCTAGGTCTACGGCCTTTATCATCAGCATTCTAACAGGAATCCACAGCCTGTTTGTTGTGGTCTAGAAATGGTACTCCCCAACTCAGTTTCCCCACCCAGGCTCTTCCAAACCACATGCAGTTGGCTTTACTTCCCCTCTCTTTTCCCCCTCTGGGAATGGAGTTGAGAATTGAAGGCACAAAAAGTGAAAATTGGGTTGAGACAAAACTAATTTACTGGAAACAGCAATGAGATAAGGTATGATAATGAGCATTCATAGCAACAACAGAAAAACAAAAGTAAAAAGAAAAGAGGGTAATTTGCATGCAAAAATGCTCACCTTGGACTGGGAGATGGAATAATGTGGGATAGGTTCCCCACACCACCATAGTTTTTGTTCCTCCAAAACCAGATGCCCTTCCTCCTGGAAGTGAGAAAGTCCCTTTTCCCCACTGCAGGCAGTGACGTAAGATGGTACCAAATAACACAAATGATTCCTGGCCATGCCCCTTCCTGCTGATCTGGGCTGAAACCAGGACACCATTGTTTCTACAAACCACACTATTGGTTCATCTGTATTTGTGAAAGTTCTTTTTGAGCTTGACCAAACTTCCAGCACTGACTTCATGAACCACACTGTTTGTGAATCTGGCACTGCTAATGTGGCTGGATTTCTGGTGTAACCCACACTATCTCTGCATCTCACTGAACTTACCAGACTTATGGTGCCTAGTTGTTTACAATCAGAAATGAAGCCCAGATGCACCCAGCCCATGCTCTGACCTTCCAGGACCAGTTGGAATGCCAGAGGGTTTATTTTCTGCTATATTTCTATAATCTTGACGCAGCACTCAGAAAAAATTGAATGTTCTTTGTGTGTTTTTTTTTTCCTTTTACATTCAAGGTTGGAATTGCAGTCTACCCTACTAAGGAGTATTTGTTGAAAGAGAATATGTTGTAAGATACAACCACAGAATAGGTAAGGTTGGAAGGGATC
Organism: Passer montanus; assembly: GCF_014805655.1. Taxonomy (NCBI): domain Eukaryota; kingdom Metazoa; phylum Chordata; class Aves; order Passeriformes; family Passeridae; genus Passer; species Passer montanus. The sequence continues at coordinate 1,679,273 of NW_024370152.1, read as the reverse complement.
ACTGGAAGATACCTATTCCAACCTCTCTGCTCCAGCAGGATCCCCTAGAGTACATTACGCAGCATTGTGTCCATATGGCTTATGAATAACTCCAGAGAAAGAGACTCTCCAACCTGTCTGGACAACCTGTTCCAGTACACAGTTACTTGCATGGTAGAAAAGCTCTTGCTCATGTTCAAGTGGAACTTCCTGTGCATCAGTTTCTGCCCATTGTATCTTGTCCTATTGCTCAACATCAAGAAGAGCCTGGATCTATCCTCTGACACCCTCCCTTCAGATATTTCTATGCAGTGGTAAGATCGCATCTCAATCTTCACTTCTCCAGGCTAACAGGCTCAACCTTTCCTTTTAAGAGAGATGCTCCAGTCCTCTCATCATCTCTGTCACCCTCCACTCAACCTGCTCCAGGAGCTCCATATATCTCTTCTCCTGAGGAGCCCAGAACTGGACACAGCACTCCAGATGTGCCTCATTAGGGCTGAGCAAAGGGACAGTATCATGCCATCATCAACCTGATGGCAATGCTCTTCCTAATGCACCCCAGGATCTCAATGGCATTCTTGGCGCCCAGGATACACTGTTGATTCATGGACAGCTTGCTGTTCACCGGGATCCCCCAGGTCCTTCTCCACAGAGCTTCTCTCCAGCAGATCAGCTGGGGCCTCTGCTGGTGCCTGGTGTTGTTCCTCTGTAGGTGCAGGACTCTGCATCTGCTTTTGTTGAACTTCAGACAGCTCGTCTCTGCTGATTCCTCCAGCTTGTTGAAGTCCTTCTGAAGGGTTGCACGGCCCACTGGGGTATTAGCCATTCCTCTGAACTTTGTGTCATCAGTGGACTTGCTGAGGAAGCATCTTCCCTTTCATCCAAGTGAACAAGCTAAGAAGCACTGGGCCTAGCATAGAACCTTGGGGGACACCACCAGTGACAGGCTTCCAACCAGACCCTGTGCCACTGATTAAAAACCCTCTGGGATCTGCCATTCAGCCAGATCTCCATCCACCATCCATTCATCCAGCTTCCTTTTCCTGAGCTTACTTATGAGCACATCAGAGAGAGAGTATTGAAATCCTTGCTGAAGTCACGGTAGAAAAAATCCACTGCTCTCATCCATCCAGGTAGTTGTCCCATTGTAGGAGGCAATCAGGTTGGTCAAGCATGATTTTCCTTTAGTGAATTCATGCTAAATACTCCTTATCATCTTCTTGTCATCCACTTGGATAGAGGTATCCTTCAGGATGAGCCATTCATTCATCATCACCTTTTAACATGAAACAACATAAAGCACAAGTATTTTAGAATGCAACATAACATGAATTCCTGATGCAGGAGCCTGAAATTATTCATTCAAATATTTTCCTGTACTAACTTGACCTCACCATGTATTTATTACACAGAATTGAAATATTTCCAGGCACACAAATCTCTGTATAGCTTGTATAATTTTCTACTGTATCATAATAAATTCTGAAACTAAATAAAGGCAATTAAATAGATAGTAGTTTTCACAGGGCATTTGTGATAATTATTCACATGGTTTAAAGTCTTGCTCTTTATTGCACTTCTCCACAAACATTTAAGCAATCATTGTTCTATGGAGAACTGGTGTTTCTTGGTGTTATGTGCTGAAACCTTTTGTTTCTAGGATTTAAAGAAAAAAAGGCAAGACAAAACCAAAAAAGGTGAAGATGATCTTTTTGCTTCAACTAAGTCCTCTTCACATATTACTTTCCAGAGGGGTGGTTTTACCTGTTAGTGGCTGGCCTGTTGCAGCACGCTGGCTATCACTTGCATTGCCACAGATTGTACCTTCTCCAATCGTTGCAGCTATCTTTTTTTTTTTTTTTTGAGGGTTGGCTTTGTCTCATTTGTTTAAGTGCTCTGCCTTCATTACTGATTTTATTACCTCACGTACCTCATTACTGGGAAGTCTCATGAAGTGAAGTCGTGCCTCTTCCTAACACTGAAGACTTCAGAATGAACACACATCTCTTGTGAAATGTTTGCTGGTGGTCTGGTAAGGAATGTAGTTTACTTGTGATGGATAGTTGTAAATCCTTCTGTTGTCAGTGAAGTTGTACCTGCATTTCAGTACCACCTTTGCTGTTTAACATGCTTAGGTTTTGGAGCATCATTTTCAGAAGTGATGGATGATTTAGAGAAGCTGAGCTCACCATGATGTATAGCAGCAGTGTAGAGCTGCTCAGAAAGACAAGGTTTTTTGAGACCAGACACAACTATTATTATTCCTAGGCAGCTTTTTGACACTGCTGTGTTCAGGTGCTCCGGTGTGTTGTTGCCCTGTGTTCTGAAACATGCCAAAGGGAAAAAAAAGTGCTTTCAAATGGGCAGCACTTCTTTGCTTAGTTTGGATACTTGAGTCTATCTGCTTCCTACTAGCGTCCATTGAGACAAAAAGTATGCGTCTTTAAAATGGATTGTGAGAGCCTGACCATTAACAAACCAAAAATTTATTGAGCTAGGGTATAGCTTTCAGTTTCAGAATTCAAGGTAATGAACTTGTAATGAACCCACTGTCTTCATTCCTGTTTCTACAGAGTGCTGTTTTGTTGTTCTATAGCTCCTGATTTAGCCACCAGCATTGTGGAAGGAGAGAGTAGTTCTTCCACCTGGAGCTGTATTGAACATTTGTTCTCACATGAAGAGATACATTTCTGCACAGTTCACCACTGCAGCTGAGTAAAATGTATGGATATTATGCCTAGTTGAAACATCTTTTATCCCTACAAATTCAAATAAAATCTATGTTCTGTGTTAATATCTTAAAATGCTCTTTAATTATCACTTAGAATAAGGAGTAAGAATCGAGGCTCAGGGAAGTCTGCAAGAACACTGAACTTCGGATTGCTATGTTCACATTTCTTTCATAATGATACACTTCTGCACAGTTGAGGAAGTTACCCACACTGAAGTCTTAGGAAAGAACTCTCTGTAGCAGTGCATTGTAAAAGCCACCTTACAATAGGTAAGATCAGTCTTACCTATTGAACCTTTGGTGAACAAACAGGAGGAGCAATGACATCAACTGTTTGCATTAAGACATTAACCTTTCCACTTCACCTTCTGCCTTTATTTCTTCTGTAGTTCAGTTGCTTTGGTTCTTTCTTACTTGCAGACCTGCTAAAGATATCAAAACAAGTCAAAAATAGAAAAACTATTTATTTTTACCTAAGAATCTGTTGCTGAAGGACATTCTGGTAAGTAAAAATGCTGATTGTATCTTTGCTTTTATTTGCACTCGCAGAGAAGAATGCTATCTGATGAAAGTTCAGTGATATCTCCCCCAATGGAGAAATGAAAAAATAAATTAATTATTTTGAATAGATTTTGGATTAGTGTCTTTGTTTGCTTGACTAGAATTAGTCTTATTTGTTTAGCATGCAATATAATCTGACATAGGTAACTCAACTTTTGCTTGAGAAAAGCATGGATCTTCTACCACAGGTAGAAGAGAAGCTGCCATGTGTATTAGTGTAACTATTTAATTTTTTTTTATTCTGTAATGAAAAAAAGTAGCACTTTACACACGTATATATTATAGGTGATTGAACTTTGATTCTCTGGAATGTTTGGAATATTAAGCTTTAATTTACATTAGAGCTGCATTCCAGATACTGCTATAATACTGCATGTGTCTATTTGTCACATTTTTGGTAACACAAGTTCACAACAAGTTTAGGATGTATGAAACCATTGTATTTTCGGTCTTGAACTGCAAGGTAATGCTTCAGTTCTAATTGCTCACTAAATTCAGCTGTCATACAACTTTGTTTGCAATAATACTTATCTAGAAGCTGTGGTAACTGAGTCACTAGAGGAAGTTTGGGCCTCCAAGACACATGGTAATGACTCAAATTTTTAGTAAAGGTAGTGCTTTCAAATGGAACATTTTAATGTTAGGAGTAAAACTAACATAACATCTTACTTTTTCCATAGTAGAAGAAAATACAAAAAAAAATAGTGATAAATGGATAGCGGTATCAAACACTAAAGGTTTGTGGTGACTTTTTTCTTGTGTATCCATATTCTTACTCATTAGAGAGGAATGGTACAGTGTGAGACCAGCTATACTAGCTGGTCTGCCCTGCCCCTAATGAACAGCCTACCAGCCCTGAGACCCCGGCAGCATATGGCACCATATCTTGAGCTACCACTTGTTTGCTGTAAAACAGTGCACAGCATGTTGTAATGGTGCACATAGGCAATAAAACTTACAAGTGGTTAAAGATTATGCCGTTCCTGCTTGAGTCTTGCACCCTTTGGTGGGAATGAGTTTCTCAGTCTTCAGAACTCAGTTTACCTCAGGGTATCAAACTGGCCAGGTGATGTGGCATTCCTGATTTTATGCTTGCTTGCTCAAATGACTTCTGGGTCTAAAATTATGACTACATGATGTTTCTGCCTTTCATCTCATGTCCTTGTGTCTTCAAGCAGTGGTACATTTTTATCAGTGAAGGTGAAATATAATTTATGGAATTCTTAACCTTTGAGTGGCAATAAATTCCAGGAGGATAACGCTTAAGGCAGAAAATAATGCAGCACAAAGAGCTGAAGACAGGATTTCCAGCTATCAAGATGGTGTGTTGGTGTTTTGTTTTTCTTTTTTCCAAACCTCTAAATTGTTGGACTTTCTTTGAAAACAATTAAGAAATGAGTTTAGATGCTTACCTTTAACTTGCTTGGGGAAAATGCTAGAAATAAAATGTACAAAGTACAGAAATTGCTGATTCATTTTGTGAAAATTATGTCAATGAAGAAACAACCTGTGCACTTCCATAAGGAAATCTCATGAAGACATTGAGACCACTATAGCCTATGTGAATAAAAGGGCCTCATTTATTTGTAGCACTCATAGTAAAGGTAGTGCTTTTGAATAGAGCATTTTAATGTTAAGAGTAAAACTAACATAGTGTCTTTTTTTTTCCATAGTAAAAGAAAAAAAAAAATAGTTATACTTTGTATTTGAGTGGGGTGGTATGGATGGCATAATGGTTCATCAAAACTACCAGGTAGTATTTCTCCCTTTTCCTTGCTTTTAGGTTGTGATGAAAGATAATTACAGTTCTCATACTATACTTCTATTTATACTTTAACCCTGCATTGAATTACAGATTTTTTTGGAATACAGAATAACTCTACTCTTGTTTTATAATTTCATCCTGATGTTTGTGTGCTTCCTGGCCAGATTATCTGTAAAAGCAAATAAGTAGTTTAAGGTGGACATTCAGTTATGCCTCTTCATTAATTTTAATAGCAAGAGATGCTATTTTCAATTGGCAATTACATGCATAATTATATAGACTGTTACAAACTATGTGGGTATCTGGCTCACTAATACAGATGGTCTTGTAGATCCAACTGTGTACCTGTGTGGCAGAACATAATTTGGATGGCTTTTTTTTTTTGTAATGATGGTGGGCGAAAATTAATTCATATACCTCATGTTAGTTTTACATGCTACCTCTCTCAACTTGTCATTTTGAAGTAATAACATGGATTGCTTGCACTGCTTCAGTTACCCTGATGAGACAATCCTAATTTGTCCCCTAAATTGTTCATTAACTTTTAACAAACCGAATGTATTGGATATACTCAGGTCTCATGTGGAAAATAGATCATAGGTGCTAAAGACGGTATGGGTAAAACCTTTTTTTCTCCAGTGTTTTTTTCCCAAAACAGAAAGACGAGCACTTCAGAAATGTAACTAAAATATGGCGAGGGCCAATGCTTGACCCTGAGAAAATGTTTGCAGAAGCTTTTCTGAACCTGAATGATAGCAGTGCATAATTGCAGGAGCAGACTTCAGTATAATGTACTCTTTTGTAGGGATAGCAGTTCCTCTTGTCATCCACAAAAATTGACACATGATATTTCAGAGGTCCACACTGCAGGGACAGAAGGGATAAACCCTTGCCAAAGGGCAGACCTCTGACAGTTATAAGATGCAGATCAAAACAATTAATGCACACAGAAAATGCAACACAGAGTTTAAAATAAAAGAGGAGAAGAATGCAAAACTGCAAAAGAAAAAGCTTAAGTAGGTCTTAAAGGTCTTAGCTTTTGGTTCTTCCAAAATTACTGCAAGAGTATTTAATTCTCTTGAAATTTTTCTGATTATTTCAGATGCCTTTGCAGGCATTTTTCATTGTCCCCTCACCAAGGAGGCTGCTGGCCTGTGCAGGTGATAGTAAAATGTCAGAACTGACTTGAGGCAAAAAATCACAACAGGGTAAGATGTACATTTCAAGATGTAATTGATAAAATTGCTTATTGGCAGATGCCCAAAAACCAGAACTCTCTAAACTGGAAATTACCTATTTTATTAAGTTTTTTTAAATCACAATAAAGAAATGTGATATCAGTCTTATTTTTATCTTCTAGGTGAGCTATGTGATCAGATAAGTGATGCTGTTCTAGATGCTCATCTCAAAATTGATCCAGATGCCAAGGTTGCCTGTAGTAAGTACAATACAGATAGAAAAACAGATGAATGAAGTACAACATGTAATCAATGTTGATATAATGTCTTTTGTTCCAGAATTTCTCCAGTAGCTGGATGCCAGTCAGGACTTTCACAGCCAGTAAAGAGCTCAGCTGTGGCACTCTGATTCAGAAGAGAAGGAAAAGGAGGAAAAAAGCTGCAAAAAATTGAACAGAATAAAAGAAAGAAATAATACTCCAGTGCAAATTAAAAATTATGAAAAGTAAAAAGTATACTAGGTGGTATCATGGAAAAGTAAGTTTGTCAGGGTGGGTGTTACTGAGGAATCTAAGAAAATCAGGAAAAAAGTGAAGTGTGGAAAGATATATGTCAAAGTGCACGTCACAGAGTAATTAGGGTAATGCCCTTTGTTCACAGAAGGATAATATAATTTGAATTTGGTTCTGATCAAGGTGGCTTGCTGTTTTGTGTGACTTTCCATTAGGACTATGCACAAATGTTGTCACTTCAATAGAAGCTATGAACATGTTCCCAAGTTGGAATGAGCTGGATTGCCAGAGAAAATGGACACAGAAAGCGAATGTACCTAAAGAGCTTTCCAAATGCAGTGATTGTATTTCTAGAACAAGCCATCGAGGCCATAGTTACAGCACAGAGGCTGCATTTCATGAACACAATGATCTAATATTTTTCATCTGAAACATCTCATGTCATCCTTGGTGCACAGATGCGAGCGGTGAGATGTGAGGAGAGGGTTTCTCATATGTGTTAGACTTGATGAAGTTTGTATTTCAATACTTCAGGCAGTTATGCTTCTAAAACTGCTGAAAAGTTGAAGATGGTAACAGAGGAATGCTGCAAAAATGTTAAGGTAATATAGGTGTAAGAGATGTAAGAAACAGGTGTGACATGGTTACATAGACCTAGTAGATCATATTGTTGTACCAACTTTTTTTGTTATTGTCTGCTATATGTTTTTACATAAAACAGAAAGGTTTGCAGACCAGACAGACTCCTGAAACAAACAACAAAACAAAATATTAAATGATTCTGCACAAAATCCCTAATGAAGTTGCATAGTTTCTTGCTCCAGGATCTTGTTGAAGCTAAAAGTTTTTGTGGTTGCCAAGGACAACTGGGTGAATTACTGTAATAAAAATGTATCGAAAACTGGTAACCCCATTTGTTAATAAATTATCTTCCTTTGGTTTCAGGAAAACACTGAGCTGAAATTCTTGTATTTGGAGAGACAACCCTACATACTTGATCTGCTCTTACAGACATCTGCTTCTGCCCAATGTGAAGATAGGATAATTGGCTATGACGGTCCCCAAATGCATGCAGGCTTTTAAATGTTCATATGAGCTGAAGAGAGGAGTCCTTGCACAAAGACTCATAAGTGTGCTAAGGCTTTACACTGAGCTTCCCCTGTGATTAATCGTTTGCTCACAGAATAATCTTCAGGATCTCTCTGTAAAATAGCATACGTAAAATTCTGAGATTTTACTGACATATTTTCTCTTGAGTGTGTGGCAAAAACTGGAATGATTTTGCTCTGTGGAGGGATCACATTCCAGGCTATAGTAGATTATCAACAAATTGTAAGAAGGACCCTGAAGAGGATAGCATACAATGATTCTTCCAAAGGTGAGTGAGATGCATGGTGCTGATAATACTAATCATGAAGTCAAATGATGTATGGGCCATTCACTTAAGAATTGGACTTAATAATCCTTGTTGGTCACTTCCAACTCAGAATATTCTGTGATTCTGATTCCCCAGTGAGATCCTACATGTATTAATTCGTGTGTCTGTTCTGTATGTGGCCAAAGTAATGTTTTTATGGTCTTCTGAAGAATAAAATGAGGTATGTATCCATGCCTGGGAGAAGACTCACAACTGTTGTTGATATGTATTTCTCACTGACAATATTGAAGGAGCTATTTTAAGGTGGCATATTTGTAGAAGATTTATTCTTGAAAGTGTCAGGTATCTCTTGCTTTTGTGATGCAGAAGAGCTAGTGTTTGGATAAATGTCAGAACACTGGTGGTTACATCTGTAGCTTTGTACAATGAAAGCTTTAAAACTGATGTTCCTTGTTCTTGAGGTGCACAAGCCTCTGACATTGGAAGTTCACACCAAAGGAATTCTTCATGTATTCTAAGTATGCATGCTGAAGGAGTTTCCTTCCAGAAGCTGAACTACTAACATCACTACTCCCCTTCAGTCCTCTGGTGGTTACATCTGTAGCTTTGTACAATGAAAGCTTTAAAACTGATGTTCCTTGTTCTTGAGGTGCACAAGCCTCTGACATTGGAAGTTCACACCAAAGGAATTCTTCATGTATTCTTTGTATGCATGCTGAAGGAGTTTCCTTCCAGCAGCTGAACTACTTACATCACTACTCCCCTTTTCATGTTTGGTGTGTACTTTTTCCTCTAATTCAATTGAATTCTAAAACATTTTCCTACAAGAAAAACTGAATACCAGTTTTTGGTAACATTTTACAAACTCCTCTCCCATTTAATACCCAAATGGTTTGAACCCTAGTAAAAATAAGCAATGTCATAACAAACAATGTCATAATGAGCATAACAAGCTTTGGCAGGGTAGCTTGTAGGATTACATGTATCCTATCAGTTTCAAAAATTCAAGTTTGGCTTAATAGCACTAACCTACCCACACACTGAGACTGTTAAATAGATGTGCTGATTGTCTGCTTCTGTTAGCAATAAATAATAGGAAGTATAGGAAGCTTACATGCATAGAATTTAAAAGTTTTAGCCAAAACAACTAGATAATCCTTTAAAACTTCTCTAGCAATTTGTGAACTCTCAGGAATGTATGAGCTAACTTTACAGTAAGACTGGACTACAAGACTTGCACAGTTTTAGTGGCCCTAAAAGAAGAATGTAAAGAAATCAATCAGGCTGTCTCCCATGGCAAGACTGATGATGACATTGGAGCAGGGGATCAGGTAATTCCAGGCACTTACATCTTTAAGCACAAGCACAAGCATTTACAATTACAATGGACTGGAGCCTTTCCTTAAAAACTATTGTGCAAATTGCAAGAATCAGCAGTTGAGCACTGTGCACTCTCTTAATCACCAGAAGTGTGAACACAGCCTTCACCAGTTTCCAGGAAAGTGGCTTTCCCCATATTCAGTGGCCTTAACAGGATAGAGGTACAATTAAGGTTTTTGTCAGTCAGTAAGTTTCTGATCTTTCAAGTCCTTTAGCCTGGCAAAAATTTCTGTGTCATTTGTGGGAAGAAGACTGAGCAGTCTTGATGAGCTTTATGTTAATGAAGCAGTAGATTGCTAAAGATGTGTAAGGCAGAGCCATTCTGGGGAACCAGCCCCTGTTGTGGCTGTCATTTTTGCACATAAATGTTATTTTGGGCTGGTTGTATGTGAAGGGTATTAACTCTTCATATTACTGCTGTCTCTTGATAAGCTTGGGTGATTCTGAAGTGCTATGAGACAGGTGCAGAATGGAAAGAGAACGTGGGAATGAGTGGCTTATTTCCCCATTTTTCAATGCAGTTCCCCAATTTTTAATGTAGGGTTTGATGTTAGGCTATGCCACTGATGAAACTGAGGAATGTATGCCCTTAGCAGTCCTCCTGGCCCACAAACTGATTGCAAACATAAGGGCTCTGGAATGAAATGCAACATGGCCCTGGGTCAGACCAGATGGGAAAACACAGGTTTATAACAGATGCATAAAATAACTCACATTGTAAGGGTGAGAAACAACAGAAATAATTTACCCTGTCTGCTACTGTATTAGAATTTATGTTTGTCAAAAATGGTGCTGTCATTCTTGTGTTCCAAGGTGATGTGAGTTTCCTAAGCTATGTCTGTGTATAGCACATATGTTTGTTTACTCTATCACTGTCTGAGCAGGTGTCTTCAAAACAATGCTTCTATTTTCCTTGTTTTCCCCTGGAGATAAGGAACATTAACAAATTACCAACAATCAGGTTTGGAGTTTTTTTCTGAATAATCACCAGCTGCTGACAGCTGTGTTCCTTCATTCAGTGGATTAGTCACTGAGCCTACTGTAAGAGCAATGCACTTTGGCTGTTCAAAGACAGTATGTTCTCTGTTTTCTGGGCTGCGAAACCTGCAGGACAGCAAAGGCAAAGGATACATGTGGTGTTTCCAGTACAGCAAAGTGTTGTACTTTTAATTTCTGTTATTTAGTGGGGATTAAGTGCATTGAGTGCACTTAATGTATTGCTGCTGTTATTGCAATACAACATGGATTGTGTCCCTGCCTCTTGCAAGGGGTGTACAGAACATGTCAACAGACTGATATATGATCTATTCAAGCATGTTTGAAGAGTAGGAAAATAGAAAGAGCACTTTAGACTGTAAGAAAATGGGTACTAAGGATGGAACAATGCCAGTTTATACTTGCATATGCATAAAAGCCATGTAGAAGAGAGCAAAGGATACAGCCTATCATAAGATCTACATTGTTTGTTTAGCAGGGCTCTCAAAAATTTATTGCCAATTCACAATTTGAAGTTTTGTTAGCATAGCAAACCAGATTGATTAACATCAGCTGCTAAAATAATGGGATTTTGTAACTTTCATGTTGTTATTTTACTTCTCCATGGCAATGCATGCAATATCTTGTAGTTAACCCTTTCAGTAGTGTTTTTACTTTCCCACAGTGAGTTTAAGCATTGACAACAATCCATAATTTTTCATCCCATTTCCTTTCATCTGTTTATCTTTAGCTGCAGAAAATAACTGTGAGGTTCATTTCCAGCTTTCAGACAGGTGCTTTTGGCCCTGAATGTTCATTTTGATCCTGAGTGTTCATCGTCCATTTTTTTTTCCTCACTAGGTCCCGATGGAATACAAGGAATGTAATGTTGCACTGGAGCCCATCCAAGTGCACACACTTGTGATTTCAGTAAATCATGCACTGAACATACTGCTACAGCAAATACAGAATGAGCCGATGGTGAAAGTTGTTAAAAAGTCATTCCAGAGAAGTATCTTGATGAGGCCCATTTATCATTTTCTTCCAAGTGAAAAGTTTGTAGGAGGTGGTCCTAAGGTATGGTACTTTGATAAATAACAGCCTGTGCAGACTTGGACTCCACCATGGGCTTGTAAGTGTTCTCTTGAACTGTATGGCATACCTTTAACCAAAAAGTCCTTGCATTTTTAAGGAAGCTTCAGTTACTTCTACTGGAGCTTTCCTACTGGACAGCTATACCTGCTCGTATGTACACATTCCTGGATCTTTGACTTGCTTTCAGAGAGTATTTTAAATAAGGAAAACCCAGTTCTTAAGTTATGTGCTAAAATGGCTGGCTGGCAGTATCTCTTCACTTCCACAATAAAAATCACCACCAGAAATAACAATCAATCTGATATCTACACTGAAATTACTCACAAAAGCTGAACAAATTTCAAGGAATACTTAACATACTAAGTATCAATAGTCATTAGAATATGACATATGTTCTGCTTTCCAGGTGTTGGCACTAGATAAGAAAGCCACTTGCTATGAAATTGTAAAAAGTTACATTACACAAAACTCTGTGTAGAGAGTTCAAAAGGATTAAAACGATGAGGTGTGCTTTTAACCATGCTGGAATAATGAAGGGATACCACTTTAATTGAGAAATAAATGTTGGCTTTGCTCCCATGTTACTTATTTGGAGATTTGAAAATAGTGGATTAATGATTCAGGTGGATTAATGCCATTTATCCTCTTTCAGGATAGAATTTCTCAGCACTCTGGAGGTAATTTATCAGCATGTAGTTGCCAGCTTTACTAATTTGACAGAGAGGCAGTACTTCTCTTGGTTGAATAAGTTAGATCAACTCATAAAGTTGTAGGAGGTAGGCAAAATCTATGCAGGAATTTGAGACCATTACCAGGGGTACAGGAAGGAAGAAAGAAGTATTGTATCACTTGTGTCACCACTGAACCATTAATGTGAACTGAGCTAAATTTCTCAGTAGTCTTGTGCTGAAAACATTGAGCTGTAGTTTCATTAAGCCCCCGTTTCCCATTTAGTATGTGTATCTAGGTAAAGCTTGTCGACCTTTTAGATTGTATGTGATCTCTTTCTGCTTCTCTTAAGTTCTTGGCCTTCTTCAAAGTGCTGCTGAGTGAAGACTTTGACCAGAGAGAGCATTTTGTCATTGCTGATTTGAAGGGAGTATTCTTTTTGTTATTTTTAACAATGCAGTTGTGCTGCATTGTTAAAGGTTTTCAAAAGTGACATCAGCACAGATGGCTTAGTACATTTCTGAAAAGTACTCCAGCCACCTAGTGAACTCTTTCATTAAGCAGTTGCATGGGAATGTGAACATTGTGAACATAGTCACATATATGACAAATAGAAAAGAAAACTGTACTCAAAAACCTAATATGGTATTGGATGAGCTATTGTGTCTTGTGAATAAATTTAGTTGTTTCTCCTTCAGGCTGATGCTGGACTGACTGGCCAAAAGATAATTCTTGACAGGTACAGAGGCTGGGGAGTCCATGGTGGAGGTGCATTCTCTGGAAAAGATCCCTCCCAAGTTGACAGTTCTGCAGCTTATGCAGCCCACTGGATTGCAAAATCTCTGGAGAAAGCTGGTCTCTGTAGAAGAGTATTAACCCAGATAAGAACAACTGTAAAAATTTGAAACACAAATTCTGTCTCAGAGTACATACCACCATCACAGCCTCTCTCCAGCTGCAGAAAATCTTTTCTCATAGGGGCTCCTGGAATTTTTTAGGAGCCTTATGAGGGAAGCCAAAGATATGGGTCAGATTTGTCCTGAAACAAAGACTGTGTTCTCAGTAATGTTCTTTCTCCAATTCCTTTGTCATCCTGGGTCTAGGTACTTCTTTGCATCATTCTTGCATTTTAGCTGTTCTGCACACACCTGCACACCCGGCACCCCAGCCTGGGCTGCACAGCACATTACAGTCATGGGAGCACTTCCTAGATGCAGCTGTTCAACTTGCAACTTGCAGTATGGTCATATTGGATGCAACTAATCTGTTTTAAGCTGCACTTGAAATTACCTTAATTTGTTCCTAGTATTCTCCTCTGGTATAGGGTGTGACTAAAAGAAAAATTCAGCTGTTTTAGGGTTTAAGACAAGAACAACTTCCATTAGTCTTATATGCTCAGAGAAAAAACAATGCACTTCCTTGTGCATGACTTTTTTTTATAAGTCAAAAAAGTAAAAAGAGATATTTTACTGATACCTTGACACTTTCACATGAACACAATGTGACTATTAAAGTGACATTTGCCTAGGCAATTTGCAATACTAGTTATATAAATACTTGTTCCGAGTAGCTGCTATGTCCTAAGTAAGTAAAATGTAGCAGCAATGTTTTGGTGCAGTAGTGTGTTCAAATCTTTTTGATTTCTCTGTGGAGCAGAGGAGAAGCCCACTGCATGTGATTATGATTCACAATGTAGTATCCAGACATCCCAATTAGCAACAAAGCTTCTTGCTTCAGATGTTGTGCACATGTTTGACACCTGATAGTTTGTAGTCAGTCAATAAAAGGGTAGATTTGGAATAAGCCAAACACAAATGAGTTTTGGTTACCAAATTGTTGACAATTTTTTTTTCCTAGGGAAAGAATACAAACTTCTGATCTCTTTGTATACACATTTTGAGAGTAATTTTTGAATATCTACATCACTTATTTTTGAGTTAGGTGGGAATGTTGTTATACCAGTAATTCTCAAAATCTCTCTTTAAATACCTGAACCTGTTTCTAGACAAGGAAAGAGTAATCTCTTTAACAGCAATTATGGAGATCTCAGGTACTAGCAATGAAGATAAAATGGGAAGGCAGGAGACCAAAAAAGCCAATGTCCTTTGAAGTCTTCAAAGGCTGGATTAAATATTAACAGAAGGAATAATATGTGAAATGGAAATGTAAAATTGATTTCAGCCCATTACTGTCTATGTGCTGCACTGAAATCTTGCCAGCCTTCACTGAGGCTGACAACTAAGCTGGCTGTCCTATGGATGTTATTTTCATGCTAAGCATCTCTCACAACAAAAGGAAAAAATGGATAATAGTGGTAACTGCAGTCTAATTAGATGTATAGTAATACAATATTATTCAGTGTTACAAAGAATTGGCAGCTTATTGGTTAATGGGAAATGGATGTCATAATGTCATAATTAGCTAAGGGGAAGATAGCCACAATTATAACAGTTTCTATAAAACCAAAACAAAAGGAAAAAACCAAACCAAGCCATAAATATTTGTAGAATTCAGTCTCCAATCTTTAAGGCATTAAATCCTTGTGTCTAGCTGAAACTGAAGGATGAAGAGTGGCAGTAGCTGAGGATTACAGAAAGTACCTCTTTTGCTTTGAAGGAGTATCACCTATGTCTGATATTTGACCAGGCTCTGAGGAAAACATAATTTTCTAACATAAAAGACAAATAGCAAAAAAATATCCTTATGGTGACAGGATGTTAGTAAGCTCCACCCTGATACATATAATAAGCCTTTCCTTTCTCTTAAGCAAAAAGCAGGAAGGACTGTATTAATTGTATTTGGGTTGTATGCTTGTATTCTATAGCTATCATATGCTATCTGTCTCACACCCTCTTGCCATCTCTGTGTTCCATTATGGAACATCGGATAGATATGAAGAAGAGCTATTTGAAATTGTCCATAAAGACTTTCATCTATGTCTTGGAGCTATTATAAGGTTTGTGTAATGTTAGTATTTACTGTATGGAATAATTTTTAATGCTCTCTGTTACAGTTTAATTTTCTGGCTTATAACCTCAAAAAGTCACCTTCATCATAAATCTCTAATTGATATAATTTCTGCTCTTCCATCATCCAGGCACCAAGTACAACACACAAGAACCAGTTGATAAATTGGGTCACTAAGTAAGTTAAGACCAGCCAAAATTACACCATGTATATCTACCAGTAACCCTAGTAGTGAGCTGTGTTGTAATTCATTAGCCAGGTGGTAGTGTGCCTGGTGAAGCAGAATTAAATTTTAACATTAGACATAGTTAGGCTTTCCACTCTGTTTACAGGGTGCATAAGGCTCCAAATCTCTGCCTTATGTGAACTGCAACAGAAACATTGGCTCTTTCTGAAAGAAATGTTGGGCTGTATGCCTTTGATATTCAGGTGGAAACAATTGGTTAGACAGCTGAAAGGCTCTGGTGCTTCATGTCACAGTTTGGAGTCAACAGAACAACTGAAAAGGAATTCATGTTTCTTAAATGCTTTCTCAAGATCTGAACCACTGTAATGAAACTCTTGTAATTGAACTACTGTATAAATTTAAAAACCAGAACAAGGACAGTCATGAAATGAATGTTCTTGAAGTCAAAATTCCCTTGTGATCATAAGTGCCACTGAGGCTACCATGCAACCAGACAGGACATGCAATCCCAAACCCAATAACACTGCCTTTTGCAGCCCACCATTTCTGGAATATTTCTGGGCCTGAAATAGCAGGTTTTTTAGACAAATACAATCCTTACATTTAAAGTAGCATGGGAATTACTATTTTCTTTGAGAGAAGAAAGGACTGGAGGCGATGAGCAGACCACTACCTGTCCTAATCAGCAGCTACTAACCTATAGTCCAGTGAGCTGTAATTTGACCCTATCATTTTTCACTATTTTTCTCCCATTTGTGACTAACTCATGATTTTTTATGTAAATTTCAAGGCAACAGAACTTCTTGCCTTTTTGTAGTATGGCTTCCTGAGACCTAAGAATATAGGTTCGTCTCAGTCCTGAGTATCTTCTTCACTGATTTTCACCAAACCTGATAGACCTAGACCTCTTAGACATTTTTTTGAAATACTCAAGTAATGGAGAGAAACACTATCTCTTTCCACTTTTAAGGGGGCAACTACATTGTGAAAATTACTTGTATTTGATTTCTAACTTTCACAGTCTCCTTACAGTTTTAATGCAAGCAAATCTATCTAGGAGATATTCACAATTAAATCAGCTTTGATTGGGTAACATGAATAATTTAGGCCTTTGATGTGACCAGATGTTAAAATGGTTGAGGATATTGATGCCATTTCTATTCTGCCAGGGAAGTCTGCTATTGCTTACTCAATTAACTTTGTAGTGAAGTGGATGAAGTGGGTGAGGTAACTTTAGGAGCTCCCTGTGAGAGAAGAGCAGAAATAGCACAAATTGCTGTAATTATTTCAGCCAGAACTTCCACAACTTCAGCTTTAGTTAAGGTGCTTCAGTTATGTTTAAACAAATCTGTAGAAATACCCATTTCTGAACATTGGTCATTGTACATATGTTATATGTACATATACCTATACCCTACATATACCTACCTCTTATGTAGTGCTATTTGTTTGCTTGGAACATTATGATTTTGTAGTTGTATCTGTGAAAATTGATTAACTCCTATGTTGTGATTCTTTTATTCATTTATAGTCATTCTCTCAAACTTGAATTTTCCATGAATTGGAATTTGTTGTATAAATTTTCAATTAAGTTTATTTTGGCCACTTCTGAAATGTAATGAAAAATCATGTACTTGGAGTACATGATTTTCCTTTCACTTTTCTGGCTGAATGCCTAAAATTCAGAGAGGACATTCAAAAATATTTAAGGACTGAATGAGCATGAAAATGCTTGAATATCAAAAGTAGCAATTCTGGCAAGCAAATTTATAATTTAAGTGGTAACTAAGACACAATTTTGGAATGCTATGACTGCTGTAATACCAGGAAATTTTAATAAACAGCTAAGCAACATGGGTACCTCACCCCTGTTAACAGAAAGGTAAAGGCTCCTGTGGTAAGTCTAACCAAATGCAAGTAGCTGATTATAGTCTCAAGCAAGTTTTTAAAAGCTTCTTCCTTTGCAAAAACTGATCAAGCCACTGCTCTGTTGATAGACCAGATCTGAAGTGAGGTCACCATACATCTGTACCTGTACCTTACCTGCCCTGGTATAGTTAATTTGATCTAGCACAGGAGTGCTGCAGTCAGTCCTTGTGACCTATACATGAGGCACATTTTTTTTTTAGTTTCACAAAACTAATTTCTGCAATTCTTTTGTGGGCAATTTTACATTTTTAAAATTTAATAACAAGCTTTGCTTTTTATCACAGGATCCTGGACCCTTTCACTGCCTGAAAATAGTCTAGTTTATTTTGCATAAGGCCACGTTGGCATAAAATCTTATCAATAACCTTTATTAAAATTTGTTCAAATTAGTATTGCCTAAGAAATGGTAATCTAGCTTGCTAATTCTGAAATGTCAGAGTAATATCCACTTTTAGTAATGTAGGGGTACAATGTTTAAATGGCAAGGGATTGCAGAGATGACGATGACCACACAGTAAAATGACCTTTTCAAAGAGAGTTCAGTAAATGGGCATATATGTCTCAATTACAGCTAGTATCAAATTTACTGTCATAATGCTTTACCCTTCCAAAGTGAAAGAGTGATGTTTTGGTTCTCATAGAAGAAGACCATTTTGATAAAAAGTCTTATGTTAAATTTAATAAAGAAATTATTTGTTCAATTGAGGTGTCTTCTAATCATGGCTTATCATCAAACAAACAAACAAACAAACATGTAAAGCAACACCACCCAAAAAACTCAGTGTATTTCAGACAGTAAGAACACATACCTGAAACACTTCTTTCACTTTCCTTTCTGGCTTCAAAGTTAAAGACTTTTTCTTCAAGGAATTGGATAGACTCCAAATCTTTCTTTCCCTTGTCATTATTTGGTGTTTCAAGGAAGACAGCAGCACCAACTGCAGAAGAAATCCCTAATTACAGACTGGAGCAGGTACAGTATACATTCAATCTCCAGAGACCCTATCCGCAAATTTCAGTGAGTTTATTTTATTTATTTATTTTATTTATAAGGGTAACTAATTTGCCCTATATAAAATTTTCCTAAAGAAGAGCAAAAAGATAAAGAAGATGCCTTGCTTGAAGCCAGCAAACAGAGAAAAGATACATCTACTTAATTTGTCTAATTCAAAGCTAGAGACAAAACTATTGCTCCACAAAACCAGTGAAGTAATTTTTTTTTATCATTGGCATATTTTCCTATTATCAGAAAATTATAACTAAACTGTAAAGTCAGCTATAAAGAAAGGGTTCCCAAATCAATAACAGCAGTAATTTAGTGAAATTAGAATGTAGCATCTCATTCACACAGAGACAAATTGAAATATCTTTATTTCCAAATGCTTCAAATACTGCTTTATTAACCTCATTATTTTAGTATCAAATGAGCAGGCTCTTATTTGAAATATGCTTCTAGAACACATTGTAAGAATCTCCCAACATATAGCCAGTGATAATCTGCATAAGAAAAATAAGTACATCAGAAGAACACAACAGCTCATTTGTATTGCAATAAATACAAAAAGTAACATGAACAAAAAATGTGTGCTGCTCAAAACTACCTGGGTGTAACACAGAGGTACTACTGGCTGTTCACTTCCCAAATCTGCTGATTCTTGTGACTGGACAGAAATTCCAGCTTGGCTCTAAGTGTGCCTTGGGTATATTTGTGATCTGAGAAGGAATGGATGAAAATCAAAGATATCAAATTAAGAATGGTCAAGCCTCTTGTGTTTGCTTTGTGTGAGGATTAGTTTTACGACTCATTCTTTTGGGCTACATCACAAGAGCAATTGCAATAAAAAGTACAAACATTGAGAAGTATTTAATCTGAGATGTACTTCTAAAATAGATTTTTAGCTGTGCTGAACCTAATGAATCCTGTCTAGATCTACAGAGACATTATTATGTGTGCCATTTTCTAGTTATATTTTGATTAAAGGTTATATAGAGAAATGCAAAGTAGGATGCTAATTCATTGCCGTTTAATTAATTTAATCCCTAAGAAGCTGAAAGCAATTACTGGAACAAAAATTGAAGTGCTATCTTTACTACATGCTAATAGAAAAAAGGAACTTTTCATTTAATAATTCCTGAATTTATGGTTCTGCCCTGCCTTGACCTTATGACACAAGAGGAAATCCTTCTTTACCACCTTCCCCACCCAAAGTTTTTGGCCAGAATGATTTGTGATACATTCTGGGTGATGCTGTAGAAGAAAGAAGACCATGTGAGAGTTACTAGGGGAAGGCTGCAGCAGAGCATTTTAATCAGGAGCTCTAGCCTCCCACTGGTGTACAGTGTGGATGTCAGAACTGGGATGCAAACTAGTAACAAACGGCACAACCTTGTTTTCCTCTGCTTTTCAACAGCAACTGTGCCAGCATATAAATGGATAAGCCTTACCACCTTTAGCAATTAAAAAAAAAATCCACACCCATAGGCCTCTCAAGATACTTTTTTTTCCTGAGCAAGTATTCTTAAAAAATTTAGCATTTTATCACACTTTTGCCTCAGCAGTGAATGAAAATGGGGTCAGCCCCCACAATGGCAGAGCCTTCTGGGCTCACTGAATGATCTGCTTGACCTCTCCAGTATTAACCTGGATATTTAAAACAACAGGTCAGTAAAATATTACCCAAGTATTCTTTTAAACTTTTTAAATCCAGAAAAGCTGTAATCATATCAAGGCTCTCCTATCTTACCTGCAGTAGTTGCAGTACCAAATCCGTCCTGATTTTTTCAAGTGTAACATTCCTGCTGCCTACCCTACATTTTTTCTTATACCTCCTTCATGTGTAGCACAGTTACTCATGCAGTCTTCCTGAGAACAAGCTCCCACTGTAAGCTATGACTGACCTATCTGAGCAATTTCAAGCACCAATTGGTTGAGCTTTTATTATCAAACCTGACACTTGGTGCCTACCTGCATATAAGTTTTGGACTGGAATTTTGATTATTTGTATCAAGAGCCTTTCTCAACAGACAACTCTCTTGCATAAGCAGTAAAACCATAAAGGTTGAAATATAACCAGTTTCCATGGATGGAATTTTTAAAACTAATTTTTATACATTAAAAAGGTACACATTGATAGAGAAACAAGATTCTCAGACAACATATTTAATGGCATTTCAACCAGGCATGCTGTTGGTGAAACAAAGTTCTGCTGCCATATCATCCTCCGCTTTTTTTTCTGACTTTGGGACATCTCTTCTGAGCTGAGATAAATGTGAGGCTTAGCAGTGAAATAGTCCGGGAATTTTGGTATGGCATTAAAGCTGGTAAGCAAAAAACCCACAAAAACATGTAAAAGAGGTTATTTTAGCACAGGTTACTCAGTCTGTTTCTGAAGTTACATCAGAAACCTCAGCCTTCAGTTAAGCTGAACAAATATGAAGTAGTTGCCTCATATATTCCATCTATGACAGTCATCCATTTGGGAAAAAGAAAGCTACTAAAATAAAACCTAGACCTTCAAAACCAGAAAGATTGCTTCTGTGGCTCCTTATAGAAATTCCTGTTCTTTTTTCCTGTGGCCTTTTATTAATGAGTCTTTGAAGGGGAAGGTGCAGGTGAATGATACAAGGGATAGTGAGTGGAACAACATGGTGTAGCAAGCCTAACAAGCAGTGTTTGTTTGTAAAAAAATAATCACAGCATTTGCCTGAACAAAAGAAATCAGCAAAGTCAGAAACCAAAGCAGGACTGAAGGTAAGATGCTCCTGCAGCTAGGTTTCCTGCAAAGAAGTAATGCTGGTATGAGTTACTGCAACAAAATAATTTTTCTTACAGGGAGAATTGAAAGAGAAAAATAGCAGACAGAAAAATAGCAAGACAGAAGGAAGTTCTCTATTATAATCTTCAATAATAATTTTTTTAAAAATTAAAGGTATGAAAACGTAGGATCTTCATATAAATCTACTCACCTTTCTCAACATTCTTTCTCTTTAAGACTATACTTCTTGACTGATCAAGCATTACAAAACAATGTGGGAATCACAAGAGGCCATGCCCTTGTGATTTACACAGTGCATGAAGAAGAGCAAGTTCTTAGTTTATGGAAGCTGATTGAGAAATATAACTTCAAAAAGTTGAACCAGTCATCTGTGCAGGAGAAAGTAGCCATGGCCCCCTGAAGTCTTACAGAATTTGGGGATTGTCTGGGATTGTCTCAAAGGGATGGCTGCTGGCAAGGTGGAGACAGTACGGACTAAACTTCTGAAAGAAAATCTTGACTATTGGTGTTATTTCTGAAACAAAAGGTTTGGAGGCAAGCCTTTCTTCTAGTGATCTGCTGTCTCAGGTCATACAGCAATATTCTGGAAATGGACTGACCAGTTCAGAATCTGCCAAACACACAAAGAGGAGTCACCCTTGCCTGTAAAAATGCAGGCTGACATTGTCTCTGGATATGGCTATTCCCAACATTCGTGTGTGTGTTGGTTTTGCATGGCCTGGTCTTTGGTAGCAGCAGGGGGCATGGAGATGGGTTCTGTGAGAAGCTTCTAGAACCTTCCACCATGTCTGGCAGAGCCAATCCCTGATGGCACTGAAGATGGACACACAAAGCCAAGGCTGAGCCAACTAGAGATGATGGTAATGCCCCTGTGATAACATACTTAAGAAGATATTAACACAAAAGTAGGGGGTGCAGTTTTAATTCTAGTTCTAGTCAGAGAAAAGGAGGAGGGGAGAACATGCGAGGCACCAGGGTCAGTGGAGAAGGTAGAGGAGGAGCTGCTCCAGGCACCGGAGCTGGGATTCCCCTGCAGCCCGTGGTGAGACCGTGGTGAAGCAGCTGTGCCCCTGCAGCCATGGGGATCCACAGGGGATGCCGAGATCCACCCACAGCCCGTGGGGGAGATGCCAATGCCAGAGCAGGTGGATGCCTGGAGGAGGCTGAGGAAGACACACTGGAGAGAGGGGGCACTGATTCCAGGCTGGAGCAGCCTGTCCTTGGAGGAGTGCACCCCATGGAAGAGTGACCCACGCACAGCAGTTTTGGGAGGACTGCTGCTCCTGAGATTTGGAGCCTTGGGAAGGGACCCCACGGCCTGACAGGGGAAGGGCTCCTCTCCCTGAGCAGCAGAAGAAAACCTCGGGTGAACTGACCAAAACTCCTGTGCCCTGCCTCCCTGCTCTTATTTTTAAAGGCTTATTTTACTTCTCATTATCCTACTCTGATTTTGTTAGTAATAAACTCACTTTGTATCTCTTAAGTTGAGCCTGTTTTGCCCTTGGAACATTTTCTCCTGGTCCTTATCTCAACTCACCAGCCCTACGTTAAATTTTTCTGTCCTTTGCCCAGCCGTAGCAGAGGAGGGTGAGTCAGCGGCTCTCGTGGGTGCCCGGCACTCGGCACCCACAGTGTCAAACCACGACAGTGTGACACACGCTGCCCCACCAGGCCCTGGCACTGGGGACACAGGGAGGGCAGCGGCTGGCCCGTCATGGGAAAAGCGACAGGCATGGGAAGATCCCGAGGGCAGACGAAGAGGGAAAGGACGGCGGCAATGTTCTGTGGGAGCAGCGCAGGTGCTGCCCAAGCGCCAGCAGTGCCGGCCGACAGGAGAACATCTATCTCTCGAGGCTGCCAACCACAGCGTTAAACCGTGGAAACAACCGCTGCCTGGGGAATGGCGACCCTTCCAGGGGGAACGCGCCGCGGGGAGCGCAGGAAGGAGAGCTTCCCGCATCCCCCGCGGCTGGCGGGGGCGGGAACCCGGGCGACAGGGAGAGTCCGCGAGCGGACGCTCCAAGAGAGGAGCCGGACAGCAGGAAATGTGAGGGGACGCGGCCGGAGCGGAGCCGGGCGGGAGCCGGAGCTCCTCCCGCGGGGCGGGGCCGCAGCCTGCCGGGCTGCGGCGGGCGGGCCGCGCCGGGAGCGCGTAAGTGACGCAGCGTTCCCGGAAGCCGCCCGGAGCTGAAGGAAGAGCGGCTGAGGAGAGGGTAGGGGAGGCAGTCGGGTTCTCGCCGCGGCTGTCGGTGGGCTCGGCGGAGCACTCCAGCTCCATCCCACTCTGCTTCCATCCCTTCCTGTCCCATTCAATTCCGTTGCCTGCCGGGGGCCATGTCGCTCTTCCAGTCCGCCCTGGACTTCCTGGCGGGCCCCGGCTCCCTGGGAGCCGCCAGCCGTGACCAGAACGATTTCGTGGGGCAGACGGTGGAGATGGGCGACATGAAGCTGCGCATCAAGCGGGTCATCGCCGAGGGTAAGAGCGGGCGGCAGGGCCGGGCCGTGCGGGGCGGACGCGGGCGCAGCGGGGTGGGGATGGGCTTTCCCGCGGGCCTCCTGCTCCCGTTTTCCCCGTCTCCTGTTGCTAGACCAGGAGGGTTTCCTCCCTGGGAGGCCGCGCCCGGTGGGGGCGGGCGGGCGGCGGGCGGGGCGGTTCCGGCCTCTCGGGAAGGGCTGGCGGTGTCCGTGCCGAGCCGGTGTCCCCAGGCCCGGGGGTCGCAGCAGTGCTTGGTATTACTGTCCCGCCTCAGGAATAGCCAACCAGTTGTGTTGTGGGGCCGTTTCTTCGCTTGCTTCATGGTTTAAAATGCCTTCACCACATTACAGAACTCAGAGGAGTTTGTAGCCTGTCACGGTCTTTATAACCTACCCAGGACCTCATGAAAATTCTGGATGGCATTTTTTGCATTTTTTTTTTTTAACTCAATATATAATATGCCAAACATGCAAGGTTGCCTCTGTTGTTTGGGGTAGATTGGAAGACTATGGAATGCAGGAAATGTGTTTGCTTTAAACACGTCTGTCAGGAGGCTGGTCTTACTGCGCACATAGACTTTGCTGGAGTACGGGGAGTTAAATATCTGGGCAGTTTCCAGTTTAAGTGAAGCTTTGGGTAGGTAGCCTGGCACACAGCTCGTTAATCTATTTTAGAAAAAGTGATACATTTGATACATGCAAATTACTTAGATATTAGAAGAAGTTTGGATTGTCTTAATGCTTGTGATCAGAGAAAATACTTTATTTTCTCCTGCAGAGGAACCATTGAAGGCTACTCTCAGAAGACTGAAATGTGGACTTTTCTATAGTTCTGCAGTTAAATATTTTATTAACTTTGTAGAGATGGTTGATGTTATTTAGGTTAAATACCTCAAAACTCTATTTAGAGCTCCTTTTGGTTTGGAGTTTCTTTCAGTAGTTTCTTCTTGTAATTACCTGATACTAAGTAGTTTTCTGTTGAAATCTTGGTGATTAGCATAGAAGAAAAATTTGGTTAAAATTAGGTACTTCAAACCATTTGCAAGCTACTTATAAAATTTTTGATCTGTAAAAGAACAACAGGTCTTCACTGCTTTATCTTCTTAAAGGCCATACTTTGTTGCTTGAATGCTCAGGCACTTTTGACATATGATCTTAGAGAAAACTTGGCAGTTTCTTATGTAGTTAGTTGCATTTTAAACAGCACTAGATGACATGTTCTCCTGTTCTGCCTTCAGCCTTTACTTGCAGCTTCTTTACAGTCAGAGTTGTGACTGAAATGTAAACACCGAGTAGGATGTGAATGCTAAAAGAACTGTCTGTGCTGCTGATACTGTAAAATTCTTGCCAGCAGTGACCACAGCAGTTACTGAAGGACAAAGGAAAGTTAAGTCTGGAAGCTATTTTTGAGGCATATATACTATTTGGTTCTTGGTTCTGGAGCGGGTATTTTAATACTTTACTTTGACAGCAGTCTACTGTTTTCCAGAATATGACACAGGCATTGTAAAATGTCAGGGGAAAGATGCCAAGTTAGATGACTTAAAGCAAATGGAGACATGCTTTAACTCTACAGTTCTGTACAATTTCCCTGTAACCATTGCTTTGTGTTCCATGTTTGTCTCAGTGTTATGTATTTATTTTATGTTGTTTTCTTTCCTTATTTTGCTAACTGAAGTTGGGCTAGCTGCTTGCTTTTTCTGGAAAATATAATTTTCTAGCCAATGTAGCCGGTCTAAAAGAGCCCTTGCAGTATATTGAGCATAAGGGTAAAACTCATGTAAAATACAGAAATCCCAGCCTCTCCTGTGATCTTCACACTTGAATTTGTCTGTAGTGTATAGTTTAATTTGTTGCTCAAATTGCATTTATCTTTCAACTCTGGACATATTGTGGCACCATCTGATACATGGATCCACAACTGTGGCTTCCATGTATTCCCTTGCATGGTTACAAATATGGGATCTGTTTTTCTTCCAGGTCAGTTCTTTCATGCCAGATTCCCTTCTGGAAAGTCAAGTGCTGCTTTCTGAATCTGGATTTCAAATCCATGGTGAACTGCGTGTCATCTGCCAGTGCAGGCTTTTCTGTAGGCTCATACGCTCAGCTTTGTAGCTGGTGTGAACAGTGCCGGTGGTTTAACATTGCCCAGTATCATGTGGTAGCTCAGGTTCAGTTGTTCCCCTAGACCACAACTCCTTCTAGCTCTGTAGTGTGCAGCAGTGCTGGTGCAAATCCATGTTTGGCTGTGCTCTAGGCTGAGAGTTGTTGCACAGGTTGCTTGGATGCATTTTCCTGGTTGCTTCACAGAGGTGTTGTGCTGGGGTAGGACTGGGCTGATTGAAAATACGGTGTGCTGCTGCAGGAGGCTGACAGTAACCTGTGAGGGATGAGCTGGTGATGATCTCTTTTGCTGATACTACCTCTAAATGCAGGAACAGACCAAGTGTGTCACAGACTGGGCTTCTAGAATATGGTATCCTGTTTTTTTTTCTTAATTGGACATTTCAGTAGCTCACTGCCAAGATTTTAGAGGACTTTGGTGGGGGCCTTTACGTATAATCCCTTCTTGATCTTGGTATGATGGTGGCTTCAGGTGTCCTGCTGTTAAGCACACAGACCCCCACTTTAGTATTACTTCAGTAAAATAGTCACAGATTTCCTGCCTAATTAGTGAATACTGTTGCTTCTTTTGTATGTGAGACTAAACAATTTAGAATAAACCAGATTGCGTGAAAAAACGTGGAACGAGCAAGTTCTGTAGCACACGTTTAACAACCATTCTTCATGTGTAATGAAATCTTATGCTTCCTTTGCGTAACAAACATTGATAAAAAAGCACACAAGAAGAGAAACATGATGAGAAAAAAAGAATGCATTATTCAATCTGTTTGATCTGAGTCTAAAGCTTTTACAATAATTTAAATAAATTTAAAAATTAAAAAAAAAAATTCCTTAGTCAGAAAGATACCAATAGGCTACAGACTTAAATGGGTGCAGACTTTAACACTTTTTTGCACTTAAAAATAGATGTCATAACTTGAAGCCATATAGGTAGGTTGTCATAACAATTTGTTACAAGCTGTTTTATGTCAACGTGAAACTTCTGTAATTAAAGCGACTTTTGTTTTCTTTACTTCAGGGCTTCCTCAGTATTTTGAGTGTGAACAGACAGTGTTACAATTTGCCAAGCTTATAGGAACAATTCTGTGGTCTCTGCAACTACTAGATTCATAGGCTAATGATAACCTAATTAAGTCCAGGTTTTTGAGTGGATTTATTTTGCAAACCTCTAGCAGCAGAGTATCTGTGAACACTGTTAGTTTTATTTGCTGACAGATAAGGGAAAAAAAGATGATTCCTAAAGAACAACTAAAGCATCTGATCTAGCAGCTGTCCAGCTTCCATTTTCTTCACTGTAAATGTAGACAATGTTTTCAACATGGTGCAGAGCAGTTCTGTTTTGTAAAGTTGTTGTTTCTTAGCTGCAGCAAGTCGTGCTTGCAGGGGAGCTCTCAAAGTTTGAGGATATTCTACCTTTCTGCTTCTCAAGGGTGTGGGAAAATGTACAGATCTTTAAGTTTGGGCCATCCTTCATTCTTGAGGCAGTTTCATCATGTTACTAGGACTTGCAGTAGACACAAATACATGAGTGGACTTCAAAAAAAACCCCTTGTGAATCAATGCTTCGCAGCAATACAGAGCGTCTTTTCTGTTTTGATACTCTGATAGAAAAGCTTTCAATTAAACTGCACTATAACTTACATTCCAGGCTAGAATTGCAGTGTTTCAATTAAGCTATAGTTGAAACATAAACCACTGAAAGTTGATATGGAAACAAATTTGGTCGGTATTTGGGAGGGGAGTAGACTAGTCATATCAAATAATTGCAAACAGGAAGCTACTCACACCCTCACCTTCTCAAGACTAGTTAAGTGTGTAGTGAAACAGTGAGTGAATTACAGTAGCAATTACACTTATACTGTTATGATGTACTTGATGTCCCTATTTTGATGCTTCTCTAGCTGTCATTTTACTGAAGCTGCTTATCTGAAAAAATAATTTTTGAAGATGTGTAAAAGAGGGGCATGATAAGAAAAGAGCAGTTTAAAATCCAGTTTGATGTGTAAATACTGTGAAGTTATTCAGTGTTATGTGACGCCTAGGTTTGACTTGAGAGAGAATCCAAATCTCTTGGTTGGAAAAGCAAGGGTCTTCAAATCTCTGTAAGAGAGTGTTGAAGTACTGACAGGAGCACTGCCTGAGGCCTGTGGTGGTGCAAGGATAAGTTTAGAGTGCCTGCTAGTAAATAAAGCAAACGAGGTAGAGTTAGTTCCTGATTTTCTTGAGATGGTGTGGTGGTCTGTAGTGAGCCTTGATGTGTGAGAGCTTGTGTCTACAGAAAAGAAATAAACCCAGTTTTCTTCTGCTGTAATTTCTGAACTAGGAAATACTATCTGAGATGACCTTGGAGGGCTTGGGCTGTCTTCTGAGAATGGGGCTCTAAAATGCCTCAGCAATGCAAAACCAGTCTCTCTGGGCAATAGCTGGGATGGGTGTGTACATATCTCTACACTGGTGATCTGTATGGGGGATGATTTTGCTGATACAGAAATCCTCAGAAAACTGTCTTAATACCATCTACAAACATATATATGAGTTGAAAAAATGAGTGAAAACACCCCAATGTAAATTTATTCTTTAGACACCCCTAGAAGCTGTTCTTCTCTTAACTTCCATTTTACCATTTGCCTCAGTTAGATCTGCTGTGTGTTTGTTGAAAGTGTTTTTAATTTTTTTTTTCTGAATGTTTGCAAAGTATATTGGTCAGAGGGCTCGGGGTAAACTATTATGGCAGAGGAGAAATTTTGCCAGTAAACTTGTCCCCGTGTTTGTTGAAAGTGTTTTTAATTTTTTTTTTCTGAATGTTTGCAAAGTATATTGGTCAGAGGGCTCGGGGTAAACTATTATAGCAGAGGAGAAATTTTGCCCTTGTCCCTACTGAGGGTATATTAAAACTGCTTTAATAGACTGCTTCTTCAGTGGAGTTAGCATCAAACTGTAAATGAAACTGCTTTTAAGAATGAAGCAGTAGGACTAGTTTTACTTTTTGTTTAAGAATTATGTTCACTAATAACAGATGGCTTAAAAAAAAAGTTAGAAGTATCTTTGCAACATGCTCTAACTCCTTTGGTATCCCAGAAAATCCATGGAATTAAATATTTCTGCTATAATGCTGCAGTAATAGTAGTAAACCAAACACTACATGTAATGAGCCAAGTTGTACGGAGCAGAATTCTGTTCAGGTAAAAGAGTGAAAACAACAGAATGGGAAACTTATTTGACACTGGTGTTTTGAGAGGGGCATAGTTGTAAAGGCAAGCTTGTAGGCCTCAGCAGTTGGATTCTCTGTAATGCAGGTTCAATGAAGTAGAATTTAACCAGGCATGATACCATTGGCTTTTCTCTGAAAATATGGAAAGTTTAATGAACTCCATTCTGTTTAGCATTTCAGTACTTGATAATAAGGTGCAATCACTGAAATAGAAATACGTATTTTAAGCTAGTTATGTACTGTCAAACTTCTGCTACCTCAGTGAGGTTTGCACAGTGCTCTTGAGCAAAGGGAAGTGTTTGAGAAAATAGTTCGACAAAATGAATTGGAAGAGAAATATTTTATGAAATAACACATTGCAATTTGGTAACAATATTACCATTATGTGTGTAATGTATGCTTCAGTGCTTGAAAATGCTTTCTGACAGGACAGTTATCTTAAAAACAGGAGGTGTTTGTTTAGCAGTTATCTTCCTTAGTTATTTCTGTTTTTTATACCAAGTGTTAGCAGTGTAATACCAAAAATATTAATTGAATTTATCAGGTAATTTTGGTGTCCTGTATTTTGGTTTTATAAGAACCTTTTTTAAAAAAATGGCTTCATAAGAAATCTGCATAGACAGACTTAACAAAATGCAGGAAAGTAACAAAGTCAGTGTGCTCTTTGCTTATGTACAAGAAAGGAATGGAATATCTGAACTCTTGCTGAATATCAGCAGTGTTGACCAGATGCTGAAAAATGTGTGCTTAGTACATTTAGAAATGTATCTAAATTCATGTATTGATTCTCTTAGACTAAAGAGAATTATGTACCTGAATATTGAAATTAAAAGTGACTAAATGTGCCTTCTTCTTGCAGGGGGTTTTGCTTTTGTCTATGAAGCTCAAGATCTTGGAAGTGGTAAAGATTATGCTTTGAAGGTAATAGTAATTTATTTCACTATAGGATTCTAAGATGTGCTTGATATTTCAGCTTGATATTTTAGTGTGACAATTAATCCTTGATGTATGCCAGTGAGCAAGTAACTTGGAAAAATGCAGTGTATTAGTGGTGTTTGTAGCCCACTGTTTAGAATGGTTATTCCAGTTAGAACCCAACACTTCATATTTAGGTGACAGAGAGGGGAATTGGTCTTTTAGGTGCTACTGGTCTTTATTTTTTCATTTGGTGTAGAAAGTCATTATCCAGTCCAAAATATTTTGATGCACGGGTAACAGAATATTTCATAGTTACCTGAAGTGGAGTACAGGCATCTTTTTCACTCGTCAGAAGAAGATTTAGCCTACCTTCTTACTTTAAGAGTAAATTTCCTTAGTATTAAAAATAGTGCTCCACACTTTGACTCATTGTTTAAACATTTGGCCTGGTACTTTTTAGAGACAGTTTTCTGCATTTTTGATTTCTAGAGGCTTCTGGTAATCAGCTGTAAACAGGGTATTTGTATGAGGGGTGGGAGAGGTAAGTTGACAAGATACCACCAGTAATAACTTTGGTTTTTTCCATTTCATTCCACATCCTACAGTAACAAAATACGTGACCAAAGCCATATACTGTATGTGTTCAAAAGGTCCTCTAGAAATATCCCCATTAAAAAATAACAGGTAAAAGTTGAACCCTTACTATACTTCCTCTGTTCTGTAAAACCGGTGCTTTTGTAGAGAATGCTCAAGCTGCTTGTAGTCATATGTTAACTGCAAATCCAGGTAATACTAGAAACAGTAATGCTTAATTTTGCTACCGATTACACAAGTACCATTGAAAAAGCCTGCCTACATAATCTGGAGGAGTTTAGTCTAGAATGAGTTGAAGGTTGTTGCTGAATATTTCAGACAGAAGGTGACTCTTTCCATGTTAGGTCACAAAGCTGTAGCCAGGAGACTTCAGTGCTTTATATATCAACTATAGAACTATCAAAACAATTACTTTAAAGAGTGGCAAAAGTTACAGCTGCTCAATTATCACTAAACCTGAATAGTCCAAGTAACTGGAAAATTGGGTATTATTTATGAGAGAATGTCAAAACATACAATAAGCCAGTTTTGTTTACTGCCCCATTACAGTTCCTTAGGTTTTTGACTACAGTTTATCCTTCATATTCTGTGAAAAACGAAATCTGTGCATTGTTACTCTAAGTTTCAGTAACTCTATCTTCTCAATTATTTTGTTTTTTTTTTCACAGCGATTGTTGTCTAATGAAGAGGAAAAGAACAAAGCCATCATTCAGGAAGTTTGTTTTATGGTATCCTTTTCTGTAAGATATTTAACTGCCTGGGATTTCTGGGTAACAAAAGATGGCTGTACAGATTTTTCTTCATGCTATGCAGTGCCTAAGAGGACTGACATTCTGCAGGTCGGGGTTTGTGATTTGTCATGAATCAACATCCAGAAAGTTCAGTTCTTCAAAAATTGCGGTTATACAATGTGTGCAAATAATTTTTGTAACTAGTGAAGGATTTGCCATGTACTTTTAGCAAGAAGTGACATTCTTATTTGGCCTTACTTGCAGCCCTGTGAATGACATCAAGAGACCTTTTGACTTCACATGATACTTAGATTTTAAATAATATTCCCTCACGTGCACTGGATTTATTGCTCTTTGCTTTTATGCTCAATGTTTATTAATTTCTGCTTTAGATACATCTGGCTGTAAGAAGTAGTGCTAGCTGTTAAGGAATAAATTTCAGTGGACTAACGTGCATTGGAAACAAGCAGATGTTTCTCAGTGTCCTTGCTGTCCTCTTTATTTTCAGTTATGTCAGATAGTAGGGTATAATGTAATCTCAGTGTGTTTTGAATCCTTGATTTTACTAAATTCAATATTTTCTCCCTGGCCTGGCTCCTCTTGGGCCCTCAGTTTGTTTCAAGAGTCAGCTATTCAGCTGTGGTATGCTGATGTGTTCCCTTCGGAGTGTTCAGCTTGAATTAATTTTGAATTAGCAGGCAAACCCACTGATCCTAATTTAAACTACTCAAACATTTATTTTCATGGTTGCTGACATGATTGGCAAAATCTTAGCCTAAACACCATTTATGAGACGTACGCTTCCTAGACAGAGTACCATAGCGCTACACGTTTTCTATCTTTGGCATTATCTTGCCAAGAGTGAAGAGCTCAATGTTCTTTGAATGTTTTTCACAGCTCGGAGTCACTAAAGCAGATGTACAACATGATGAAGGGTTACTTGTTGCTAACTTTCTGAGATAAGACTGTGAAGTGCAGTTAATTTCTAGAGCTCTGAATAGAGGGTTGTGGGAGAGATGCATAAGATCAGATTATTATGAATTGTGTGGATCCAACTTGCCGTTTTTAATAGCTTTGTTCTACTTACAAAGTTTTGTTCTACTTTGTTCTACTTTGCTTTTCTCTCTTCAGACTTGGTGAATGCATCCTATAAGTAGATTGTTTGTCTCACAGCACGAGTGTCAGTGTTTGCACAGACAAGCATAGTGCAACATAACTTCCGCTGGCAGGAGCTGAGGTCACTTACACTGTACTCCCCATAACATAGCTCAAAAATGATACCTCAAGTTTGTGAACTGAAAGTGAAACATGATAGAGGTTTTGGCATGAAAAATTATTACTAGTGATGGGAGGGTAAGTTCCTTGCCCTTTTAGACCTCTAATTGTTTTGAACTCTATTTTAATTACTTAAAATAGAAGCATGGCATACTTAATACTTCTTTGGGAAAGATAGGTGAGGATACGATAGCCCTTTCTTGATCAGCCATCTAGAGAAGCAGCTGATAATTAGAAGATGTCCCTGCTACTCCTTCTAGGCACTCATTGTCAAAAGACAAAAAGAACTATACCTGTTACTGAGTCCAGTTTCTTCTGAGCCATAATCATAAGGATTTTTAATTTTTTTAAAAGTTTTTTATTAAATTACCTTAGATTTCTTTCTCAGATTTCTTACAGCTGAGACATGTATTTCCCTGTTTTGCTTAGAGTATTGATTGCAGCTACTATGCTTTCTGTGGTTTTAAGCTAACATTTCAAATGAACTGCTGGATGCAATAGTATCAATGAACTTGGGAGTCATCTTCCTTGAACATGTTATCTCCAGAAAAAACTTTCAGGTCATCCCAACATTGTCCAGTTTTGCTCTGCAGCATCTATAGGAAAAGAAGAATCAGACACGGGGCAGGGAGAGTTTCTTCTGCTTACAGAGCTGTGTAAAGGTAAACTTTATTTCTTTTCCCAGCAGTGCACACTTCTTCTGGAAGCTGTTTTGCACAGGTTGCTTGTTAACTTAAAAGCTTGGAATGACTGTAGAAGATAGCATGGTTCAGTGGAGCTAGAGTTAAAATTTATCTTTTATAGGATAAAGATCATGGTTTTTTAGACTACAGTTTAACCTTGTCTTAAATATGAGGTAATCATTAAGTTTTTTGTGTTTGAGACTAGTCAGAGAAAGGAAGAGTAGGAGTAGTTCCTTAGAGCACTCTTTTTCTTGTCATTGTAATCAGTGTGAACTTGCCATTTTCAGAAAATCTGTTTAATACAA
Organism: Passer montanus; assembly: GCF_014805655.1. Taxonomy (NCBI): domain Eukaryota; kingdom Metazoa; phylum Chordata; class Aves; order Passeriformes; family Passeridae; genus Passer; species Passer montanus. The sequence goes on along the minus strand of NW_024370152.1, from coordinate 1,645,872 downwards.
CTCAAGATTGTAAGTTGTTCTTGAGAAGGGTCTATTTGTGTCAAGCTTTCAGAATTTGCAGTGTTCTCTGTCTGCTTATGCAAATTTCTCTCACTTCCTGCAGGACAGCTGGTGGAATTCTTAAAGAAAGTAGAATCCAAAGGACCTATCTCTTGTGACACAGTTTTGAAGATCTTTTATCAGACCTGCAGAGCAGTGCAGCATATGCATAAGCAGAAGCCTCCTATTATTCATAGAGACTTAAAGGTATGTTACAATATTTAAATAAAGGCTGAACTTTTGAACAGCAAATGAGCCTATTGGGCTGGATCAGTGTTAAAAATTATTCTTGAGCATAGAGCTTAGATCTATTGCCTTGCTGTAACTGTTGAGTGTGGAGGTCATCACTGAAATACTTGCATCTCTTCAAACAACTTCTCCTTGTGCTTGCTGTTTAGAAACTGCTTGTAGTCTATCTGAAACAAGCTGGCAGAAAAGTAGTGTATCATGTTTTACTAATTGAGTTAGCCTGTGTATTTTGGTTTTGATAAAATATTCAGTTACAACTAGTGAAGTGCAGTTCTGGGTTAAGCAGGTGTCTTAATAGAAGAGGTAAAGCTTTGAAGGAGAAGAATATTGAATTATCTGTGAAGGATTACATTGCCATTAAGAATGTGTAGTGATCTGTTACTTTTAAAACTGGTAACTTGCATTGTACTTCAGTGCTTGTTTTAAATTTGAATTATAAAACTTGGTATGTATAATTCAGGTTAGATTTTGTTTCTTAGGGGTTTTCTGGTTGTTTTTTGTTTGTTTGGTTATTTTTTTAATTAATTGGCCTTTACCTAGAATCTATAGGCTTATGCTGTACAAATTGTTCTGTCCTTAGGAGCTTTGGAGATTTGAAAGGACTTACCTGGGTTTGAATTTTGTATTTTGAAGACAGGGGTTCACCTTTACCTATCCAATATGCCTTAGATGAAGAAGCCCTCATCATCAGTGAGATTCTGCTGTGCTATGAATAGATCTGAATTTTCCTTAGCATAAAAACATAAGACAGAGGAGATTTTTATTCTTGGAACAGTGTCTAAATTTCACACATGTCTTTCCAGCCTGATGTGATTTCATTTAATATAAAACTAGGAAAATTTGTTCCTCCTTAAGTAAGCATGTACTCGATTACTTTGGGAAAAGGCAAATATGACCACTTCTAGAAGTAAGTGTGTTAATTATTTTCAACATTCAATGAAAGCTTTGATGTTAGCTATTAATATAGCCCATAAATATAAACCTAGCTTTGGTGACAGAGCACTCCTTTTCTGTTTTTTTTTTTTTGCTTGGTGCCATTGAACAGGCTTTTAGGTTGTGTCAAAGACAACTTAACCATTCTTCACCGAAATTTCTATATGCTAGCCCCTAGCTTTTGTAGAAAAGGTGCATCTCTCTTCTAAAAAAAAACCAAAACAAACCCAAAACAACTATTTATAAATAAATACACAATATCTCTCTTAGCCAGCTGCATAGACATTGAGCTAACGCTGTAATTCAGAACTGTTTTTTTCTTCTCAAGGAAGGTATCTTTCTGATAGAGCTAAAACATTGGGAAAAGACAGGAATTTGGTTTTGTGCTGGTCTCATGTTGCAGAGGCTGCAAAACAAGATTAAATGGTTGTTGTGCTGCAAGAGGCAGAGGCATGACTACAGCCAGGAGCCAAATAGGGATCATTTAACTGTGCTACCCTTGTTAGCAGTCTAAGCTAAGAAACTGTTAGCAGCAGCATAGAAAACTATAGGTCAGAGTTTTGAGCCAATTAACTTTGACACCTTTTCCTAACTTTATATAGAGGTACAAATTTTATTTTTCAGTCCTTTTGTGATTATGACTCCAAGTACATCTGCCCAATACTTCTACTCTTTCCTGAAGTTTCTTCCACATTTCAATTAACGATACAGTATGGTTGGAATTTATGAAGAGAAAAAGGCAGGAATAATGGATGATGAGCAATCCAGGCAGCACATGGTTCTCAAATAACTGTTTTCTGTCTCTGCACAGGGTCACAGCTGCTTCTTTATGGGTGTCTCCTAGCAGCCTGCTTCTCTATTAGTACTTCTCTGTTTTTTGCCTATAGCAGTCCTAACCTTTGTCCCATTACAGTTGAGCTAACAGTGCTCAGTTTTATGCCTGAAAACGTCTGGATTCTAAGACACTGCTTGTACAAGTTCTCACTTGAAAAACTGGCCTTTTCTTAGGCTCTAATGAAATTACTTTTTTTTTTTTCCCTGAGATTTATTTCTTGCTCTTTGGAATGTTTCCTCTTCATGGTGTGCTTGGTGCTTCCTTTCAAAACTTGGCTATGTTGCTACTGTATAAAACTAATGTCTGTATGTAATGTCTGAAATCTTCGTTTTCCTGTAGACAATACTGTTGGCTAAAGTGATTAGTTTTTATATGCAGAAGTAAGATGATGTGCATAAAAGCATGTGTGTTAGAACAAAAAGGACATGTTTTTTTAATCTGTTACTTTACATCTTTTTGAAGGTGGAAAATTTGCTTATTAGTAATCAGGGGACAATTAAACTTTGTGACTTCGGTAGTGCTACAACTATAGCTTACTATCCTGACTACAACTGGTCTGCACAGAAGAGAGCAGTGGTTGAAGAAGAGGTGAGACTATTTTAATGTGATTTAATTCTAGTATCAACAGTGGATTAGTTTAACTGTTACTATTAATCTGGTATTAATTTGTGAGACAGCTAAGACAACTGAAGATTTTTTCAGTTAGAGCATTATTTATAAAGCTTTGGCTTTGTGTTTGTTTTGCTAGAGTTCAAAAGCTGTCTGCAGTTACAATCACAGCTTGTGTTCTGTAGCTACATGTAGAAACACTTCAGCATGGTCAGTGTCCATTCTGCAGTCTGCTGTGAAAATAAAAGTAGTTACTAGGGCTTCTTCTGATTGCACTGGACGAGAAATTGGTTGTGCCACACTGATGTCCACCTTCTGATCTGTATTTCCTCAGCTGAATAATCTGTGAATGAGAGGCAAGTCTGCTCAGCAGAATAGAAATGGGCATTATTGCAGTGCCTTGGTCTGCTCAGCAGAATAGGAATGGGCATTATTGCAGAATCTAGCATGCAGTGTACTTTTGAAAACTGCATTTGTTCTTAGTTTAGAATTGAGAGCAATGCTAGTAAATCTGGTGTAGTACATCAGTGGGAGAAATACACTTAAGTTCATGTGCACAACTTCTGACATCACAAGCCCCTGTTTTGCAATCTGGTATTCTTGGAAAGCATCGCACTGATGAAATGATGTTGTACCACTGTTTTGTATAGTCTATGCAAAAAGATGGTAGAAAAGGTCTTTCCAGGTAATCTTATGACCAGAGTTTCTCTTCGGATTTGTCTGCACTGTCATTAATTGTGCTGAGAAAGTGAGAGAGATGCACTGAAGTGTGAATTCACTTATTGGCTTATTGTTGATTTTTGGTATTAGTGTTCCTGTCCATTTTTGCCTCATGTAGAGCAGTCACTTTATGTGCTTTGCTGTTTGGGAGGATTCATGATGATCAATGTTGAGTCCTACTGTTTTCATGTGACCTTATGTCACATGAAAAGCTGTTGTGACTATTGCAGGATTCAGTTGAAGGCTTTTTCCTTGACAAGTGTTTCTGAAATTAATTTTAAAAATGAACATACTATCAATTCTACATGGAGAGCTGTTTCCTTGGTTGATTGCTGTTAAAGCTCATAGTTCAATATTGTTTCAATAATTTCTGTCTTCTCCAGATTACAAGGAATACAACACCAATGTACAGGACACCAGAAATGATAGACTTGTATTCAAATTTCCCAATTGGTGAAAAGCAGGACATTTGGGTAAGAAGACTTTTTTTCTTGCTGCATCATTCTTGCTCATGTCATAGTGAAACTGATTTTGCAGGCTTTGTGTAAGTTTGTTGATTAAATTACTAAAGCACCGAAATAAATGTAGGATGCTGTCTTAGATCAAAATAAACTTAAGTAGTATGGATCCTGTGTCTAAATGTTAAAAGAATGAGATGTACTGTACAAGATTTTTTCCCGGATTAAACTTGACTTCTATTTGGGAGGCAGTGCTGAAATCTCTAACATTCGGTAGAACTGTTGCCTAGTTGGAGCTTGCCACCATAAATCCAGAATACTTAGAGTCCTTAGATTCAAATTCTTGCCTTTCATGCTCTGCCATGCATGTAATCCTGGGACAGCCTATTGCTGAGTTCAAAATGTTATGTCTAGGTATGGAATGTAGCTAAAATTACTGACAGATATCAAGAATTAGAGCAATGCAGAGATCATTCATGCTTTGTGTAGAAAGGATGGTAAGCTGCACGCTTTCACTAAAAAATCTGTAGCGAGAATTAAAGGTAAATAAAAGCTCTACCTTTTCCAGCTGCATAATGTTGCAGTACTGAGGTACTCCCCAGTAGTGTAGCACTTAATGACTTGGTTTGTGGGTTGTTTTTATAAAGGCAAGTGTCAAGCTGTTGAGTTCTTACCTGTATCAGCAGTGTATCAAAAGACAAATTGAGAAAATGTAATTCTGGTGCTTTAAAAGATTTTTTTATGCAATCTTGGAATTCCATTCAGTTTATTAAATTCGTTGCAAGATATTGTGGAAACTCTTGTTCAGTTTGTACAGCTGTTGGTGGCGTCCTTGTGGCATGTGAAGAAACACCAAATAAAATTTTTCTGACCATTTGGTCTCTTCATGTGCATTAAATACTGTCAGCCTGAGCCAGGATCACAGAATCACAAGGTTGGAAGAGACCTTCAAGATCATTGAGACCAACCCGTGCCCTGACACCTCAACTAAACCATGGCACCGAGTGCCACATCCAATCTTTTTTTAAACACATCAAGGGATGGTGACTCCACCACCTTCCTGGGCAGACAATTTCAGCACTTTATTACTCTTTCTGTAAAAAACTTTTTCCTGATATCCAATCTATATTTCCCTTGCTGCAGCTTGAGACTGTGTCCGCTGGTTCTGTCAGTTGCTGGCTGGAGAAAGAGACCAACCCCCACCTGGCTACAGCCACCTTTCAGGGAGTTGTAGACAAGTTGTAAGGTCACCTCTGAGTCTCCTTTTCTCCAGATGAAATAACCCCAGCTCCCTCAGTTGTTCCTCACAGGGCTGTTCCCAGCCCCTCACCAGCCTCGTTGCCTCCTCTGGACGCGCTCAAGCGTCTCAACATTGTTCCCAAAGTGAGGGGCCAGAACTGGACACAGCACTCAAGATGTGTCCTCACCAGTGCTGAGTACAGGGGAAGGATGACCTCCCTGGCCCTGCTGACCACGCTATTCCTGGTCCAGTTGCTGTCACCAGCACCCCCAGGTCCCTTTCTGCCTGGGCACTGTCCAGCCACTCTGCCCCAGCCTATAATGCTGCAGGGGGTTATTGTGGCCAAAATGCAGGACTTGGCACTTGGACTTATTAAACCTCATCCTGTTAGACTCTGCCCATCCATCCAACCATTCCAGATGTCTCTGCACAGCCCTCCTACCTTCCAGCATATTGACACAGACTCCCAGCAAATTTATCATGAAAGACTCAACACCCTCATGCATGTAGTAAAAAATCAGTAAAAATATTGAACAGAACTGGCCCCAGCACAGAGCCCTGGGGGACACCACTGGTGACTGGCCCCAGCTGGATGCAGCACCGTTCACCGCCACCCTGGGCCTGGCCATCCAGCCAGTTCCTAACCCAGCACAGAGTGCTCCTGTCAAAACTGTGGGCCGCCAGCCTTTCCAGGAGTGTGCTGTGGGAGACAGTGTCAAAGGTCTTGCTGAAGTTCAAATAGACAACAAACACAGCCTTTCCTGCATCCACCAGGCGGGTCACCTGCTTATAAAAGGAGATCAGGTTGGTCAGGTGGGACCTGCTCCTCCTAAGTCCATACTGGCTGCATCTGATACCTGGCCATCCTGTAAATGCTGCATGATGACACTCAGTATAAACTGTTCCGTTACCTTACCTGCTACTGAGGTCAGGCTAACTGGCCTGTAATTACCAGGATCTTTCTTCCCACCCTTTTTGTGGATGGGTGTCACATTGGCCAGCTTCCAGTCGTCTGGAACTTCACCAGTGAGCCAGACTGCTGTTAAATGATGGAGAGTGGCTTCACAAGCTCATCTGCTAGCTCTCTCGTCTCCCTGGGATGGATCCCATCTGGGCCCATAGATTTAAGAACATCAGTGGCTCAGCAGGTCTCTGACGGTCTTCTACTGGATAACAGGGGGACCATTCTGCACCCTGACACCATATGCCACCCAGGAGGAGAGCTGTCCTGAGCACAAGCCATCATCTCACTAAGGACTGAGGCAAAGAAGGTGTTAAGCACTTCTGCCTTCTCCTCATCAGCAGTTACTAAGTTCTCTCCCACATCCAGTAGAGAACAAAGGTTGGTCATACCCTTTCTTTTGCCATTAATATATTTGTAAAAACATTTTTTATTGTCTTTTACAAAAGTTTTCAAATTGAGTTCAAACTGAATTTTGGCCTCCCTAACTTTTTTCCTACATGCTCTACCAACCCCCTAAAATACTTTCTGAGATACCTGACCCTCCTTCCAAAGATGATGCATCCTCTTTTTATTCCTAAGTTCCTTCAAAACCTCATTGCCCATCCAGGTTTGCCTTGTTAACATCCAGTCAAAAAGAAAACTAGAAGTGTGTTCAACAAAAGCCTCACTCAAAAGGGCAATTGCAGTTTTGTGGTTTTTTTTTGAAAATAACTGTATATGTTAGTGTTAACATGGTGGTCTCCCCCTGTGTTTTGGGAATATCTGTTTCATTTACCATACCTAAGTTGGACTGTATTGTTCCATATTTTTTCCTTTATGCTTTGGGTTCAATAAAAATATGAAAGTATTTGGCAGTAGAATATGGACCTGTCTCTGGAGGCATAAATGATTTGTAGTTAGTGCCTAGGATAAAAAAACCCAATTTTTCAAAGAAAGCAGGTAGAGTGATTAACACTCTTTGATCTGTGTATTTGTCACTGTGTGAGCTTAAAAACGAAGTCTGTCTTAGAACAGCAGTACAGATGAAAGGTTAGTTGTCAACCACATTGACTCCACAATGGGAATGTGATTAGGTGTCATTATAAGTCCAGAGTTTCTTAGAGTTGCTGACTGCTTCCTGTATGTTTCCTACCTAAGTCTAAAGATCAGAATATAAACACTAAATCCAAATGTTTTAGTTACTTGTTTTCAAAATTAATGTGAATTCCTGAACTCAAATTCAACTGACAGGCTGTTCCTTTTCAAGTGATTTTTCTTCATGCTTGAAAGGCCCTTCATACCCTTTCACTCTCAAAGATTTCTGAAAAGCAAAGGTGTTGACTTCAGAAGTGTTTGTTAAGGAGCAAAATTTCAAAGCTGGGTTCTCCTAGCTGATATCTAGTTAAAAAATTTTAATGGTCCATGCAAGACATACTGCAGCTTTTAATTCAATGTGAGCTGAACAATCTCTTCAGGTTTCATGTAGTTTAATTTGACTTAATTTTACTTCAGTCTAATACCTATGTCATCCTGGAGCTGTACTGTAGAACTTTAGTGTGCTGCTTGTTACCTGAAGACAATCGGGAAAAACAACAATATTTTGTTTAAAACAATCCCACCCCCTCCTTATCCCCTCAATCCACAAATACTGTCTGAACCTCTTAAAAACCCCACTGTCATCCTAAGGAAAATTTCAATTGCTGGTAAACACCCAGTAGCAGGTCAAAAGTTACTCCTAGCTATTTTTGATTGTGGTTCTGCTTTTTTACCTTCTGGCTTGTGAGTGCTCAGATGGATCTGGGTAGCTTCTGTAGAAGGACTGTGCAGCTTTGGGACAATATCCTGGGAATGGACTCTTCTGTCAAGTGTAGCAGTGCTGAGGCTGTGTGGATGGTGTTTGCTTTGAGGATTTGCCTTGCTGCAACTGAAATTGCCTTCTAGCCAAATAGAATGACAGTTGGTGTTTAAAACAGCCAAAATTTATCACAGTTACAATCCTAAGTTACAGGTAAACCGGAGGAAGTTAGTAACATTCTCCAGCAATTGAAGCAAAAAATCAAATCTGAGTGTCCTCTCTGTATTCTGTGTGTTCAACTGATTGCCTTGGTACTTTTCTCTCCTTTGTGGCTGTGGGTGCTCTCTCATGTTGTGCGGAGTATCTTGGGCTGCACAGGGAGTGGTTTTGTTCCTCTAACTAAATGATGACCTGCTTTGTGAGCAAGCATTCTGTGGAGGAGTAGATGGTATTTTCTGTACTGCCCTGCTGGATTAGTTGGTGTGGGCTGTATGATGGTTCCCTGTACACTTTACGGAGAGTCTTTTTCCACAGCCTGACAAAAATGTGCAAGAATATACAGAATTAACATATGTACTTTATTTCTGGTCCTGGACTGATAGGCTCTCAAAGTATTTCGGAGTAACTAAATCTCTACACCTCAGAGACTTCAATAACTTTCAGACTTTAGAAGCTCTTCTTGGGATAAATTGACAACCAAGGGTAGTTTGAGATGGTATGCACAGAGGGCTGGAGGCAGTGGGAAGTTTTCTTAGGTAACTTCTTCAATGGATTGCTTCATTTTTGAAGGCTGTAAAAGCCCAAATGTTAAAGTAACTGTACATACTGGGGTTCAAAAGAAACTTAGAGGAGGAATTTTCACAACTCATTATGCCAGCAGTTATGTGGAGGCATTGGGTGCTTTATTATCAAACTTTTATAGGTGAAAGTTTGTTTCTTTCTTGAAGAAAGAACATGTTTCTGTTGTGATATTATAACTGCCAGCATATTTAATATCTTAATTTATTTGAAAACATATGTATCAATTTACATTTACTTCAGTAACGGGTTCAGTTATCCTAGCTCCTTAACACCTGGATTATTCAGAGATTAGAATTCAGAACTGATTTCTGTCTTTGTTAGTTTTTGTCTTCTCAGGTTACAAAAACCTTAAATTGGACACAGGAAGGAACTTGGAAGTTCCCAGGATATAGTAGTCTGGGTTTTGTGATTTTTGAGCCTTGAATGAACTTGTCTGAAAATGGTCTTAAATTTTATTTGTTCCAAGATCTGAATAGCCATCTGACTGTAGAGAATAAAAGGACTGTCATTTTGGGCTTCTTTTCTTCAAACCTTCATCAGAAGATGCGTTTTAGAGAGAGTGTTGTGTGTCTCCATAGAGTTTTTTAAGCAATTTGCTTAATACTTACATAATCACCTAGCTTTTGTATTGCATAACAATGTATCCAAGTTAGACCAAATTCTGTCTTGACAAATAAAATATGTCTCCTTGCAGCACAGGATTGAGATATGAAATAAAACTTCTGAACGTTTTTTGAAAGAATAATCCTGCTCTTGAACATGTTCAGTGTGGCAAGACTACTCATTTTGTATGCTTTGAAATTCATAACATGGATTTCTTGTAATGACTTCTAAATGATTTCATTTTAAAAATCAGGAATAGTTTTCCGAAATGACAGGTGATAGGACAAGAGGAAATGGCCTCAAGTTGCCCAAGGGGATGTTTAGGTTGGATGTTAGAAAATATTTCTTCACTGTAGGGGTTATTGGGCACTGGAAGAGGCTGTCCAGGGCAGTGGTTGAGTTACCATCCATGGAGGCATTTAAAAGGCATGTAGATATGGTACTGAGGGACACGGTTTAGTGGTGGATTTGGCAGTGCTGAGTTAACCTCTGGACTTGAGGATCATAAAGGTCTTTTCCAGCCTAAAGGTCCCCATGATCCTATGCAGTATTTCTGTTTACCTCTGTAGGCTCTGGGCTGTATCCTGTACTTGCTGTGCTTTAGGCAACATCCGTTTGAAGATGGAGCTAAACTTCGCATAGTCAATGGGAAATACGTCATTCCACAGAATGACACCCGCTACTCTGTCTTTCATGATCTCATTCGTAAGTTTACAGTGTTATTTTATTTGGTGTCTTTGTGGATACATGTTGTTATTAACAGTTGTTCTACTGATAGTTAAATGTTATTGCTGTGTGAAGGTGAAAAAGGTAAACTGCACCAACTTCTTATTTTATTAATAATCTTAATCCATTATAGAAAAATAAAGAAATTTTATGTGAAAGTTGCTTTTTTAGTTTCTTTTAAGTGTCTGAATTAGTCTATTGGAACAACTGTTGTTTTGATTTGGTTTCTTTGAACTTGCTTAAAAAATTGTTTGCTTTAGGTTTCAGATAGGTTACTGGAAATGTTATTTACTGTTCCAGAAATGTATGTGACTGCAATAGTATTAGATACAAAGTTACCTCTGATGTTCTTTCTTAACTGTTCCCAAGGTGCATTCTTTAAAAAATTATTGATCCTATGTAGTATTGTTTTTTTCTCATGGATACTATTATGAGAATTATATTTGGATATTGATTCAGTAATTTCTCCACTCTGTTCAGGTGTTTGCTTATTGCACTGGAAGGTATTGAAGATATTATTATCAGTTGGGAGAAAAGCTTTGAAGTGTTTACATTGTCTGTATCTCCTTTTTTTTAGGCTCCACTTTGAAAGTGAACCCAGAGGAGAGATTGTCAATCACTGAACTTGTGAACCAGCTGCAGGAGATTGCAGCAGCTAGGAATGTCAATCCTAAATCCCCCATCACAGAGGTAAAAATGTCTCATAAGGAATATAATTGATTAGGCCTCCTTTCTGTCCTCTGCGGTGTATGTATGTTTAGTAAAAGATTTCTGAGCAGGTCGCCTGTTCCTTCATATTTGAAAATTTTGCATGGATTTATTTTGAAGTTCAGTTGAATTGATCAGTATCGCTTGTAAGATCTTTGAAAATATGCCCTTTAAAGCATATTTTAAGAGACCTTAAAAGAAATTTAGTATTTCTTACTGCTTTTTGAAAATCTTTTCATCCTCTTGGTTTATTCTTTATTATGCTAGCAGTCTGACATGCTGTGTGTCTTCTATCATAATTAACTTGCACAGAAAAGTTTTGTATATGAAGGGAAGGCTCTGCTTACACTAACTTGAAACCCACTTAGGCGTCTCCTGTTCAGTGCTTAATTTGCACTATACTGCAGGTGAGTCAATTAGTGTATCTTAACTTTCTGGCTTTGTCCTGAGGTTTAGTTTGCTTGTTCTCACCAAGGAGCAGTAATTTGCCAAGCATAGCAAGATGGGTAAATTAGCAAGAAAATTCTCATCTGGAATATTATTCTCCTCAGCTTCTGGAGCAAAATGGAGGCTATGGAAACAATGCTCAGCCTCGGACATCTGTGACGTCTGTTTCACAGAGCTCCAAGCCTGCAGGGCAGCTCAACAATTTGTACAATGCAGGTATGTTCAAAAAGAGGTATCATTTTAGTATAAAGACAATTGCATATCTTCCATGGGGGGAAAAAAGTCATTTGGGGATTTAACATATTTTGCACTAGTACTAGCTATTTGGTATTTATGTCATTGCTTCTAGCCTTGTATTTTTTCTTTTTTGCAAGGTTTGATTTTATGTTGTTATGCAAATACAAATTTCTCAGGTTCATTGCTGTGCAAGATAAAAATTACGTTTCCTATGGAAAATAATTTGAAGTGCACTATTGACCAGTGGAAGCAGGAGTGTTGACATAAGTGAGCTAAAACTTGATAAAGGTGTGGTTATGAGAGGCAATAATGGTTTAACGAATAAGAGCTGTAGAGGGAGTCTTCAGGTTATGACAAACAGGTGAAAATAGCTTATTTTAAACCCTGAAATTTTTTGATTCAGTGAGGCAACGATATTTGAAAGTGCATTGTCTAAAGAGCAGCATTTAATAGGAGTTTGAATTTAAACTGTTAAAAATCCTCGGGTTCTGTATTTTAATTGAAACATTGTTACCTTGTGGCAGAAAGTACCGAAATCAGGATATAGCCTGAGTTTGTGTTCGACACTGAATTTCTGAGGTAAAAAGAGCAACATTTGCCTTTGCTTTTGAAGAAGAACTGTTTAACATGTAACATGTGTTACATCTACAAAAAGATAGCAGCTATTTATGGTGTGTTGTTATCACTTGTGTTAAAAAAGGCTTAATGTCTGGCTAAATACAGAGAGCTTAATAAAGAAATACAGAAGAAATTGGAGGGATTCTGGCTATGAACCATAGTAGTTCAGTAATGCATGGAATTTGCTGATCTCAGATGTGTTTATTTTAGACTGCAAAAAGCCTGTATGAGGAAGAAATAGCTCTGTGGGCACCTGGGTCCACCTCTCTCTCATTTTCTCTCCTGCTCAAAAAGACTTTGGACTCCCCCATGATAATTTGAAGTCCATTTGGCAGTGATAGTAGTCTAAAGCTATTTAGTTTTTCACTTCCAAAAGATCTGCGTCTGACAGCCTCAAAGGGAGAAGGCAGCATTTGGTCTAGTGACTGTCCAGTCAGCACTTTCAGGAACAGCTGTAGCTGGTACTGCCTTGAATCCAGCTAATTATGGGAGCATTGTCCAGGCCGGACTTCAGGAGCGGACTGCACTCTAGGCATCAGTGGTGAGGAGGAGTTGGGGTTCCATCTGAGAAAAACAGTTGTTGGATTAGCAGAACTAAATGGAATCAACCAAAACATCTCTCCAAAATGATACAATTCAAAGCTGACATACTTAATCAGTAGAAATAGATGATCCAGATTACATTCAGTTGAAAATATAGTAAAGAAAATAAGCTTGATAGGCTTATTTGCATCTAGTTTTTTTTACTATTCTTTCTGCACCCATATTAACTATTATATCTGAATATGGAGCACTTTAATTAATGTAGAAGATACCAAGGGACTGTTTCATATTGTATTCAGTTTTCCTTCCAGCTTGACATTTCTTGCTTGATATTAATTATGATGAACTGTCAATGAGACAAGGGATATCAGTTTTCCAGGGGAAATGTTGAAATTGGGTAACATTTATTGCACTAATAATGTGTGTATATAAATTTCTGTGGAAGAATGCAACACCCTAGTGCTATCATAATCAAAAGTCTGTCTGTTTTGTGTAAGAATGCCTACTGTTTGTTGTATACAATCGTATTAATAGGTATATTGTGCTGTGATATTGTGCTACCTGGGATGTTGTGCTTAATACTTAAGTTTATATATGCCAGCTGCTTCTGAAGCCCTGCATTAAAATGTGTCTACTGGAGATGATTAAGTAAATCTGCTTATGATAAGGTGCACTTTAGAAACTGGTAGTAAAGAAAGGCAATGTTTGCATTGACACTATGAAACATATGCCTTACTTCCAGAATTTTCTGCCTTGTTTTCTCATAAATACAGACAGCAAATTAAACAATGTGTTAGGTATATCACTGGTACTTCCTGACTGCTGGAAGTACTATTTTTTTGCATAGGTCAGAGTTAAGGAGAACTTTGGAACTGTGAGCCTTACAGCAAGGTGTAGCCTGTATGTGCATTCACTTCCTTCCAGCTTTATAAGCAACATACTTAAGTCATATCCTGGAATGGGCTCCATAATAAAGTACAATTATTTTTATTCAACTACTCTAGGCCTGACCGTTGCGGAATGTGACCAGACTTATGGAGGGTTCTTTGATATTCTGAGGGGTGGAACAGAGCGATTTTTCACTAATATTAAGGATACATCTTCTAAAGTTATCCAGTCTGTGGCCAAGTGAGTAAAATAAAAAATACAAAAAATAAAAAATTGTGCTGATAAGAGTTTAAATGAAGGCACAGGAGTTTACTCCAGAAATGGTAAATTCAGCATATTTGTCCAAGTTTGAGCTGTAATAGCTGATAGCTACCCTCTGAGATCTTATGTATGATATTAATACAAAAGTTCCTTCAACAGTCATGTATTAGAATTGAATGTTGCAGTAAGAGCCTGTTTGTAAGTACTACTTGCCCTACTGTCTTTAAATACTGAAAACCTTTGAGACATGAGCATGTGGGGGCTGAAGCAGCATGGAGAATTGAATTATTGGATAGGGCCTTCATAAATAAAAGAGGAATTAAAAAGATGGAGTGTTGAAATGTACAAATCAAGGGAATAGATGTGAGGAGGGGAAAATACCTGCAGGAAAATAAGCTCTTCAGTTTAGTTTCCAGGTGGAATCCTATGCCTTCAAGACAGTGGGAGAGGCACTCTTTGTCTCCTGTGCCCTGTATTGCATGTATGAATACTCTCATGTTTCGAGGTGTATGTTTTCAGATTTTTATTGTGTGATTTTTTTTTTTCCTAATCAGGTTGTCAGTGCCATTGCAAATATTTCTAATACTTCCTTACGATCCATATTAATCAGTCTGTAAAATTTATAAATTTTTACTCATAATAAAATTCTATATTTTTTTTTTCCTAATGAGGTTGTCAGTGCCATTGCAAATATTTCTAATACTTCCTTATGATTATTAATCAGTCTGTACAATTTATACATTTTTACTCATAATAAAATTCTACACACTCTTAAAAATAAGAGCAGGTAAGTCACTACTGAATATGTTGTCTGAAGTAGAGCCTCCAAAAGAATACTAAACTCTATTTCTCACTGTAGGTTTTGTGGTCCTTTAGTTAGGATATTGTGTTACAGCTTGTGAAATGTATTTCTTCATATGTAGGTTTTTTTTCAGAATTCAGGTGTTTCTTGTGCATAAATACTGCTCCAAAGTATTTATAATGATCAGGTAAGTTAGATTTGTAGATACTGCACCTCTGTGTCCACTTCAAGTGTGTTTTTAACTGTTGGCTCTTACGCTTAGTCTGTTAAAACTTCTAAATATGGCTTAGCAAGACCAGGTCTTTTATTTTTTAAAAGTTGCAAAAGCTGCACTGCTTTGGTTTGTCCTTAAGTATTCTATAGAAGTAACTAGGATAATGGCATTAAACTCTTCTCCCTGGGAAAACCACATGAACACAGGATAGGGACGTGTACAAGGGGAACAAACTGTTGCATTATGAAAAGCAGTTTTGACAAAGTTACAAGCCCTACTTTCCCATGGCTGTCTATTAGATGTTACTATGTTTTTATTGTACTCTACATGCATCTGAAGTACTCCTACACTTCACTTGCTTATTCTCTTGACTCCACATGACTTTCTGTGTGCACCTTCATCACTTAGTTATGTTTGAAGAAGTTTTCTCTTCCTGCTCTTGCAAGTGTTTTCTTCCTTAAAGGCTACTGGAAGTTTAATCTTTCTTTTTTAATTTCATCCTGTGCAGATTTTCCCTTTTCTAGCGATGGGTTAGAACTGTCTAAAATAGTCTTTTTAATATGGAATGGCTTGTGCTGTGCCTACACCTTATTTTTATTTCTGTTACCTTACAGATGTGTGTAGCTTTTTCCTTTGTGTGATTTCCTTTGCTTCCATAGTAAGTGTAGTGGGCAAGGAATCAAACAGTAACTGTACATCCAACCACATCTGCAGAACTCATCTAAGCAACTTCTGAAGTACTGGACAGTGAGTACTTGCTGTCTGAAAAGATTCTGTTCAGTTCTCATGCTCTTCTCCACAACTGTTTGTTTAGATTATGGTGATTGCCCAAAGTAAGTCTTGCATCTGTCTTATTGTTGAAACTTAGTATGCCTCTTCTCAGTCTCTAGTTAGTGTTCTGTGGCTGAACGCAACAGCTTAGTGCATGGCTTGTGGAACTTACTAAATATTAGCCAAAGGAAAACTCACTACTTTTCCCTCATTTGTTTGAATTACAGAAAGTCACATACGGATTTGTTTGACCTCATACTAGTTTGCAGCTTGTAGTGGGACGGTATGTTGTCATATCCAAATAAGATCAATTAGCCAGAGACCTGTTCAGGCTACTGAGGAAGGTGGGTTGACAGAGGGCTGTCAAACACGGTATGCTGTGTCCCAAGATTGATCATGAGGAGATCAGTCCATCTCAGATGTTTTGGACTTTGTTGGTTGAATAAAGGTTTTTTTTGGGTGACTCTTGACCATCACCTTTGACACAATATGTGAAACTGTCAGATTTTTGTTAAGTTCTGTGCTATCATAAGCAAATCTTGGTTTTGTGGAGCACCCTCTGTCTCCATACAACTGGGTTTTTCTTTTCTTGGTTTATCTGAGTGGATTTAGTCATTGGGCTGAGGAGTGGGAAAAAAAGAGGAAATGCTCCAAGCATGTACTTCTGCTAGTGAGAATCAGTTACTTTAATACTTACTTTTCTAGTAGTTGAAAGACAAATTCTCTCCACTTGTAATTTATCAATATTGTTTAGCAGTCTTGAGTTACTTATTATGGCGGGGGTTCTCGGGGTCTCTCCAAGCCCAGCTGCCATAGGTGTCCCAGATAGCAAAGTCCTGCTAAGCACAACCTGTCTGGGTCCCTCAGCAGGCTCCCAGCTGTAGACAATCTTAGCAAGCAGCTCAGCTCTTAAGTAAGCTCAGCTCTTTGGTGAATTCAGCTCTTAGCTTGCTAAGTGCCTTGGCAGATGCAGGAGAGAGAGGAGAAGAGTTGTATGCGGTTCCAGAGAAGTGTCTTTATTGGCAACTTCTGCAAAAGGCCACAGTGACAGCTCTTCTGCAGAACTGGGCAGAAAGAGAGGTTTATGTAGGGTATAAGGGTTTTGGGAAATGATCCAATAGTAAAGGTCAAAGCGAAAATGACCTCTTGTTGTATAGAGAGGTAGCAAGAGTCTGAAGGCGGAAGAGGAGCTTCTTTGGTGCACTCATCATGACTAGGCACTTCTTATCTTAGGCAACTGACTGCCAGTGAGGCCTCACAGGCCCTATGGCTGCTACACTGAGTTGTGTAGTTTTCCTTCTTTGTATTGCCTTATATTTTGAATCCTTACTGTGTTTAACAGTGAAATGGCAAAACATGAATTAACATGACCAGTACTTACTGTTCTGTAGGGCCTAAGGTAGGCTTAAGTCCTTTAGTATTTTACCATTGCTAGCATTTAACATTCCATGTTCTGCTGAGAGTTCCACCACTGGGCTTGTGCATTCTTAAACTGTGTTTTAATCAAGCTGAACTGTTAATTCTTTGTTTGCATCTGCTGTAGGGCATGTCTGTTTCTGTCATATTCATTCTCTGCCTTCACAAACTTGTGTTGCGGATATAACTGATACAATCGGCAGTGTGAGAATACCTCTTCTGCTGTTGCATCTTTGACTGCCTTTCCAAAACTCTTCAACCACCATAAGAAGCAGACATTCTTTAAAAATTAAAATGTCTCTTCTTTGTCATGCATTTTCTAACCCCACTTAAGTACTTTTGGAGTCTATAATTTCGTTAGGTAGGCTCTTTCCTTCCTACTTATCATTGCTTTTTTGAATTACAGGGTTACTTCCTTTGTCTGCAGACAGACTTCTATCTTGCTGAATCCAAACTACAGCGTAAGATTTAAGTATTTTGTTGTTGTGATAAAAAACCTTAATTTTTTATTTTCTGTAGCTGCCTTTAGGTTAATTTTAATTTTGGTCTCTTGTTAGTCCTGATAAATGATAGAATCTGAAAACTGAAACACACATTACAGGCTGCTTGGAACAGGAGAGTAAATGAGGACTACCTTCATTGTCCCCCAGACCACCTCAGTTGCAAGTGTCATAACCTCTGTTACAGGTTCAGGTCAGGCAAATGCAGTGTGAGAAGACAAAGAGCAATGGGGGTTCAGCCCTCTTGTTGCAAACTGCCTTAAAAGCAAGTAGTACCAGGATGGAGATGGAGAGGATATGCATTGCTTTATGAAGTGGCACCATCTGCACAGATGGGAGCCTCGATTCAGCAGATGTGCCCATATGTGCCTGAAAGCTCAGCCTCAGCTGTGCAGCCACAGCATTTCTCTGCTAAGTGTTCTAAAAGAACACTTTTATTTTTTTTTTCACTTGTGGAGCTTCTGTGCTCTTTTTTGGGGCACCAGGTTTTATGCTTACTGAGGCCTGCATCCATACAGGTTACAAATGTCCTGTCAAAAAACATAGCTAAGTGTTTTAAGGATTGGATCTTCACTGGTATTGAAAGCAGCAGCCAAAACTTGTGATCAGTCTTCCTTTGCTTTGTCAGAACAATCTCTTTTGCAGAAAATATTATAATGTAGTAATCTAGGAACAATTAGCTGCTTTTTATGCTTGCTTTCTTGGCTTTAAAGGTAATTTTTTTTCTTGTTTAATATTTTATTTCATAGATCTTTGCATTGCACTAGGTAGTTGCATGATTAATTCAGTTTCATGAAGCAAAACCAAGTGGGAACAGATTGATGTGAATTTTAGTGTTATTTTTCTTCCTGGATTTTAAAAAGTAAACTTAAAAACAAGATTAATAGATATTTTTTTTTCTAATCTTGTAGAGATGTCTGGAGGAAGATTGCTTAGTGTTAGGACAGTATTTAATTTAATGGTTTATATGCTGACATTGTAGCTGTGCTGGTTAGTCTGTCATTCTTTGTTCTTTATCTTCAGTTGTTAGTAAACAGATGGTACTGTTGTAGAATTTTGTTCTGTATGTTACCTAGTTTATTTTGTGAGTATAGTTGCTAATTTTAGTTCCATTGTTTTTAATTTGCTGGAATAGTCTTTTATTTAATATTACTTTTTGTCTTTAGGTGCATCTAGTCTCTGGCAAGAATGATAATGCCAACCATTTATACAGTGAGAAATTTTTAACATGTAGTTAGAACTTCTTATTTTTGCTTTGATATTTATTCTTCAAAAATCAGAATTCATGTCTTACTTGCTTCATTTCATAGACTCAAACAGTAGTTTTGATTGGAAGCAGGATCTGATTCTAACCCCTGAGCAATGGGCACCTTCCACTTGACCAGACTAATATCCATCTGCTCTCTTTCAGTTTAAAGCCATTCCTTCATATCCTGTCATTACATGCCCTTGCAAAATGTCCCTCTCCAGCTTTCTTGTAGGCCCCCATTAGATACTGTGAGGAAATAGCCCCCTGCCTCCATACAGAGACTAGACTAGTCTAGTCCTGTCCCACAATGAAGTAGTCCTGGTTTTGAAGAAGTCTGAATGATCAGAAAAGTGACTAAATATTGGTGTCATATCATATTTTTTTTCTTTTTTTTTTTTTTAGCTTAATTAGACCCTTAAAAGAACACAGTTTTCTCATGTTGGACTACAGACTGAGAACACTCTATGTATGTTTCTGTTTGCATGCTTTTCTTCTGTTACAACCTGCTAGCAAAACTCTAGAAAAACATTCATCTGAATGAAATTTCTGCTGTTAAGGATATGAAAGGCCCTATTTGTGATTTTTAGGTAGAGAGTTTTATCTTTAAATGCATAGGAATGCTTAAACAAGGTGAAGAATACATGTTTTTTCCACCTGCTTACTGTTTAAAGAAATCTTAGTTACCATTCTGACATACAACACTGCTGAAAACAGTACCTTGTCTTCAGGTCTTACTAGTGAAATAACTGTGAAATTTTCAGAATAAAGTTCAATGAATTCAAGGATATGGTGGTGTTCTGGAGACTTGTGTTGATTTTACAGTTAAGAAACTTCATTTTAATTAAAACTACACAAAAATTCTGAAGCTTTTTCAATGTAATAGTCACATACTTGGAATACTCCTGCTAAATATAAAGCCTAAGTTGGCTATGCTGTGCTCTGTTGTTGACATACGAAACTGCACTCTTACATCTATGTGTGTGTGGTGAGATCCATGCTCCTGATGTTGCCTTTTAATTTAGACAAATGTAAAAACCAAAGCTTGGTTGAGTGGTGTTGGTAGTAAGAAGTCAATTCTGAAAGTCTTCTCAAGGGAATGGGTGTGAGTACTGTTGGTTTTATGCTCTTAATAGTTCTGTGCCAGTGTTGCAAGTCACTGCTTAACCTCGGTGTTACAGTGTTGAAGGGATAATGGTTCTGTGTTCTACAGCTGTGGTCCTTTACCTTGATACCAAAAAAATTTGATATTAGAATGATTACATGTTTCTTGCTTGAAACTGCTGGATGTAATCAACAAATAGCATTTGACACTTCTCATCTCTGTAAAGGACTACAGCCATCACAAATTTTAGTAAGCAATCATTATTATCTCTGATTGTAAATTTCTGCCTTAATTCGTTTGGCTGCAGCAAGATTACCACCTGGGCTTACATGATGAAGCATGTCCTTCCAAAGGTGCAAAAAATTTTGAAATTGTGCCCATTTGTCTACCTCCTTATGCAATGTATCTCAAAGCTGAGGGTTTTACGTTGGTTTGTTTTTGTTTTATTTTTTTAATGCTATGTCTAGTGAGACTCAGTCCCTTGTGGTTTTAGTTTGAGAGTATGAGTCATTGTCATTGCTAGGACACTGATTATGTCATTCTGCATAAATACTGTTAAATGGCATTGCATTCAGAAGATTTTTCTTCCCTAATCTATAATCCTGCTTACTATCCTTGAATATTAAATATACGTTTATATATACAATGTATATTTCTAATTTATCCCTCTTACCTCCAT
Organism: Passer montanus; assembly: GCF_014805655.1. Taxonomy (NCBI): domain Eukaryota; kingdom Metazoa; phylum Chordata; class Aves; order Passeriformes; family Passeridae; genus Passer; species Passer montanus. Next base: position 1,625,486 of record NW_024370152.1, on the reverse strand, counting down.
CATTACTAGCAATCAGTAAAGAATCAAAACTTAGTGTTCTTTCTTGGTGTTTCAAAATTCGAGTGCAGTATCCTAGTCGGCTCTTCTGAGCAGTGTCCTGAAATTCTGTTGTGATACAGAAGTTTTGTTAGTGCCTCTGAATTAATTAAATATGCATCATAGTGTTTTAATGACATTTTGATATTCTGGAGTTAATAGGCTACTGAGATATTTAAGTTAGTGTAAATCAAATTCACCCATTAGTATAAATCAAATTGGTGAGTTTTGTCCTTATTTTGCCAGTCAGGAGTGAAGACCTGTGTGGTTATACTCAAGGTTGTTGGCCTGCACTGGCTCTCTTTAGTTTTTTTTTCTCTTGCTTTTTCATTGTGCTACATAGCAGATACCATAGAAACAAAAAAGTAATAGTGGTCTTAAATTAGCTAATTGTTGACATAATGTGGATGATTAGGTAAAGGTGTGGGGAATTGTATCACAGGGAGATTTTTTTAAAAAGCTGCACTTTTAAACTGTGCACAGTTGTATGAGAGAGAGAAGAGTAAAGACTGATGCCTTGCTTGCTTATGGGAGTTCTGGAAGTGAATTTTTGTAAGAATTATTTAAATGGGGAAGGAGATTGTGGTACTCTCCACAGTGTTGAGTGCAGGTAGCTCGGTGTGCAGCTGCAGTGGGAGCTGCAGGTTGAGCTCTGGCTGGGAGCCTGAGGCAAGAGGTCAGGAATTGCCAGTGTTTGGCACAGCAAAGGGCACAGGGGCTGTGACCCAGGCAGGTGACCAGACACTGAGGCACTGCAGGAGCCAAGGACTCAGCAGGAAGACCCCAGACTTTGGCACCCATAAACCGTGAGGGTATAAAAGCCCACTGTTTACTTTCTTGGGAGTCCCTCCTGGGAGGCAGCAGTTCCAGCTGTTACTCTGTTGGTGCAGGTGGATTAAATTACTTTGAGCAACCATAAATCTGGGACTCTGCTATGGGAAGCCTGGGGTGGGACTGGTAAGGAAACCTGGTCTTCCTGAGTGAGTGTGGGGTGTGTAGGGAGTCAAGCAGGACACCCATTGGCTCTCCAGCTGCAAAGGGGCTTCAGTCCTGGCAGTGACAGGTCTGGTGATGGTTCAGGTGTGCTGCTAGAGTCCTTCCTGAATGGCTAGACAGGGAAATGTTCTTAACACTGTCCATATGGAATTTGGATATTGGGCAGCATGGCCATTTGTGATAGATAGTAACATGCCAGGGTAATGTAATTTAAACTTTGATGTTCAATTAGGAGTCTTTCTTTTAAGCATAGAGATATTTCATTAAGGATATTAATGTATCATCATTAGGCTTTCAAACTGACACCCTTTAGTGCATTTTTATCAGTAAGAGCAGAGGCTAGAGGAGTGAGTTCAAGATTAAAGGTATCTGTACAAAATCCACAGATGGCAACTAATGTAAATGAGTAACTGCTTAAACACAGTATCTGTTCTGAAAGCTCTGTTCTGAAACTCTAGAAATGTGAATTAAATGTGAAATAACAAGTCTCAGATGGAAATAATGAAGCATTATTCCTCAAGCTGGGTGCCACTGGAAAGATCTGGTTTACACTTTGAATGGTAATATGTTCCAGTATTATAACCAATGTCTTCTCTTTCAGTTATGCAAAAGGAGACTTGGATATATCATACATCACTTCCAGAATTGCTGGTATGATATCTATATCTTTGTTAAACATAATTTCTCCTTGCTCTTAATGCATGAAAAAATTCACTTGCTGTTTGTTCTGTCTTCAGTGATGTCCTTTCCAGCTGAAGGTGTAGAATCTGCCATCAAAAATAACATAGAAGATGTGCGGTTGTGTCTGGACTCTAAACATCCTGGCCATTATGCTGTGTACAATCTCTCTCCAAGAACATACAGGCCTTCAAGATTCCATAACAGGGTGTGTATAGTTTTTGTGTATTTCTCTGAAAGGCCTTGAAACATAATGTTTTCATTATACCTTCAGCTTTTTATTGTAAAATAGGTTAAAGTAAGTTCATCAAAAAGATGGCAAAACAGTAAGTGTAAACACAAGGTCAGAGAGTTACCTATATTTTCCTTGTCCTTTGTTTAAAACCAAACTTAACTGGTAGTGGACTAGTCTTTAATCTTAAAAAATCTTACTAATCTTAAACAGACTAAAGTCTGTTTTTCTAGGATAATAATATCTTTGAAAACATGCTCATGTACCTTATGTGTTTCAAATTTAAGTGGAGAATACTTAAAGTAATGAAAGTCTTACTAAAATGTCAATCTCTCCTATATTCTACTATTTTCCTGTATCAAGGACGTGGTTACTGATTTTCATAACCTGTTCACTGGAGTTTCTCTTTGTCTCACTGCCTACCATTTGACTACCATATGACTCAGCCATAGCTGTCTGATTGTTTCCACCATCTTCAGTATTGTTGTGGCTTACCTGAGCCTCCATTATCCTTCCTGGCAATCTCTCTGATACTAATATGAAGGCATTTGCCTAATTCAGCGACAAGGCATTGAGAACATCTTGTTAGGTGTCAAGATAGTGGACTTCAGTGTTTGCCCCTAAGTAAAACTCAACTGTCCTGGCTCAACAGTTGGGACTGTTACTGTGTTGTGAGTTGTCCAGCACCTTAGCAGTCTGTAGTGATCATGCCCTTTCCACACAATACTGTCTGCCAAGAAGAGAGTCTAGAACCATTATTGGTTACAGAATAATAAAGCCTTTTGGGCCTTAATATACAGAGCCATACTTAGCATTATTTCAGTTACCAGAGTTGACTTAAAATGTTGGGGTGAGGTATATTTAATGTATTCTTTCTAGAACTATCACTTCCTTTTGTTACCTTGTAAACAAGAAAAGTATTGTCACACCTGAAAGAAACCCGAATTTACTGAAACTGAAAATACCTGAAATTACTGTCTCTTTGGATGAATGCAATCAGCTTTTTTATGTGTATCTGGTTCAATATGAGGTTCAGGCAGAGGCTATTCAAGATGGAAGGCAAAAAATCTTGATTACACAGGAAATCTACTGCATGATTATTTGTAGCAGGTACTTCAAAGCAAAATGTTCAGCAATTCTTTTTAGCACTAGATTGCTGGAAAGTCTGAGACTGCTGTGGTGAACTGATTTATTTCACATCTTGCAACGTGATCAGTCTCTGTTTATGGAATGATAAATTCTGTGACTGGGAATTTGCTTACCAGTGATTTTTTTTTTTTGTTATGCAACTCTGAAGTGTCGATACATCTGGTATTTCTGATGTGTTGGTACTAAGAATAGTAATATGATCTTGGGTTTGTTAAGAAGTCATAGTAGGTCATAATTAGTTTAAACATTACAGGTTCATGACCACTTTATTGTCTAGGAGTATTTAGGAAGGCAGTTACTTTACTTGGAAACAAACTCTAATTGAATTTGGAACTCTTACCTGCCTATTGAAATTGAGATGTTTAGCAACACTCCTAACTTCATTGTTCAGTGCTGGATTAAAGCAGCCATGTAGGAATCTGAAGAAGCTTAGGTTTACTTTAATGTTGGTAAAAGATGATTATGGCAAACCTTTAAACATGATCAGAGGAGAACAGCTTCTAAAAATCTTTATTATGTCACTTTGCTTAGAAGGTATTTATGAAATGACATATGATTGATTTCTTGCTGTTTGATATTTGTATAGATCTACAAATTTCTTTAATCTTGGTTAAAATTAATGGTAGTTTTGAAATTGGTTTCTCTGCTAGTTTTGAGTCCTTTTTGGAATAGGTTGCTTTGAGAGTTTGTGCACTGTCCATAATTCTGCTAACTGTCAGGACACTAGGAGCTGAAAACACAGCTAAAGAAACAGAAAGTAATGTTGTTTTTGTTACATCTTGTAGGAAACCTAGTGTTTGAGTGGAAAGTAAATGGGAAATTAAAAGGAAGAAAGTCAGCCCTTTTTGCTTTTTTGAATACACTTTTGTTGGGCTGTGTTCTGGTCTGAAGCTGCCACCCTTCAATATGATTCTTTCGTGGTGTTGTGATTTAAATTCAGCCACCAACTAAGCTGCTTGCTTATTCGTCCCTGGTAGAAATGGGTGGAGAATCACAAGGTGAAAGTGAGAACTCATGGGTTGAAATAAAAGCAGGTAAAACAAAAACCACAGGTACAAGCAAAGCAAAACAAGGAATTCATCCACCTTTTCCCATGCCAGGCAGGAATGCAGGGCTCCATCATGCATTGTGATTCCTTCAGAAGACAAAACATCATCACTCTGAATGTTTTCCCTTCCATTCTTTTTCCAAAGATTTATGGGTAGAACATGATGTCCTATGTTGTGGAATATTCCTTTGGTTAGCTGAGGTCACTTGTCCTGGCTGTGTCCCCTCCCAGCTTCTTGTGCACCCCAAGCCTGCTTGCTGGTGAGGTGATGTGAGAGGCAGAAAAGACCTTAACTCTGTCTAAGCCATGTTTATCAATTAAAAAAAATCCCTGTGTTATCAATACTGCTTCCCTCACAAATACAAAACACAGCCTCCCTTATTTACTATGGAGAAAATTACTCCAGCTGAAACCACCACACACTACTGTTATAATATTTGAGGTACACTGAAGCCCACATTGAATCCTGTGGTGAACAGGGATATAAAAGACTTTTTGCCTCAGCTTTTCTTTGTTTTCTATTGACTTTACATAAGCTTGCACTAACAAAGGAATGTGCAATTTAAATCTCTTGCAAAGTGATGCTTTCTGAAATGGCCTTATTTTTAAATTAAAATACTAGAGTACAATGAAAAGTTGTAGGAGACTTTGACTGTTTATTTCAGTCTATTTTCCTGTGCTTGGCACAAACAGTTTTTTGTGATAATCAGTTAAGGTAATTTATCTCAGAGTAACCCTTGAACTCTTTATCTAGATAGGAAAACATGTTGCTGATAAGAAAACTTGGTCTTCAATATCTGGCAATTACAGCTGAGACTAAAATACAAAAAGCTAAATTTGTAACTTGCTTCCTCAATCCTTAATATATCTACTCTTTAAGTGTTTTAAGTGCCCCAGGAATCAAGTTTTATCTCCTACATCCTTACTGGACAATTCATTTTAAGGATATAGATTCTTAGCAGTGAAGCTGAGTTTTTGTAAGTGTTTTGAAGCAGGAATTGTAAATGGAATATTACTGAACCATTCAAGCTCTTTGAACAAAGGAAAAATATTAAAAGATTCCTAATCTTTCTGTTGTTGGGGTTTTCTGGTTTGTTTTTTCTTAAGTATATGTGCACAAATCATGTTGAAAGCTGTTTTATTTTACTCCTTGCTCTAAGAATATTTCAGGCAGTAATCTGAGTTCTTGATACTTCTTGTGCAGGAGATTTGTGGACAGAACTGTAGTTTTATTGCACTTCATCCTAAAAACTGGTGTTTACACTGTGCAACACTGATTTTTTTGAGTGTCTTTCTTAATTTCAACATGAACATGGCATTCAAGTGTAAAATTGCCTAATAGACATTTGCATAACCTAAGCTGTGTGTATGTGACAATATTATACTGTTTCTCACGTCTCTTGTCTCTCTCATTGCAGGTTTCTGAATGTGGCTGGCCAGCAAGACGAGCACCAAATCTTCAGAATCTGTATAGCATATGCAAGAACATGCATTTATGGCTGAAACAAGACCAGAAGAATGTTTGCATTGTGCATTGCCTTGTAAGAACTTGATTTAAGTCTGAAGTGCTTTATTCAATAGAGCTTTAAATTGTGAAGAAGGATGCTGGTATCCATTCCATTTGTGATTGTTACTGGCTTTCTTTACTGGATACCACAGGGTCAATTCCTTCTTGCTATGTTTGCAGGGAAGTCACTTGCATCAGTTTTCTCCTTAGGGAAATTGGCATGGTAATATAGCCATTGCTTGCATTTAGAGCGGAAGGCAGTATGCAGGCAGTATGAAGGGAAAGTATCTTTTGGAAGAAAAAGAATCTGTTCTCCTCTTTCAATATTTGCTCTGTTTTTTGTTTTCTGTGTGATTAGATGGGTGTATACTGCATATCCCATTACTGTCCATTTAGAATGTAATCTGTAGCCACAGAATTTTAGAAACTGACTCTAAGACCTCTGGTTTACCTGCTTTTGCTGGCAGCAGATTGCTCTGTAGATTTCACTATTCTCCAAAGTAGTATTAACTTTGATATAACCTAAAAAAGCAATAAAACTGTCTATAGAGACGCCTCATGACAAACATGGTAGGGGGAGAAATGAATTTAAAGAATGCTTTGCTCAGACTTTGAAAATTAGGTCACTCTTACATTTGCTTAAGAGAATTGCATATGAAATTTTGTCATTTTTATTTTTCTGCAGAGTAAAAAGTGAAATGTGACTAGGTGACAATACTTGCAATGCTGCTGGAAAGCATTCAAAACCTGTCTGGTGATATGGCATAGCCATCAATACGGAGTATCACTATCAGAGTCAAAACCAAGATTTGTTAATCTGACAAATCATATTTGTGAGTTATGTAGTGTTTTGCAAGTAAAAAGCCAGTTCATGTCAGCTCCTGAAAGCCAGTATAATTTTCAGTGCTGCTTTGAGTTTAGGCATTTAATTCTATATTAATGCGATACTTCTGCTACCTCAGTGTCACATGATTGCTGGTCAAATAGGTGAGAGGCAGATGTGATGAGTTAACACCAGCTTTTGTAACATATTTCCCTTGAAGTGTTTTGTTCAAGGTACCTAACTAATTTCTTTTCCACACTTGTGAGGCAAACTTTTGTATATACCTGGCTTTGTGCCAGATGTGATGTAAAGTGTACACCAGAACTTCAAGAAATCTATGAAGAATATTCTGTTCCATGTTGCTAGCCCACAAACCTGGAAAAGCCCTGTTCTGTCAACTATTATCTCTTTCAAATCTTCTGCCTTTTATAATACAGGGATGTATCTGGGATATGTGTGTAGCAGGGATTCCTGTGGAAAGAAGCCCAGTTTTAATCTCTTTCTCTTTGTTTCTTGGCAGGCTCTTAACAGTTTTAGACAGAAGTCTAAAGAGTTCAGTGTGATTTAGTTCTTGTGAGTCTTTCTACTTGCAGCAGAAGTCCATGGCTCAGTCAAAAATAGCAGTGTTCTGGGATTTCAGATAGCAACCAGGAAACAAACCTAAAAAAATGGGTAGTAGTACAGTAAGGCAAAGAACATAAATTGAAAATTTCAATTGGTGTTAAGCTAAAGTAATTATTCACATTTGAATAAGAAAGTAATGTGTAATATCTTTTGTATGGCATGGAAGTTAAATGAAAACCTTTCACACTCAACTACAAACTTCAAATCAAATACTGGCACTAGACTTTGGACATCATGACATTAAATAATTATAGGATATAGGATACCTAATGGGATGTTCTTCAGTAACTTCGATAATGCTTTTTCTGCTAGATTTACTAACAAATCTACTTTTTTTTTACTAGGATGGAAGAGCAGCATCTGCTGTTGTAGTTTGTTCCTTTTTGTGTTTTTGTCGTCTCTTCACTACTGCTGAAGCTGCTGTTTACATGTTCAGTATGAAACGCTGTCCACCTGGCATTTGGCCTTCTCATAAAAGGTACTGTAAGGTACTGTTGGAGCAAGTAGCTATTCAATTCTGGATATGGATAGGATGTCTTTAGAAAGATAAATTATTTCAATAATGTCTGTGTTCAAGCATCTGTTTTCCCAAGTATTTTGCTGTATCGTGAATTAAAGGTAATTCTGTATTTTCTGAGCCTGTATAAGTACCCATCAGAAATGGATCAATTATTCCCTGTGGTGAAGAAGTGTTAGGAGTGAACACAAGGGTATGCAGAGCTTTAGAATGCTTTCTTAATTATAAAATCCTCTTCCACATGTGTAAGAACTTATTTCATGCTTCCTAGTTTATTACAATAGGTTTTATTATGTCAGAACACTGCATGCTCTGAGGGAATACCAGAAATTATTTTTTGTCAATTGGATAAACATGCCTAGTGTGCTTTTTTTTTGGAGTGCATGTAGAGGTGACTTGCATATACTTTGAGAAATGTTTTAAACTGTTTGTTTGACTTAATTTGATAGATATGAATAACAATTGACCCTGGTAGCAAGGGTGTTTCCTTCTTAATTATAAAATCCTCTTCCACATGTGTAAGAACTTATTTCATGCTTCCTAGTTTATTACAATAGGTTTTATTATGTCAGAACACTGCATGCTCTGAGGGAATACCAGAAATTATTTTTGTCAATTGGATAAACATGCCTAGTGTGCTTTTTTTTTGGAGTGCATGTAGAGGTGACTTGCATATACTTTGAGAAATGTTTTAAACTGTTTGTTTGACTTAATTTGATAGATATGAATAACCCTGGTAGCAAGGGTGTTTCCGAAAAAAAGGATTAGATTTCGAAGGATGGGAAATCAAGTATTAGTTCAGTATAAATGACAAATTCTGTTTTTTGTACACATTTAGTTCGTGTATACTTAAGGAGTTCTCCACAAAATAATATATAATAATCAGGACAAATTTAAAGCCTTTAGGAAGATTTGAGTGATCTATTATGTATAAGGTGCAAAATAAATAGTTTTCCTAGATTAGTGTTTTGAGACTAGTTACTTTGAAATAGTAACTAGTTTATTTTACAAGTCCTTATATGTAAAGCTACAGACCCTTTTGTGTCATTCTATCAGATCTGAAAATCTGTTTGCTGGAGGTGGTGGTGAATATTCCCACTGTCTCACTGTTAACAATGCTTAGTGACTGGGTAAGATGTAACTTGCTTATGTGTTCGTCCGTTTCTTAGAATTTTGTGCTCTGACTAAATGAGTGCCATCTGGTTTTGGCAGATACATTGAGTACATGTGTGACATGATGGCTGAAGAACCCATTATTCCTCACAGCAAGCCCATCCTGGTCAGGTCAATTGTCATGACTCCCGTTCCGCTTTTCAGTAAGCAGCGTAATGGCTGCAGGCCTTTTTGTGAGGTTTATGTGGGAGACGAGAGAGTAACCACTACCTCCCAGGAATATGACAAAATGAAGTAAGTACCGATTATGACTTGCTCTGAAGTAGAAAGTTTTGTTTTTCTAGATTCTAGCATTTACATATTTCTAGATTCCTCTGTCCCCTTTTAGCTGGTCTCAAAAGGTGAATCGCGAATGTGGTTGTTACAGCAGCTGGTCTTGCTGAACAGTGGGGGTGATGGTGGGGTGGCACACTGGACACTGTGAGGCAGTGAGCAAGATGCTCTTCTCACTCCATGTGAAGTAAGACTGGGAACATTGATCCCTGATGTACTTGTGCTGAGCATAACATCATGTCTCAGTCGTGAAAAGCGTAAGGATCCCCCAGGCATGGCAGCTGCAAGGTGACTGCATATCAGCCCTGTACAGCTCTGGTGTCTGCACAATTGCAAATGGTACTAACACTGCTGGATGTGGGTAATCATAAAAATGAAAGAATACTGAAATCCTTGTAGCTTTTCAGCTACTGAAGGCCTTGGGGAAAGCAGGCTAAATCTAAAGTAACACTATTTAATCTCTTCTTAAACCAAATTGACTATGGTTATGTTTTTTTTTGTTTGTTTGTTCGTTTTTTTTTTTGTTTTGTTTTGTTTTGTTTTTTGGTTTTTTTTGTTTGTTTGTTTTTTTGTTTGTTTGTTTTTTCTTTAGGGAATTTAAAATTGAAGATGGGAAGGCAGTAATCCCACTGGGTATAACAGTCCAAGGAGATGTTCTCATTGTGATCTATCATGCCAGGTCAACTCTAGGAGGACGACTACAAGCCAAGGTAATGATAAATTTAAGAGCCTGAATTGAAGATTTGCTTTATTTTTGGTTGCAGTTTTGTAACCTACTAGTTATCTACTGAGTACTTTGCTTTATTTACTATTCTTTGTTCTGAGAAATGTTTGAGGTTTTCATTCACTTGTGAATTCAACCTTTTCAAGCCTTCTGAGTATATCCACTCCTAATGCTGTACATGTTGATGCTTTTGTAAGTATTTCTGGAAAGTACTTCAGTACTGATAATTGTTATATTTGTAAGGAAAGTCCCCAGCCAGTTTTTTTTGAGGCAGCAGTTATTACCTGTTAAGTTGGACAACAAGCCAGAACTTTTTAATGCTGTGCACATAAACTGCAAGCAAAGAAAAAATACCACTCAACAGAAAAGTGGGATTCCAGAGATTGCCTGTACAAAACAGGCTAGAAAAATCCATGTGGTTTTATAGCCTATTTCTAAAGTCATGTTCAGTTTTTTGTAGCTAATTTTCTTACTTGTCTGTGTTCTACTAAGGAGAATGCATATTTCCTTTTTAAATTCAACTATGGATGCAAATGTATTGCAAGATCACAAAAAACTCATTAATGAAGCCTGTCTTGATATTTTTAAAAAGAAAGGCATTTTCTTTTTTCTCTAGATAAGTAACCCAATTAAACTTGGAAATCTATGTAAAAGATAAGGACAGATAGCAAAAAGTTTAGAGCTTGGACGTTTGTGGAAATTGATAAGACAGCTTTTCAGACAGTTTTGGTACATAAGGGACATACATGTGTATTCATACATAGTGTTTACTGAAATTGTTTTCCCCCTGGTTTTTTTTTCTGCTTTGTGAGTAGGAAGGTATCAAATCTTGTCATGTTCAACAAGACCTTCCAGAATACCTTAAATCTAAAAACTCGGTGAAATGATTCCTTAATGTGCAAAAATAACTACTGTATTGTTCAAGGTCGTCAGGAGAAAGGCATAAAACTGACAAAATTTAGCCAAGGTTAGGTTATACTCCTTGTACTATCTCACTTTTGTTCATGATAGAATTTCTTTGATGTGGTTTCTCTGGCATTTATTCACTGATAGAAAAGACTAGAATTTTCTTAGTTGTCAGCTATAACACATGATGCATCAACAGTGTGTGATGATCTGGGTTTGGGGGTTTGATGGAACTTCAATGTGTCATTCACATAAAAAAGTTTTATGTGCTGTAAATTGTCCCCTAAAGTACTCTACAGATCTCTTACAGAGATTAACCACCACATTTCAAGATTTCTCCTGTGTTTAGAGCTGGACATTATGAATGTCTTCTACTTTATCACAGCTAATTAGAGAGTTCAGTTTATCTTTTAGGAAAGTTATGGTAGGGATGGAAGAATCAGAGAAGCTATCTCCAGTATGTCCATGTCTCTGTTGTACTAAGGAGCCTGGCACTGGGCATTGCAATCACATTTGAGGCTTCACTGGTGCTGAATAGAGGGGAAGGATCAACCCTACCTTAATCTGTTGCAATGCTTTTTGTATTATTTGGTTTCTGGCTATGATGTTCGGTAAATACTCATTTATAAGGAAAGCTTTCATAATTCAGTTTTGTTATATCATATTTTCTGGACTACTACTGCATGACTTATTTGTAAGGACTGGCAAGACTATATTACAGGTGTTGTGACTAATGCTAGGAAACAAATTCAGGCTACATTGATCAGTGAGCTGTAATTTGGATTTGTGCAAGATCAGGAGCTACCTGAATATTCTGTAGTAGCATTTTCTGGACACTCGTATTCCCATCAGGCATGGGAAAGTAGTTTTTTCTGTGAACAGTTGAGAGATTAAAATGAGTCAGTTCACAAAAGTGCTGTCTGGAATTCTGTCTGGAATGAATGGTTGACTTGAAGTTGCACCAAAAAAACCCTCCTTACATGCCTTCTGAAGTGTCCTTTTAAATGTGGTACATTTAAAACTATTTTAAATCTATTCCTTTGTATGTGATGTACATATATTTCTTGGTTGGCATATTGCACAATGGATTTTTCTGAGCATATTCTATTCAGAAAAAGAACAAGGGTCATACAATTTTAGCCTCCAGAACAGGATCTGGAAATACTTTAGACTTTGATAGTCTGTTTTGAGGTTAGTGATGAAACATATCTGACTGAAGGTCTTCTGGTTTGTTAGTGCTAGTAATAGATCTATTTATGTTCTGTCTCAACTGCATTTAAATCTTACAAGATAAAGTATACTTGTAATTAAATGGAAATTTTTGTAGCAAAGCAAGTACTTAAAAATATTTTAATACTGATAATACTTTGCATTATGTTAAAGGCAGAACACTGTTCATGTGGATTTATGCAGTTTCCTGTTTCTTGTTTTCAACAGATGGCTTCAATGAAGATGTTTCAGATTCAGTTCCATACAGGCTTTGTGCCCCGAAATGCCACTACAGTGAAATTTGCCAAGTACGTTGACACCATTTTGTAGGAGACTGGAAGAAGTTGTCTTTGAAACTGCTTAACCTGCCAAACATCAACATATACTGGGGAGAGGAAATATAGTCAGTGCAGGAAGTAGATTACTTTGATTGCAAAAAGTCTTTGTTTACTCACCTTAAGGAAATGAAATGTTTTGTTCATGATATGATCAATGTACAAAAATACCACCTGTTTAAAATGGGAAAAGTAAACAAATACAGCATTTTTAATGCCTTATACTAATTGCTTTAGAGGTCTGTTTTGGACTGCAGTAGATCTAATCCAGTTAGCCATCAGAATCAAGAAACTTCTTGTCTGTGTCTTTACAGGTATGATCTGGATGCCTGTGACATACAAGAGAAATACCCTGATTTATTTCAAGTCAATCTGGAAGTAGAGGTGGAGCCCAGAGATAGGCCCAGCTGTGAACAGCCACCTTGGGATAACATGAATATAAAGGGACTGAATCCCAAGATCCTCTTCTCCACCCGAGAGGAACAGCAAGAGATTTTATCAAAATTTGGTAATAAATCCATTGAAAAACTAGAGAATGTGAGAAGGTTTTCAATGCAAACATCAACATATACTGGGGAGAGGAAATATAGTCAGTGCAGGAAGTAGATTACTTTGATTGCAAAAAGTCTTTGTTTACTCACCTTAAGGAAATGAAATGTTTTGTTCATGATATGATCAATGTACAAAAATACCACCTGTTTAAAATGGGAAAAGTAAACAAATACAGCATTTTTAATGCCTTATACTAATTGCTTTAGAGTTTTGTTTTGGACTGCAGTAGATCTAATCCAGTTAGCCATCAGAATCAAGAAACTTCTTGTCTGTGTCTTTACAGGTATGATCTGGATGCCTGTGACATACAAGAGAAATACCCTGATTTATTTCAAGTCAATCTGGAAGTAGAGGTGGAGCCCAGAGATAGGCCCAGCTGTGAACAGCCACCTTGGGATAACATGAATATAAAGGGACTGAATCCCAAGATCCTCTTCTCCACCCGAGAGGAACAGCAAGAGATTTTATCAAAATTTGGTAATAAATCCATTGAAAAACTAGAGAAGGTTTTCAATGTACTTAATGTTTGAGGCTTTTGTTTAATTTTTCATGTTCCATTAATTGAAAGAAATTTGAAAGGTTTGGAGTTTTTTCATATATCAGTTAAAAATATGCATTGTGTGGAGGAGCTTAAGTTATCCTCCAGTAATGAGGATTATAATTATACCTGTCTTACTTCTACTGTGCTTACATGTGCTTGGTTTCATAACTTACAAAGCTATGAATGGGCCATTTGCAGGAAGGCACTTCTAGCAAATGGAATTGTAACAGTCAGTATTTGTAGGCACAATGTCTTGAATGGGATTTATTTAGCTAAACTGGCACCAGTATAATTTCACTTAAAATTATGTGAGCATTCCTCACAAATGGTTTTAGGTAAGAATGTTTTTATCAACATTCTTATGTGTAGCCATGTAATATTGTAATTAATTTCCTGCACTTCTCCTAATATGTTCCAGCGGACACTATTTTATTACCTGTATTTATCTGTAGATGCTTGCATTAGCATTAGTTGCAGTTAATGCTGTTCAGTATCTTTCTTCTTCTCCTGGTATCAGTGATTAGCTTTGACGTTTTCATTCAGGCTCTTAAGCCTTCTCTGTGTTTCCAGGATAAAGAAGCATGATGAAGATTACTATGGTGATTTTAGTGATACATGAGATCTTACCCTGTGCTGTTAATGTGGTACATCTCAAGTACATATCTTTTCATACAAGATAGTTGCTGCTGGCCTTTTTTTTCTTTTAAGCAGATATGTGTTGCTTGTATTATGATTTAGACCATTTTCTATTTAATTTAGGTTAATCTTACTGTGAACACAACTTCTTCATTTGCTTGAGGAAACTTAGGTTTTGAGAGGTGATACAGCAGTACGTAATAGTGCAACTGAATCTTACACAAGAATCACTTAATACCTGATTTCAGTAAAATAAGAAAGATAAGAAACACTTAATAGCATCATACAGTGTAACACCCCTTTTTTAACTACTCCATGTTGTTCACTGGCTTTGCATATTCTGGGTTTCTCTACTGCTGCATTTGCGTTTTTCTGTCTCTTATTGCAGATACTGTTTGTAGCTCTTGTGTGTTTTAGGGGATGGTTGGTACAAGTGAGGTGTTAATTACATTTTCCTACAAATGTAAATAGAATGCTTGAGTTTTACTCTATGATTGTGATTTAATGTCCTAGTTCAAAACTGGGTTTTACCAGTTTTTGGAGTTGAAAAGAAGTTAATGCTAATTTCTTAGCATTAACTAGAAATGGTGGGGGCAGGAATTTGAATTTGCAGAGCAATAGATTGGAGATAATTGTCTTCCTACAGCAGTCAGCTTGAAAGACAAGTATCAGCTGCCATATGGAGGAATGAGGAGTTTCTCTCTAAGGGCTCTGGTTTAAATTTGTTTTATAGGGAAACCAGAGTTGCCTAGACAGCCAGGTTCAACTGCACAATATGAAGCAGAGGCATCCCAGTTGGAGCAGTCTTCAGAAAGTGCACCTACTGATACAGAATCCCCACACAGTGGTAGTACTGATGCAAACAACTTCTTTCACTCTCTGGACTGGAAAGGTACAGGTTTTCCTCTGAAGTACTGTGTGGTTTATGTTTGTCTTGTATGCCTTCCAGTGAATGCTTAAGCCTTCTTAGGCAGCAAAAGTCTCTAATTCACTAACCATGAGGAAAAGCGATTTAAAGAGTGAGCTCTGCAGAATAACAAGCAGTTATTCTGCTTCATTTGGATAAACACCAAGTAAGGGGGTTTGGTGTTGAGTATAACTTAAATGCTGAGCTAAATTTTTCTTTTTCTGTAAAAATCTTAACCTTAAAGGTCTGCAAGGAAGCTTTTCACTCCCACAGCCCCACTCTGGCTGAGGAACAGAGGAAACAAGGTAGACTAGCCAGTGGGGTCCAGATCAGTAAGTAGGACTAAGAAAATGTAATTTTATAGCACGTTTGTAACTCCCTTTTCTGGTTGCTGCTTTGTTGTTAAAAATGTCAGCAGCTGCTTATGCATCTATTGAGTGCAGTGGTTACTGGGAAATCTTATAAGCTCTAAGACACATAGTGATCTGAGGTGAATGTCCAAGTCAGTCTCATTTTGAAAAAATTTGTAATGCCTACCTTTGTGGAGTGGCAAATATGGTAGTCAGCTGCTTCTTTTTCTGCCCTTTCCAAAGAGGTGGCAGGCAGCATGTAGTTCGTTTTTCATCAGTTCTTATATAAGTTTTGGTTAGTTAGGCATTAATTTCATATGATGTCACCATGAAAGTTTCTGTTACCCTAGTCAGAAGAAATAATGCTGGTTATTTAAAGATGTTGTTGTTTTTTTTTTTTTTATCTATTCAAGAAGGAAAAACTACAGAAAGTGGAATAGAGGACAGTTCATCTAAAAATGATTGTGTTCAGCTGTCTGATGACAGGGAAGAGAGTGATCCTTCAGATGAAGAGTTCCCAACATTTCCAGATGAAGGAAGTGCAGTAATTGTTGATGAGAAAGACTCTACTCCAGAGGGAGAGTTGCTTTTTGAGGCCAGTTTTGAAGCTCCATCTGCGCCATTACAAAAATCTCTCCCTGAAGAGAATGTAGACTTGCTGGGACTAGACTCTGATATTTCAGCAGAACAGAAACAACCTATCTCAGAAATAAACTCTTCATCAAGTAATGCTGACTTGTTGAACAACCTGTTTGTGAGCAGTGTGTCACAGGTTTCAAATGAGCCCACTGGAGATCTTCTTGGACAAGGAACAGATTTCTTTTTCAGCAGTCAGCATCCAGCTGCTACTCAGGGTTCATCTTCAGCAGCAGCTGTGTCTTCAGGTATGTAAGTTATATATCAGTACTTGTCACCTGGCAACACATGAAAACAGCTGCTTGCATTGTGCTTAGAAAGTAAGTACTGTGTTTCAAGATGCTGAATGGTGAAGACATGTCAGTCTGTGGCAAAACTATGAATAGAATAAGTGTTACTTCTGCATGAAAAAGTTCCTGTACATTATCCAGCTATTCTGTTGTGTTGCCAGTATCCTATTAACTTTAAACTCTTGTAAATAGAAAAGTATAAAATTTGAATTTCAAGGGAATTCAGTATCTTAAGGAATTTTTACGTTTCCTATATGAATGTTGCATGCTAGATCCTTTTCTAAATCCATAATTTTCCTTGTTGAGGCATAGACTTGTCATAATTTGAACTTTACTTAAAGCAATGGCATTAGATGTGTAGAGCTGTGCTGCTTAGGTCAAATGTCTGCGTGGGATTTTTTAAGTGTTAATCACATAAGACTGCTGAGCAACTGGAAATCTGTGGATTATTGTTCAAACCAGGATAATGATACTGCTAAAAGATGTTTTTACTGATGTTGTTATCAAGTCAGTATCCTTAAAGAGAATGCTACATAGTGCTGTCTATTTGGTATTTAAGCAAGGTGTTTTAGTTCAGAGATTCTCTTCCTCTTACCAGTGGACACTCATCTCTTTGTCACTTTTTGGGACTAACAATTCTCTGCCTAAAGTTAATGGTAAAATTTCTGGGAATATTACTTGCATAAGCTGGGAAACCACTACAGAGTTTTGTTTATTTGCAAAAAGATAATTCATAGGTACTAAAAGCTTTCATCTATAGACAACTAGAGGTATTTAGAGTGTAGTGATTAGATCGTTTAAGATGTCTTCTTATTTTGAGGCAATTCACTATTGAGCTTTGTTACTGTGGTCAGGGAAGTGTAATTGTAATTGACCATTTTTACATAGGTAGAATTCTATAAAAGGAGATCTTCATTACATTCTTTCTTTAGCCATGTCTATTGCATGAAATATCTGAACAGTAGTCATGTATATATCTCATTGTTGTAGTCATTCTCATTTAGTGTTTTTCAATGAATTAAGAGAGATACTTGCAGAAGTGAGAATATTTGGCCACTTGTATTTTGGCTTTGCACAACAAACTTGTGGTTTTGTTTATATGTGATGCTATAGTAAATTTGCTTGAAATGTTGTTGAGTCCTGTACAGTGTGGTCATTACCTGAGGATGTGCTGGGGTATTACAGCAAGATTATTCGTTCTCTTCAGCTTCTGAGTGAATCTGGCAGGACTCCCTGGGCTCTTGAGGGGTTTTGACCCTAGAGGGCAGCAGAAACAGGAATATCTGAAGCCCTGATTCCAGCTGACTGTCACATGTTGCTCCATGCTGACTATAAATACTCTTCCAGTTAGTTTTTTCTTCATTGGGATCAGTAGAGACCTGCTGAAGTCTTAATTCTATTGGTTTTCATTCTTGGGTTGACGTGTTTTCTCCCCCAGAATCGCCAATGCCTTCAAGTCTGAATGGTAGTATGAACATTTTATTTCCTATTCTTTTTAATAGTATAATAGTCCATTTTCTTCAAATCTGTTGCAGATTTGGCATTATAGAGTATTTAACAAATGTAATTCTTCTGTGTGTCAGATGGTCGTGCAAACTGTAGATGTGTCTTAAATGGCTGAAATTAACAATGTTGCTGAATTGTATGCAGTCTTGCTGCTTTTTTTAGAAGACATAGCTGTTCATATCATGTATAGCTGAGACCTTTTTTGTACCATGTGAAAGTTCATTTGTCTAGGGGAAGGAATAGGTGGTTACTCTTTGCCACACAAAATTCACGGATGGCTGCTGCAGTTACTAGCATGAGCTTTGTTTCTTGTGTTTGCCCTCAGATGAGTAAGTATTTTTCAACTTTATTTATTCTACGATTTGTAATGAGATAATTTTGTTTTCTGCTTCTTTTTTAGCCGATCCATTTGACCCATTCACAATGTCATCAAGCTCAGAGAATCAAGCCCTGTCTGGTCCAGACCTCTTTGGGGACTTTCTTAATCCAACCTCAACATCTACAGCTAATACAGTTCCTTCCACACAAAGTTCACTTCCACCTTCTTCCAGCTCCGATTTCTTAAATTTAGGTAAGTGTGCTTCTGGTGTTCTGTTTCTCAACAGTTTCTCTTCTGTGCATTTGTCTTTCAGCTTAGTGGATTAGTGACTTAATAGATCCACTTGTTGTGATTGCTGTTTTAATTAGCTTTGTACTCTGGAAGTACAGATGCAAATGCACCAAGAAGCAAGTATTTCCTGTAAAATGTCATGCTATTATTTATGATAATATGTTAGGAGCTGGAGTTTCCTCTCAATGATCTCATAACTGAGGGTGTCCAAACATCTGGAAACTTATTTTATAGATGATAATATGCTATGTTCACTATATTCAGGTTTTAAAGATTTTCTGAAAATCTTGGAAAACAAATGAGCAAGTCAAGTTGTAATATAGCCAGTTCTTAAAGTGCTGGCTGAGGCTAGCTTGCACCTTCCTGACCTGAATGTATTCTGCTAATATACTTACAAAGTACATTATGTAATACTCTAATCTTATTTGTTTCATTTCTCTGATATCTTCTTGGCGAAGCCTTTTCCTCATACATTTATTTTAAAATCTGTTAATCTTTAAACAAAAATCTTCGTGATGTGTTCAGTCTTCCCATCATTCTTTAAGGAGAAATGGGCATTTGCAAAAATGGTGGAGTGGTAGAGTACTAGTGTTTTAGCTTTTAAAAATCCAACTTTTGAAGAAAAGTGTGAGTTCTCTCCATAGGGATTTGGATTGTTACCAGTCTGTGAAGGCTCTTCTCTGCTGCTCTCTGTCCCCTCTTTATGTATAAGTGCTTCCCACAGGATACAGTCTTCTAAGAACACAGGTCTGTGTAGGGTGCAGTCCATTAGGAAGAGATTGCTGTAGGGATGTGGTTCTCCCAAGTGCTCCAGGTCCTGCCAGGAACCTGCTGCTGTGTCAGCTGCTCTCCTTGAGCTGTGGCTTCATCGAGCACATGTCCACCTGTGTAGGGTTCTCCACAGGTGGCAGTGTGAATATTTGTTCTACTGTGTCTTTTACATGTGTTGCAGAGCAGTCTCTGCTCTGTCATCTGGAGCACTTCCTCCCCTTCCTTCTCCACCTACCTTAATGTCTGCAGAGCTGTTTCTGTCATATCTGTCCCTTCTCTTACAGCTGCTATGCAGCATTTTTAGGGAAAACATGTTTTCCCAAAGGCATCTTGTTTGGGAGGCTCAGCTGTGGCTTGTGGTGAGTCTGCTGGAGCTGGCTGTGTCCAACAGAGAAGCCCAAGCCTCTTCTCATGCAGATATCTACTTACAACATGCAGTTAGCTAGGAATGGTAGTGTCATGCACCTTTTCCTGAATCCAGGGTGATTTCTTCCCAGGGCTTATTGTATGCAGCTTTGACTTGCCCCTCTTTGTTTAGCAGTTTCTCGAGTTGACTCTGTGTCTGAGTGATGCAGTCTGAATGTTAGCTACAGATGAACTCAACAGAAAAAAATACATTATTTGTCTGACTGAGAAAAGGGCTTCCTTTTTGAAATAAAAGGCTACCCAGCTGATTGCCTTCTATGTATTATTCATCGTTATATTCCAACTGTGGTTGATTCTGCTGGGAAGATTCCATTTGCTGCCTCCTTTGCAATGTTTTTGTTGTGTCCTGTAGATAGTAAGAGCCATGTGTTTCAGTTGTGTGCTTGTATAATTGCCGGCTTTATGCCGCTATTGCTGTTCCTGTGTGAAGTTAGCAAACATAAATATTTTGCTTAATAGAAGATTTGATCAATACTTGTCTGTGGAGCATTATCTCCTCCAGATTCTGCATCTGGAATGGGGCAACCTGGATGCAGACAGATTTTGGGCGTGAGATACTGGGAGGACCGCTATGGAAAGGAACTTGAGGGTCCTGGTCAATGGCAAGCTGAATGAGTGAGCAGCGCCAGCTGTCCTGGGGTGCATGAGGCACAGCATCACCATCCACGCAAGAGAGTGCTCTGCTCTGTGCTGGGGCTGCCTCACCTCAAGTGCTGGGGGCAGTTCTGGATGCCACAGTGTGAAAATAGATGTTAAGCCATTAGAGAGTGTCCAAAGAAGGGCCATGAGTGTGGTAAAGAGGGAAAGCACCCTAAAAGGGAAGCTGTAGGAGGAGCAGCTGAGATCACTTGGTCTGTTCTCCTGCAGAAGAGGAGATTGAGGGGAGACCTCACTGCAGTCATCACCTTCCTTATGAGGGGAAGAGGATGGGTCTACATTGATCTGATCTCTGTAGTGACCAGTGACAGGCCCCAAGGGAATGGCTTGTAGTTGTGTTATGCGAGGTTTAGTTGGGTATCAAGAAAAGTTTTTTTTCTCAGAGGCTAGTTGGGCACTGGAACAGTGGGAAGTGGTCACAGCACCAGCCTGACAAGAGTTCCAGAAGTGTTTGGAAGACATTCTCAGGCACAGTATGTGATTCTTGGGGCTGTCGTGTGCAGAGCCAGAACCTGGACTCCGTGATCCTTGTGGTTCCCTTGTAATTCCGCATATTGTACGATCTCAGCCAAAATCTAACTTACTGGAGGGGCAGGACCTCTCAAGAGGAGATTCTCTACCTGATGTGCTCAAAGCAGGGTCACGTAGAGTGGGTTGTTCAGGACAGTTTCCTTTCTGGATTTTAACATTTCCTGGTTTTTAACATTTGCTGTAGACTCTACAGCTGGGCAACCTGTGCCAGGTTTGGGGAGATCTTAGAGGAAAGAAAGTATTTTTTAATGGAGTTCCCTGTGTTTAAGTTTGTGCCCTATTGCCTCTTGTCCTTTCAGTGGGCAACGTGCAGAAGAGTCTGTCTCCGCCTTTTTTGTCTCTTCACATTATGTATTTTTACACATTTATAAGAATGTTCCCAGTTCTTTTCTCCAAGTTTAATAGTACCAGAACCCTCATATCAGAGAGGACACAGAAAAACCTTTTATGTATTAAATTAAAGTTGGAAAAATAAAATATGGATTTCTGTTCATTAAATGTTTATCTGCAGCCTTAAGGAGATCACCATCATTAGTCAGTTGTTAATAACATTTGAGCAAGTAGAGAAAAAAAAAAGGAATGTTTTTACATCTGACTTCAATGCTTATTGTTTTGTGCTTAGTCCTTCTGATTTTACTTGATAGCTTGCACCCTCGTAAGTGTACTAGGATACCTGCTATTTTAATGTAATTTCAGGAGCTTACTGTTAACATAGGAAAAGATACTTAAAATGTACCCATTTTCTCTTCAGCCTACTGTTTTACATTGATTTTCTAATATTTCTCTATTGCTATACAGTCTTTAAAAACAGTATGGAAGTGGAGGAACTGGAGTAACATATCATACTCCTTTATATTTATTTTTCAAATGAGAGCTTATATGTGTGTTTAGCTGAAATGATGTATGTATTTGAGCCTTTAGCATTCTGTCCAGTTACAGGTATCAATTTTATCAAGTAAGTAAGGCATATTAATAGTTATGTTGCTCTTAATGTGAATTCTTGAGTCCTGAAAGGACAGGATCACTAGTAACTGGAGAAGAAAGGTAAAATAATAACATTTGCTCAAATGACATATTCAGAACTGTGTTAAGGGAGCAGAAGTTAGTACAAACATAAGGTCATTACAGAGAGAAAAAAAAATTAAACTAAAAATAAATTAGTAGTAATGGCAGTGACCATTCAAAATAAACTGCAGTAATGAAATTTGATGACTCTACTGTTGGAGCAGTTTTGTCTAGAATCAAATTTTTGTGATGGATAAGCTTTGTTTGTTAGTACATGGTTACTAAACTGCTGTAGATACCAGGAGAAAAGATGTTTCAGTGGATATAAGTTCAAGATGTAGAACTTTAACCTTGAACTTCTCAAATGTTGGCTTAAAATTGAAAATCATAAGAGTTTTAAAATGAAAGTTAGTTCTTACACAATATCTGGTCTTTTAAGGCACACTGTCCTGCAATAGGAAAATGTTGTGCTGCTGCTGCTAAACAGCAAGGTAACTTAATTTTCTTCTGTGTTTTTTAAGTAGTAGATCATCTTTAATGCAGGTTGAATCAAGATATACTTACCTCAAAGACTGCAGGGGATTTGGAAGGTGATCAAAAGAAACCTGAATGATCAGTGTAGCTTTCTCCTGAGGAGAAGTTAGTTTCTGTGAACTTGAGTTCTCAGACAGGCTTTAGATAAGGTTAAAGCAACCTTGCATCATACTAAACCAGCCTCTTGGTTCACAGAAAATCCTGTTGTCTGTGATTAAAGGATTTCCTGTAGACACGACAAGTTAAATAAAGAAAACCTTATGTGAAGTTGTGTAGTAGTAAAATGCAGGTCTCTTATTTTGGGAAGCTGGAAAGTGTGATCTGATTACCACCAACTTATTCTTGCATGTTAGCTTGGTTTGAGCAGTGCTAGTAAAGAGCAACGTTCTTTGCCATGACCTCCAGTGGTTCATTGCTGTATGGCTAAGGATTATCAATATGCGTATTAAAAAACTTGAGACAGCCAGGTTTGCCATGATCTTAATTGCTTCCATTTTTGGAATATCGAGCTGTTTTACCATTTCTCAAATGTTGGCTTAAAATTGAAAATCATAAGAGTTTTAAAATGAAAGTTAGTTCTTACACAATATCTGGTCTTTTAAGGCACACTGTCCTGCAATAGGAAAATGTTGTGCTGCTGCTGCTAAACAGCAAGGTAACTTAATTTTCTTCTGTGTTTTTTAAGTAGTAGATCATCTTTAATGCAGGTTGAATCAAGATATACTTACCTCAAAGACTGCAGGGGATTTGGAAGGTGATCAAAAGAAACCTGAATGATCAGTGTAGCTTTCTCCTGAGGAGAAGTTAGTTTCTGTGAACTTGAGTTCTCAGACAGGCTTTAGATAAGGTTAAAGCAACCTTGCATCATACTAAACCAGCCTCTTGGTTCACAGAAAATCCTGTTGTCTGTGATTAAAGGATTTCCTGTAGACACGACAAGTTAAATAAAGAAAACCTTATGTGAAGTTGTGTAGTAGTAAAATGCAGGTCTCTTATTTTGGGAAGCTGGAAAGTGTGATCTGATTACCACCAACTTATTCTTGCATGTTAGCTTGGTTTGAGCAGTGCTAGTAAAGAGCAACGTTCTTTGCCATGACCTCCAGTGGTTCATTGCTGTATGGCTAAGGATTATCAATATGCGTATTAAAAAACTTGAGACAGCCAGGTTTGCCATGATCTTAATTGCTTCCAGGTTTGCCATGATCTTAATTGCTTCCATTTTTGGAATATCGAGCTGTTTTACCATTTCTTTAGGAATTCTGCTCCTTTATCTTAACATGTCTGTATGAACTGCAGTGTGTCAGCTATGAAAACAGGGATTCCGTATGGTTGCATCATACCTCTTCAGAATATGTAGAAGTCAAAGTATCAAAGTCAAAAAGTTGATAACACTTTTCCTTGATGTTAAAATCTGACATAATGCCCACATTGTAGAATTAAGGAGAAGATAGCATGAGAGCAAACAGTTTCAGGAGGAATGGGTTATCTGTTCAATATACTGTACATTGCATTTTTTCAGATTTTCCTGATAAGTGTAGTGGTTGTATATGAGCTTTTACTATTAATAGTGAATTTACTGCTATATGTAGCAGTAGGCTACTTCCTGCTTAGTTCAGGGTGGCGGAGGGAATGAACTTGGCTTCTCTTAAGCCAACTGTTATAAAACAGCTCATTCCCATAGTACATTCTCAATCCTTCAAATGCATGCATCTGTAATTTAATTTGTTCTTGTTTCTCTCAATTTGTTTTCACAGTAGTTAATTTCATGTGATGGTGTTAATTTTCTTATGCTTCTGTAAAAAAGACTTTTAATAGCAAAGATTATAGAACAAAATAATTTCTAGCCTAAAAAATCAATATTAATAGTAATTCAAGACCCACTTAACTTTTGGGAGTGGAATATGATACAACAAAGTTCTCAGCTGATGAATAGGTGCTGATTTATAGCCAGTGACACTGTGGTTTAGCAGATAGCTGGAGTCCTGGGTATTCAGGCCAAGATGTATTGTTTTTCCCATGGTTTCAGAGGCGGGGAGATGAAGCTTGGGTCTGGAGGAAGGGCTGGAAATGGTGGGTACTTCTTGCATTTTGTTCTGATGTTTTCCCTCACGTGCAGCTGAGAATACTGCTGAAATACAGGCTTTCAGCAGATATTTGTTGCACAGTATTTGATGTGTTCACTTTGCAGCTGTAAGATCTAATTATAAATGGTATTAGTAGATTGAGGTACTGTAGGGGTATTTAATTTGCTTCTAATTATTTCCTTAATGAAGAGAATTTGATATTAATCTTTTTAATATAAAGCTGAGATACTGAGGCAAGTGAAAGGCTGTGATGTAGTAGTTGAGACTTTGAAAGCCTCAGAATGTTACTGCTTTAGTAAGGATGGCTGGGTTAACCCTATGTCTATGAAATGGCTTAGACCACCACTAAATGTACTTTACTGAAATATCCCCTCTCCCTGTAGCACTGAGTGTTGTTATAGCATTAAAGTAGGGGTTACATTCAAAAGCTATCCTCCTTCACTGTCAGTCTCCACAAGCTCTGCTCAAGGAGAATGCTCAGAGCTAGCATGCAGTTTTTGAGTGTTCTGTACATAGCATATCTTATTCTGAGGATGGCTCACAATTTGTGTGAGTGGTAAGTGGGGAATCATTTGGAAGTGTCAGGGATGGCAGTTATAATACCTTTAGATGGGATATGACATTTTCCAGGAGTTAGTGAAGCACCCTTCCGTGCTTTTAAATACGACAATTTAATTTAGATGTCATGGTGTATAGAAAAGTGATTATTATCCATGCAGCTAGAGATTCTTAACCTTTTCCCAGAAAAAATCACTTCTATCCTGCTTGTCAGTTGTGTGCATTCATTTGTGTTTACACCTCAGAGAGTGTATTAGTTGGGCAAGAGGCCACTTTGTCACAAGCAGCCTGGGTTAGGCAAACCTGCATTTTCAAGTGACCTGGCTTCACCTGTGTAACACCCAGACTGCTGAGTGATAAAGAGCATCATTCACGGAGCACTGCTGCTTTCCACTTACCAGCTGTGTTGTCAGGAGCAGCAGCATGCCCTAGATCTGTACCTGAGATCCTTTGGGTCAGGAGACCTAAACTGTTAAATTCATAGCACTGCCTGTGCATGAAAATTCCTTATCTATGAAGTGCGTGGGATGTTTTAAAATACAAATGGAGGAATTCCAGTGGTACAACCTTTCTGAGTCCTGTTTAAGACTGCACAATTGTTACCGACAGATTTAAGCAAGCTGTGTAGCTGACAATGTGATACACATTCTGTTGGTATTGGCAAATATATATACTATTATAATGGTTTTCTTAAACATGGAAACATTTATTTTTTCTTCTGTAGGCAATTTGACACCAGAGCCACCTAAAATATCATCATCTACAAGCCACCCAGATCTCTTAAGTGGATGGGATTCTTGGGCAGATTCCTCAACAACCAGCAATGTAGCATCACCACAGCTGAAGCCTGTTTGTGAAGGTATTATGAAATTAAATTTTTCCATTAGAGGAATACTCCAGACTGGACATTTAATCACCTGAAACTGTTGAACATGTCTTCATGCATTTTTGCTTTGCTTCTTAAATGCTCCTTTTGTAAAGCACTTGTGTAGTTTTTCATATTAAAGTTCAAGATGCAGGAATTAAATTGTTTCAATTCTCTATAGTAATGGTGATTCTTGTAATGGGAGAAGATGTTGTGAAGTAGAACATTGGGAAGGTTTGCATGAGGTGCTGTGCAGATACTACTTTTATTCTTTCTCTCAATTTCCAAACAGATTAGGTATGTGATGTGTCTTCTTATTATACAGGCCAAGCTTTTACCACCGGAAGCCAGTCCAGTGTGTCTTCAGGTTCGTCTTTTAGCCAGGCAAAAGCTCAGAACTTTGATCCTTTTGCTGATCTTGCCAACCTGGGATCTGGTCTTCCAGGTAAGGTCTTACTTTTGATAGACCATATTTACAGCCTCTACTAAATGAGATTTGCTTCTCATTCCAATAAATGTTACTGAGAGCCTATAAAGAGAAGCGTTTCCTTTTAATTGTCAACATCTAGCTTGACATATTTGCTTAGACCTGGTGAGTATCAAGAAAAGATTGAATCTTCCAGATATTTTTTAAAATATCCAGAATAATATTTCAGAATATAACTACAGCTGTGATATAGGAACAGTGAAAATAATTAATGCTTGAGAATTGAGTTGAGATGGTAAGAGAAACCAGGAGTTGCTGATTCAGTAACAGAGCATGAGGTTTCCTGCCTAGCATTGATTAATACTGTTCTTGAAGTTTTAAAATGAAAGCGGGATTGAATTAGTTAATTCTTTTTAGTTCCAAAGTAACAGTTAATTCAGTACTTTCCTTTGAATTCAGCAGACTTTCATAGCTCTGCTAGTCACATCTACCATGTTAGTAAGATAAGCACAAATCAAGGGCCATACACTGCACACTGGTACCAAAAGCATTATGAGTGTCTGTCAGTTTGCAGTGAAGGGCACAAGGAGTTCTGGAAGATAAGACACATTGCAGAGTAACTCTTATTCCAGGGTGTTGTATTGGCCTAAAACTCAGGAACTTAGTCCTGTAGCACTCACAAAAGAGCTGAAGTCCTTGCGTTTCAGAGCCCACACTGCTGTAACAAATGTGACCAGCTGCCGAGGGTACATGGAATGATTCAGAGCAGCCTAGTGTTGCCGAATTGAGCAAACCTGCTTTTTCCCTTAGCTTGGAGCTGATCGAGGTTTTAACCTGTTGCCTTGGCAGTTAGCACTGTGCATTGAATTGAGTGGAATTGTAGAAACACTAGGTAGCATGCAGTGTTTGACTTCTTGATGTTGCTTGGGCATAAGTGCTGCAAAATTCTGCTGTTGAAGCAGTACCAATGAGGCTGCTTTGCAGTAAAAAATGTTCAAAGATTTTCTAGTGTAATAATTCAGGTTAACACAGGTTGCACAGATAGTGTGACAGTAAAAAAAGTCAGTTTATTCTTGACTTGAAGATATAGCCCACATTAAATCAGATGAAAGAAGTCAAACTAATTTTAGCAGGACTTGGTTCAATTCATTACTCTTTCAGTTAGCTTTCAATAGGAAAAATGATTGCATTAAGAAGTAGCCAGATGTCACTGTCCTAGTTAACGTTTTCAGGCTTGAAATGAATTTTCAAGGCATCACAAAAACTGGAATTCAGTTTTGGAATACAACTGGAGTACCACACTCTTTTGTATTTTTCATAGGAGTTTTTTGGCTTCCACATACAAGATGCTGTTCTGGAAGAAAATTTATGAGAGTGCAAACTGCTTAAATATGAATGCTATATAAACCCAAAAGAAATAGCAGCTAAAAGTAGTGAATACCAGGGTATTAGCATGCTGGTAGGATACCAATAGTGTTCTGTGCTGGTTGGTGTTATCATACTCTTCTTTAGGAATGGTCTTCTATCAGAAAGTAGGAATGTGGTGTTGAAAAGGTTTTGTGAACAGTGAGGCGTCCTACAGGAAGAATTTGTTGGCCTTGAAAACTGCAATAATGAATGTAGAATGCTTTGAAAGAATAGGTGAAAGAGATATAATTTTTCAGTGTGACTAGTAACAAATTTTTTTTTCTGTAAATTTCACAAGTTGTCAATGACTGAAAACTGAGTTGACTGCAGTTGAGTGATTTCATGAAAAAGCAGTGCATTCCTATATTTTACTGGGTGTTCTATTGCAATATTGGGTTTAATCAGGTGTGATATTTCAAGGTATAGTATAGTATCTTGTACATGGCCCTGGGGAGACATCCTCTTGTCCAAGTTAGAGATGTGATCAGCTACTTCAAAAGGAGAAAAAAAAAGGAGAAAAGCATCAGGAGAGCTGAAGTGTGAGGAGCCATTTTTGAAAGAGCGCATCAAGTTTGCATTGCTGTGTATACCAGACAGGCTTGGCCTACGCCATGAGGGTGATTACAGTATCTCCTGCAGGCTACAGTGTTTTTCTTACTCATGTGGAGTATATTCCCTGTGAATGCTGCTATAGAATAATGTTCTCATCTTCCTTAAACAGTAGTGCAAGGAATCACTAGAGACTTTGAAAAGCATTCATTTGAAAACCTTCTCAGTCTGTTACCATTTTTTGTAATTAGTTATTTATTACGCACTGCATATTAGCAGATGTGGGAGGCAGAACTACTGTCACAGCCATATTATCTCCTAGCCTGACATGTGCCTGACCCTTCAGATAAGGGTGCATGTTTTTGCTAAAACAGACATTTGAAACCTTGAGTTGTAAGAGAGGACTTTCAGTAAAGCCTCCAGCTCCTGCTATCCAAGTTACTTCTTCATGAGGCTCTTAACTTCATTTTGCTCATGCTTTCCTGTTACACTGTGAGCTATGTGGTTGTATGTCAAGGGGCAACTGTCTTACTTGTACTAAACAGGTGACAGGCATTAAACTGAACAATTAAGTTAGTATTTCTTTGTTAGGTTCATCCACTGGTGGACTCTTGGGTAGTGGATTTAGTCAGAAGACTGCTGCTCCATCTCAGAAGCTAGGAAATCAGTGGCAGAAATCCTCCAAACCACCAAGTACTTCATGGCAGTCCCAGACTAAGTCCAGCACAGCAGCTAAGCCCAACTACACAGTAAACTTCAGTGTTATTGGGGGACGAGAGGAAAGAGGAGTCAGAGCCCCAAGCTTTGGTAAGTTTTTGAATGTGTATTACTTATAATGTCTCATGTGAAGTTAGTTGTGTGTGCTGTTACCTGCAGAAGCTCTTCTACCTTCATATTTTTATTTACATTTAAGCTGTGTATAGCAGAAAACAGAAAAACACTTGGTATCCAAATCTGCTATCCTGTGTTTCCAAAGCTATCCCAGTACATAACAGATGAACTGATGATAGCACAGGTAAACGTGAGTTTGGGCATAAAGTCTTACAGCTGTAATTACTCACCCACATGGGAACTGGTTTTGTATCAGTGAGTTTAGAAAGGTAAATTTGATCCATCTGGGGAGAGATGATTGATGGTTGTTGCTTCATGTTAGTCTGTTTGTGATACAAAGATAAAGGGAATACACTGTTTTTCCTAGCTGAAGAAGAGTAGATAGTCTTGAGAAAGACTGAGGTTAAAATTACTGAAAATTCTTGTTTTTGAGAGACATGGGGACAAGACCAGGTAGAATCATACAGTCTTTTTACATGTTCCAACTGAGTAGGCAAACCTGGAGTTACAGGGTTAGGCTTGGCCTCTTTTTTATGAGCTTTCTTGAAAAATTTTATTTTCTGGTGTGTTGGTATTAGGATTATGCTTCCCTTAAACTGACATACAAATAAGTGAACAGCAGGTACTTCTTTAAGCTGGAATTATTCTGTTGGTCCATATCTGGAGAAAGGTGTCAGGATGCAGAGGCAGTGAGTGTAGGTTGCAGCACAGGAGAGTCTGTAGAACAAGGCAGAAAAATCAACTGGCATGATTAAAAGCTGAAACAGGTTGTTGTCATTTCTCTCCCTTAAAAACAGATGGACCTCAGCTGGACAAGGGCCTAACAAATGTACCTGGCTGTCCCTGCTTTGAGTGGGGATTGGACTAAATAATATCCAGAAGCCTCTTCAGAGTTCAGTTATTCTACAGTTCTCTGAAATTTGTTGGTTCTGTAATGAATATTCATGTTGGTATTTTATCCATTCTTTATTCTGGATAAGTTTCAACATGCTGAGGTGTTGACTACATGCTTTCAATGATGCTATTGAGTATATGGTTACTTGAAAAACTGCTGCATAGCTTTTGAAACTAAATTACAGTGGAAAAATGGAGCCATTTGCAAAATTGTGGCTAGATGTGTGCTCCCTCAAATCTACTCCATTTTCTTAAAAAAGAGGACATGCAAGTATTTTAGTCCCAGGTTAGCATGTTAGGTTGTCTGCCTGCTGGACTGAAAGTTTGTTAAAGATCCCTTTTATTTTTATCCTTCTTAGTTTTGTGGCTTTTGGCATCACTGAAGGATATATTTATCATGGTAGTGATAAACGCCATCTGGATGTGTCTAAGGGCAATGTATTTCCCCTGTTAATATATTCTCCAGGGAAACTTTTCACTAAATGTTTTTTCTCTTTCTATAGGTCAAAAACCAAAAGTTTCAGAAAATGACTTTGAGGATCTCTTATCTAATCAAGGATTTTCAGCGAAATCTGATAAAAAGGGACCAAAGACAATTGCTGAGATGAGAAAACAAGAGATGTCTAAAGACATGGACCCCTTGAAACTCAAGGTGTGTTTAACAGTGATTTTGACTGAAGTGAATATCTGATCTTATGCTTAGAATTGCTGATAACAGAACAGAAGGATACAATGACCAACAGAGAAAGAATTGCTGATAACAGAGCAGAAGGATACAATGACCAACAGAGAAACTAAAGGCTGATGGTTTAGAAAAGATGGATTTAGCTGACACTAAATACACTTTAAAAATGATGCATGTGAGAATAGCTGCCTTCAGGCTGATCATGTACTTTCATTTTCTGGTTAACAAGTGCTGCTGTTGTCCTAAGAAATTACTAGAAAGTGCAATTCTGGAGACAGGATATGTAACTAGTTTGGGATATGTTGCTTGCTGTTCATATTTTTTTGACCCGTTAGTCATTGATAACTTAATATATTGATAGACTTCCATACTTTTAGTCTTTATGGTGCTTCAGGAAAGTTTGTAAATTAACTTTAAAGGAGTGCTGAAATTTGTTTTCGCAAAGTCTCCTTCCTGAAGAGGGAGTGCACGAGTACCTTTTAACAGAAATCACCGCAAATAGAAATAAGTACAGATATATAGTTACCATCCTCACTGGTGTTAGTAAGGGTTCCATGAAACCACTATATCTATATGTTATGGCTTGATATATTGCTGTTGAAGTCTGAGCAACATTACTCTAATTGACTTTGGGGATCTCAAAGGGCACTTTGCATAACTTAAGCAACATCCCTCTGCATGTTGCTTAAGTTAACATGAATTATTACCAGACATTTTCATTTTTATTGTACAAAGCTTGTACAATAGAAGTTTTAAAATATATTTACTCTTTTGTACAATTCAAGTAATAATTTTTATGTGTGCCCTGACAGGGACAAGATTAATGTAATATCTAATTGTAACAGATGTTAATTACTCCTGTAATTTCTCTTGCAGTGACTGAATTTCTGCAATAAAGTAGTAACAATGAGCTATTCTCTAGTGGTAGATGCAAAGTATGACTTTTGAGTGGCTAAGGCAATTGAATTTGGGGAATGAGTGCAGTAGGACAACTGCACTTGAGTTGTCATCATATAGTCTTGCAGAGAGTGAAGATTATATCTCTAGAGGCTGAGATTGCTTAAAGTGCTGCATTCAGTTTTGTATATTCTGATTTTCCCAGATTCTTGAATGGATTGAAGGAAAGGAGAGAAATATCAGAGCATTAATATCTACTCTACATACAGTGCTTTGGGAAGGGGAAAATAAGTGGAAACCAGTCAGCATGGCAGATTTAGTAACTCCTGAACAAGTAAAGAAGTACTACAGGAAAGCAGTGCTTGTGGTTCATCCTGATAAGGTGAGTGTTTTCCTCTGATCTTCTTTATTATAGGAGGAATACAAACTGCTTTTACCATACCATACTGGTTACTGGCAAATGCCTTGCTTCTCAATCAGCATCCTAGATGTTCTTCACTGTGCTTCCATTGTCTTCTGAATGGGGTGTCCTGCTGCATTCAGATAGTACAGAATTATTCTTGCCATCCTGACACAGCACAGAATTCAACAGAGAGGGGTTAACAAATGGAAGATCCTGTGAGGGTTGTACTGACCACCAAAGTCAGTCATGCTGGGTTCTGACTGACAGATGTCAGATGGCAGATTTAATGCTGATTAGTAGAATCTGTTTCATTTCTGTGAGGTAGCACTTCAAAAAGCTAGTACTTTTAGAACTAGTATGGAGACTCCGAGGTGGTCACAGCAAAACTGGTAGGAAAAACCTGCTGAACCTCATTTACTAAACCATTTTTACTAAAAAAAGTAAACTTACTAGAATAAACAAGTTATCAGATGAAAAATATGTAATGAATATTACATTGCAGCAGACTTTTTAAAAATCCTTAATGCATCCCAATGCATCAAGGTAGCTTCTTGTTCTGAGCTCTTGCATTAGATGGAAAGAGAAGCATTGTATATACCTGGTGTGAATATTCAGGTTTGCATTCACTGGTGGTTTAGTGAGCAGTAGT
Source organism: Passer montanus (assembly GCF_014805655.1). Lineage (NCBI taxonomy): Eukaryota > Metazoa > Chordata > Aves > Passeriformes > Passeridae > Passer > Passer montanus. The sequence goes on along the minus strand of NW_024370152.1, from coordinate 1,593,055 downwards.
CTAAATCCTATGTTGTCTTGTGTCCATAACAAACATGACATTTTTTGGTTTTTTAGTTCCTCCTCTTCTTCAGAGTTCTTGGGTATGTGACTTCTTCCACCTTTGTTGTGGTTTTTTAGGTGTTTTCTGTAAGGTCTGTAATGCATCAGTGTCAGAATACAGCTCTGTTTAAGGCATATTTGTCTTCCTTTTTCTTTTCTTCTGCCACTTACGTGTTGTGCATCAATAAAGTACTGCAGGTGGCAAAAGCTAAGCAGCAGGAGAAGGGGAAAGATCCTGGAGGGGGCTTTGGGTCTTCCTTTTTTATTGGAGAGAACCATCTTTTGGGACTGGGTGTTTATTAACCACAAGGGCTGGATTGTGTTGGCCCAGAGTCAGGGTAGCTGTGAAACAGGCAGGGAATCAGGAGTGTACTATCTTTGAGTATGGAAGCAAACACACAGGAGGTACTGTGTCAGTCATGTTGAGTCTTAGCATCATTCACAACTAGGAACAGATTTTCCTCCAGGGAATTTCATTCAAAAGAAGTTGTCTTAAAGAGGACTCAGATTTTATGCTTGTACACTAGTGCAAGATCTTTCAGGAAGCAATTCTAAAAATTACTTAATTTGATTAGTAGGTAATAGTAACTGAAACTATTTATGAAAAGAACCGCTTTGAAAAGTGTTTTTAGTTAAATTTCAATTACTTATAAATTGTACTGAAAGCTTGAAAGTAACGTAAGGAAACCAAGAATTTGGATTTGTTAAAAAATACTCATGGCAAGCTTTGGGGAAGGTTGGAAAAAGTTCTCTGTCTGTAAAATTATATTCACAGAGCAGTCTGTAGCTGTTGAATAAGACAGCAAATATAGAAGGGGTGGGATCTTTTCTAAAGACCTAATTTCTAATGTTTTTATGCTTATGGTGCATTCTATTTGTTTCCAGGCCACAGGACAACCCTACGAGCAATATGCCAAAATGATCTTCATGGAATTGAATGATGCATGGTCAGAGTTTGAAAACCAGGGATCAAAGTCCCTTTTCTGAAATTTCACCTTTCATGGAACTGCTTCCAGAAACTGGAGCTGATCATTGTTATGACTTTATTGCGCCTGAGATTTCTGAAGCGCTTTTCCACGATTTCAGCACAGTTTCTAGTTATGCACTTAAATGTGGGGATGTATTTTGTAAGATGTAGAGTACAAAGCATTATATAGATGCATTAAGAAAAACGCTGCTGAAGAAATCACAGTCTGGGAGTAAAGGTTTCTCTTTTTGTATAAGAAAAATAGAATTTGAATGAAGCAAAGTAATAAGTGATAGGCTAGTATTAGTTATAAATCATTCCAACTTAATTGATCTTTGCTGTACCTCTACCGTCCCAAATTTGTCTGTTACTTTGAGTAGTTTGGTGATTAAATTTTGATATTTGGTGCCTGTCGCCTTCTTCAAAGTGCTTTAGTTAGCAGCAGTGAATTTGCTTGGCTTATGTCAAACCTAAGGGTGTATATTTTCATCTGTATTTTATATAATCAATCTGATAATCATTCTGTAAATAATGTTTTCTGGTAATATGTGTGTTCTTTACAATAGAATAACAATTGTTTAGCCAAAAAGACAGCACACGTGGGAAAGTCAGACAGGGTTGTTCTTTTTTTTTTTTTTTTAAACATATCATGAATCTAAAAAGAAATTTTGACTCTGAGGTCTGCATGTTCCTGCTGTTTTGTTTATTTATTGGAGTAGTCTGACCTGTGCTTATTTTCCTAGTTCTTTAAATGGTGTCTCTTGCTTCTAAATTCAGTGGAATGTTCCTTTCATTGAACTTCAAATACTCTGATAGAAACAATTTTACTCTGAAACTTGAAGTGTAAGCACAAACCTTTTACTGTGCTTTGATTTGTCTGAGTATTAAATCACTCATTTTCATCTGGTAAGCATTTAAAGTGCTTTAACAAACATTTTGCTGCATGTTTGAACTTGTGTATTTTTGAGCATGGCATCAGTGCATGTGAAAACATGGTGTGTCTTGGTATACTGTTGAATTTCTGCTCACCTGTTTCCATGCACTGCTTAGTGCAAGATGAGTAGAGACACAGCTTGGTAACAAAACTTGCCATGTTTTCTCATCCCTGTTCAGAAGGCACTTTTTCACTAGTGCTGGGGTGGAGGATGCGAGCGACCAATGACTGTTATACTCTGTGTAATAACAAAATGCAATTTTCATATCAAGTTTGAAAATGTTGAAAATTAGTGCTGAGCTATTAAATCTTCAGCAGCAGTCTCCTGAGGCTGGACAGTTGGGCATTCAAGGGGATATTTTGATTACTTGCCTTTTTATACATTTTGCATGCTTAACTGAGAGGGAAGCTGTATTATTAGCAGAGGTAACTGTTCAGCTGAGCAACATCTGAACAGGAAACATGAGATTCTAATACCACCTGAAAGGTACATTGGATGAGATTTTCCACTGCTGCACCAGCCCATGAGCTGGTGGGTTAGAGACTGCTAAACACTTGCTGTGTCTAGTCTCTAGCTCTGATATAACACAGTTACTTAATAACCTCTGATCAAAGGTTTTGTTTGTGTGTATTTGCATATATATTTAGCTGCTGTGATTTTTCTTTTTTTTAAGGTGAAGCTAGGATCAGTTATATATCAGGAAGGTTATATATTATTCATAGCTGCTGTTGTATGTCAGTTACTGCTTTGAAGCAGTCTTAAATCTCAGTAGATTTCTTTATAAATGTATGTAACTTGCTGTCTGATTTAAAGTAAGAGTTAATCTTTTTTCCTTTGGATACTTCATTAATTCTTTGTGTATGTGTTCTGCAACCATGGAAATTGAAGGCTTCTGCTGGTAGGATAGATTTGTGGGAGACTTTTTTACAGTTCTAGGGCAAATGCTATGTAGGAATAGGTTTAAAAAGACAAACACAGATATATAATGACTTTGACTGTAGTGCTATATACAGTTGAGAGATAAGGCATTTCTAAGGGGGCTGCTTAGAATAAGGAGGGACTGCTTTAAAAACCCATGTTCATTCAGCATGTATAGGCAACTTCATTTTACAACATATATTTTTAATTGCTCTTTTCTTGAAATATGTGTTTAAAAAATTAAAACCTGAAATTTGGGAGGAAAATATCTTCCTCTGCTTTGTGTATTTGGTAGTGTTTTCTGGATGATGTGTCTACATTAAGCTTTTTAAAATTTCTCTACTCTTGCTTGCAAAATCTTCTTGAAACGTCAGAAAAGAACCTTTAGATGTGGTTTTAAGTTAGCAGAGAAAACATGAGTGCAAGTATTTTACCTGGAACTGAAGATCTCTTGAAATTAGCTCTCTCTGTTAAAAATTATGGAAATTCAAGTAGTTTGGCTATGGATTCTTCCAAGAGCCATTACTTAATTACTGAAACTTCAGCCAGGTTGACAGAACTGCTCAGCTTATTTTATGGCTTAGTTCTGGTTTTGTGGGGAAACTGCCTGATTTCTCTGTCCTGCTCCTTTCTAGATAATTGAATTTTGCTGCTGAGAATCTGCGAGAAGCTTGGCTTGGTAAACTGATAAATCTTAACAATGAAACTGTTTTGGGTAGGGTGTTTTGATTTTGGTTTTATTTTTTTAACTATGCCATTTCTCTGTGTTACATACAAGAATGTGCAAACATGGGGATTTCATTAAGATTCTGTAAGCAAATTGTAATTTGGAAATTAAAAAAAGTTCAAGTGGTGAATATGAACATAATAAATGGAAGTTTTGTTTTCTGTGCAACACAAAGCGGCATGAGGACCACCAAAGGTGTTTCTTAGTGTAAGGCTTACATATTAAGTACAAGAAGCTGGGAAGAGGGAAGTTAAAGTATATTTCATATAAATGTGTATTGAGTCTTAATGTTGCTTTTATAGGAGATGGTGATTTGGAAGAAAAAAATCCAGCAGTTTTATGAATTCATCTTAAAACAGTAATAAAAAATGGTAGACAATCTGGGAATGAGGGCTTTTCAACCTTTTGATTTGTACTTGGTTGTTAATTGTCTGTCTGCTGTATGAACTAGGAGTGCACTCAAATTGATAACGCACATTTTTCACTGTAGTTCTATTCTTAGTGTCCACAAACTGAAAAGCTTTTAGAGCAGGCCTCAGAAAAAAATGATTAATCAGAGACTTGGCTGGATACTCTGTTTTCTTAAAATGTTTATTTTCCATTCACGTTAGTTGTGATTGCACAGTTAAGTTTTGAAGTGTTGAAGCCACAGCCTGAAAGCTGAACTTTAGATCTGCTTCTGCTGGCTGAGAAGGTGACATCACCAGGTGTTTCCTGCAGGTTGATACTCTGCCTGCATGCAATGTGCTCCAAGGATTTGCACTTGAGGTTCTCTTATGGAGCACCTCCTTGACTCCTGCAGCAAGTCATGGTGCCTGCTGGCCCACATTGGTTGTTCTTCTGCCTGGTAACAGCACCAGACTAATGTCATATGTTGTTTGCAGACTGCCAGGGCTCACTTCACAAAATTAAGTAGGCTGAGATGGTTAGTGCAAGAAAAAAGGAAAACAGCACAAGATCGATTAAAGGAAGAGTAGAGAAAAACACCAGGGCTCTAAAGTACATCTAAAATACTGTTTTCTGATTCTCTCTTCACTGACCTATTGCTACCTACCTGCTAAAAACAGGTGTAGACTAGTAGAGAGAACCTGGTTTGCAGCCTGCTTTCCATTCCTTTTAGAACACTGCGGACTGACTGTAACAAGTTGGAGTACCAAGTCCTTAGCTTTCCCATCCCCTGCCAAAGTTTATATAAAGCAGGTTTAAAAATGTTTGGGGAGGTTTCCACTAGTTGTTTTTTTTTAAGTTAGAAATTACTTTTGTTGGACTCTCCAGTTCTAACAGCAATGTAACAAAACAGAGATCTGTGAAGAAGAATTCGTGTTAAGAGAGTGTGTGGCTGGAGTCTGCCTGATAGAAACAAGTGATGTATTTTAACCAGAAGAAATCAGTTGGTGTCTTCAACCTCAGGCATGCCTTTTTGGTGTTTCCTAGTGCTGTCAGAGTTCCTTAGGAGCAGCGAAGAGCGTTTGTGGTTAGTTAGACATAAAGCCTGGACGGAAAAGGTCCTCAGCATTGTTAGTTGGGTCAAGTTCAGCTATTTTGCTAATCAGTGATAGCTTCTTCAGCAAGTACAGAACAGAAAACCTCCAGAAGTTTTGATGAAGTACATTTCCTTGGAACAGTGGCAGAGTCCTTGGTGTTGTACTTGTGAGGGTAACCTGTGCTCATGAAAAATGCCTTGTTTACCTCCATATTCTTGGTAATTCTGAACAATTCCCCCCATTTTGTCTTGCCAAGCACAGAGCCACAGTTAGTTTGTGAAAGCTACATGCACAAGGTCAATTATTTGCACAAACTAAAGAGGAGCTTCAGCATAACAGAAATCTCATCAGGCCTTGGAGTGATGGGTTCTGTGCACCATTCCACTTCCCGAGGCCCGACTGCAGTTTTCCCAGCAGTGGCAATGTGCTTGCATACTTGCTGGCTGCTGCACTCACTGCTGCTCACAGAAGTGTTTTCAGGAGTAGCATAAATGTGAAGCCTTGTTGCTCCTTAGCTGTGTCCTTAATTGTCTAACAATTGCAATGTAATGGCTGCTTTGTAAATAAGTTCAAATTAATCTTGTATGACTCAGTTGACATTTTCTGTCAAGAACTTGCAGGTGATTGACCTGCGAAAGCTGTAAAAGGAATGTATTATTTCCCACCCTTTGAGCCTGTCCCTGGTGCAGAGCAGCTCTCGCACCCAGAAGCTCAATGACGAGGAGCTGAGCTCTGGTTCTGAACTTGATGAATCTTGCAATGCTTGCTTACTCTCTCTTTGGGTGAGCTTATTGTGGACTGCAGCTTAGACTGCATTAAGTTTCCAACATATGCCCCCAAAATACGAATTCAGTACTTTTTATGAAGGATACATGTTGTCATAGAAGCTTTTATTACCAAAAGGGGATTAAGAGGCATTGTGGGAACTCCCAAAACTCTAGTGGAATGTACTGTATATTTGATGTAGATTTCTAGAAGTGATTGTTATCTCTCATAAGGTCTTGGCTTGATCTGATACAATACCTTATTGTATTTACCTGTAGTTGTGATTGTACTTTCAATACCTGTGTTTTTTTCTGATTTGGAGTGTGTGGAAGGACAGAACAGACACTCAGTTCCTGTTTTTGCCATCTTTCAGGAAATGCAATGTACTGTGTAATTTTGCTACTAGTGAAATGAAACTTATACCTGTATGTATATAAGGTAAAATGGTCAAATTAAGCCTTGTTTAAAAGTAGATTTAATGTTTGGTACAATGTCCTCGAACGGAATATTTTGCTTTGAAATGTATTACAATTTAACCAGTGATCAATTAAAACAAGCAAAATAACTTTGTCTGTTTCCTTCTTTACCAAGAGAGAAATGGCCTGGACACCTGAAGCATTTCCACTGTGTCTTCCAGAACAGCCTGCAAATGTTAGAGAAGTGGTTCTTGTTGTGTTCAGGTTGACTGAACCTGTTAGGACCTAAGTGGCTCTTGAGAAGTGTCTCTTCTATTGGAGAGGGTCACTGCAGTGCGCCCTGGGGTTTGGCAGCTGCATTTTCTAAGTGCCTATGTTGGGTTGAGGGGGTTCTTGCACAGGATCTGCTGCAGTGCTTTTCCATTGCCCAAGGGAAGTTCTGGCTTAAGTGTGTAGCAGTGATCAAAGGGAAGAGAACAGGAGCAGATGGACACGACTGAGACAGGAGAGAGGAATATAAGCAGCCTGTAAGGATGGTAGGGGGACACATTTGGCAATGAAGAGCTGCAGATGGCAGGAATCTGAGGGAATGTGGGATGGCAAATGGTGAGCTTCTGCTGGGAGCGTACTGACATGGTGCCCAGAAGCATCTTGATTCCACACTCTAACAAGAATGAGCAAGCAGGATCTTTCACAGGGGGAACAAGCCACTTGGTGACATTGAGAAAGTTTCTTTAAAAGTTAAAAGCACAAGACTATGGGATTACCACTGGGGCTTCCCAAGGAGAAGGGTAAAAACTGGCAGGAAATAAGAAAATGGACAGGCATGACCAAATTATCCAGTACCAATGGCCTCTTAGGCAGAAGCCATTGCTGCTGGATGATGTTTTTCATATTCTGCTTACTACTTTGAATAATGTGATGGGTTTACAAGAATTTATGATAGATTACTCAGTGCCAAAATGCTAAAAGACCTCTCTCCTTGTATCAGGTACAAAACCTGATGCTACCACTTTTGCTGCTAATCAGTTCATTCCTAACATGCAAACATGTTGAAAAATGTATAGATACCTACTTCTGGTTCTTCACCTCTGCAGCAAAGGAGGGTAACGTTAGTCAAGTGCATATATCTTTGCTGTATGCAAGGCTTCTGGCTACTCTGATGTGAGTTTAGAAAGACTTGAGTTGGGAGAACAACAGCAAATAGAAATCCTGAAGAGTTGACTTACCAAGCATCAGTAATTACACCAGGTAAGCAGAATGCATTGCAAAGAAAAAGCATGGCCATAAATTCAATATCAAACAAAGCACACAAAACAGACTGAATGGGGATTAAAAGAAGGCAGCAGAAACACTCCATGTACTGTAGTGTGCAGAGCAGCCTGTAGCAATCAAAGCCTTCCAAGTCTGCAGTTGTAGGCACCTGACCTGGTTACTGCAATGTTGAAGATGATCCTGCCTCAGCACTGCCTCCTTTCTAGGAACAAATTTACAAGGAAATCCTCATCTCCTTTAATCTGTAAAGCTGCTGGCTGTTCTCCTGGAGTGGCTTCAGCTCCTAGTCAAAGCTCTGGACACACAGGAAATAATGGCTGTGAAGTTTTCTGGTGTATAATGGTGCTGGCAGACCCAGCCATTATTAACTGGTGAACTGCAATGCTGGTCTCCTTGTGCATGGCTCTGCTCTGCAGGACAGCACAACTACTCTGCAGGAGATGGGATTGTCACTGTGCTGCAGCCCTGACCACATGCAATGTGTCCAACACACTTCTAATATGCCAGAGGAAATGTGAAGAAACAGCTCATCCAGCTTGCTCAGGACGCTGATGTAAAGTACAAACCTTGTTTGCCATTGCAGGCATGTTGCTGTGTGTGTGCTCTGAAGCAGTGAGTATTCCATAATGGTTGAGTTTGGTACTCCTGCTGGGCCTGCTCCTCTCCTGATCCCTGCTAGCCTAGTACTGTCAGTCTCATTACGAAGTTCAAAAATGCTGCTGACAGCATTCCTAGAAGCTATTAGAGGAAGAAGACGACTTCCCTCTTATCAACAGTTCCAAGATTTCATCTTTCTCTGGTCTTCAGGAGTTTCTAAAGCAATGGATTCACGAGAATTCATGTGGAAACTGACCTCCAGCAAAGCAGAACCAGAAACTGTTTTAGAACTAGAAACCAGACCTACAGGAATTAGCTGCTGTGATGGCTCTTAGCTCTTCCTTTCTTGCTGCACACCTGCTCCTTCCACATCCTAGCAGTGGCTCACCGTAGGGCTAAATAAGGTGCCAGGTTCTGTTCTAGGGATGTATGAAACACAAGAACTGGACTCCTACATGTTTTTTCAATGGATTGAATAAGGGCTGTTGAGCCCAGTGTATACTCTATCTCATTTCACACTGAGATATTTTTATATACTGTGGCTAAATTTGCCTCTCATGCCTTTACTGACTCATCATGAAACCAGGGATGAATGTAGGGTTTTTAAAATTGTAATTTTATTACCAATGTTTGTTTTTGTTGTTGTGTTTTGTTTTTTTTTCTCAGCTATCTTCACTATGGGAGCTTGTCGGGACCCAGAGCATCTCTCTGGATGCCCTGGATGTCTCAAAGCCCTGGCAGGGGCTCGGAGACCCTGGCAGGAAGCCAAAGACACCTGAATGTGAGAAAATGAGAGAATTTCAGGCCTGAATGATGAGGGGATGATATTCACTTGATAAAACTTGAATTATAATGCACTGTACAGGGGGGTTTTGAAATTCTGTACATGGGGGTCAGGGCTTCTAAGATGGAGGAATTTGGGCATGTCCTGTCCTTCTTCTTTCTTCTCCTTGGCATCCATGTTCAGGATGATGTTGGCATGTGTGGATTGGTTCATAGGGAAAGTGCACTTGCCAACAAGGGCGAAAAGTATTGGAAATTAAAGGTAAATATCTTATACGTAGTTTTCACTATAAAAGAGACAACCACCCCATGGGCGGGAGAGAGTGCCCTTGGCTGCCTTGCTGATCAGACCTCGGCTGGACAGACAGAAAAACTTTGTAGGGAAGGAACAATAAACACAACTGAAGACCAAAAGCAAGAGTCCAGACTCCTTCTTCGAGAGCGCGGCCTGCCCAGAACCACCTTTTCCCGTGCTGGGGCAGAGACAAGTGACAGCTGACCCCGACAGGAGCTGCCCTCCCTTTTTCTTCCCTCACTCACTTCTTCTCACTAGGCTTTTCTGCTACTCCTACCACCTACCACCTATTAGATCTGGAAATTCCTAGCTGCTGCCCTACACATGCAAGGTATGAGCTTCTGTCAGATCTCTTTATTTCTTTTTCCATGTATGGGACATCACAAGGACCACATCTCCTGTGGAGGGTTGAATTGCAATTGTTTACCATCTCCAGATGCATAACAGGATGTTTGGGGGTTTCTTATAAAAGCTTTCTAGGAATTAATGCAAGGGGGAGAGGCAGAAGGGACATCATTTTGCACTCTGCTTTTTCTAATGTGGGCAGCTTGTTTTGGCCTGTCCTTGGCCCACCACTCCTCTGCCAGGTAACCGCAGCTGGTGGGTGGCAACTGCATTGCTCCCCTGAGTAAAATGCACCTGATTTCATGTGGAATTATTTATCATCAGTAATCATGTTTCTTTATTTTGATTGCCATCTGCTGGCAGAATGACGTGTTTGCATTTCACGCTCGTGCCACATAGGGGTTTTTTTTTAATACTAAGCATTTTGATTGTGTTTGTGTAGTTTGTATGTGCATGTTGCAAAAAAGGGCTGCTTTTGGATGTCTGAATTCATAGGCTGACAATGCCGGAGGCAGAGCTCACAACCCCTGAGAACAGATGCTTCATGAAGTGGACAGAAGCAAGTAATCTATGCTGGAGAAAGAGGAAGAGGAGACATGCACCACAGGAGTCTTGGAAGTTCAGGTGAGTGGACACACGGACTGGAAACAGCATAGGAGAGCAAGGGGCTGGGCAGTAAGCATCCAGGTAGATCCTGGGGCTGTGCCCTGCATGTGCTCAGCCTGTGGTGAGTAGGTGTGACCTCAGCACAGACAGACAGTACTTGGAATGCAGGTACTCAGCTGCAGTGGGAGGAGGAAGAACAGAATAAGCACTCAAAGACTCTGGGCAGTGCAAACGGCTGTACTGTCCTAACACCTGCTCTGAGTAAAGAAGGCTGTAAAATGAGGCCCTGACAGTTCAGCCCAGGCTGCTTCACCCGTGGGGAGGTTGTGTGAGGTTCCAGAGTGACTGCAAAGGGTACCTGCCTGCACAGCCCAGCACTAGACCCAGGGTTAGTATCCTTAACAAGTGCTCTCATGGAAAGGCCCATTTCTCACCAGTGTTTCTGTGCCCCACCACGAATGCCACAAAATTCATCTGGTCAGCATTTTGAACACTCAAACTCAGCTTTTGAATCAAGTTCTGTCCTGGAATGTTTCCTGTCTGAAAAAAAATGTCCACAGCTTTAAAGGAAAATTTACGTGCATTTATTAATTGCTGTGCAGGATGGTACAAAACTCAGCCCAAATGACAGCAATTCAAAGGATGTAATAACAACAAGACCTCAAAAACAAAGTTTGAGTTTTACTTGGATGAATGACTGAAAACTGCATCTTTAATATGATCAAGCATCTTGTGTAAGGTAAATAAAATTAGATGAGCTTCAACTTTTAATTCTATTGCTGTGACGTGTAATGTGTCTGCTGCAAATGAGAAATGATAAATGCTGTTCTTTAATTTCAGTTCTGTGCAAATACTATTTGAAAATTACTCCAGCTGCTGGAAGATCAGAATTTGCTGAATTTTTCAGCAGATCTTTAGCTTAGACTGGAATTCCTGTTGCTGTGATCCATGGTGACATTTAATACTTTATACAGGCAGAAATGCAAAAACAGAAATGCAAAAATATTTCCCAAAGACATTTCTCCTGGCAGTGTTTTCAATTTCTGCAGAAGCATCCAATGAAGGAGATGTTAGAAGACCATGCTCTTATCCAGAATTGTGAAATGAAGCTCCAGTTCTGCAGAGCAGTGGTGTACCTCTGTGTACAGGAAAAAGGCTGTATCAGTTTTAATGACCCCCACTGGACAATGTACAGGAGAAGGCACACACGTGCCTACTGTGCCAGTTTTGTCCTCCAGCCAGACCCACCCCTGCATTTTCTTCCAGGAAGTCACTCGAGTTCAAGGTAAAGAAAACCAAGTAATTTTTCCTTACCTTTGTCTTAGAAATGGCTTGAGTTTTCCCTCTATATTGCTCTTGTGGGATGCCACCTGTAGGACTGGCTCCACCTCTGTAGCCCTCAGCATAAGGATATGGACCTATGGAAGTGAGTTCCAAGGAGGCCACAGAGATGATCAGAGGGCTGAAGCAGCTCTCCTTTGAAGAACTGGGATTTTTCAGCATGGAAAGAGAAGGCTCTGAGGTGACCTCATTGTGGCCTTCCAGCACCTAAAGGGGGCTTATAAAAAGGAGGGAGAGAGGTTTGTGGAAAGAGCATATAGTGACAGGACAAGGGGCAGGAGTTTTCCTGGAGCTGAAGAACCTGGACGTGTCCTGGCATCATCTTGGGCACAGCATTGCTCCTGAGCTGGCCTCTCCAAGATAAGGAAAAGAGCAAAAAGTTTGTCCTAAAAGGTACAATGCCTTGCTTATAGCACTGGTTACTTCATCAGTATCTTGCCTTATCCCTTCCTGTACATTGTTCACTGGCATTTCACAGCATTTTCCTGGAAAATGCTTTGTGGATGAAGGTTACCATTTTTTTTCTTGTTCTTGGGTATTTTTAGGGAGATCTTTTTATGTATCAACCTTGCACATACGTAGGTTATACGTTCTTGTCTTCTGTGGGTCCAGAGGGTTAATTATACCATGATTATTCAGGTCTGCTGTTCCTTTGTATAAGGCACAATTTCTTAGGAAGGAAGAACAACACAATTAGCACAAGCTAAATAAAACTTAACAAAAGACATTTGAGGCAATATCTCAAAAAAAACCAAAAAAAACCCAAAACAACCCAAAACTCTAAGCCACAAGACAAGAGCAGGCACTGACCATCAGACAATTTTGATGTTGCAGTTTGCACAAATGGCCAAAATCAAGCAAAGATAAATTTAAGGCCTGACAGCTTGAGGTCTAGTAAAACAATGTGTTGAAGTTCAAGATCTCTTATTAGTATGCCTGAGCTACAAGGTTACAGTTTCTAGGTGAGAAAAGGCAAATCCAAGGTCTCTTTGATATGAAAGATATGAAATGTCAGAAATTCTGTTTTCAGTGATATGTTTGTGGAGAGCAGACAGACACTTAATTTTGTAGGGAATTTCCAAGAGTTACAAGGAGTTAAGTCCTTGAAACAATCTATGGTACTGTGGACTTTGCAATAGGAGGTCAGTACTTCTGATAACTTAGGCAGCTTCTGAAAAATCCAAGGTTTTTAGATTTTAGTGCCTTTAGTACAGGTGCTACAGGCCTATGTAGTTCATATTTCCTGATATTTGACTCTGTCTGAAGTAATGTTTGCCCTTGTTTTACACATCCAGTTATCGATGGTGAAGCAATTTATTTTTGGAGCAATGAGCAAGAACAAAAGCAGCCTGGCACTCTAGGCAAATGTGTGGTGAGGCAGAGCCCTGTTTTCAGGTATGTGGCTTTTGCAGAATTATCTGCTCATCTATCTCTGCAACTCCAATGTCAGGGTCTTCTGAAATGGTGGTGATTTATCTAGCTTTCTCACTATGTAATTTTTTGAATCCTGAAGGCATTCCCCTGGCAGTAAGTACTGCTGCAGTTGTGCCTCCACTTATCTCTTTGGCTTCAACTCAGGTTTCCACAGCAGTGACTGCCCAGTGCTGTGGGATCCCTGGTTTGGGCAGATGTGTCTCTCTGGGGGCACATGGACACCGTGTTTCTTGCGTCACCCAGGCTGTGCTCCCAATCCTGGCCAGGAGTGGGTCTGCATGAGGCCACAAGCCTTCATGGAGGATAGAGAGGATTTCTGTGGCATTAGCAAGGTGCAGCTTTCCCAGCAGGAGAGTTTAGTAAGAAAATTATGCTTTCCATTTCTGCTTCTTGCTAAAGGGCAGAATAAATATTGATGTGCTAGTAAGGTCCAGCTGAGCTGTCTGAATAATCCTCTAATAAATTGTACAATAAAGAAGTGAATTCAGTAGGAGATTAGCTGTTTACACTGATCTGTAATTGATCTCTAGCAAATAACACATGCAGTTAGAATCCTTCTTGCTTTTAATATGGACATTTCAGCCCTGGGGACGTGGGGGATGAGATGGCCTCTCTGCCTGTAATATCATAGTTTGCACAGTCACCAGGGCCAGGAGCAGCGGGAGCCACTGCTGGCCAGTTGAAGGCTGAGGTTCTGCATAAGCAGCATGCAGCTACACAGACCAGGGACTGACAGAAATAGGCAGAACTGGTTCTGTTCCTGCTGCTGCAGACTCAACACCAGGAGCTGACAAGGGAGCTGGTTCTGCATTGCTGCAGGGGAGCTGTTTGCAGGAGCTTGCTCTAGGGCTAACAGAGGCTGCTGCAGGGAGAAGGGCAGCTCTGGGGTTCTGGGTGCCTGCTGTGGTCTTGGACCTCTAACTTCAGAACAAACCTTTTGGAAGCAAGGCACATGATAGCTGGGAATCTGCACGCTGCTTCCTCAGGGACCCTGAAATAGTTCCACCCTCCATCATGTGGTCTGGCCCCTGGAAGTCAGTCTTTGAATGGTTATTCTTTTGGCTCCAGGGCTATAATATCCTGGGCTTTCTGGAAAGCTTCATACAGTGTCTGTGATGTTGAGAGCCTGAAGCATTGGAACAGCTGACCATGAAAATGCAGGTCTAATAATTCAGCATCAGAGAGGGGATCTGCCCTTCCCCAGGGGGTGGTGTCACAGTACAAACCCTTTTGTACCATGGGACAATGAACTGAATAAAAGGAATTGAGTGCCTTCAACCAGCCCTCTATGATCTGCTGTTTCCCCTGATATGCCTCATGCTTGGCCAGGAGGCCAGAGGAACCCGCCTGTCCTGTCCTGGACAGGAAACCCTGCCCTAAATGTCTTGGAGAGGCCTGCCCCTGCTCTTCTTCCTGTCACAGCAGCTACAAGGCAAGGGACACAACGTTCTCCTTACAGTCCAAAGTTGTACTTCTCAAGTCTTCTACACACCTTCTGCAACAGACAGCACAAGAGGCCCTGCTACTCACCCTGGTTTTTCCTTGGTACCACAGAGGGACAGGCACCTCACAGGCTTCTGTAAGAGCCTAAATGAGAGATGCGGGACTCCAGGCGGCTCTTCCAAAACGCAGTTTATCACATGCAAGATGTTAGAGCAGTCCAGGGTCGTGGGAGACAGAGCCTGTGCCTACAGCTGTCAGCTGCATCTACAGGCAGGCCTGGAGACCCTTACTTTAGTTTACAAATGCATTATATACTTTTCTTTGCTGAGCATCTTAATACAGTAGAACCAATCTATACCTTAACTTTATCTATAGCCTATCATACCTAATACGATTACCATATTCATGTTAGTATTCTCCAATCACTAAATGTTAGTACATTACAGTTTAAGCTAGAAGTTGTTTTTCAGTTTTCTTGCAGTGGAAAATTCTGACACCTTTTTTCTACTTGCAACATTTGCTGACTTGTTTGCCTGTGCTATCTTTCTGCTTGGTAAAAACATCTTCTTGTTTGAGGTGGGTTTATCCTTTGTTCTGAGTCATAAAAACCCCCTTCTAACTAACATACCCTTTGCCTCCTTGGTTATCCAGTAAGACTGGCTCAGCAATTCTTTTCTTCTATATCAAAACTTGCTTCCATCTCTATTCCTTCCTCAGCTTCTACATTCAAAAATCTTTCTGCTAAGCATACATATCTGTGAGACTTTCTTGTCAAACTTTCATCCTTCCCAACAGGCTTCCCTCCTGCTGCCCAGCCTGTGACAGCCGCACTGAGCTGCAGGGCACGACACCTTTCACAGCTTCTCACCCTCTGCTGAGGAGCTGCCCTGACGCTGGGTTTGAGGGCGCAGGGTTTGTGCCTAGCAGCGAGCACTGGTTATGCTTTGGCCCCAGAACAGGCTTTGTCTGTGCCCTTTGGAATGCTGCTGCGTGTCCGGGTGAAAGGCTTGTTGGGCTGCAAACAACGCCGAGCCCTGCCATGCACCCGGCTCCTGCCATGGCACAGCACGGTCTGCCTCCTCCAGAGGGCTTAACCTGCCGGCGAGCAGAGCCGTGGGGATGCAGAGCACGTTGCCACACGCATGGCCAGCTTCAGTGCTAGCAAGGCTTTATTTAGAGCCCGTGAAATGAGATAAGCCAGACAGCGTTATGTTGGTATCGGTGGACAAAAGAACTGGAAGTAAGGGCTCTGCATAACAGCAACAACAAAAAGATGTATCAAGTCTGATGTTAGATGATTCATAAAATAATTAGCGTTTCCAACTGTGTCCTAATTTCAGACAAAAGTGAAAATACAACAAGATGAGCAGAAAATGATGGGTTATGCTTTTAGAACAAGGCACTTTAATTGAGGCAGATGGGCCCAGATGTTTCCTCACACTCTGACTGAAATGATCACCTATTCAAGGGGATATGTTGTGGGAGAAACTGTAACAAAGATGCAAGAGGAAATTTTCCACAAGCAATGAATACATTAAGGAGACTTGAGTTAGCTCTTACTGCTCTGGTGAGGCTAATTGTGTATGAAAATAGGAACATTTCATGCTGACTTAGAGTTGCTTGCTGCTGCTAATGCTTCAGCTTGTATTTTGATCCAAGAAAGACTTTACAATCACTCTCCTCTCTCATCATATGGTTTTGACTCCAGGTCTCCTTTTGGTCATCTGCTCTTTCTGTTCCTGGTTAATGCAAGAAAATCTCTCCTCTTTGTGCTTCCAGCTTTCCTGAAGAGGTTGATAACAGTGGCTGTTTTTCTTTGAACCTGCTTTTAGAGTATCAGTTTGAAGTTACATCTCAGAGAAATGGTTTTATATGGCTGCAACATTTGGCATAATCAGAGATCTCTAAAGAATGTTTCACACTGTAAAGGCCTCCCTTCTGCCCTGCAGATGCATGTGAAGCTGCCAAGGGATTCTGTGTTTGTGAGGAGGTGTAAAGCATGTGTGCACTCATGCAGATGTGCCCACACAAGAAAATGTAAATTTAAGACTACAACACTAGGAGACTTTTTGGTATTAGGAAGATATTGAGGCCATCAGGTCTGGAATGGGTCTGGTGATGCTTTATTTGTCTGTCCTGAGTGCTCCCTTGTTCCCTGCATTCCACTTCACCCTCTTGGCTGCAGTCAGTCATAGTGGTATGAGAAAGAAGGCTTGGTTTATTTTTCTACTCAGGTTTGCTTTATTTTTTGGCTGTGGTGCTCAGGTGCACAGCTGTGTGGAAGCTGTCCTTGGACAGCCCTGACTGCACAGCTCAGCATCCTGTTACTTGTTCCTCTGCTTTGCTGTCCTTGTCCTTCACTTTAACAGCTCAATCCCCTCTCAGATAAACAGAACATACAAAAATGACACAACAGGCGTGGCTGGGAAAGTGAGGGAACCAAGTCCATCACTGTGAAAATCTTCTAATGGAAACCTCAAAAGTCTGGGAATCAATTCTCTTTTTCTAAATGCACTCAGAGTGAGGAAAAGGAGCCTCTCCCACCTGGCCTAATCTTCAAAGTGCTCCACTGTCAGCCTCTGCACTGGATCTTTGGCTCTTACAGCCCCACCAGATACATAGAAGGAGCTGATGGGCCTTGGATGACATGGGGTAGGGCTCCTGTATCTTCAGAGAGGTTCACTGGGAGCTGTGTACCCCTCCTCTGTCAGCTGTATCTCAGTCTAGCTCAGCTGGACAGGAAGGCAGGGTATAATTTTTTAGTATTTTGCTAATTAACATTGCAGAACAACATTTCTCAGGCGCACCTGACCCAGCTCCTCCACTGTTAGGAACTAGTTCCTGCTCAGATTGGCAGAGCAAAAACCTCCCATGAGATCCAATGATTCCTCCTCTTTCTTTCATGATGATAGTGTTAGTCCCAGGGACCTGGGTTTGCTTTACAGCCAAACAGGAGACTGCTCCCTGTGACTAACTTGGGGCAGCAGGCTTCTCTCCACGCGCCTCAAGTGCTGTTGCAGAATGGCAGAGGACCTGCACAAACATAGTGTCTGAGATGGTGCTTGAGGCATGAGAAGCTGCTGCATCCATCAAACACAACCAGGTTCTTATTGGGAAGGGATTCCTAAAAGGATGGCCGTGGAGAGCTGGACAGCAGTACCAACAAACCTTTCTCTGGAGGCTTGTTCCTCCTCAGCTTGGCCCGTTTCCTCTGAGCCCCCAGTGTGCACAAGTGGTGTTCTGATTCTTGCTGTGGAGGCCTGTTTGCATCTCAAATTGTCTAGAGCTGTATCAGTAGCATAACAGTCCCTGAGGTGAATTGTCTTATGGGTTCTATTCTTCATATAAGAAAAGCCTAAAGTCATTCTTCAAATCTTTAGCTGTGCTCTGGATCCCTGTATTGTGATTAACCTCTGAGAGCCCCAGGGGACAGAGCTCATACACATGTTCAGTTGTTTCAAGCAATGCTACAGGTACACAGCTGTTAAAAGAATAACCTTATGCAGGTAGTAACTCCTCACCATGCCCTCACACCTGTTACTTAGCTTACAAAATCTAATTTCTGCTGATGGGAATAAAGAGCATTTTCCCCCTCCTTTTCAGTAGGTTTCTGGGTAGGAGTTAGTTGTGCAGAAACAAAAATTACACAATTTCCTGGCCTGATCTTGGTGTAGGAGGCAGTACCCACCCCACGCTCTCCCTGGGCAGCTGCAGCACCGAGTGCATCAGCAAAATGCAGCTGGGAGGAGGGAGAGAGGAGGGAGGGAGGTATAAAGGCTCCTTGGGCATCCTCAGGCACTACAGCTGCACAGAGACATAAATATGCCTTGAAGCAAGCCTTGGTAGCTGTCTACCCTCAGCTATTGCTACCACTGGACCTCAGAAATGAGGGATATTCATTTAGGAAACAGATCTCCCCAGGTAACCACCAATCCTTCCTTAAGCTGCTCTGTTACAATGCACAGAAGTGCATGAACCACAGCTCCCAAATGCAGAGTGCTTTTTGCATGCACCCTGGGATGTGGGAACATCATTCCCGCAGCTTTGGCTGAGGCAACCTTACTGATGAGCTGGACAACCTCTCCCTTGTGACTGCATCACAAGCTTTTGCTGGTTTTGGTTTTTTTCCCTTGGAAATAGAGGGCAGTGAGAAGATGGAATAAAGACAAATTGCAGTGCTGTGAGACACAGTGGTTCTTCAGCAGATTCACAGAAACTCTCCCAGGAGTGCAAAAGCTGTTCTCAGATCTCTGGTTTATGTTGGTGTTTGAGCACTTAGCGTATGTGATACTGCAAGTCACTGAATCCTAATCAAAGCAACTTTCATAAAGAGAGAAGCTGCTTGACAATGAATCTGGACACCACGGGCTCAGGCATTTTGAACCCTGGCATTCAGCAGCTGTTACCTGGAGGGGATCCCTCTAGGGGACCTGGTATTTCAGAGAACTCCTTTCAAAGCAAGAGTCAGTTGTTCAACCAGGCACGGGGGAGTCTGAATATTTATTCAACCTTAGCTCTGCCCCTTTGAGCGTGACACAGCAGCTCCCTATTGTGAACATCCACCTGCTGTCAAATTACCTGCTGCAGCTTGGACAGGGAGTTGTGTTCACAGAAACCCTAGGAAGCAGGTTTTCCTATGCTGAAAACACCACACTGCTTCCTGGAAGCACAGAAACAGGCAAGAATGTATTCGGGCACTCCAGTTCCTTCCAAATATATGTACATCCCACCACTGCTGGTAAAGGACTTGGGTTGCCTCACTGGCTACAAACACAGGTTCTTGGGGTTTTTTGGATGCAGAAACAAAAATTCTTTAGCAGTTCTTAATTTCTAAAATCATTTTAGTTCATCATGGGTTGTACAATGGTAAAATCTTCCAGTGAAAATAGATGATCTTTGTTGCTGTCACTGCCAATTTAGGACGTGCCTTCTCACATGGGACACAGAGGTGTCAGAAAAGGCAAAAAGAAACTTTACAAAAACCAAACACAAGGTGAAGTCACCTAATTAATGTTATCTGGCTAGCAGCAATACAGTGTTGAGCAAACACAAGCCATTGATAAATGAATGATGACTAGCTCTTGGCCTGTGAAAGGAAATGCCTGCCTTGTCACTGCAGTTGAGATAGCTCCCAGTAATGGCTCAGGTTCAGTCCTGGAGGACGCTTGCAGTATGTGGGATATTGTCAAAATGAAAATGTCATCATCACCACAGGCAGCGGCACTTTGGTGTGTCCTGGGTTCTGCAGAACACTGCAGCTGGGGCTTTTTGCTGCTCCCAAAGTATTGGTGAATCCTCTTTGGTGAGGGCACCCACATAGTTAAAAGGCCTGTTCTTTCACCACCTGAAACCCATGCACAGTTTGAGCCCTCTTGTCTCCAAAGGCCCTGGGAAGGAAATTGGCCTTAAATGGATGATCGAAGGCTGCCAAGCAGTCAACAGAAGTGGTGTCTTCAAGTCATGCCCAACTGCAACCCCTCCTGCACACTGGGCTGGGAAAGTGACCTGCCCGTGTGCTGTCATGGGGTGCCTGTGACCCTGCTAGGAATTATGAGGGGGTGTGGTGTGCTCTTTCAAGGAGCTTTGCAGGGGCCAGGGAGAGTGAGAGGAGAGGATCTGTACTCTCTGGCCTGGAGCTGAGGCAACTCCCTGAGACAAAGTGTTCTGGCAGCAGCGTATGTGCCCCCCTCCCACTGTCCCACCATCACAGGGACTTCCAGGATCTGGAAGAAAATATACCTGAGCATCTCTACCAGAAACACATTTCTGAGGGTTCCCCTGAGGAGAAACCCCCCTGATTTGGGTCAATGCTGCTTTCTGCATCTTGCAAACAACTATTGTAAGGATGTGACCTATTTCTGTGAACCACCTGAAACAAGTCAAGTACCCTCCAAAACATCAGAGAAACCTCTGCCATCCTGGATTATCTGTGCAACCAACCCCCAACAGATCCTGCTCTAACAACAGCATCCTGTCTTCCTCCTTTTTCTCAGGTAGTGTCAGGTATAACAGTTAGTAGGACTCCCATGAGTCCTTCTGTTTCAACAATATGATAATCATTCCCTCTCTGTCCTAGTTCTAGGCTTTATGGCATTCAGAAAGGTTAATAGTTCAATTCCTAAAGGACCTGAATACATATTTCTTTTGTATCTGAGGACCTGAATAAAACAGAGGGTGATTTTTTTTTTTTTTGAGACAGTATATTGGGGACAATCTAAAACTTGTTATTCTAGTTCCCCTGGTATACCTGCTAAGAAGTTCTACCAGCAAAAGGCATATTTTGCCAGCTGGTGTATAGCATCTGTTTTGTCTATGGTTAACACACCTTTTCAACAACACTCCTTGTGAAAACAGAGGATGTAGCATCACTGTGCTGGACAGGAGGGGTGTCAAACTGTCCAGGGAGCTGGTGCAAGAAGGAGGAGCAGTGGGGAGTGCAAGAGGGCTCAAGCATGGGCTTGAGAGTCCCTGTGAATATACCCACAGCTGTGCCTTAGAGAGGATGCTGAGTGAAACTTCCCCAAGGACCTTTGGGGACTCTGGCTGAGGCTGAGAGGAGTTACTGAGTGCTGGTATGACATGTGTGCCATGGAAATACCTATCTTATCTGGAAACTGCTGCAAGCTGGAGGGAATTCATTTACTATTGCCTTGATTTCTGTTCATCTGATTATGAGT
Source organism: Passer montanus (assembly GCF_014805655.1). Classification (NCBI taxonomy): domain Eukaryota; kingdom Metazoa; phylum Chordata; class Aves; order Passeriformes; family Passeridae; genus Passer; species Passer montanus. The sequence goes on along the minus strand of NW_024370152.1, from coordinate 1,572,006 downwards.
TTCCTCAAGAGCAGGTTGTTCAGTGCCCGTTCTGACAAAATCTCTCCCCAGTAAGGTTCATTCTGTATCTTGGTATGTATCTGTTCACGGTATCTTCACACACCATAGTGAGTTGTAGCCACAACAGAGAGATGGTCAAAACATCACTAATGTTTGTTCAGACTGAACAGGAAGGTGGAAAAATGGGGGTCACTCCACCCTAGTGGCTGGATGACTTGCTCTGCTTCCCTTGCATAGAAGGAGAGAGCTTAGTGCCTAAAGTTCTCACTCCAGTCTCAGCAGGCTTAGCATCAATGTCAGGCAGTTTCACGAGGATGCAGACCATCTGCTATTGTTTTAGCAGATTTCCCAGGTGCTGGCCTCTGGATAAGAACTCATTTCCAGGGGTTAGCTCAAGAGAAGGCAGACTTTGCAAAGAAACTGAACTTAGAAATTATGTATTAAAAATGAACAGTGTATTGCAGCAGGTGAATTGAAATTAATGCATTATAAATAATAAATAGAATAAATAGCATGTGATTTAAATCCTTTAAATATAACAGAAGGGAATACTTGTGTACTGAACATTTTGAAATCTTGAAAATGTTGAAATAACACAGATGGGTAGCCAAACATTGCAGAGACTTCTGATGCAGCTCAATTTTTTTAACTTCGGTTTTACAAGAGCTAGCCTGGATTGTAGGCAGTTTGAGGGCAAAAGTAAAAAAAAGTCTACATTACTTCCATAGCTTCTTACTGAAGACCATATTCTCTGGTTCCTCTTTCCTCTTTGATCCAGCTTAAACTGAAGGTCTAAACATAATACTCATAATCCTTCAAAGAAATATAAGGCTCTGAAAGAAATGCAAAAATTGATTGCCTTTGCTACTTTCCTACTTCCCTTTTTTTGTATATGCATCTTGGGATTAAAAGCAGCTGCTCTTGGTCTTTGTTTGCACAACACCCAAATCAGCAGATTTGGTCCATCTCTGGGTTTTCCATATTCTGCTGAAAAGCCTGCATTTTCTAGGCAACCATCAAGCTTGCATTCCTGCAGGAGTCCAGACTGAATCTGCCTGCCTGAAGACAGCAGCAGGTGCTTTGTTCTTGCACCCTCCTTTCCCTCATGCCACTTCTGAAATGACACAGCTGTCCTTACAAGAGATCTTGGCTTCCATTTGTATCATCTGCACCAGCCTGGAAAGCCGTATATTCCCACTGCTTGTACAAACAGCTACATGATAGTGCTCACTGTATCCCATGGCACGGGGACTGGAGCCAGATGATCTTTCTTGTCTCTTTCAACTCAAACCATTCTGATGAAATAATTCTGTGATTTTACTGGAGTCCTTAAGCAAAATATGAGGCACTCAGATGAAAAGAACTGCTTTAAATGGGGGATCACGGTGCCCTGGAGGTTTTGTGAAATAAACTTCTGTTGTATAGTAAAACAAGAAGCTCTGAAAGCATTTCACCATTGGTGCTACATCCTTTCCTTGATTTCTATGTAGTCTCTTGTTTCCTACAAGCTTCAAATGAAGAAATTCTTTCTATCAAGAACATACAGGAAAGCTGCTGCTTGACCACAACTCTTGAATTTAGAGATGTGTTGGTGTTCCTTTGCTGGAGCAGTCCTGACTGTTAATAGAGCATTGTGTGCCTCTCAGTGCCTGACCCCAAGACTGGCCATGTGCAAATAAGCAAAACTTCCCGAAGAATACAGTTCTGCTCACTCTGAGTGAAAAAGCAGGTCCTTCATTAACTTCACTGCCTTTTGCTCATGCTATTTTTATGACAGTAGTCCCCAGATGGCACTGTTTGGTCACTTAATGTGATTATTTCTTGTCTGCTTTTTTAACGTTCATATGCAATGTAGTCTTTGAGGAAACACTACAGATTCTCTCCATCCAGAAGGAAGGGACTGCTTCCTAGGAGCCATGGCTTGATGATGGGATTATTTATTTCTTCTTGTTTTTAGACTCTCCCTCACAGAAATGGCTTCACTCTTTTTGAATGTCAGTATTCCACAATTCTCTGCTCTCCAGGAGCCCTTTCCTCCTACAACTGATCTCCTCTCTCACCTTAGAATGTTCTTCAAGTATTGCAGGCAGTAAAAAGCTGACAGCAAGGCCCTGCTGTACTTGGCTAGGTGGCATATTCTGAAGCACCATACTCACAACCTGCCATCCTTCTTTGCAGCTCCAGGCTCCCATCCTTACACTGTCAAGGGTGTTTATGTTGCTTTCCTTTTTTAATGTCTTTTTTTATGACTGCTTCCATTGTTGCATTATACACTTCATTCCACACTCCAACTCCTTATTGGAAAATCAAGGTGACTTTGATACATTTTTCTTCAGACAGAGTTTCAAGCTGGTAAGGGACTTCTAAACTGTTAATAACTACTAAGATTGCTACTGCTATGATTTGAGAAAAAGCCAAAGAATAATTTTTCTTGTTGCATTCAGTGCTCAGGAAGGGGACCCAGAACCAGATAAAAACAGGGTAACACAATGGACAGAAATACCAGGGGGAGGATGCCATCCATAGTGGCAGTGAAAGCTGTTCTTGGGTGGAAAGAATTAAGTTCCTCATCTAGTAAGAGAAATTATGAGCTTGAGAAGGAAAGAATGTGTCTATTCAGTGAAGTCATGTTAACACAACAAAGTGAGGGATTCTGAGGAATAGCTGATTAATAGAAGTCAAAGGTGGTACGTGCTGACTGCAAGAGACCATTTAGAGACAGGACTGATCTGTGCTGTCCTGTGGATGGTAACTTGTTTATATTTTTACTAGTGATTTTTGGAACAAGAATTAGAACTGGATTATTTAAGGAGATGAGAGCAATGATACAACATGAGCTTCAGTAATCCAAAGTGATAAGATTATGGTCTTGAGAACCAGCAGCTAGAATCTTTGTGTTCAACTGCAAACACATCAGAGGTCATGTAGATGAAACAAAATGCATGGCAGCATGCCAGTTACAAAATGATTGGAGAATTGGTGGGGCACAGCTGGGAGAAGATTTTCAGATATATCATGGCCACTGCCTGCAGAGAGGAAAGAGACTCTCATGATCACTTGGGACCTACTGAGGCCTTCTTCAAACACTGCGGGCTGTGCTGGGCACTTGCAACATTGAAATGAGGCCCAGTGTGACAAACTATAACCTAGGTGGGTGCAGCACAGCCAAAAAGGGCTAAAGTGTGGTGAGAGTTTTCTCGACAAAGTCACCAGTGCAGAAGGATGAAAAACCTGCTGCGAGTGACGGGAGCTAAGCTGGATGACATGAAGTTCTGGCATGTGAACAAGGGATCCTCAATATGCTGAGGGTGGAAATTCACAGCTTCCTAGAAACTGTAATTCATCCTCTTGGAACAACCTAAGAAGCCCAAATAACAACAACATGGAGTGTGACTGGTTTAAGGAAACCAGCATATAAGATGACAGGAAAATTATGAGATCCAGCCCCTTAATATATTTCCCTGTGCCATTTTGCTTGAAAAAAAAAGAGATGTGATTTTTTGTAGTTCATTCTTTCTTGTAGAGTTTTTGGGATTGATCTTAATCACTGTTACAAGCAAAATAATAGAAAAAGACCTCTCCAAAAACAAACCAGAGGGGAAAAAAACAACACAAAAATCTTGACCTGCTGTTGTACCTATTACATTGTGTGGTTTTGCTGTTCTGCTATGTTGACAATTAAACTCACACTAGAGTCTGCTGCAGTTTAAAACAGAGTGTGTAAGGAAGACTCCTCCTTCAATAAAGAGGATACGCAGATACTTGTCCTAATAATACAGGCATTCAAGAAATAGAAAACCTTTCTTACTAAGGGCTGAATAGAAATCTCATCTTCTTGACAGTTTTTGATTCTTGGTTATAGTAATTATTGTGCTCATTGAAAGCTTTCAAAATTTATTAAGATGGACACAAAACTACTGGTTTTTTTCCTTTTTCTACTGTTAGGAGCACTGATGAACTTTGAACATCCTCCAAAAGCTCAGTTGGTTCCAGTGTTGCTGAGACTCAAGTCTCATTCTCCATCTACATTTTGAGAACATAGGCACTGAGAACAGCCTAAGTAAGGGAGAAATCTTGCTTAAGCTTTGTTTCATTTGATGGATATGCCAGAAGTTGTCTTGGAAATGAAAAAAACCCACAAAAGCTCAGACAAGGAAACTTTTTCAGTTTATTAGTGCAGGTAAGATTAACAGCCTGCAATTAGATGTAAGCAGTTCTTGACTTATTTTCTCTAGAAATAGGGTTTACAGGCTTATAATGTCCCTATGTGTCACTGTTAGTCCATCTTAACACTTTATTGCCCTTATCAAATACAAAAAAATATGCAGAGAGGCAGCAATATTGTATGACTTGAGGACACAGGGGCTGAGTAAGGTAGAGAGGACCTGGAAGGCTGGTGGTGATATTGAGCCCCTCAAAATCTGGGCGTCTCAAGATCTGAATCCAACTTCACAATTTTTTTTGTTGTGGTCAATCAGTAGATGTAGCTAGACAGTTATGATTAAGCAATTGCATTGTGAACATTATATGCTTGGCTAGTGTTAGTTTTAGGGAAAAGGGAAGACAATCCCAAGATGAATGGCCTGTCTGAATGAGAGCCACCAGGAGTAAGGCCAGGACCGAGCAGTCACTGGGGGAGAGGTAATTCCAGCAGAGGACCACCAACTCAGTGAGCACCTACTCCAAACAGACCCCCGAGTCAGAAAGAGGGAAGAACTGCACCTGCAGACTAATTAGCAAGGCCAACAGGGGGTTGAGTACTAATTAATGAAAGTCACATAATCTATAAGCAATGAATGCTGATGCTTTTTTTGTTAAAACGTACAAATGCTGTAAAGTTTTGATGAGTGGGGAGCCAGTCTTTTGTGGGCTACCACCCTGCTCCCTCCTTTGAATGAACCTGAATAAGAGGCAGAAATACCTTGCCTGGGTGTGTGAGTTGGTGCCATACAACAGGGAAGGAGCTGGAGGTTGGCCCAAGAGAAGCACTAAAGCAAAATTCTTCCTTATTAGGAATCCATGAGACATCATAATTGGCTCAATTTGGTGGGGGAAGCAAGAGGTCCAGCCATGTAAAGAAATGAAACTCTGGAAAATCTAGATGGTTTAGTTTTTCTGCCTGGCACTGTTTTCTTGCCCTGGCTGCTGGGGTCAGGTGTGAACAGAGGTAACTGAAATGTGGTAATGCAGATAGTCTGTCTAAGGATCTTACTTCCCTTGGGTGACACTGCACCAGGCTTGGCCCCCTGTGACCATTCAGGCAGGTCAAGTTCCCTCGGATCCTCTATGCTCCTTCACAGGGTGGGCAACAGCTGACAGCTCCCCACCCAGAAAACACACCACTCTGCCATTGCAGAAGCAAGCTGGTAAAATCCCCAAATCAATGGTCTTGAAGAGCTAGTTGATTCAGGGCATGGAGGAGAGAGGGCCCAGGTGTGATGACTGTGACCCATGAAGGAGCAGCTAGACTTTTCCCACAGGGGAGGAAATGGGTACATCTGCATGGCAGGCTGTTACTCTGTGATAAAACTATTAGAGCAAGAAATCCTAGGTACACAGCACTGGAAGAAATTTATCCTGAAACTATAAACACTTGAAAACCTTTTTCAGAATTTACTGATGCCAGGGCTTGATGACGCTGATTAATTAGCCTGGGCAACTAAAGACAGCTAAGTTGCTGTTTCTTCTCCCCTCACAAACACTTTTGCTTTGGATAATTTACCAGCTGACAGCTTCTTGTTCTCCTGACCTCCCTGCAGCCACTAACACGTCTTATTAAGGCCCCTTGTACCGTTTCAGCTTCTCCCTTGGCGATGACTTGGCTATCCAGCGTGAAATTTGACAAAGCGCACACTTCAGCTAGCAAGCGCACCAACAGCCTGCACTCTCAGCGCCTGCCAGCCTTCCTCACTCTCTGCTTTCTTAGCTCAGACAGCTGAAGAGTGTCTGAGCATTAAGATGAGCAGGCTTATGATGCTGGCTTGGTAGAGCACAGCAATTCCCTGCAGTGAAAAGCAACACATAAAGATCTCTCTCCTGGAAACAAGCACGAGGAAGTGTCAGAGAAGAAGGTGGTTTCTGAAACAAGAAGAGCTTATGTTATATTTTGGTATTTTTAAACAAAGTGTAGTGTTTAGCTAGTAAAAATATCTAGGCCTAAGGTAAATAAAGGCAGTGTCATTGAACACCTGGCACCTGCAGGTGAATCACTTAAAAATGAAGGCTTCAGCTTAGAGAAGAGAAAGATGTCAGGCAAGAAGTCTATGAAGATAAAAAAATGCTTTACTAGGATATTTTAGGAAGGTAATTTTAGTAAAGTCATATGTCATGGAAGAATGTAGCTACATTTCCTATTTCATCGTTGTAATTGTTTATCACCACTGCTCACAGGGGCAGAGGAAGAGAGGATTTCTGCAGCGTGAGAAATTCTCAGTAGGATAAAGACCATGTGACTAAAGAAAGCCCTATAGCACTAGGCATATCAGGCAAGCAAGGAGGACTGGAGGGAGTTGAAGTCATCACCTGCATGCTGAGTATAATGTACTAATGTCATGGAGAAGCAGTAGCTAAGCAGGAAAAGAGACAGTCGGGTTTCTTGCAGCTGCAGGGAGGAGTTGCTGGATTCCCTGGTAACCAAGATGCAAAAATTTGGTTGTTTTGCTCATGTTTCTGGATGTGATGCTTTGGCACCTGATAGGGAGTCAGGTTACACAACAGGCAGTTTCCTTGATAGGGGCACTGACAATGTCTGTTTGCTCTTTCAAATCACCATTAAATCTGGAAAAACCTAGTATCACTGGGTTCCTGTTCATTACCTCTCCAAAAATAGCTAAGGCTATCAGGAAGAGGAGGAGAGAGACAGGAAAGAAAGGGAAAGAAAATGGGATTAGAGGAGGGTAAAAGATAAGGAGGGTAAAAGATAAGGGTAAAGGGTAAGTGGGTAAAATTGTAGGGAGGAGAGATTATGGTTAATTTTCATGTGTCATGAAAAGATGTTGCTTTAGCTGAGCCCTGATTTGGCTCCTTCTCTCAGTGCCTGCTCTGAAGGCTAGATGACTGGCATTACTCTAACTTGTGGAGTCTGCTGACATTTGGGGAAGTTTCAGACACTAATACTACCAAAATCAGTCCACCTACTTAAGTGGCTTTGGAAGTTTTTCTTTACTCTTTTTCATTCACATTTTAACCAGTTCATTTAAACGGAATGAAAAACTTGCCTTGGGTCAGCATCCCATGATCTATTCTAATCACAGCACATATGGGTTTCATGCTCAGTGACCCCAGTCACAAATGCAGCTCTAAAGCCAGGGCTTTCTTAAGCAGGAACGACTAGTTACATCTCTGCACAACCCTGTCTAGAGAAAGAGGGATGCAGATATTGCTACTAAACACCGTGTAAGCTTTGAGTGCAAGGCTCTGGGGGGAAACTAACAAGCAGCTTCTTTCTCCAATTAGTTCTTGCTCTGCAGCTTTGCTTCCCCTTCAAAAACAAGTAATCTCATACTGCGGCAAGTAACAAGTCTGCAGTCTACAGAAACAAACCAGGCTTTGGCTCCCTACAGCTCACCAGCTCAGGGGTTATCAGGGGTTATCTTCTTCAGTGATCCCTAGTAGCCTCAATCTCAAATCCCATAAGCTCTGCAAAGCAGGGTTTCCAAAATAGCTAAATCTGAAGGCAGACTTCAGTGCATGTGTGCACACGTGTGTGTGTGCACAAAGACAGACAATCAATTATTTGATGTGGATAAAGCTATTGAATTATTTATTAACATTTTTTTTCCTAAGTGAAGAAATTCCTGTTTCATCTCAGATTTCAGAAGCTGGGTTTACAATGCAGGGCTTTTGCTTTGTCTTTTGCCTCAGCAGCTACAAATCTCTGGAGGCTTTGCAGTGCACCAGAATGGAGGAGGGAGAGTCACACTTCAGCAGACAGTCTTTTATAACCTTTTCTGATGTTTTACTGTGTCTTAAATACAGCAGAGACCTGACATACATTCAAATTGCCATGTACTGAAGAATGGAAAAATGATAGGAGATAAAAAATTACTATGTGTTCTTCTGAATTTCTAACTACATCACAGTGCTTTCAGAGTGTCAGAACACCTTGGGAAGCCTCATTTTTTTTATTACAGTTTCACTTAATTTTGAATTAATTCTTCCTCACACCCCTTGCATGTAAAAATGATTGCTTTTGCTTATACATGCCAATTTTGCTACTGTCCATATTTGTGCTCCACTTGTGTATTCCCCAATAAATATTAAATGTATTAGGGACAAGTTTAAGAAGTATCACTGATTACAGAAAAGAGATGTTTTGTTTAAATGCCTTGTTTAAACCATTGGCATGAGGTGTTCACATATCTGACATTGTCAGTGTCAGAAAAGATGTGCAGGTTTCACATAAACACACATTCAGATGTGAAATCCTGTTAAATTGGGCCCAGAGAGAATAACTGAGGCAGTTCAAAAAGCAAGGTGGTAAGCTGCAGATACCCAGAACTTATCAACAGCAGGTAAACAAGCCTGAGAGCAAAACTACAAGGGAATTATTCAAAATAAAGCTAAGTAAGAGAATGGAAAATTTGGAAAAAAAAATAAACTGAGAAAACTGACTGCATATTGTCTGTATTTGAAACTAGAGGAAAAGGGAAGATAGGGACTGTTTTTCTAGTCAAACTGTGAAACATAAGAAGTGAAAGAATCAGGAGAGAAGGAGCTGGGGAAGCACACATGCTGAGTGCTGACTAATGGGCAGCGTTTCCTTAAGTGGTGGCAGAGGACACAGAGACTGTTGGAAGGGGGTGTGCTCTTCCCTCACGGGACACACCAATTTTTTATTTTGTCTACTTTTTACTAGTTGACTCAGTAAAGAAAAGCCTGAGGGATGCCAGAGTGACTAACAATATCACCTAGCTGCTTTAAATGCTGGTGGCAAAGACACCGAAATATATTCCTACTGGTTCCTAAATTTGCCTGTTGAAGAAAAGGCTTGCTTGGCTTTCAGTCTGCTGATTTCTCAGCAGATTTGGGAAAATGCCTCTAGAGACTGCTTTGCACAGAGCACTAAATTCCTTCTTCTTCCTCAACAAACAGAGATGTAAATTTGCTAGAGTGGCTCTTCACAACAGCAGCAGTAGCAGCATGCTCTCCTGTAGGGAAAGATGCAAATTAATCTCTGTGCTGGATTGCCAAGCAAATTGTATTTTATTTGCCATCTGTATGGCAGCTGTCTTCTGTTAAGTGGGCAGTTTTCCTTATCTCTTCCACACCCACTCCTCCCTCCAGGGAGACATCTGCTGATAACAGGCGACGGAATGTCACTGCATGACTGATAACAGCTACAGCATCCCATTGGGAGATGCTCCACCCAGGGGGAGGAGACAAGCATTCCTACCCAGATATAATCTGGAGATTCTGGAACACCAGCACACCTTCTCCACTGGATTTCCCAGAGGAGCAGCAGCTGCCTCTTCCACTGCATCTTCAGAGGAAGACTACGCCTTTCCACAGGATCACTGCTCCAATAGAACCGCACCTGACACTCCAGGAGGACTGCAGCCACAATTCCAACTGGATGCTACCAACACCCTGACCCACAGGGTGTCAGGTTGTGTTCTGACTCTGTCAGTGTTGTTTTAGTTTACTGCATTGTTTATTTTATCTTTTTATTTGCTTCTTTAATAAAGAACTGTTATTCCTGCTCCCATATTTTTGCCTGAGAGCCCCTTAAATTCAAATTTATAGCAATTTGGAGAGAGGGGGTTTACATTTTTCCACTTCAGGGGAGGCTCCTGCCTTCCTTAACAGACACCTGTCTTTCAAAACTAAGACAATCTCCCAGAGGATTGGGTTGTGCCGTGTTCTAAAATGTTTGCTGGCTCTGATGAAACAAAAGCCTTCTGAATCACATGAAGTGCACTATACTGCACCTTTCCAGACATTCTGGCATGAACCTTTAACCTTCCAGAGGCTATTTAAGTCAGCCAATACCCCTTGACATAAACTGGTGCATGCCACACTGATTGTGTGCTTACAAACTGGGAAGCACACAAACAGTCCCTCTGAATGCTCACGGAATCAGCAGCTCCCGGGGCATAAATGTGTCATGCACAACAGAGGAGGCTATGCCCAAGAGGCTGTAAACGGCCACAGCAGTGCACAGCAGTGACTGTCAATATATTATGTTGTAACATGCCTGTAGACTCACAGACAGACAGATTTAAAGTCTTGTGCCACGCTCAGGATTTGACCCCTGCAGTTAAGTGCTACAGTAATGGACTTGAAAGCATGTTGCTGCAAGAACTTGCCAAATGGTGATGGTACTCAGTAAACACCCAGTGATAGGTCCCAGGGAGTGTGAATCACAGGCTAGATACTGTTTTTAGAGAAATCCTTTTTCTGAATGCAAAAATTCTGGTCTTCTGTGGAAATGTGAATGTTTGAATGAGGGAGAAAGATGCAGTTTGGGGAATTTCCACTTATTGAAAGGGAAAGTAAGCTTTACACATGAAATAAAAAGAAGACAGACATTTCTTAGATGTTCTTCTTCTGTTTTATGATGAATAAACATTGCCCACATTGGGTTGCTTTGTATTTGTTAGGCAACCTTTCCTAGTTTATGGTTGGAGAGTCTCACAAATTCAAGGTTTAAAGGACAGGAAAAATACCCATAAAAAAAGCAACCAATACAGTTTCTCAATACAGTACAAATAATGTAACTTTAAGGCATATTACCTAAAGCCATTTTAACGTCTGAATACAACAGCCCAAAGTTGGTTTTTGCCATGTCCTACTGTTTCAAGCAACATTCCTTGTATATTTTTTCTGAATTTCATTGCACTGCCCATAATCAGCTGAAGTTAATTACTAACTTTCCTGGGTCTTCAGAGTTGTGCTTCTGCAAAGAAACAAGTGAATAGTGTCCACAAAAATGCAATTTATTTTAAAAATAAGGGTTTTGGATCATCTCAAGAAATGAAAATGCTATCAATATTCTCAGCAGAAGCATGAAGTGGTAAAAGTGGCCAGAAAAAGCACTGTATAAGTAGCATAGTGCTCAGAGATGCTCATAAGTAAAGAGCATGAATCCACAGGGCTCAGGCTCCTTGATTTTTTCTCTGTATTTGGAGACCCTACAAAAGGCCAAATACAAATACTTTTATCCTGAACCCCCTCACACATGCTTCTCAAATCACAGCAACTTTGCCTTGTGGCAGGTGTCGCAAAGCCCAGAATTAACAGCTGACCAGTGAAAGTGGCAGCAAAACCACAAACTGACCAGCTGCAGCAGGAAAACATTTCTCAAAGCACAGCACAACGCGTTTGGCCTGTGTTTACACAAGACAGATCGTGCTTTGTGCTGAGGGGAGGGACCCAGCGGGAAAACCAGCCTGGAGGCTGCTGACATGGCTCTTGCAGGGTCACACAGGAGCACAGGCAAACAGGTGCTGTGCCAGCAGCACTGTGGCAGCGCAGCTTTGTCCGCAGCCAGACACATCCAGGTGTAAGTGGAAGTGCAGCTGGCAGGGTGCTGTGCTTGTTAGGTCAGGGAAAATGTGCCACTTGCAGGTAAAGCCAAGGACTTTGTGCACTGCAGAAACATGCACCACATCTTTCCAGCACGGTGCTGGGCCATACATAAGCTGCCTGGGTAGAAATGAGGAGCAGTTTTCTCTGGGAGAACAAAATTTTGACGCTATCTTCCTATTTCAGTATACATAGTGAGACCAGTATAAACTCTGCTTCACTTCGCAGAGTGTCTTTGGTGTGCTTTTCAGAAAATTTAAAACTTATTTCTCCTCATCTTCTGACATGATCTGCCTGCCACAGTCCATTTCCATTCCAACGGAAAGACTGAGAAATAGCCTTATTCAATTTTATTAAGAAGTGTGGGTTTGCGGGGGGAAAGATTCTGCTTGCCCAACACCCGCAGCAGCCACTGCCCAGGCCTCCTTCCTCCCCTGCCAAGCACCCTTCGCTGCAGCAATCCATGGAACCTCCTTTCCGCTCCCGCCGGGGAAGGCGGGGTCAGGACGCGGGCTGGGATGAGGGGTTGGAGCGCACGATGCGGATTTGGTTCACAGGTGCGGGACGCGGGAGCGGCAAGCGGGGGCTGGAAAGCAGAGATGAGATACGCAACGGGACGTGCGCCCCAGAGGCTAACGGCGGAGGTGGGACGCGGAGCTCGGGGGTGGGCGCAGGAGGGGGGGCGCAGGTCCAGGAGGCGGGTCCCGAGGCGCTATGCGGGCTGTGGAAGCGGGAGGCGTGTCCGGGAGCAGGGTTGTGGGGAGGAATGAGGGGCTGTACTTCCGGTTCGGTGTTGCCCTTACCCGCTCGCGCCGGGGCTGCCGGCCGCTGGCCAATAGCGAGGCTTGGCGGAAGGGCGCGGTGGCCGCTGGTTGGCGGGCGGCGGGCCGGAGGCGGGGCCAGGCGGGCGGGGCGGGGCGCCGCAGGTGCGGCCCCGCAGAGCCGGCGCAGCGCCGGCCGGGCCGGGTTGGTGCTGCCGTCGCCGCTGCCGAAGCAGGATGCGGCTGCGCTCGGGGGTGTTCGCCTCCTCCTGCCTCCTCGTGCAGGCCTTGGGCGTCGCGCTGTTCCTCCGCGGCTTCTTCCCGGTGCCCGTCAGGTCCGTGCCCCGCAGAGAGGCCCGCGCGGAGCCTCCCGCCGAGCCGGCCCCGCCCGGCGCAGGTAACGCGCCCCGTGCCGCGGTGTCGCGGAACAACTTTCTGTAGCGCCCTCGTGTTTCCAGACCCATTTCCCGAGTAGTTCAGAACTGAACTGGTTTTCACGTAGTTAGGGAACACAGGCAGGATACCTGCACGCAGTCGAAAAGCCTCAAGCGTCAGCTGTCACTTTTTTGAAGGTTGTGCTTTTCTGTCGTTTTGTTTCCCTCTCCCTGACTGACGGATCCGTGATACCCGGTGCTGTTCAAGGGCAGGTTGCTTGCATTCAATGATGCCGCCTTAGCTTAAACGCCTCACGCGTTTCCTGTGATCATTCGCTGGCTGTGTTGTGCCCGAGATTCATTGTTTCTGTGATGTTTCCGTGGTGTGTGAGTGTGTGTCTTAGACTCCGTGAGCCTCACCTCAGTGAGACTTTTAACACCTCCGTAGTGACAAAGCAACTAGAGTAATGCAGGTTGCAACATCTACAGTATTGCCATCCATCACCATTTCTGTGAAATTGCTGTCTTTACAAGTCCTGCTCCGTTCCAGAGCTGAATTGTGAAACCAGAATTTTCAAGAATCTTTTTAAGGAGCCTGTAGAGGATACGCTAATAAAGTAGTTGTCTCATACGTTCAGTCACAAATTGTACTAAAGTAATGCGAAGAGGATTGTGTACTTGAGGGACTGTTTTTCACCAGTTTGGAGCTTGTGGGATGAAACTTCAAGCTGACTTGGCAGGTGGATAGAGTAGTATTTTGCTCATATAAAGCTCTTGATTGGGACACCAAGTTATGGTTAACTTTTTGGAGCCGGACTGTAAGTGCCAAACTGGGTGTTTAGCTGCTTGGTATTTACTGTTAGTTCTTCTAAAGTGAGTGATGTTATGCCTGTAGGGACAGGTTAACTTAAATTGCAAGACATAGTGGAGAGAACAAGGTTGTGTGGTTTAGAGTGTGGTGTGCTGGTTGATTTTTAGCTTGAGTTTAACAAGACTATCACTATATATTTGTTAGGCTGCTGTGAGTGAAATATTGCATTCACATGTGATTATTAGCAGACGACTAATGTAGAAGGAGACTGGGTGGGAAGGAGATGTCAGACAATTTGGTTTTGAAAGGATTGGTTTGTGTTGAAGGGTGGAAGTGTGTGCCACAGGGCTCTACAAGCAGTTTAAATTTAGGCATGTCACGAGCAAGTCTAGGTGTGCTAGGCAAAAATGGAGTGACAGTAGGAAAATTCTTTCAGTAGTACTTGGTTACAATGTGCTTGCAGAGTTATGTCTGGATGATAATGTCTAAAAGCAGGGTATTGCTTACTAAACCATGATGCAGAAGGCTTTCAACCTACTTTAGACCTGTTCAGAAAAGAGTATTTCTTCAGTGCTTCTTTAACTCCTGAATGTTTCATTTTGTGAGTCCTGACTGCTGTTGAGTGCATGCTGTCTTGCCTGTAAGAAGGCTGTGATACTGAATGCTTGCAGCACACTATTGTAACAAGTTCTTGATAGAGTACCTGTGGTTTTCTTCACAGAAGTTCAGGTTCATTTAGAGTAACTGTTTTCTAAGTAACCCTGGCAGAGATAAATAAGCATGCTGCATGGCAAGACTTGGACAATGTGTTGCTTTAGCTATCTTGCAGTAAGTATTTTCACATGGCTTGTAAATGACTCCAAATTGATTTGAGCTTCTCAACGCTTTGACTTTCTGATAAATCACACTGCAGGAGGAGGTTAGGAGTAGGGCATATGTGTTTGTGATATGAACATTTTTGGTATCCAGCAAGCTTTCTTTCCCCCATCCACTGCTTAGTGAAAGATGTAACTAACAGAACATCTGGTGGTGCCGTCTTGTTTTTCATGGAGAGCCAAAGCATACCTGATAGGTTGACAATTAAAGTCCCAGAAAAAACCAAAATTATCAATTTAGTTAGAATTGCTTACGGTCAGCATTTTCTTGTTGAGATTTCCTTCTCCCTGCTGTGCCCTTCTCCCCCATTTCTTGATCTGGAAGAATTGCTAGCAGTAACTACTCTGTGAATTTCAGTGATCACAGACGCTTATCTGTGTACCCCAGAATAAAATTCCTGAGGTTGTTTTTGATGTTGCCGTGTTAGGCACACCATTATCTGCAGTGTTTCCAAATTGTCATCCGCTTTTGCAGAAAAAAACTTTGCTCTAAACGATTGTAAACCCCCTAACTTTATGTAACGCATTTACTGAGCAGTTGGTTCAACACAATGGTGTCTGGGTAGAGACCTGTGGGCAGGATACATTCTGCTTCCATTTTGCCCTTCTGTGTTTTTTCCTGATAGAGAAATGAGACCTGTAGAGGTTGGAGCAAAAATGCTGCTGTAAGACCTGAATGTCACCATGTGGACCAAGTTCAATGCAGATGAAGAGTTGCTGTGGCCAGAATTAAGTCCATGCAAGAGAAAGAGGTGGGCTTGAAGGCATGGCATTGCCTACTACTTGATGCACAGCAGCATTTTTCTGTACCCACCTCTATGTTCAGGGAATTCTGGAATTGGATTTTGGCCCTGGAGCTGCCATCACTGAATTAGCATGTCATACAGTCTTCTACCTTGAAGGGAGTGAATGTGCATAAATCTATTTCATACAGGTTTCAGTGAAACTATCTCTTTTTTTGTAATCTTCCTGTTATCTTAGGGTAAGATTTCATGCAGAGGCATTGTTTATGTTGTGATCTGCAAAATTGGGTATTAGCACAGGTGAATGCTATGTCATTTTTCTTACAGAAGTTGTCTGTCAGATACAATTAGTTCAACTCTGCTGAAGTAAAAAGAGAGAAGGTAGCAGCCATTCCTTCTTATTACTTTGAACACTCTCAGTTTCAAAGCTTTTCCTCAGTTTTCTCAATTACGTGTCACATATTTCTTTCACATCACATTTTACTTCCTAGAGGTGGTATTGGAGTTGTTGTGTTATTCCTGTGCTGGATGGCTTGAAAACTCATCTTCTTCATATTACTTTCCAGGTTTGCTGTTTGCAGCTGCTTGATTCTGGGTGTAGAATTAGTAAAGAAGTTGAAAGTACTCATTTATGTGGTAAAGTTGTTCTTCAGCTTCTGTCTCACCTTTGGTGAAATTTTGTTGATGACTTTTATATGACCTGTTTTTGTTGCTTAGGAATGGTTTCTAACTGGACCAAGATTCCTCCACCGCTTTTCAAAAAAGTCGTCATTGTGTTGATAGATGCTTTGAGAGATGACTTTGTGTTTGGATCCAAAGGTAAACAGTTCATGCCATATACTACTCAAGTTGTTGAAAAAGGGACTTCCTACAGTTTCATTGCTGAAGCCAAGCCACCCACTGTGACTATGCCTCGAATTAAGGTAAAAGGGATTTTTTTCTGTTGTTTCATTGGAGAAGCTTTTGAAGTATGAATTCTTTCATATGCTTGGAGTTGGCATAAAGGACATGTCTGTGGTGTTAGTGCAATCTATGGCTGAATGTCTCTTTGCTGAGTGTGTGTGATAGACTCCTGATTTGCCATGGGCAATAGGTTAAGGACAGATAAGGCCCTAGTCCAGGCTTAAATGATTGACATAGCCTTTTTATTTGTCATCATGGGAAGGCAATAGTCTCTTAGTTGTCCAGTTTTCCATTGTCTTCTATCTAGGAATATTTTTACTGTATTTTTCTGTATTCTTGTAACTTCTGAGAGAAAATCCAGTTTAGTATAAAATTGTTTTGTCATAGAGATGCTTCTGAAGAGCTTAAAAAGGAAATTATGCCAAGTTCCAGGTAAATAAAAGATGAATTTTGTTGGTGTCATCAAAATACTAGATCACCCAGGCTTGTTAACGGTAGATCTAAGTAACACCTCTGTGCACTGAAGAGGCTGAAGGAGTGATCATTGGTAGGTCAACTAGCAGGAGAGTGAGGGAGGGACAGTCTGGTAACTCTATACATGGACTTCAGTGCTTCTTCTAGAAGTTTCTTACTTACTGTTTTGAAGGTACTATTGTTTTTAATGTTGAGTCAATTTACTTACACCTAAATTGTCTTTTGGCCGTTTAATGACCAGTAAATGAAACAAACATCAACTGTTTGTTTGATGAAAAGACTGAAAGTCTTTTTTCTGTCCATTAATTGAGACAGTAATATTTTTTGTACTTTCTGTAAAGCTGTTATCATAGACATCAACTAGCACTGTGTTGTGGCAGATGAGGTTATGTGGCAAGACAGCTTGTGTTTTTTACTTTGTTATATTTCCTTACCAAAAATATGATTTGTCTGCCATCTGGCTTATTGTTTCCTCCCATTACTACTGTCTTCTGAGCACTGGAAGTTTCCTGTTTAATGTGTCTCTTCTTCTTTCATTAGGCTTTGATGACAGGTAGCATACCTGGTTTCATTGATGTTGTTGTGAACCTCAATTCTCCAGCTCTCTTGGATGACAATCTGATATGGCAGGCAAAAACAGCTGGGAAAAGAATAATATTTTATGGTGATGATACTTGGGTCAAGTTGTTCCCGAAGCACTTCGTGGAATATGATGGAACAACGTCGTTTTTTGTGTCAGACTTCACAGAGGTGAGAGGTTTTGTAGAATCCCAAGTTAAATGAAGTGAGTATAAACAGTGTCAGTTTCTGAGAGTGAGTGACTAAAGCTACCCTTGTTCTGAAATATTCACCTGGCAATTAAATAGAAATTGAATTTATATGTCATTTTAGTGTGGGTGCTGTAAAACTAAGCATTTGAATCCCTCATGCATATGCTGTAAAAAGTGTTGGGATGATACAGTAATCATCAATTTATCACTCTATAATTTAAGTAAACATGCAGTTTTCTCACAAAACCTGTTGTGGTTGGAAATTAGACTAATTCCTTTGTTTAAAAATTCTACTGTCCACATTTTCAGTTACTATCAGATATTTTTAGTTGGTGCAATCTTGAAGAGATTCATTAATAAATTAGCTTGGTCTCTTAAAGGTATACTTTTATAGTATTGCATCACTTTTGTAATTGCAATGGGAGCAGTGTTTCTTTATGTTGTAAAAGAGGGAGCATAGAAAGTAAGTGAAGCAAATTCTGATAATTCTTACTCTGGGCACATTAGAAGTGTAAATGCTTTGACAAATTTACTTAATTTTTGAACGTTTATGATTTGTAAAACCTCAAGCCATTGAACTGCTGCTACTGACTGAAGTATTTTATTATTTAAGGAAGTTAGAAAGGTCTAATGTGAATTGGAAGATTGTTTAATTGGTTATGTTGATAAGACTTGCAAAAGCTTCTACCTGGAGTAAAAAGTACAAATGTTCTATCAGATCTGTGGTTATGTGGCTCCCAAGCTCTATATGCAGTCCTTATGCTGTCTTAATATAGTCTATTAAACGCACAGCTTTTTATAGTCTTTTGGTAGTTATATACTTACTCAACAAATTAGTACCACATGGGAGATAGTGTAAGGATTTTTAATAACTGAAGAGAGTATATGCAGCTAAAAATGCATTGTCAATCTAAGCAGGAGAATAGTTGAGTTAGGCCCCAAATAGCACTTTTCTAACAGTTTTTCTTTCTCATTATGTTGTCAGTTCTTTTACTTATAGCAAGTACCATCTTGTGTTTGCACACTAGCAAAAATGCAGTTGAGAGATTAGAGTTTGTTGTACCTCAGACTTTGCCATCACTAAACTGTACTTGTGATACGTTGTATCACATGGGAAGTGATAATCTGGAGTGTGTAGTGAAAGTGACTGAAAAGTTCTTGGAACAGTTTTTAAAAGTTTCTGTAGAAGCTTGGTAACCCATTTGCCTTTTCTGCCTGTAATCTGGTGCGTCCTTACCAGAAAAGATTAAATGGGGTGAAGAATCTATTTTGTTAGACAAATATATTTGACTGCCTGACACTGAAGTAATCAATCCTTTTTTCTTACTAACATTGCACATGTAATCTCATCAATTTATATAGAATTTTCATGGGTAGTGCAGTTAATTTTTTATGCTTTTTAAAAGAGAGAAGTTTTTTTTACCTTGTAGTTGTTTTCTTTTCTTTGAGGTTGATGATAATGTGACGAGACATTTGGATAGAGTGTTAAAGAGAGAAGACTGGGATCTCCTAATACTACATTACCTGGGGTTGGACCATATTGGTCATATGACTGGGCCAAACAGCCCATTAGTGGGACCAAAACTTCGTGAGATGGATAACATACTGAAGAAGATTCATATTTCCCTTCTTTCAAAGGTAATACAGCTTCTTGGGTCAATGTCTGTTAGTTGTGGACTGACATTAAAATGCTTGCTGGTTGTTGTTGGTAGCTTCTTTATTCACAGACTGAAGTGTGTATTCTGTTCTTTGCCTTCCTGGACTATTTCTCAGTGTAGCATTTTTAAGGATTTGGTGGCTGACCTTGGTAACATCTGCTAACAGCGTCTTCTGGGCAGCTGTGGGAAATAACATCCCCTTGATGTGCAGGAAGACGAGAGGAATGCCTGCCAAAGTTCTCTCACTTGTGAATTAAAACAGTTGTTGGTGTGCTTTCTAGTAATGAAATTCTGCAGAAGAAGTAATGGGCACGTGTAGCTAATAGCTCTGATATCCAGAATTATGAAGGCAAACGGAATTCTTAGATATTTGATAAATTCAAATGGAAGTAGTGATCTTAATCTGGGTTTTTTTTGGTTTTTTTTTTTTAATGATAAATGTAGCTCATCTGAATCTGTTTTTAGATTTCTAAATACTAGTTGTGACTTACCTAAGCAGACTAGATACTGAAATACCAAGTCCTAGTTCCAGGTGGCCTGAAGCTCTTTTTATTGTTTGTTTTTGGTTACTGCAATTCAGAATAGCTGATTATGAAATTTTAATGGTATTTTTAATCAAGTGGATACTACTACCTGAAAAGTAAGGTTAAATCCTGTGTGTCGAAGTTCTATGAATGTTACAGTTGTTTTGCTGCTTTTTAGTATCTTGGCTTTTGCCATTTATATTCAAGCCTTTATCTCTGTTTTAGGATACAGATATAATAAAAACAGTTTATTTTTTGGATACAATATGTGCTGGTTATAACTAGAGGTGATACAAAAGTACTTTGTTGTTGAAGGACTGTTAATTTTCTGCCACTTTGATTTGTTAGCTCAGAATTCTTGGACAGGCCTCACTTAAGTTTCTGTGTCTCTATTCAGAAACATACACCTCATTCGACATCATTCTTCGACAATCATTAATGTTTAGTCTTCATTGACTGTCAGATTTAAATCCCAAATCAGTCAGGTTTCAATCCCTAAAGCTCTTGGGAAGCTAGAGACTATTAGAAACAGGATTATTTTTTATATTGAATTGATATTATGTTAGTTAATAATTCAGCATTTACATTAAAACTCAGTGAAGCTGCAGAAATGAAGAGGGGGAATATTTCTGTGTTAATGGTGCTCTTCTGGGACTCCTGATTTTCTTCTCATGGTGTGATAGCCTTTTTTCATCTTCCAGAGAGTTTCTTGTAACTCTGTAAATTCAGGGTTTTTTAAAAAAAACTTTTTTTATGCCTTTTTTTCTTTTTGCTAAGATACTGACAAGTGTGTTAAGATATGAATATGGCTTAACTTTTTAAAATTACTATTACTGAGTTACACTTAATTGCAGTGATCTCTTATTATCTGCCCCAGGGTGAGTAAGTTTCAAAACTGAAGTTAATTTTGAGACATACTCATGTTTGAAAGTGATGAAGATAGTGAAATTATAGAAATTAATTGTGTTTATATGGTAATTTAGATTTTTTTTCCTGTGATTTGCAGGAGGAAGCTTCTCTTCCCAATTTGTTAGTTGTTTGTGGGGACCATGGAATGTCTGAAACAGGCAGTCATGGTGGTTCTTCAGAAGGAGAAGTGCACACACCACTACTGTTTATCAGCTCTGCTTTTGGGAAGAGAAGTGGTAAGGATCAAAGAAGCATGATGTTTTTTAGAACTTAGTTTCAGATGGAATAGAGTTAATTTTCTATTTAGTGGCTGGTACAGGACTGTTTTCTGGATTCAGTATGAGAATAATGTTGATATCACACTGGTGTTTTAGCGTTTACTCTGAATTGAGGACTTTTCTGCTTCCCATGCTCTGCCATTGAGCAAGTGCAAAAGGAGCCATTAAGTAGCATAGGAAGGACATCTGACCTGAGCTGGCCAAAGGGGTATTTAATACCAAGGAACATCATCCCTAGTATATAAACTGGGGCTGCCAGTCACTTCTTGGGGATGGACTGGACATCAGTCAGCAGCGGGTGACAAATTTTATTGTGAATCACTTGTTTCTCTTGGGTTTTATTCTTCCCCCTGTCTTCTTTTCATTACTATTATTATTATAATATTCAGTAATTTTGTTTCAGTTATTAAACTGTTCTAGTCTCAACCCATGAGGTTTACTTTTTCCTTCTCCTCCCCACCAGGATGGGGGGTTGTGAGAGAGTGAGTGGGCTGTGTGGTACTTGGTGTAAGGCTCCAGTAGATACCAATGCATAGTGTACTCTTAATAGGATGGGAACACTACTACTGCATATAGCTGTTGCAAGAATAGCAATAATCATTATGTGTAGATTATAGTTATTATTTTAAGGGAAAAGGGGGAGAGAGAGCAATAAAACCCAAGAGAAACATGTGATGCACAATGCAATTGCTCACCAGCTGCTGATTGGTGCTCAGCCCACCTTCAAGCAACAATCCACAGCCCCCAGTCAACTCCCTCCAGTTTGTGTACTGCCTATGATGCCCTATGGTATGGAGTATTCCTTCAACCAGTTCAGGTCAGCTGCTCCAACTGTGTTCCCTCCCAGCTTCTCATGCTCGCTGGCAGAGCGCAGGAAGTGGAAAAGTTCTTGATTTAGCGTAAGCCCTCCTTACCAACAGCTAATACATCAGTGTGTTATCAAATTATTCTCATACTAAATCAAAAACACAGCCTCTCTACCAGATAATAGGAAGAAAATTAACTGTCCCAGTTGAAACCAGGAGAACACACTGGTAACTGTTAATTTATATTATACTAGAATTCTTTTTGAAAAGTGCTTTGGTTATTTTTACAGTTATTTGGGAAAAGCCCATTCTGTGTGATCTAAAACTCTGGTTTCAGCCAAAGTTAGCATCTGTATCTCGGTGAAACCAAGAATCATAAATCAAGTTTGTAACCAGTGAGAGAATTCTGTATTTCTGAGATGATAATCTTTTACAGCACTGTCCTATCCGAATGTTGAGCGCTAATGAGCTCTGTTGTCAGGATACTGGGCTAAGGGTAAATGAATAGATGTAGATCCAAAATCCTATTTGAAGTGGGTTGAAACTGTGTCATTGGTGGCCAGAATATTTCCTTGGCCTCCATTCTTCTCTCTCAGACAGATGGGATAAAAGAATGAATGACAAGTTCTCATACAGAGTCCTCCAGAAGGAGGAAGAAAACCCTTTGTAGACTAGAGACTATTGGAAATAGGATTACTTTTTAATGTTAAATTTATCTGACCCTTGTGAAAGGATGAGAGGTGATGGCACTAACATGACTATTGATTGCTAAGTCTTAAGGGTAGAAATGGACCATGAGTGTGTTTATGGTATAGGCTGGTTAATTTTATATCATTGATGTGAATTCACATTGTTCTGAAGCTGATTTTCTACTTGTAGATAATGATAAAAAATAAAAACCAGATAGTTAAAGGCAAGAGGCAATAAAGAAATGGAGTGGTTGAGAATCTGTAGTCTATTGTAGAGTTGTACTTAAACTCCTTGACTGAGTGGATTGGTAGAATGCAGTTATACCAGGAGTGAATATATTCCCCAAAATAATACTCCTTCTGCCTTGCATTCTGCCACTTGCTCATTTCCATATGATTTATTTTCTTCTAGAACCTGTGTGCAGAACCTTGATTTATTTATCTTGCTGGAGGTTTCTGCAGCACAGTGGAAGTAGATTTTCCTGTTGTCTGTAAAGCTGTTATTAAGCTATTATATTATGCAATAGAAAGTACTGCTTGAGAAGTCCTTGACCTCTTCTCAGGTCTGTAAACAAAACAAAGTCAAGAGTGGATCAAAGCTCTTGGCTAAATTTTTATTTTATGAATTTCACTAGCATGTGTTGACAGCCAGGCCACAAGAATAGATTCAGTAAATGCAGTCTCCTGTTCATTGGAATTGGTTTCTATGAGGTTTAACCTGAATGAGCAGTTTTTACAATACAGTGAAAAATATCTATTTACCTGTCTTTTGGGAGAGAGTTTGTGATTTCTAATGCCTTTGTAAATATTCAGCAGCTTACTTTTCATTGGTACAGTAATCAGGATTCTAATGACTGCTCCTTATGATCCTACTGTAAACAAAATGTACTGTGGTTAATTTGGTAAACCTCAAAATAGTAATTCTGTGGGCTTTTTGCATTTTGTATGCTGTCAGAGTATTACTTGTATAGCCTTCTACAGAGATGTGTCACCCATGATTGGCTAAATGTGTTTGGTAGTTTGGCTTTTTTTACCAGTTAAGAACTTGCCTTTAAAGATAAAATCTGAAAACTGCTGACATACAGGTACTCATGCAAAGAGGCTTTATGGATTATAGATGGCATTCTGTACAAGTATGGGATTAATCTGAGCTAGATGAGAAATGAGGCAAATTTTAATGCTCTTAAAAGCAGCCTTGAGATGAATAAAGACTATATAGAATTCTTCCTATACTGCATTTAAGTCAAAATACTCAATGCTTGAAGTTACAAAGAGGATGAAATAAAAGCATGTAGAAAAATACCGTTACCTAACTAGTTCTACATGAAAAGAAACAGCTGGCAAAACAATCTTAAACAGAAGGTTCCTTATGTTAATAAAGTCATTCATATCTGTAGATTTCTGTGGGTCTGAAGGCTAACCCTGATAACTGGAGTAAATTAATGGAATCTTATATAGGACTCATTAAAAATCACTGGGTTTGCCTGCATGTAGCCATGGATTTGTAGCCTCAACATTCTTTACCTGATGTCTAATTCTGTTTTCCTAGCAACCTGTTATTAATTAAATCTTGAGCTGTTGTCATTATATGGAGATGCTTCTGGAATGCTGTCAACATTATTTTAGGTTCTCATTCTTTGTTCATATATTAAATTGGCCTACCGTAGTGCTTTCTATTATTTCTAATGTAAAAGTCATGAAATCCTCTCAGGATGTAGGCTGCAATTTGATATTAAGGTGATGTTCTGGACCATCTGTTTTCTTACTTGTATAACATTTATGTCGTGTTTACAGTAGTTGTTAGCATTGAAGAGTGGTGCTGGCTAAGAATTTAATAAATATTGGATTTACAGCAGCAGAAGATAGCAGCTGAAAAAGATCAGTCAACTCTCTGTAGACCACTTAAAATAGCTGATCTAACACCAATTAGACAATTTTCAAACTAATAAGGTGCCAGCTGTCTCTGGAGAAATAGAATGGGCTTCTTATTGAAATACTTATTTTTCTCTCTCTTTTTCTTTCTCTTTTTTTGTTCATTCTAGCTCCGCTAGCCCAACCTGAACATGTGCAGCAAACAGATTTAGCTAGCACACTGGCAATAGGTCTTGGCCTACCAATTTCAAGAAACAGTGTTGGGAACCTTATATTGCCAGTTGTTGGAGGCAAGACAATGAGAGAACAGCTACGTTTTGCGCACTTGAATGGGTTCCAGCTTAGCAGATTGCTGCAAGAGAATACACCTGCATATGAAAAAGGTAAATTAACTAAAAAAATGTTACAGACATATTAAAAGGAGACTGTTTATAAAACAGTTTGGACTTTTAAATTTAATAGTATGGCATCGCACTGCAAGTTAGCTATTCTTTTGAGAGCAGTATTCAGAACCGTTGTACTGAATTCTTTACTGCAACCTACTTTGATACTGTGCTTCTGAATACAGTTTTGTTTTTTTTAATGACTACTAATATTCCTAGTTGGCAAAAGAGCAAAAATAATGATAGCGTAAGATTAAAGTAAAATTGCCAGTGTAGTTAAATCTCAGTGGTTTCATAACTGCTCTTTGTGAGGTGTTCTATATAGGGCACTGACTCTGAGCTATTTGGAGAATTAACACAATGTACTGAATTTTCTAGTTTAAATAAAAAGATGGTTCAAGTAAAGCTGGGAGATAATTTAGGGTAAGTTGTCTTATTATTTCATTTTTATATATTTACTTGGAATGAGAACCTAGACAACAGCTTATTAAAAATTCATGGGGGGTGTGTGTGTATTTGGAGGAAAGAATAAAAAACAAGTAGAAAAAATAAACCAAACATAGCAAAATGTGGTATTTCATTAGGAAGCATGATACAAACCTCAGTATAAATAATGAAGTTAATATGATAATTTTGTGAAAAAAATTGAGTCGGAGGGTGAAGGAGAATATTTTGCCATTGACATTAGAAGATGTTGTCTTAAAGTGACTGTGAAGCTTGTCAGTTGATTTGTAATCTGTTGAATTATTAAAATAACTAGATGAGAATGCAGAGCTGTTTTACAACTAAGAATAATTAAAGTGGATAGCAATGTAGATTTTCACAAAATGATTGTTCTAGGTCAAGAATCAATTATCTTTCAACATCACAGCTTCTAATCATAATTAAACCTTGTCCAGGAATCTCAAGAGAACAAATTCTACTTATAACAACATGCCTATAGCAGAACCCATGCTCCATCTCTTCTGACATTTTTTTTCTGCACAGATTTCTTCACTTAACCTAGTTGTGTCAAGTGAGGAACTTGCCCTGTTGAGGGGTTTCAGGATATGACTATGTTGCTGAAAATGCCATCACAAAACTCCATCTGACAGTATTTCTGCAAACACTGATGAAGCAGGCTGGAGTTTCTACCAGCATCTTGTTTGTATCTTCATTTTAGTTTTACATTTTGTCTGTGAACAGCTTAATTTCAACTTTCATCTGAGAAATTAAAGTCAAAATTGCCGAGGATAAAAATGTGAGAATTTTTTTTGGCGCTTGCTTGTGACTGCAAACTTATTAGAGGTGCTACCATATTGGAAAGAGTTTGGGAGGCAAAGCACCACAATGACTTTCTCTTCTTTCAGTAATGGAAAGTCTCAATAACATGGTGCAAATCAAGGTCCAAGTCATGGTAGCTTTTTTTACAGAGTGAGTCTTAATGTCAATTTCCCCTGTTTCTGTTGACTTCTTAGAGGGATCTTGCTTTTCTTAGAGTTTCTAGATGTGCAAGGCTGTAGGTTAATGCTTGGCTCTGTTCAGTTAAGACTGGCAGGGAAACGGTACATTCTGTTTGTTGAGTGTTGTTTGATTGATGTGGATACTTCAGGCCTAGAAATACTAAAGACAATGTCACTAACTCAGTGACTAATGTATGTAACTCAAGATCATGCACGGATGGCCATTTGTTTTGTATGGCTTTCAGGTGAAGATAAATGCCATCCCACTATACCACTACAGGCACATACACATCTCTCAGGATTCCTCTAGAAAGAGGTTACCTTGCAGAGAAGTTATTATATTCAGTAATCTGATTCATGTTCAAGAAGTTTGCCTGTTTCTTAAAAAAGGTAAAAAGGAGGATCCTAGGAACTCCTTAACCAGTCAACCTCACCTCTGTGATTGGTAAGATCACAAAACATCTTCCTGGAAGACATATTAAAACATATGGAAAACAAAAAGGTTATTGGAAATGACTGACACTACTTTGCCAGGGGCAAATTGTGCCTGGCTAATTTAGTGTCCTTCTATGATGGAATAAATGCATCAGTGGACAAAAGATGTGTCATCTACTTAGATTTCTGTGAGGCCTTTGGTAAGGCCTCCCTGAACATTCCTGATCCTGTTGTTAGAGTGATATGGTTTGACAAATGGACTCTCTAATGAATAAGAAATTGGCTGCATGTCTGTAAAGTCGGTGGCTTATTGTCTGATTGGAAACCAATAATGAGTGGTGATGTAGCAAAAGATGTCTCTATTAACAGGGCTGGCAATGAACGAGAGAATCTTAAAAGCAGCTTCCTGCCGGAAAAATTTTACAATTCTAAGATTTTAAGCTGGGAATATGAGGAGGGAAAATTGATCTTTATGTCAGAGTGGTGACAGGCATGTAGCTGTGCCTGGGAGTGGATGATGAAATAGCTGAGAACTTCTGGGTCAGGATTAGTGCACAGACCAACATGGGCAATATTTTATGGGCATCTAGGGCAGACAGATGGATTGTAAGGAATTTGTAGCTTTTCAGACAACTAGAGGGAGTCTTACTTTCACCATCCATGGTGCTTATGTGGTGCTTCAGCCATCCTGTTGCATTTCAGGCTAGATAACTGGACAGTGAGATGGACTGAAAAGTGGCTCACCTGCTGGGCTCATGTGAATGTGATCAGGAGCATGAAGTCCCCCTGAAGGCCATTGTGATCAATCACAGGGCATGACCCAAGCCAGAACTATTCAACATCATCATCAATGATCTGGCCAGTGGGACAAAGTGGTGTCTTAGCAAGGGAAGGACACACCAGAAATCTGAGAGAAGTGCTTGATGCAATAGGTGGGTCTCTTGCCACTCAGAAGCACTTTGACAGGCTGAAGAAACGGGCTGATTCTGAACCTCTTAAGGTTCAGAAAAGGGAAATGCCAAATCCTGCACCTGGGAAGAAGTAATCCCAATGTATCATAGCAGATTGGGTTTTGACTGACTGGAAACAGCTGGAAGAACCACCACGGCATGACTGGGGACACCAAGTTGATTATCAGGCAGCAGAGCACCCTTGTGAAAGGAGGGACATCCAAGGTGGCATGAGGAGGACAGTCATCCATTGGCCAGTCCTGCCTCTTCTGTCAGCTGTGGTGAGCAGACATCAGGAATCTTGAGTCTGGTGCTGGGCTTCTCACTACCATAATTTTGTGGATATAACATAGTAAGCGCAGTGCATGGTCATGAAGGTGATAAAGGGATTGGAATGTCTGTCGTACAAGGAGGGCCTGAGGGTGCTAGGACTGTTTAGGAGGGGTCTGATCAATGTAGGTAATATATGATGGGAGGGAATAAATAAGATAGGACCAGGGTCCAATTGGTGGTCCTCACAAAAAATTTGGAGGAAACCTTTTTAGGTAAGATTTGTCAAACACTGGAATGAGTTCGCAAGAGAGGTTGTGGAGGCTTCATACCTGTAAATGTTCAAGATCTGACTGGACACAGATCTGAGCAATCTTCTTTAACTCGCCCTACTCAGAACCTTTTAATCTGCATTTGTAGAACATCTGAACACTCATCAGAATTTTACTGACAGCTCTTGGGCTATATAATTTCTGAATTCCACAGACAAGGTCTTCTGCCAGTTTTTTTTGAGTGAAAGAAGCCCCAAAAGACAGTTGGAGTCAGTCATTTGCTTAGTTAGACATCACTCATATTGAAACTGCTGCTGCAGTTTCAAGCTTTCCAATGTGGATTCTCCTCTAATAGCAACTAGTGGATCATAACATTTCAGTTCAATGCTAAGAGAAATGCCTATGACTGTAACTTCAGTTTAAAATGAAAGATATACTTGAAAATGCTTGCAAGGATAGCACAAGTCTTGCTGCTTTTAAAGAAAAAAATTTGACTGTTGAGGTGAAAACCAGTAAGCTCTGCTGAAGGGGAAAACATGGCATTCCTGTCCAGTGCTGTAATTTACAGCACCAGCTGTTGGGACCATGAGGATGATGACTGAGTCAGGAAAAAACTCACCCATTTTAAGCTATGTCATAAAATATACATTCATTTTTGGTGGAATATTAGTTTTCTTCTTAACACAATGAGATAAGTCAGCTGTCAGTTGAGTTGAATCACTGTCAGATGGGAAGGCAGAATGATTTTAACAAGCTGTTTCATAAAGAAGCCATGGATTTCCCTGAATTCAACTGCTCCAATGTTACAAGCAAACTGTAATAATACACGAAAATTTCTTTTCATCTTCAAGTGTGTTTTAAATATATCTATTAATAAATAAAGAGCAGAATGAAGGTAGGTCAGTAACTCTGCCCCTGGGTTTGTTCATATAAACACACATTTTAAAACTTTAGAGGTTGCACAACATTTAATTGGACTTGGGCTTTGCTTGATTAAGGTTCAAAAGAATCCTCACACTTAAACATATCAAGTAAATTAAATTTTACATGAGAAACTTGAAGGTTGACTAAGGCTTTGTTATTTAAAACATATATTTTTGAAACATGCTAATAAATTGTAATGTGAGACATGATGTTTCCTTTTGATAGATGTGGATACATGCAGCTGAAGAAAAAGTCTGAAAAAGGAAAATAAAAATAGCTAGCAAAAATTAAAAAGCTGAAAGAAGAATTATCTAAAAAAACACATTGGGTTTTTGAGCAAGTTTATACCTCAGTGTAAGATTGGCAGCCCTAGGTATTTAGCAATGCTTCCCTCATGTTCTGAACTTCTGAACATGTAGTTGAATGATAAATTAGGGCCTTTTCTTTGAAAGACATTTTACAATGGAATGAAGAGTCATGCTGGAGAGGAAGTTGAATGGTGTTATTAAAATAAGCCCAAGTTTTTCAGTTTGGTACTGATCCTGAAATTGCATTAGATTAAAATAAATTGACTTTTACTGGGACATGTATGTGTTGAAACTGGAGAAGTCACTTTTACATTATTCATTCTTTCTTATACCCCTTTTTAAATGATTGCTGCCTGTCACAGGAACTAAGTGAAATTATTGTCAAACAGATGCTTGCAAAGCTTATCCATCTGGTTATGATAAGACAGTAGTAAGGCTGAAGCACAAATTGCTAATGTAATACTATGCAAGTAAAACATTGCCAGTGCTTGATGAAAAGCTGGGCAAGCTTTCTTTGGATTTTGCTTCAGTTTTGACTTGTTTTTTGAGTATCCTGTATGGGAGTGACTTGCCAGTGTTATCTACCTGTTAGCAAAATACTTCTCCAACAACTTAATGTCCATGATCCTTATTGTTTTATGCTTTCTGCATATAAATGTGCCACTGAACCATATAACTGGTGTTCTCCAATGAAATTTGGCAACCATGGTCTTTTATTCCTGTCTGAAAGATCTTTGAATCATTCATTCATGAGAGTTTGGCTAAAAGTCATCTTTCATAACATGGACGCAATAGTTTTGGTGGGCAGTTAGCATGGAAAGGAGTAGATGAGAAGGAAATAAAAATGCTAAAAGGGCTAAAGAGGGAGACCAGTCAAGAAGCATGAAAAGAGAGCAGAACAAGAGCAGAAGATGTGCAGGGAATTTACTTATGTTTCAAAATATAGCTTGAACTCATTTCAGTCTTCTGTATAATGAAAGTGTGTCATGTCAAATCTCAGTTTGATTAAAGCTCATTTTAGATGATCCTTTATGGATGTCCTCAAACGTATGAATATTTAACTCTTATTTCAAATATACCAAACAAGAAACTTGACAGGCAAGTTAAAAGAATTACAGGAAGCAAATGAAATCCTCTGTGTCACAGGCAGCTACCTTGATATACAGGTGTTTGCTGCTGGCTGGATTGTGCTTTCTGGCAGATCCCTGCAAGCCCCCTGCATAGCAGGGTCAGCATGCCTTGGAGTCTGCTGGAATGCTTGGTAAGGCAGACTGGACATTTTGAGTTAAACATTGCCTTTTAAAATTCTCACCTTGAATTCAGCCCACAGTAAATCATGAAATGTCTTTTGTGATAAAAGACTTGTAAATAGGAAGCACGGTTCTTTCATGACAGTACAGATTGAGAATAGAAATACTTCATTCACCTTCATTCACTTGAAATAAAATTTAAAATGTTACTGGATTTAATAATGTACTTTTGCTGAAAAGACTTAACAAAAAATAAAGTGGTTTTTTTTTCCAAGTAGAATGCACTGTTCATCTACGAGGGGTGAAAAAGAGCTGCAACTTAAGTCTTTATGACACCAAAGTTATTTCTCTCATTGTTTTAATGTTTTTTGTCTGAACCTGTACAGTAGTTCACCCTACTTTTAGCTAAGAAGGGAAGAACTGGACGTTATATAAAATTTCCAGATTGACCTTTTGTACTTAAGTTATCTTTACCTTTCAAGACAAATTGCAGGGAAATAGCAAGTACTATTAGTGTGAAGTGAAATGGAACATCTATTTTTCAGAAAAATGCAGATAAATGTGAATATTCATGCATAGTGTAGTTCCAGTGAGATATGAGTTTCTGAAAGTTATGCTCTTGCTCTCCGTGTGTTATCAACTGAATTTGTATTGTGAATGCATACTGTATTCAATGACCAGTATTTGAAAAGCAGAACCACAGATTAGGTAGAGTTGGACTGGCTCACTGCAGGTTATCTAATCCAACCACCCTGCTCAAGCAGGGTCCCCTACAGCCCATTACTCAGGAATGTGTCCAGACAACTTTTACATACCTCAAGAAAAGGGCTCTGCCACTTCTCCATACAGCCTGTTCCAATGCTCAGCCACCCACAGAGTAAAAAAGTTCTTCCTTGTGTTTAGGTAGAACTTCTCTGTTCCTGTGTTGCCTCTTGTCAACAGGCAGACTCCTGCATCTTGCTGGGCACCATGGAGAAGAGCCTGGCTCCATCCTCTTGACACCCTCCATTCAGATACTGACAGACATTTCTGAGGTCCCCTCTCAGCCATCTCTTTTCAAAGACGAACAGGCCCAGCTCCCTCAGCCTTTCCTCACAGAAGAGATGTTTCAGTCCCTTCATCACATTTGTTGGCGTTCTCTGGACCTGCTGCAGGAGCTCCTTGACTCTCTTGTCCTGAGGAACCCAGAACTGGACACAGCACTCCAGATGTGCCTCACCAGGGCTGAGCAGAGGGACAGGATCACATCTCTCAACCTCCTGGCAATGCTCTTCCTAAGGCATCCTCGGATCCTACTGGCCTTCTTGGTCCCCAGGACACACTGCTGGCTCATGGACAGTTTGTTGTCCACCAGCATCCCCAGGTCCTTCTCCACAGAGCTGCTCCCCAGCAGGTCCCCCCCAGCCTGTGCTGGTATCTGGGGTTGTTCCTCCCCAGGTGCAGGACCCTGAACTTGCCTCTGTTGAATTTCAGATGTTTCTTCTCTTCCCATCCCTCCAGTCTGTCTAGGTCCTTCTGAAGGGCTGCAATTCCTTCTGGGGTATTGGCCAACCCCTCAGCTTTGTGTCATTAGGGAGCTCGCTCGCGGGAGGCCTCTGTGCTCTGTGTCATCCAAGTCATTGGTGAATAAGTTAAATTTCTTTGGACCCAATGTCTACTCTTAGGGGATGCTGCTACTAAGAGGCCTCCAACTAGATAGACTTCACATTGCTGATTAAAACCCTCTGAGTTCTGCCTTTCTTTTAGTTCTCAGTCCACCTTCACCATCCACTCATCCAGCCCGTAGTACCAGCTGATGTGGTGTGTGTGTTGTCTTCTTTGGTGTTTTCCCTTGACATCAGCCATTTGATAATTTCCTACTTAGCTTATACAATGCGTTCTGGATAATGAGTAGTTCTAGTGGGCAGCATTGCTTTCTTCCCGCCCCCCGCATTATCTGAAGCATTTAAATTGTTTGTCCTGGAAACATTTTGTAAAAATGAATGACAAACTTATTTTAATGAGTTTGTCAATTGTTAGAGGTCTTGACAGTTTATTAGGTTAGAATTAATTGCTTTTATTCCAAGTAACTGGTATTGCTGCAGAAAGATAGTGTAATGTTGCAGAAAGACAATGTAACCTGTGAAAAGATTTTCAACTGGCATAGTAATTATATATTTTTATACGTTATACAAGTACATATAAAAATATGATTACATCTCCGAGTAATCTTTGTTCATGGATCCTCTTGCTTCTTTTCTTTTCTCTCCTTCTCTCCAGATCCTGGATATGAGCATTTTAAGATAGCAGAAAAATCCCATGGTAATTGGATCAAACTGTATTTAGAGGGGAATAATTCAGAAATACTCTTAAATCTTGGCAAGAAGGTCCTGAAGCAATACTTAGAGGCTCTCAAGACTTTGAGTTCTTCGTTAAGCAAACAAGTGGCACAATATGACATGTATTCGATGATGGTGGGGACTGTGATCATTATGGAGGTATGAAAATAGATCTTTCTGTGTAAAAAGTTAAGTGCACAAAACTAAAGTATCTTGGTGTTGGATATGTAATGTATACGCCTAATAATATTTAAAATTACTGAATATGGGTTCTTAGGGTTGGCTGACATTCTGCTTGCATAAGATTAATACTCTTTTTAAAGTAAAATCTGGCCTTTAAAATGATTCAAGAGCGCTTTTGATATGAATTACTTGCGTTTTAGTGTAGCTAGTTACAGTAGATATGCAGATGTGCTACAACTTCAATTACTCCCATATTAGTTAACCTTCTATTTTTGAGTAGCTTCACTGCATTAGGGAAAAAAAAACAAGTCTGGCAAGTAAATCCCTAGCTGTTCCTCTTTATCTAATATTGAGTATAGCTGCTCCAAGCAGACAATACCTTATATGGAAAAATTCTCACAGTTCCAGGAATTGTTCCTTGTACAGATAGATTTAGAGCCCTAAAATAAATACTTGCTGTAGGGTTACCTCTTCATGTCTCCTGTAGTTACAAGGATAAGATATATCATATCTTTAATTTTAAGTGGATCTGTCCAAGAGATGATTTGGGGAAAGTTTGAGTGCTGGGTCTGCCTTGTCTCCCATGCATTATCTCTGCATACAGAGTGCCTCTGAAAGGGCTGTCTGGTAGACTGCTCAGTGGGGTTAGTCACTCTGCTGATCGCTTCACAGGAATGAGTTCCATGGTGCCCTTGCGTAGATGGGATGGTAGGTTCTGTTCCTGCTCTACAGATGGAAGGTCTGGAGGTGGACAAAGTTCAGTGCAAAGGTGAAGGTGCATATCTTCCTTTGTTCCTTTGTTTTCAGAACCTGTGCATTCAAGCTGTTATTTTAGATCTGAAGCACTCGATTTTTTTTTTTTTGAACTGCAGTTGTAGATACTTACTATTTCTGGAAAACAAATCTTAGGTGTTATACACAATCAGTTCTCATCAAAGAAATATGCAGCTACTAACCACAGAAATTTTTGTTGAGGAGTGTATGCTCAGCGTAGCTGTAAGACTCCAGCAAAATGGCTGGAGTTATTTCTTTTCTCCAGTGCAACACTAAAGAAACTGCCTTGCTCTCCAAAATGTTTTTGTCTTGATATTGATTTTCCACCTTCACTGAGTAAATAAGAGTAGAGAAACTCAGATGTCTCTTCAAACTACACTATGCTATAGATGCTGTTTGTCCTGTATTTCAGATAAGGAGAATACCTCTGAGAAGTGAACTGATAACAGTGAATTAGTTCAAAAGACCTAAATTTAGTTTGGTAGATACCTACAGTTTGTGCATTTTCCTGCCATGAGTGCTTTAATTGTAAGTGATGGGCTGAAATGTAGGACTTAAGCCAGTGTGATACTCGAAACTGCATATTTTCATAACCAAATGAAATACGCAGTAGAATATGAAGAAATAGCAGACTATTGCAATACTTTTTTTTTTTCTACTTTACAATGTCTCACTATAGTGTGGGAAAAATTTTAGGCATAGGTCTTCACAAGTGACAGTGAAAGATTACAGATTTACAGGGGTCTGATATAGTTGGTTTTGTTTTGATTTGTTTTAATCTTGCCCTAGCACTAGCTGATTGAGGTCAGTCTAGTCCTAGCTCCTTCTCTGCAGCTTGCAGACATTTTAGCATGTGGCTGAAATTTCCGTCTTTTTGGTAAAGATTTGTATATGAGTAGCAGAAAGTTTCTTTGTGTTGTTCATCTCTGCTGCCACAGTTATGTAAGAGAAAACTTAGAATTCTGTGCAATCTGTGTGCAGGTCAGAGCAAAGTGAAAGTAAAACCAATAAATTCAGCTAAGGTAGGGAGAGATACAAGAAGTAAATACTGGGAGAATTCATAAGCTAGAAATTCAGCATACACTTGTGTGATGGTATGAGAACCTCCCCTAGTTTGGGAAGCTGTTTAGCTCAGCAGGATCTCATACATATGTATTTCTCATACAGGAAATAAATTGCCTTTGACAGAGTGTATTAACTTCAGGCATTTACAGGTGACAAACAATGGGTCAAATTTGTTTGCTTAGGAACTATTTTGATACTGGGAATTCAAGATCTTTTACAGGGAATGAAGGTCATACATATCACTGGTTGCCACAGGTGAGGAGGCAAATGATGAGTTATTAAACTTGGGAACTTGTGAGTTTAAGCCCTTAATAAATGAAAAGACAATACTGGATTCTCCCATTTATATGGTAATATCTTACTGGGGGAAAAGAAATCCGACATAATTCTTCACAGGTATTTTTGATATAGTATGCATATTAACAGATTGACATGGATGACAACAGCATGATTTTTTGTGTGAATTCTTACTGTATGCTTTAGCTAAGCCCAATTTTCAAAGTATTAATTCTCCTTTTTTTTCTAGGTTCTGATACTGCTTTTGCTCAGTGTTCCAAAAGCCTTGAGCAAGCAGGCAGAATTTGAGGTGCCCCTCTCCCCTCCACTGTTCTCTCTGCTGTTTTACTTGATGTGTCTGATGCTGTGTGCTGTTCATGTCATTGTATGCACATCAGCAGAAAGTTTGTGTTATTTCTGCAGTATGTCCTGGTTAACAGCAGTTGGAGTGATGATGTTGATATCTGCACTCATGTGTGGTATTTTATCTGCTATTGCAAAGATCTTTGAGAATTACAGACTTCCACCAAAGGTAAGCACGTGCATTAATTATGGTTCAAAATGTTTTATCTTTCATATACTGTGTTTCATATACTGTCTTCTGTCTTTCATAATATTGTCATTTAAAATTTTGTTTTCTTTGTGTGTGCTTAAAGAAATTCTTACGAAGAATTCTTTGTAATGTAATATGAATATGTATTATTATTTAAAACTGTGATTGAAATGTGTTGTTGTCCCTGTGGCATGATACCAACCTGATGAAGATCTAAGAAGTGCTTTTTTTGACAGGATTTGAAGAATTTTTTAAAATACTGTACAGTATTTTTCAGTTGACTTTATGAGATTGGAAGCATATATATGCCTTGTATAAATCCTATGCTTTTACATAGTTAGGTTTCACAATTGCAATTAAAGCAAGATGTATAATACTTTACAACAATATGAACAAAGGACAAGTGATGATACAACAGACAGTAATGCTCTAAGAAGAATATAATTTTCCAGTATACCTTTTCTTGTATTGGTGTTATTAAAGTTTGGGGTTTTAAAAAAATAATTTTGAAAATGCAATAAAGGGAGATAATTTAATCTGGTTTTTTTTCTACTTTTTAAGCTTAAGAAATAGAGTTTGTTAAAATATTTTGCATTTCTTGGTGTGAGGAATTACCTTCTGTATATTACTTGATGAGTTTTATTGTTGTGTTCAGTAGAATACAGGTAATTCCAAGGAAAGAGAGTTTGCAATGTCTTTTCTTCCACTATGAAACTTAGTGTGCCAAGACCTGTCAGTCACACCATGAAATCAGTTTCTAGCTGTTTTTTCTACTGCTTGTTAGTCATATTTTTCAAAGGTCTCTGATGTTCAATAGCTTCACTGCTCATAGTACTCCATTTGATGGTGCAGCCTCTGTGTAGTACAGTCCTTCATCAATCTGTGTTTTCTAGAATCAAGCTTGGGGATTTAGTACCTTTTTTTTGAGTGTCTGACAAAATATGGCAAATA
Organism: Passer montanus; assembly: GCF_014805655.1. NCBI lineage: Eukaryota > Metazoa > Chordata > Aves > Passeriformes > Passeridae > Passer > Passer montanus. The sequence continues at coordinate 1,535,679 of NW_024370152.1, read as the reverse complement.
CCTTGCTTTTATGATATGACAACATGCTCTATCAAGGAAAAAAGCCCGCTTTCTGACTTGAAGAAACATTTTGTAACAGCTGTATTTCTTACAATTCAGAAAATTCAGAATTCCTGAGTGAAGATTAATTTTGCATTCTGTGCAGATATGTGCTGTAATTCCTGAGTGTAGATTTAAATCTAAATTCTCATAAGCAGGGTTGCTAATATATTTTATTCAAACTATACCAGATTATAATTTTGTTTCCATAATTTCTGACTAGGTGCTTTTTTCTTAGAAAAAGAATAACAATATAATCTTGAAATAATTATTAATGCTCCAATGTAGAAATCTCACATGTACTTGGTGTGCAATGACAAACGCAACTATGAAAGATAAACTTGTTTTTCATCTTTTTACTAGTTTTTCTAACTTTAGTAAACAGTAGAAATCTAAATACGATGAATTTTGTAGACCTGCATAAAATTTACATACATGCCACCTCAATAGCATGGACAGCAATTACAACAGATGATACATTTCTTCTCCAGGTGGATAGTCTCAAAGAATCACAGAATGATAGAATGGTCTGGGTTGGAAGGGATAGGAAAGATCATCCCGTTTCAAATCCTTTCCATGGGCAGGGACACCTTCCACTGGACCAGGCTGCTCAGAACTCTATCTAGCCTGACCCTGATGGGGCATCCACAGCTTCTCTGGGTAGCCTTTTCTAGTGTCTCACTACCCTCAGATCATCTGCTTCAAGTTGATAATACACAAATGAGATTTTCAGCAATGTTTTCCGGGTTTGTTCATATGTTTGTTTTTCCAGGGCTGGGGCAGGTAGATATAAAAAATACTGGATTCTTCATCCCAGGTTGGTCTGTGATCATATTCCCACCTGAGATATATCTGAAAATGTGGAAGCTTAAGTATATCTCAGTGAAGTTTAGGAAATAGTAATTCTGGTTGGGCAGACATGACTTTGTATTCAGACCAGTAGAAATAGATTTTTGTCATCCTGTCTTCACTCCTATCCCATGGGTGACTGAATTACTGGATGTATCTCATTGCATCAGTCAGGGAGGCTTTGCTGCCTCTGTTCAAATTCCAAAGAAAGCTTGAAATATTCCTTTGGTTTAGTTAGTATGTGCCTTCATTCCAGATATGTGTAAAAGCAGTGATTTGGTTCTGAATAACATTTTTATCAGTCTCAAGACTGTTGTAGAATGATGTAGTGGGGTTTTTTTTGGGATCTGCTTAGACAAATACAGAGCCTGGAGAAGGTGAAAGGAGCAGTGTATCAATCTGGTCCTGCTTGTAATGCAGATGTGTTCCAAACATTCATCTCCATCTTTCATCCCCTTTCCAGTAGAATGCCTAGGTTTTGGGGGGGAAATGGCTTTTTTTTATATGCTGTGTGTTGATCTTGAGGGCCTTCTCTGCTAGTTGTGAGTATCACTTATGCTAAAATATCTCTGAATCAAAGTGTTTTGTGACCTGTGCATCTCCACGTTGCGAATCTGCCTGTGGAGTCCACTTCTGAAAGAATTCTGAAGGCCTTGTCTTCTGATGGTGGGAGTACAATCTTGGCCTTTCTGGTTCAAAAAAAAAAAGCTAAAAAGCCTTTTCTAAGCTCAAGCTAGACGATAAAATGTAGGTATTCTAAAAGTAATTAAGATAAGCTCTCCTGTTAATGGCTTCAGAGCTTTTTTTCCTTCAAATTGTTTCCGTTCACTTCTAAAGATTTCTCTGAAGTGCTTCTCATTTGTAATGCCTTTTTTTTCCCCACTGTGGCTGAATATAGAAACTGATTACCAAGTTCATGAATTTTCTGAAGACCAGTGCAGGCAGTGTTAGCATCTGCTTCCTGACTGTTATTTATAGATTCTGATTGCTGTGTTTCTAGCAGAACCAGTCCCTTCTTTTAATGATACTTCAGGCTTTAAATAGTTCTGCAGCCATTTATGAATTCCAGAAAATTGTTGAAAATTTTAACTTCTTGTTCATAGTTTCACTGTAATTGCTTGGTAGTTGATTTAAGCACGATATTTACTACTATTAATTGTGGGGGGGTTTTGTGCTGTTTCTCATAGAAATAAAAACGAACAATTTTTTTGCACCTAGAATACAGAAGTTAAAGCTTGTCAAGTAGAGGTCTCGAGAATTTTCATTATGCAGCATTACAGTGGGTTTTTATCACATCTACAAAATGTCATTCTTTCAGTTTATTTTAAAGCACTTTTTCATTTAACAGTATTTTTGATTTTCCTCCTTTTTTATATATTCTTGATGAATTGAACAATGTTACATTTTTGTGCAATTGTACTTAAAATATTTTTGGCATTTTCTGTCTTGGGGAGAAAAAAGCTGTTTGGGTGGTGTCTTTACCAGATAGCATTCAAAAATTATCCCAAAGTGCTGTGAAAATGTAGGAGCAAGTGTGATCTGTAGTACTTTGTCATGGAAGAGTAACAATCATAGAAAATCATGGGTTCAGGGAGCTCAAGTATCAGAAGGGAATATAATGATAAGTGTTAAAATTGTGAGAGATGGTGAGCATGAAAAATAAAATGTTTGTCATCTGAAAAATAGTTGCAGAATTTCTCAGGCATTAACTGTAGATGGTTAATCAATCACACCACAAAAATAAATGGTAACCAGAATAAGACTCAGAACACAGACTGCAGGAGGCTTTATTTCAAAGTGAAGAAATTTCAAAATTTAATGCTCAAAGGTGCATCTACTCTCATTTATGTACTGACATGTTTGCAAGCTAGCAAGGTACGTTCAAAGATAGGGCAGAGAGGTCAGTTTCTGTATTGCTTAAACATTAGTGCTGATACATCAGTTGTTAAAGTTGCCTTGGCTTGGGAGATGATACGTTTACATAATTTGAAGCCTGGCATATAAAGATTTCTAAACAAAAGCTTCTGTTTTAAGTTTTTTTGCCAAGATACCAAGCAGACTGGGAGTCATACAGGTTTTTTAGTATCTGGAGTGTCTGCTGAGTTCCTCAGGGCTGGAAATGTTCAGCAGCTGGAAAAACAGAGCTGTAAATATCACAGTAAGACCTACATTTCAATGTCTTTACTAAGGTCAGACTGTATATGACACCATACTCGTGGCATTCATAAGAAGGCACAGTTAATATATAAGGGATTAGAAGTAAATTGTAGAAATTCTTGATGAAGGTATTTCTAGAATTTTTAGGATTATCAAGGCTCAGGAGATTATAATTTACATCATAATTTTAAATTTTGCATAGTGATTTAACTCTGATCTGAAATGTGGTTTGTCAGTAAATGTCATTGGATTTTAATCCTTTGATGTAAATGTAGGAGTAACTTTTTTCTCTTTTCACTGAAGTTATGAGAGACAAGCAGGCAAGAAATACAGATTCCTGATCCTGGGACATTTCACATTAATGCCATCATTTTAATGAAGTGTTTTTTTTTTTTTATGTTCCCCACTGATAATGCATCACTTCTTCAGTTTTCATATCAGTTGCTGACAGAAAGCAGATACAAGAGACCAATCCTTCTATAGATTTTATGTTATGTCTTACAAAGAAGACAAATTATATCAAAGACTTGTTCATTCTCATTTATTTAGGATCTCAGATTCCTTTATCTCTGCAAGCCAATGGGGCTTACATGCTCATTTATTTAGTTAGGCAAGATCTTTAAGGTCAGCATGATAGAATTATTGGAATTTAAACTTGCTGAAGATCCGTCATATACTGTTCTTGTCCCAGCTTTGTGAATTTCATGCTCTTTGGTCTTTGCAGAGACTACCTTGTCCTTTTGTTCCAAATACCAGCTTATGGTATTTGCTTTTCAGAATAGAGTACTAAACAAACCTGAGTGGTCTTTAGAACATCAAAGAAATTTCAAATGCTAGTAAATTTAGACTGAACCTGGGCATTTTTTTTCTGATTATTGGTATTTTTCCCCCCATTATTGTTGTGTGTAAGCTCATGGGGACTTTTTTGGTTGTGTGGGGTTTTGTTTGTGAGTTTGTTTGTATTGTTGTGTTGGGTTTTTTAAAGTTAAATGACTTTTATGTAATGTATGCTTTAACAACACAAGAAATGAAGATGTGAATAGGTCATAATTGTAATTATAGCTCCTGCATTCTTTCACATACATCTCATTAGGTTTCAATTTTGCAGAAGTTTTTTTTTCCCTAAAGCAAAATTCCTAATAATGTTAACTATCTTCTTGCATCATGTGTTTGTTGTCTTCTCTGTGTTACATTGTTCTGCTTATTGAACAAAAATACATATGCTGCTGTCAGTAAGTTATAAACACAAGTGATGCTTGCATTGAAGATGCTCAGAGATACTTGTATTGTTTATACTTGCTTTCTTGTTATCGCCTCAAAGGTCAGTTTGGTTTGATTTTCATGTATTAACATGACTTAAACCGTGCAGGAATTGTAGTACTCTGTGCATCTTTTAGTTTTAGTAGGTTCTTTGTGAAATTTATCCCTGTGAATATTCAAGATTTTTTTAAAGTTCGTTCATAGGTCAATTGTAGGAGGATGATGTAGTTAAAATACGCAGTTAAAGAAATGAATGTGAAAGTAGTTTCATAGATCTTTGTTCTGAAGTAAAAAATGGCATACAGTAATTTCAATCTGGCTTTTAAATTTTTGTTTCATTAGGTGCTTAAAATATGTTTTAAGAGGTTCTCCATAATATTCTGTAATAGTGCAAAATTAGATAAACTAGAATAGTAATGTATGACAGTGTATTGATAGTGTCTTTCACAAAACCCTTCAAAAGCATGTATCTTGTTATTTGTTAAGGTATGCTGGGAAGCTCCTGGTGGTTCCAGTGTCCTCTGGTTCTTGCTTTTACTTGCCCTGGTCTCAAGTTTTTGACATACAGACTTCTCCCCAGCTACTTGCAGTGGCATCTTGAAATGCCCACAGGAGGGACAGGGAGTGGGGCTGAACAGAAGATAGGAGAGGACTTAGTAGTTCAGGGTAGGCCACAGTGACCAGGCACAGGGCTCTGTCAGAGATGCGTACTGACTCCTACTTGTACATAACTGAATCCTTTCTCCTTTCCCCTCTTACTTTGCCTCTGTTTCCAGCATGTTCCTCATCACCCCCTCTTCCCCAGCCTTGACACTTTCTCGAAGCTCTCTCTAATGATTTGGTACAGATGCACAGGTGCTATCAGATATCTGTAACACCCATGTACTGTCATTTCTTCCTTATCTGTTAGGGCTCTTCAGAGCTATCCCTGTGATTTCTTACTGGCCTGTCAATTAATGGCTGAAGAGCTTTGGTCATCATTATCATCCTTAGTGCATACTTACCATGGTTGTGTCTCTCTGTGGTCTTTTTATGGCTTTCTCCGTGTGCTGAAATGGTTCTTTACCTGATAACAGCAATAAACTGGGTACTCTTAACTTCCTCATGCCCTTCTCTTCAGCCCTGTCATTGAAGATAGTAATGGTAAGGCAATTCCAGTTAGCTGCTGAAAACAGAAAATTGAGCTAATGAAGGCATTAGACAAAAAATATTGTGGTTTTAGATAAGCACAGTTTGTAAAGTAAATAACAGATGGGTAAAGGTTTAAAGTAGATTTTATGATGAAAGATGCATTACAAGCTAAACAAGGTTAAAGGGTGCCATCAAGCAGTAACTCTGTTAACTTGAATAGTGAAGGCTGTCACCGTATTGAGTTGAAGATATCACAGATTACAACTACTAGAGAATTACCTATTGTCTGTATCTCAAGATTTGTGCTGGATTTCCATTTTTGCTTCCACAAATATGCAACAGGGCATGAACTTCTTTTGAACCTTCTGTTACAGGGTGGTAGGCAATCTTAATCTGTGCAGTTGTGATGATTATTCATAGAGAAGTTTTATTCCTTAAACAGAATGCAGTTTTAAAAAGTTATTACTGTGTTGTAGTGCTGAGTATGTGTCACTGAAATGTTGAGATTTCTAACGATAGAAATAAGTTATCCTGCTATTTATTTTGTTTTCCCTGTAAATTGCTGTAAGCACATTATGAATACTTACAAGTGAAAGTTTTATATACTCTTTCACCACTGCTTTTTTTTTTCCCCCCCCAGAATCCTGTCATGTCCAGTTATAACTGGTCAGAAATAGATGTCCTGATTCTGGCTGGAACAATTGGCCATGTTTTGAGTTTGGGGGCAAGCAGTTTTATAGAAGAGGAACATCAAACCTGGTATTTTCTTATCAACACACTTTGTTTGGTGCTGTGTCAGGAACTTTGTAGAAATAATTTTCTTCTGAAAGACCATGACCCTCAACATAACACCAATGTGAAACAAAATTTTGATAGTATTGGGGAATCCTCTGATTGTAAGAATATAGACATTCCAGCAGCAAGTAATTCAAAAGTGGGCAAGGCCACCTCTTCATCTGAATTCATAAAAGGATCAGATAAGTGGATAAGCTTAGCAACTCCATGGATCATCCTTATTTGCTGTCGGCTGCTTCGATCCTTGAATCAGACAGGTGTTCAGTGGGCTCATCGGCCAGACTTTGGACACTGGTTGACAAGGTGGGTATCTGATTTACTGTCACACTTTCTGTCTTATTTAAATGTTAATATGTGTTTAATTTGATGAAATATGTATTTTTCTTTATGGTCTCTGATCAGAAAGTGCTGCAAACGTACAAAGCAGATAAATGATGAAGTGACATAAGGAATTTTTCATTTCTATTTCATGCAGGAGTAATTATTTGTGTACTATCAATAGTTTATAATCTTTGCCCTGCACCATGACTTACCTAATGAATGCCAATTATACATTATAGGTTTATCAGAAGCAAAAAGTAAATATTTTCCATGTGTAAGTCCATAGTGTCTGGTTTGAAAAATTAAAAATCACTTAATAGAATTAAACTTTTGAAATTAAGGCAGGAAGGTTCTGCATAATTCCAAACTTTATGAAGTCACAGAAGAAGCTGCTACACGTAGAATTCTTCCTTGTCTATTGCATGCTTGTAATGTGTGGGTGAAAAGCTGAAGGAATTTATTAAGTGTAATATGATAAACAAGAAAGAGAATTTTTTATAACTGGAAGTACAGCAGAGAAGGGCTTCTGCTTTTCTAAAGCCTTTCAGTATTTTTAAGAACTAAAGTTATTATTCAGTGATACTTAAACTGTCTGATGTACTCATGGTTAGTGGATGGAGATGCAATACTTTTTGACTGTCTAGTCAATGTTTTGCAAATAGCAGATGAAGAGGCTCTGCTGTGTAAGATAAATAGATTTCTTGCCAGTATTTTACAGCACATGGATGAAATGTCATTCATCATTCATTAAAAATGACATGAGCAAATGGACTAATATGAGACTTGTTATTTATTGGCAGCCTCACAGATAAAATGCTAATTGCAGTGACAGGCATAAGTGCTGAAAGACATGAGTTATAAGGGAATTTATTGCATTATAGCGGTTGTTCTATACCAGAGTTTTCACCATGCATTTCTGCTCTTGAGATGAGGAAATGAGGAAAAAAATGTTGTGTTTCCTACATCAAGTCCATATGACAGATAACTCACTCCTTCATTATGAGCTAAGCCAATGTGTGAGTAGGATGAGGTGTGATTTCTTGTGACTGTGAGGATTTTTACAATTAATCCTGAGCATCTGCAAAAGATTCATTTGCCCATAATGTCCTGAGCCACATTTTTGTCTTCAGACCGTCAGTCCTTCTCTTTGGAGTGTGCTGGTGCCACAAGGCCATGAAACAAAGACCTAATACTCCTGCAGCTGAAAAATTCTGTTTGTTTCAGATACATACTTTTACTCATGTGATCTGCCAGAGATGTTTATTTACTCTTGGAAATGTTACCAGACTTCTAAAAATTGTGTGTGCATGTATGGACTTAACTTTTGAAGATCCTGTCTTGCTTTATTGTGCTCCCACCTCTGATTTGTTGGCGCTAAGTATTCCTGGAAAGCAGCTAAACCTTTTGTCTTGGCCTGTGGGGGTCGCAGGGGGATAACACAGATGGAGTGTAGACTGCAGATAGAGCAGGTGTTTCCTAATTTATAACAAAAGTGGGAAATCCTATATGCCCAGCTCTAACACTAGTTGCCTGTCAGGAACTTCCAAGCAACCCATTCAGGTAAACCCAATGATTTTTACATCTGTTTCCGTTTACTCTGGTTGTTTTGGTGGTTTTTTTTGGTTTAGTTTTGTGTTTTGGTTTTGTTGTTGTGGGGTTTTTTTTTGGGTTTTTTTTGTTTTGTTTTGGTTTTTGGTTGTTTTTTTTTTGTTGTTGTTGTTTGTTTGTTTTGTTTTGTTTGTTGGTTAGTTGTTGTTGAGGAAGGAGAGGGGAGAAGGGAGAGAGGTTTCTATTTTTGTGTTTGGTTTTTGTCCCTGTGAATTGGAATTCATGTGAATTTGAATATGTCCATTTCTCTGTACTGGAACCATGGTTGAACGAACCAGGGTGAGGAATAACCTTCCTCTGTCTTCTGGTATGGTTCTGCATATGCAGCTCCACAGGCTGTTGGTTGTCTTTGTTACAAGGGCATGTTGCAGGCTGATTGTTGAGTCAGGGTCCACCCTGGTATTTGGAGTCACCTCTGAGAATATGACCAGCCTCCAGTCTGTCCTGGTACGTGTAGCCATTCCTTCCAAGGTGCAGGACTTTCCTCTTGGGCTCACTGAACTTGATAAGATCCCTGGTGGGCAATTTCTCCAGGCTGTCAAGGAGCCTTTGAGTGTCAGCAGACCCACCTACGGTACCAAGCACCCCTCCCAGCTGTGTATTGTGGGCAGACTTGGTGAAGGGGCGCTGCCCCATCGCCCAGGTCACTAGTGAAGACATTAAGCAGTGTGGGCTCCGGTGTGGGCAATGCCCAAATCCTAGGGTTGACAGTTAGTGACTGCCCTCCAGGTGGACTTGGTGCTACTAATGGCAACTCCGTGAATGCAACGTTTGAGTACTTTTAAGTCTGCCTGACTGTCCACTTTTCTAGCATGAGATTGCCTATGGCAGTGTTATGGGAGATGGTGTTAAAAACCTTGTTAAAGCACAGATAAACAACAATGCCTTCTTTGTGCTCTTCCAGTGAGCTTGTCTCACCACAAAATCTGTCAGGTTGATAAAGTATTCTCCTTCATAAAGCCATCACAACCCTATTATTAAAACTGTCTGCCTCCCCCTTCAGTAAGGCTGAAGTACAGCAGCTAGAGATCAAAACAAAACCATCAGAATTTTACAGATTAATTTCTTCCTCTGTTCCCTGTCAATTATGGCCTCACATTGAGTGTATTTGCTTAGGTCTTGAAGCAAGTAGAAGAGAAAAGATTCTACATCTGTAATCTTAGGCTATGACTGATTGTTTGGCTAAAATGCTATATTTTGCCATACAAGTGAAGGAACTTGCTCTCTTTCTCCTCACCTCACTGGCCTGTATTTTCCTTGTTCCTGTGTTAGTATGGTGAACTACTGTGTCACTGCATAGAAGTGTCTGGAAGAATAACTCAAGATGGCATGGGAAACTCTTGGCTTTCAGCTGGATCACTTCTCACTCTAATTTACCATCAGTCTTGGCAGGCAATTGGGCTGACTTAGTAACAGGAATGTAGGAAGGGAAGTGTATACAAGTCAGCACTGCTGTTGTTGAAATTACTGTAAGAAGAGAACGTGGAAGTGTCTGCATCTTTTGAAGTGCTGCAGACAAACAGTTTTTTCTTTCTTCTGTTGTCAAGCATTCCTTACAAAACCCACTTCCCTTTCAAATCTAATTGAGAAAGAAGCAATGATTCCCTGCCTTGTACTTTGGGAGGCTTAAAAAGCTTATGCAACAGTCCAGAGTGTTGTGCCATGGCAGGCTAAGAGGATATGTGATTAGGACTGTCACTGTCATAGTTCTGCCTTCTCCCTTTCATTGGTGCAACTACTTCTGCTGTGTTGGGGACGAGTGAAAGAACAGAGCCCTGGCAGCCCTGGCACATGTAGGCTCAGGCTGCTGTGTGGGGCTACATCCTACTTAAAACAATGGGCAATTTTCAGCCTAACAGGAGAATATTGTGTACGGATCCATGGTGACATAAACTTCAGTTGCAATATAGAGTTAAAAGATCAGTAATATTTGAAGTATGGCAATTTTTGGACTTGAATGATGGGATGTAGTTAAGTGTATGACTCTGTTATGGCTCACTGAACAAGCTTTGGAAAGGTTAGTCAATGATGCACCTAAATCTTTATACATCCTGTGGTATGTAAAGTGTCTGGGAATTCCTATTTGGCCAGCATGCTTCCATTTTCTTTGGTCATGGGTTTTATCTTTGTTCCTTCTCCTTCACATGATATTAGGGTTCTAGAGATGTCTGTTTCCCTAGTGATTTTATCAGTATTGAGATGATGTATTTTCCTTTTAACATGAATTAAAAGTTGGTGATAAACTGAGTTGCATAAAGCACTTCTTCCCAAAATGTATTGCTAGTCTATAAGGTTGATTGTTATTCTATTTTTAGTAATTGTTTAACTGGTGTAGTTATGTCTTAATAGCATGTTTTTTACTAGTAAAAATTAGGAACCTTACTTAGATCATGTGTGCTGTTGTTAGTTTAAGTTTGGGCTACTCAGGCTTTTTCTAGCCAGCCTTCTATTTCATCTTTAATATAAACTAATGAACGAACTTTTCATTCCTCTATGTTGATTTTCTGGACATCTGTGCTCATGCTCAGACTGGGATTTTGCTTAACTAGACAGTGCTTAAGGGGCTCAGCATTTAAAACAGAGAGACTGTTGTCCAGATTTTCCTGTTTGATGTAAGCATCAAAACACAGAAAATCAATCTACCTATAGTGTATTGAATTTGGATACTAGGAAAGCATTCAGCAGTGCTGAAATAAGGAAAATGTTCTTTGTTATTTGCAGACAGACTGTGAAATCTGAAAAATACTTTGATGGGACAAAAAGCAAAAGAAAATCAGACAGTAGATGAAATGGAAGAAAACATGCAATCTAAATCTGACTGGAAGTCAAGTTTTCTTTTTGATTGGCTGGTATTCAGTTGCCTTTATTTGGCTGATCATCTTGGTCAGTGCTGATACTTGAAAGGTGTCAGAGCTGCTACATGGCATTGTCAGCTTGAAGAGAAGTGACAAGAAGCATCAGCATGGGAAGATGATAACATTTTCTTTAAATAATGTACTTAACCATTCCCAAGTGCCCTTCTCCTCAAAACTAGCACACCTTGTGACTTCTGTGTCACAAGGTGACACAGTTCAACTGTAAAATGAAGTTCAACTGTAAAATGAAAGAAACAGTTAAAAAATATTTTGTCCGCTTAAGTTATTAATCACGAACATTTACAACTTGTTTCACTCTATTTGTATTTGCAGTAATGAAGTGAGTAAAACAGTGGAAGAAAATGTCTTCAACCTTCATTCTATTGCCATAAGTATGAGTCTAGACCTAACAAGCTATTGCAGTAGGAAAATGGAGCCAAAGTGCTCTTTCTTCCTTCCCTTCTCACCAGATTTTCTCTCAGGGAGCTATTGGTTCTTCGCTTTCAGTTTTATGGTTTGTGCAAAACCCAGGACATGGCAGCTGAGATCAGAGTAGCTTGTTTGTGCTTGTATTTCTGAGCAGACTATCAAAACCATTTAGAACTTTGATAAGTGATTGGACTCTGTGTTAAACAACCACCATCTCCTTTCAAAATGTATGCTAACTACATGTGCTAAATTTTAGCTGCCTAGCTGTAAGAACCTTGGCTGGAAAACCTTGAAACTGTAGGTGATTTGTGCTGACCTGATTTTGCTGTCTGTAAATACTTTCTTTGTTTCTTCAGCACATGCTATGAATCATGCAGGTAGGGTTTTTCCCAACAGATTTATACGATTCAAAAAAAATTCCAAACAGAGATCACAGAAGACTGTTACCAGAAGACCTGGACATGAGATGTATGACAAATCCCTGTGCTAGCAGTCAAGAATGTAACTCAATGTGTATTGAGTTTTTTAGATAAAGAGAAAAAGATGATGATGAGAGGGTGCTGCTACTTATCCCTGATTTGTCTTGCTTTCATACAATGACTAGCTGAAGAGAATATGACCAGAATGCTTAGTGCTTTCTGTTAGTGCTCCTTTGAAAGGTTTAGTGGCTACTAAATTAGTTTGTTATATTTTGATCGTAAAGAAGGTGGTGCTTGCATTATCTTCACAGATTGCTGCAGGAGTCCACTGTTTCTGCTCTCTCCATGTGTAGAGGAAGAATAATTGGGAGGAGAAACATCACGACTACATTTTCTATCTCATAGTATTCAAGATCTTATGCCTCTCACTTTTCTCCACTGGGTTTCAGAGAAGAGTGCATCTCTTGGGAATTATGTTAAAATGTATGAGCTACTTGACTGGGTCCTGCATGCAGAGCTAATAGGACAATTTATCTGCCCTACAACCTTTTTTCCAAGAGTTTTTAAGCACAACACTTGGAACAGTTATTGGTCAAGCTCCTGATAAAGTGTATGTTAGGGAATAGGAAAGTAAATCTGTTTTTGAAGTACAACAATTTTTATTAAATCAGAGATAAAACTGGAGTTATTCATAACTGTGATTGAATTCAATGCAGGTAACAGCCCAGGCACAGTGTTAGTTTCCTGAAGTTAGTTATCTTTATCATGGGATTTTGAGTTGTGGAAAACAGAAGATGGAGCCCTTAGCTTTCAAAATGTACATGTTGTTCTTAACTAAAGGCAAATTTAACAAAATTGGTGGTTTTATATTGGGTTTTATACTGGGAATATTTTCAGTAGGCTTGGGTTGGCAATTCTTGGACTGCAGCAGGCTTCCTGAAACTACATGTTAAGGCGTGGGTACGGATCTTTGCCTTACCCCATTACATTTTGCAGGCTTGCTCCTACTAATGAAGATTTAAATATGTAACACTGGCAGCATGCTCAGTGGAATGCCCTTGTTTCTGGAATGAGTGTTACCTATTTAAAATTCAGGGGAACAAACAAACAAGCTGTATCTGTGATCTTCTCTGCCAATGATGCAAATTTTCTGTCTGTCTCCTGCATGTATTGACAGAATACAAGGTTCTATAGTTGCTTAGGGGAATCATATTGTGCTAAAGAGTGTGTGTGTGTTTTAAACTACGTTTTAAACTACATAAGTATCTTTTTGGTCATTTTGGGTAGATAATGTGTTCTATCGGTGGTAGGGTAGGTAATATGTCTAAAATGAAACAAATACATATGTAGTTATTTCAAAAGACAGTTCTAATCCTGTAGTGCAGAAATCTTTTGTGTAGTGCTAGAAAATGAAATACTGTAGTATAAGAAAAGCACACTTTTTCAAAAGGTATAAATAACAAAATTCTAGTTTAAAAGCAGTAGACCTTTTCCATTATGCAATATGCAGCTCAGTTTTTACATAATTAGCAGAATAACTAGCATACGGTGCAACACAATAATTACACTTTTAATATGCACGCTTGAATAGAAAACCTCCTTAATAAAACTGCTTTTCTAAAAATACTAAAATATTTTACCGTACCTCTTGGAAAGTTCATAACAGACACCGCTGCAGTGATTAATTAGGTGCTGCATTAATTAATACAGTTTGTTTAGTACAGTGCTGTAGCTTCTAACTGTGGGCTCTGGCCACAGGGAGTATGTTCTCTGGCTAGCTCACTCCCTGAGACTGATGGGCAGTCATGGCAGAGGCTGTCCTGGATCCCTACAGGAACCCTCCCGGGTGTTGGTGCGTGCAGGTGCTCGCAGCGCCCTGCCGCAGGCGGCTGTGGCGCGGGTGACACCGCAGAAACCCAGTACAAGGCACCAAGGAGAAGGAATAGAGAGGGATCACTTGTTTGAGTTCCAAGGAAGGCTTATTTCCCCAGAGGAGTCAGGGAGAAGTGACAATAACTGCGGGCAAGAAGCTGCTTTTAAGGAGGGGAGGGAATAAGGGGAGGACACAACCTTTTACCAATAGGAAGGCATTAGGGAAGGAGTACAGGGTAAGGGCTATCCAACAGAAGCCAACAACGGGAAGGAGCAAACCTTGCAACCCAATCTTGCTTCGAGGAAGGGATGAAGGACAGGGAACAAAACAGAACAAAAAGGGTGTGCTATCTTTGATAGCACAAATAGGGGGATTGACATACACTTGGTGGGAAAATCTTGGGCTAAACAACTCAGGACTGAGCCATCAGGGAAGCCAAGTGGGGTACACGGAATGAACCATTACAAACTTATAACAAGGAATATTTGAAACCTACTACAGAAGAACAAACTGTAAAATAACAGACTACCACAGTAGCTAAGGCCTTATCAAATGTGTTTAGCACTAATTACTGTTTTCAAAGTTTCAAAGTTTGTTCATTTTTGTTTTTTTTTTTTCCCCAGCTCTGAACATAAATCTGAACTCTCCTTCTTAGCTGCAGTCTCCCTTCTTATGATCTTCTTTTTGGTTCAAAGAAGATGCTCCCTGGTTTCAAAAATTGCTATGGCACTTGGGCTCCTGGGAGTCTACAGTTACCGGGCAGCTATTGGAAATGTCGCATTTCCATGGCAACATGAAGGCAAAGATATTTCAAAGTAAGTTCATCAGCAGATAAGTAACTGTTTCTAGCAAGGTGTTGAACACTTTGGCTATCAGGAGATGAGGTGGATAGGATGTTCTATGTTGGAATTACATTCTTACAAATAGAATTGTGATTTGTGGGTAACCAGCAGTGAATTTTTGTGGTGTGTGCTTAATTTTAAGCAACATGAATTGTCTTTTCACTGTGACAGATGTGAAGCCAGTCAGATAAGAATTAATATGAGGAAAATCTAGTAGTTATACTCTATATTTTTTTTCTACAAAAGATTCCAAATGCACCATCTCTTGTTTTTAGATGGATTTGCCACACCTAGCAGATCACAAGCCACGCTCATTTAGCTACTTCTTAGTTTCAAAAGTGCTTAGTAGTTCAGAGAGCTGCTTTTCCACACCTTACTTTTGCACTTGAGTATTCTATGACATGGGCTTTCAATAAAGGTGTGACAGATGTCAAATCATGCTTGACCAACATGTCAAATCATGCTTGACCAACTTGACTGCCTTCTGCAATGAAACAAATAAAGAGATGAACAACGGGAGATCAGTGGATGTTGTCTACCCTGATTTCAGCAAGGATTTCAACACTCTCTCTCATGATACCCTCATAGACAAGTTCAAGAAGTGTGGATTGGATGAGTGGGCACTGAGGTCTTGGCTGAACGGCACATCTACGCAGCCCTCAACAGGGGATGACCTGCTGTAAAATAGCTCTGCAGAGAAGCACCTGGAGATCCTGATGGACAACAAACTGTCCATGGGCCAGCAGTGTGTCCTGGGGGCCAAGGCCAGTGGGATCCGAGGATGCCTTAGGAAGAGCATTGCCAGGAGGTTGAGAGAGGTGATCCTGTCCCTCTGCTCAGCCCTGGTGAGGCACATGTAGAGTGCTGTGTCTAGTTCTGGGCTCCCCAGGACAAGAGAGACATGGAGGTCCTAGGGTGAGTTGAGAGGTGGACTCTGAAAGTGGTTAGGAGACTGGAGCATCTCTTTAGTGAGGAAAGGCTTAGGGAGCTAGACCTGTATAGTCTTGAGAAGAGAATGATGGAGAGACAAGCTCAGCAATGTCTCTGAAAGCAAGGTGTCAGAGAATGGATCCAGGCTCTTCTTGGTGGTGCCAAGCAACTGGGCAAGAGACAATGGGCAGAAACTGATGCACAGAAAGTTCAACTTGAATATGAGGAAGAGCTTCGCTACTGTAAGGGTGACCAGACACTGGAACACGTTGCATGGAGATCTTGTGGAGTCTCCCTCCGAGGAGATTTTCAAGAACTGTCTGGACGCAATCCTGTGCAATGTACTCTAGTTTGTGCAATGGGCCCTGTCTGAGCCTGAGCAGGAAAGTTGCATCAGATGCCTTGCTGTAGTCCCTTTTAGTCTTAGTTTCTCAGACCTTGCACTTCTAGAATTGCAGGATTGCAGGTCACAGTTTTTAAGCTTATTGATCCTTTTTGTCAGCTTTTTTGGACAACATGCTGTGTTTCCTTCAGAAGCTGGCTTTCACTGGGAATTAAGAGGCAATGAATGTATAAGTGGTTTGTAGATAATGTAAGTGCTAATTATACTTACAACTTAAAACATACATTATTTTGTAATGGAATTGCTTAGGGATTTCAAAAATACTAGCCTTGGATTTAACCTGTTCGGCAGAACTGGTTGGTCTTGACCTCTCTTGAAAGGCTCTGAAGTAGGTATTAGTAACTGACTAATCTTCCTGGTTTATTTACTTATTAACTTTTTTTCAATTTTATTTTCTCTTTAGGGGGATTACTGAAGCTCGTTTTGTTTATGTCTTTGTTCTTGGCATAGTCTTCACTGGCACTAAAGATTTACTAAAGTCACAGGTTATTTCTGCAGACTCCAGCACAAAGAGCACAGGATTATGGGAAGTATATAGTGGATTGGTTCTACTAGCAGCTCTTCTATTTAGACCTCACAATTTACCAGTCTTGGTGTTTTGTCTGCTGATTCAGACACTTATGACAAAATATATTTGGATACCTTTGAAATTGGATGCAGCACAGATTACTATCATGCACTACTGGTTTGGCCAGGCTTTCTTCTATTTTCAGGTAAGCTAAATACTCTCTCTGCTGCAGAGGTGGGAGATGGAATAGTTTTTCAAAGAAATTGTCCATTGTAAATAAAATGCTAACTAAATATTACAGTGGAAGAGTTCACTGAGTTCTCAGAAGGATTTAGTTTCTAAATGCTTTAATAATGTTTAGTTTTCAGAATCAGGGAAAGATGCATACCTTGGTGTCTTATCCTCATTGTAGATTTCCAAAAGTGTTCAACAATCAGAGACCTATACCAGGATGATTTTGGTCTGTTAATGGGCCTCGTAAGTACTTTTCAGGTGATAATTACTTGAAAAATGTCATCTGAGTTGATTAATACCAGTAAAAGACAGGTGACTTTTGTCACTGGTTATTGAGAATGACGATAGGTCTATATACTGTTTAAGAATGAAAGAAGGTGCTGTGGCATGTAATATCTCTTACGAGAACCAGAACTAATTTCTTATTATATCAAATGATATCTTCTTTCCTGAGGAGGATTACTAACTTCAATAACCTAGTCTCTGCATTGCATATAAGGTTGCAATTCCACAAAAACTGCTTTGCACTGAAGCTGGAGAGGATCTTTCTCCTTCTATTATTGATGGAACCTTAGCGTGGCAGGCTGTCTAAAGAGAGCATTTGTTAACCTGGGAATGAGGTTTAAGAGGTGGGGTTTGCAGAATTTCAATGTGGGACCTCCACTGACTACATCTGAGCCATGGCTGGGGATGTTGAAACTCTGGTCAAGCTTAGGGTAGTGTAACTGCAGATTGAGGGTTGCCTTGATTGAGAGTAGTATATGTTCAGATAGGGAACTGCTGATGCAGGTAAGATCATAATGATTCATCTTTTTGTACCTACTTTTCCTGTTCAGAGGGCATAGCATGTCTTGCTTGAGTGGCTTTTGCATGTTTTGAATGTTACTATTCAGGCAGTCAGCTTTGATTACAGCCTACTGAGAGCACCCCTTAGTGCAGCTGGCAAAATGCTGAAGACAGAGCCATCTCTGTACTGAGGTACCAAACAAAAACAGTTACCAAAAATTTAATGGTGGGGAGGCTGGCATAAAAATCCTAGTCTAGGATTTGAGGAAATTTCATCCTAGGAAATGAGACTGAAAAAGAATGGTTCAGATTTTTTTAATAAAGCAGCAAATGGTTCATAAATGTTTTCAGTGATATTGAATTCTTGATACACTTGGCTGAGAATTTCACAGGACCATGAAATTACAGGAGAGTTGAAGCTGGAAGATGTCTCTGGAGATCATTTAGTCCAACCTGACCCTGACATGAATCAGCAGGTCAAACAGACCAGGTTGGTCTGAACTGGATCCATTCCCTATTTCAAATACCCAGAAGGGTGAAGACTCGGCAAGCTCCCTGGGTAGTTGATCCAGGGCTTGACCACTCTAGCTAGTAAAAAAAACTTGTTTCTGATTTTAATCAGAACTTCTGGTATTTCTGTTTCTGTGTATTGCTCTTCATCCCTTTGCTAGTCACTATTGCGTGACTGAGAAAGTCACAGTCTGGCTACATTTTCTGTACTTCCTCTAATCAGGTATTTATACACATTGTTATGATCCCTGCTGAGCTTTCTCCTCTTGAGAGTAAAAAGAAAAGAGTTGCTTGTATGACATCTTCTTTGTTCTTCTTCGTCGTCATCTGTGTTGCTTCAGTGGACTTTTTCTGGCACACCCATGGCTTTTCCATGGTGGCAAGCCTAGAACTGCACCCAGGCACCCAAATGTGGGTCTCACCACTGCTTATTAGACAGAATGGAGATCTCCCTTATATAGCTAGGGAGGCGCTTAATGGAGTCTTGGATGCTGTTGGTCTTTGCACAAAAAGGATAATGGCTGGCTGATCTCTTCCAAACTGCTTTCCATATGGTTAGTTCCCAGTGTCACTAAAGGCATGATTTTATTCCTCCCCAGGTACTAGATTTGACATTTCCTTTTGCTAAATTTCTTGTCATTTCATTCCTTCAACCTTTTGAGGTGCCTCTGATGGCAGATGACCCACGTGCTGTATCTGCCACTCTCCCAGTTTTGTATTGTGTGCAGAATTCCTGAGAGAACTCCCTGCCCACTGGCCGGGTCGTTGGTAAAGATGTTAAACAGTGTCAGCCCCAGTGTCAATCCATGTGGCTGATCACTAGTGATTGGCCTCCAGATGGACTTCACGCTGCTGATGGCAGCCCTGTGAACTCAACATTTGAGCAGTTTCCAATCCACATGAGTGTCCAGCTTCCTAGCCTGGACTGCATCTGTTTGCCTGAGGAGATGCTTAAAAGTGCTTGTGAGATGAATGTGCCTTAGATAAATGTAGCCCATGTATCTTCAACCAGGATGGCATGATGGAAAAGAAACCAAAAGCTTCTTAAAGTAATAGTTTTGTTTTGGAAGTTTAATATGGCAGATTAAATGTTGTGTCTTTTCTGGTCTGAATGATGCCAAAAATTTTGGACTAACTTTTCTGGAAGAATTTACATCAGCTTTGAAGCAGCTGTAAACATCTTCCAGAAATAAGCTGTTAGAAGTATCAAGAGCTTGATACATCCTTCCATTTTACTGTGCTGTGTCAAAGGGTTTTCCCTACACCAATAAAAACATATTTATGCAAGACCAGTAGAAGATAACAGGATCTAGTAACATATGTTTCAGCTTTCTAGTGGTCTTAAACTGGTGTTATGGGGAAGACTGCTCTTTTTCATGATCAATGTTTTGCAGTTTCAACTACCCTTGCAATTGAGGAGTTTTTTTCATTTTTAGAAGACTGGAAGTGATTTCCATTTTACGTGACTATAAATTGTGTTATTGCACATCCTGCAGTTTCAGAGCATCGGCCTAGGTCCTGTCACTCAGCTGGCAATTTTGACATTTCTTCTAGAAGTGTTTCCTTTGGAAATAATAACTTCCAGTATGATACAGATTTCAACAAACTTCAGGATATTTGAAAAATTAGATCTGACAAGGGAATTTCTTCCACATAGACATGTTGCTGAGTCACAGCATCCAAATCTCATAAATGAGAAATTCTCCATTGCTGTGTTATGAGCCAGATTTCTAGATGGGTCTTTGTGCATCTCCCATCACTGTAAGATCCAGAAAATGATCTGATCTGGGTGATAGTTACTTATCAAATCTTCTGTTAGAAGCACAGCAAAGCTTTTTCCCCCATGTTGTTTCTCATGCTGCTTTGTATGAAATAGGACAGGCCCAGATAAGAAGCTGCCTTTTTGTGTCCCATCACATGTCCCAAAGCTCTAGCTTTGAGAAGATTATTTTGAATTAGCAATGGCTTAGCAAAAGTTTTGAGGAATTCTTACGTTGTTTTAGCACAGTGCCTTTTTAAAAGTATCAGTTTCCGAAGAACATGCTAACAGTCTTCTAGAATTTTTTTGTGTGTCTGTCCACAAAAACTAAGGTGCGTGCTTATTCACGACACCCAAGACCGATTAAAATTACAAATTAATTGTAATAGAACAGGAAGGATTTCCTCTATTGTCCCTCTTTATTTCTCTTTCTGTTTTTCTGTTTTCAGAACATCTTAGAAATGTTTCAGAAATAGAGAAATCAACTCTGCTAGTGAAAAAAGAGCTTTTAAGGGTGAAGTCAGATGCAGTTTTCTTTCCCAACACCCCCACCCCCTTAGAGAAAAAGTTTTTAGTTCTCTTTTAGAAATGTTGTAAGCACATTCATATTAGATGCCTTTTTAGGGTGGAGATTAAGAGTTTGACCAAAATACCCATTTTTAAATGTTTGCTTGATCTTTTATTCTCTGATGAAAAAACTGTTCTGAAGGTATGGAAAGAAACAAATTCATGCAAGGGACTTTTTTTTTTTTTTTGCATTTCACAATTGAAAAGCAGTTATCTGATTTGCAGAATATTAGCATAGAAAAGTAGAATGGGTGAGCTGGTAGTTCATAAATTACAGATGTTACAAAGGTGCTTCAAAATCTAATTAATGCTCTCTCTTCCATTTGTAAATTTCTTTCAGTTTATTCTGAGAATAGTTTTTCCAGTCTGGGTCCATATTTCCAAGGACTAAAGGAACTTCCTCCAGAAATTATATGTAATTTCATGCCTCTTTTATGTTGTTTTCCTCAGTGTGGCATTCTAATCTGCATTATCTGGGAAAATCAAAAAGCTGTCAACATACAAAACTGAATTCTTCATTATTGATTTTTTAAAACATGTATTTAAATATCTTCTTCCCTTTCCTTTGAGTTCTGTCTAGAATATGAATGACGTGTTGCAAAGGGAAAAGTGCTCAATTTGTACATCTTAAAATCAGGATTGAAATTTTCTTTAGTTTATTAGTGACACATAATTAACTGGCAACTCTATGTTGATAATTAATTGCCATCTATAGTCACTGTACTACAGATGTAGGATCCATACCAGATATACAACAGGTGAGCTTTTACCAATATTTATGCTATTTTGTGTACCTGATTTGGAAAAAAAAATCTATCCCCTGCACTGGGACACCAGTCGCCCAAACACATGGAGGTAACCTCTCCTTGTTTACTCACACCTCTTCTGACAAATGCAGGCACTCAAGCTTTCTTCATGTATCTCGAGAGTACCATAGGCAAATGACCCCAGTGAAGCTAGAGATGATTCAGCATGGTTTGTAGATTTTCCAGCTCTTCCTTAAGTGAGTGATGGAGGGTGGAGGTCTGGATGTACCTATACTGGTTTAGTAACAGATTTTACTTGTTTGAATAAGGCATTTGATTTTTTTCCTTTACCTTGTGGGAAAACCAGGAAGGTCTTTGCTTGTTGACAGCTTTCAGATCCCCACCTTACTTCTGTGCCTCCCCATGAAGTGACAGTGTTCTTACTGAGTACAGTTCAGGTGTCCCAGGTTTGGCAACTACCTGTCCTGTTCATGACCATCAGTGCTAAGTTCATACATTTTGACTGACTTAGGACAGGGTTGTCTTTCAGACAGAGCATGTATGGTTTGTTCTCAGACACTGAATAAACATTAAGGAAGTACAGCTGGTCTGTTTCTGCTGGAGGAGTCCATCAAATTCTCCCCTTAAATGTTGACCTCTGTTTAGCTTGCTCTTAGTAACAGATGGTCATTTGTTTACTGCCTCAGGAGCAAGCAATACCTATGCTAGAATTCTAGGGGAGAGATGTGAAGGAAGCACAACTGTATTATTAGATATGATCTGTACTGTTGGTTTAGATTTAAATGTCTTTACTTTGTTTCTCCAAGTTCTGTGGTCGCTAGAGCTTCAGTATTGAACTTACTGAGTTCAGACTGATGCTAAGGTTTTAATTTCCAGAAAGACATAAAGATCTAATGTAGCATACAAAAAATAGCAGGCTTATTGTTGAAATACAAGAACTAAATACCATTGAAATTCACTGGTGATGTAGATCACATTGGATACTAAATTAAGACTGTGCTGGCCGAATGAGGCAGGAAAAGAGAAAAATAAATGAAATATGAAATGCTTCCATCTGGAAATAGGAGGTTTGGAGAACTACTTTTTGCACACATCTTGCTGTGATTATGAAGTAAATGAGAATTGCCCGTGTTGCTGAGTCTTTATTAAGTCTTGGTAGATGATATGGTACATAATGACTAAAGGAGTAACTGTCTTGCTGAGTGTGGATTGTAAGTGATGGTCTTTTGAATATGCCAGTAAAAATAGCCTTGTTCAGGGTAGCATATTTAATGAATAAGGCACTGTTCTTTCAAAAAAGTATTGTAGAGTCCTTCAAGACTTCATGGAAGTAGATCTGCAAAAATCCCAAGTGTACAGAATAAGCAAAGCTGACAGGAACAGATACTACATTTTGTTAATCCATTGCTATAGCTGATGAACCTGGGGGAAAAAATGAAGTGCCGTGGTGTGGAAGCTAACTTTTTGATTTTGCATGTAAGTAGAAAAAAAAAGAAGGATGGGGGGTTGTGTCTTAGGTTCGAAAGACAGGTGTCTGCTAAGGAAGGCAGGAGCCTCCCCTGAAGTGGAAAAATGTAAACCCCCTCTCTCCAAATTGCTATAAATTTGAATTTAAGGGGCTCTCAGGCAAAAATATGGGAGCAGGAATAACAGTCCTTTATTAAAGAAGCAAATAAAAAGATAAAATAAACAATGCAGTAAACTAAAACAACACTGACAGAGTCAGAACACAACCTGACACCCTGTGGGTCAGGGTGTTGGTAGCATCCAGTTGGAATTGTGGCTGCAGTCCTCCTGGAGTGTCAGGTGCGGTTCTGTTGGAGCAGTGATCCTGTGGAAAGGCGTAGTCTTCCTCTGAAGATGCAGTGGAAGAGGCAGCTGCTGCTCCTCTGGGAAATCCAGTGGAGAAGGTGTGCTGGTGTTCCAGAATCTCCAGATTATATCTGGGTAGGAATGCTTGTCTCCTCCCCCTGGGTGGAGCATCTCCCAATGGGATGCTGTAGCTGTTATCAGTCATGCAGTGACATTCCGTAGCCTGTTATCAGCAGATGTCTCCCTGGAGGGAGGAGTGGGTGTGGAAGAGATAAGGAAAACTGCCCACTTAACAGAAGACAACTGCCATACAGATGGCAAATAAAATACAATTTGCTTGGCAATACAGGACAGGATGAGAACAAATACGTTGATCTTAGACTTGGTTTTACACTCTGCATTTTGTTTGTGTCTGAACCCTGACTGCATCTCCTGTCTCAGAGTTTAGTTAGCAGACTTGAGGGTCATGTCCTTGATGGAGAGAGGAGTTGATGGGAGAAAAGCAGAAGGAAAGGCCTGGCTCTTCTTTCCATTCTGGTTCTGCTTTAATCTGATGCTTTACTGTCTGTATTGTATGCCAGCTGTGTAAGCAGGTATGTGTGTGCCTGTCTTAAACTTCCTTGATCCTGTTCTGGACCTGGACCTGATGGTTGGGCTTTCTAGTCTAATCTTGGGTTTGTCTTGTCATTACAGACTTGCTGCCCTGGGCTGCATCTAGCCCTGATCATTATCTCTGGATCCAGCCCTGACCTGGACATGGCACTGAAGAATCCTGTTTTACTCTGCTCAGATGCCTTGTTTTCACACTCGTTTCCCAGCTTACCTTCCTTTGCAGAACCAAAGGAAGTCCCTTTCTGCTTTCTAGCAGTTTAGATCTAAAAGTCAGATTTGTTAAACAGTTGTAAATTAAATGGGAAGGCTATGTGTGATGTCATTTTTTCAGCATTTTAGCAAGAATAGTAAGTGCAAATAGTGAATAAGAAGCAGAGGAAAAGGTTGCTCACACAGGTTGTGCAGTCTTCATGCTTGGAGGTTTCTAGAGATTGTCTGAATAAAGTGCTGTGTTATTAATGTGGAGCTGAGTAAACCCAATTTGTTTTCTAGTTTTGTTTTAGTAATTAAATGCCTTTGCTTGATTTATTACTTTGTGTGAAATGATGAAGTGAAGCAAAGTTTAAAATACTCCAGTATTGTCAAAAATAAATGCAATTAATACATTTAGTCAGAGTACAACTTATTTATCAGAATATTATTGAAAGCTTGAGAGTCTTGTGATGAATTTTGCAATGAGCTTGAATAATTGATTTTTTCCTAAGTCTGGAGTTGTCCACATCTCATAACTCAACAGCCATGTTCTAAAAGTATGTTATATCTTAATCATTACTATTTATCCTTAAAATGCAGTAAAAATAGAAATAAATTACTTGGGTTTTTTTCTCTTGAATAAACCAGCTCATAAAAAACTTATTTTGCTGTAAATATTGCTAAAAATATTTTCATTTCCTTGTGTGAATGCTCATAAATGAACAAAAATTCCATGTATTTATTTATTAGTCTTGCAGAGTTTTGTTGCCATGCTTAGAGCAGTATTTCTGCGGAATGGGAGAAAGAAAATACAGTTCCAGTTTCTGGTGTTTTTTGTCACTGGAGGAAACCAGAATAGTTTTGTATTATTTAGAATTACTTATATCTAATTCAACTTTCCTTTAAGTAAAGAGTGAGTATTTAAAGTGATTTTAACTTTTTCTTGTTATGATTTCAAAGCATTGTAGGATAATTTACATTGGAAAGGACTTCAGCAGACTCACAGTTCAGTCCCATTTTCAGAACAGTGTCAGCTGTGAGGTCAAATGAGATGGCTTAGGGTCTTGAAACCTCCAAGGTCTGTCTGGAGACAGCAGAACCTTTCTGGCCAACCTTTTCTGAAATACTAGAGTGATATGTTAAAATAAAAGGAGGCACTCTGAATTGTCAGTTATTTATTGTGTGGAGTATTCGAATTTATAGCTGTGAAAAATTTTGTGTAATTACATTAATTTGTCTTGGAGAAAGAAATTTAACTTGAAGAAAAAATGCTTCTTACTACTCACCAGGGCTCTTCCAGTAGAACAGTGACAGTAGTATCCATGAGGCTCGGCAGATTCACGGTTGGAATAAGATGTTTGGACACTTCTCACAGTGTGATTTGGAGTTGTGTGTGTCCTTGTTCTACAGCTGTGTCACTTCAAACAAAGACAGATGGAGTGAGCCCTGTGGGGAAGGGACTCAGGGAGCTGAGGAGAAGGAGAACCAGTTCCTTCCTCCAGGTTCCTTACTTGCCTTGACTACATTCCATAGGGAAATACATCTTTTTGCTTGCATCAGTTCTGCAGGACCAATGACATGCACTGCAGTGCAGCATTTATTTGTGCTTCTTCTCACATATAGTGGCATGGGGAGTTGCCCCAAGATGTCAAAGGTCAACCATGTGTGTGTGGATTAAACAGTGTAAAGAGACCTTTCAGCTCCTCATGACATGAGAGGGAAGGATCACCTAATGTCTCAGCTTTTCTACTCTGTACGCAGCATGCAGAGGAGAAGGACAATGGAAAATAAGTAGATGTGGGCAAAAGACCTGCTGCTGTGGACAGGAACTGGAGGAAAAGAGAACAGGTTCCCTCCATACCTGTCCCTGTCAAACTCCAACTTATTGAGAAGCAGCACTCTACTCAGTGCTCAAAGTGTTACCTTTTTGCTCTTGCCATGACCTCAGTCTGTACTGGTTAAACCTGAGAAGTAGTCTTATTTTACAGCTTTCTTTTCCAGTCTCATATTACAGATTCTAGGGCACAGACATGTTGGGTTTTTTTAGCTGCTTGTCCTTAGGTGTGCTGTGCTTTGCTCCTGGCATTGCTGGATATTGCACTAAATGCATAACAATAATTGATTACACTGGTGCAGTGATTTACTACAGTGGTGCACGATGAAAGTCAAAATGAGCAAGACTAACAGTCATAAGTGAAGATTTTTCTACTGTATGATATCTTGGTAAACTCCATACCATACAGCCCTCTTACAGCTTCAGGCTTCTCTTATATTGTGGGGATATCTTCATGTGAGATTGACTGGGATGGTGACTACTCAGAATGGGCTCTGAATAGTTCCATCAACACGGATGCTTTTTCTCTTAGGTTTTAGAGCTATCTCAGGAATAGGGTTTCTTTGCTGGTGCCCAGTTAGTTATGTACCTAAAAGAGCTGCCAATCTTTTATCTTCCCTGTGTGCTCTGGGCTTTGTCACAGAAGTGTGTATTTGATAATCGCACTTCCTTGCTGGGTTACTTTGCAGTTCAAGAGGACTGCAGTCACTAAGGTGATCCGAGGTCAGGTTTGGGGGAAATGGGGAGCTACCACTCCTCATATACTCTGCTGGGATTGAGTCTAAGGCTATTGGTGGTGACAGTCTTTACATTAGTGTTGTTCTGGGATTCTGTAGGTGGAAAAAGAGGGTTTGATGGCTGTTAGAAGATCAGTGCTGTAGAAACTGATCAGTTTCTCAAGGTACAGCAAGAATATCTGAGAGCTTTCTCACTAGTCTGAGGAAACCTATCTGTGACCTGTTAATTTAAGAAATATTCTACCTTAATCATAGGGCGTCTTTGTTACTTTAGGTATTTGGATTTTCAATGGAAAACACTTCCTTCAGTTTTGCACTATTTCTTGTTATTTAGTGATTCTGGCCACTGGAAAAGAAAACTAGGTAAAACATACCAGACTTTGACAGCTCTTGATACTTTAATTGCTGTATGTTCCTTCTGTGTTTCTCTTGGTAGGTTTAAATGCTTTTTACTGATGAGTCAGGCTATCTAGACTGACTTGTGGTCTATTTCAGTGCAATCTTATGTGGTACAGGGACTTAAGAAGGAGAAACCTCTCTAAATTTGCCTGTCTTAATCTGTTTACATGCAGGAACTTGTGCCATGAGGCAGGCAGGTGGGCGATATAATGTTCCATTACAGCTCTAAATTAGAGTCCTGCTGTCTCTAAGGGCAAGAAGTATTTATTCTTGGTGTAATTTTAGGCAGCAGACTTAAAATCTTGTGTTCTAACCTTGTGTGACAAAAAAGATGCATCTTTTTCATTAATGTATCTGAAATCAGCAAGTGGAGCTGTTTATTGTAATTTTTTAAAATGTAACTTATTAAACAATAGGCATGTTAATTTGCAGAAAAAATAAGACTCGCAAAGTAGCGTGCTGTTTATGCCTTTGTTAATCTGTAAATTTTAATTAAAAACACTTGTTTGGTAAGCTGTGTTATTGAAATTCAGATGTAGAGAATATGGCTGTACTGTAAAGCAATTTAAAGAGTAAGTCCTTAAGGGGTGCAATAATTAATATTATTCTAATGTATTTAAAATGTGTCTTTGTAGGTATTTGGATATTTACTACTTTATCCTGTTTTCAGGGAAATTCAAATGGCATTGCTACTGTGGACATTTCAGCAGGTTTTGTGGGACTAGACAGCTATGTGGAGATACCAGCTA
Organism: Passer montanus; assembly: GCF_014805655.1. Lineage (NCBI taxonomy): Eukaryota > Metazoa > Chordata > Aves > Passeriformes > Passeridae > Passer > Passer montanus. The sequence goes on along the minus strand of NW_024370152.1, from coordinate 1,508,302 downwards.
TCTTCCTCACAGCATTTGCAACATACGCGGGACCTTTCCTTTGGGCCATCCATCTGCTGTGCTACTTGAGTTCTGAAGTTAGCAGGTAATAACTTTTGAACTAAAGCAATGCTGCTCTATGCACTGCAGTTATAAACACCATACATGAAGCATATATATTTTCAAAGAAATATATATGTTCACATTATCTTTTTCTCTGAATGGTAGTTTTGTATTTAAAAAATGCTTGTTACTTTTTTCAGTATAAGTTCACCTAACTCTTACAGTTCCATTTTATCTGCAGAGGCTTTGCTTTGGGTATCTACATGTATGCTTTACTAATTTTGTTTCTTAATGAGTTCTCAGTTTGCTGTGCTAAATTACTTAAAATTTTATTTTTTTCTTTTTATGACAGCATGTTCTGCCTAAAAACATTTTTCTTGAAACCTTTGAAGATCTGAGAAGAGCTTTTTAAAGTATAAGAATGGAATTCAAACTTAACTTGTATTTCTTTGGGTATCTTATGTAGTGGATGAGTTAAAGTAAAATGAATTATTGCATTGGAATTGGAATTTTAAGAAGACAGTTGTAAAATGCTAATGTAATTTAAGAGTGTGCATATAAAATCAGATTGGACTCTTTAAAATTGCTTTTAACTCATCATTCAGGTTATTTAAACTGAGTGATACAGTATGTTTAAATAGGGGGGTTATTGTATCATATCAATGTACAAATGCCAAAACTTCATGAATTTTAACAGATTTGACAGTGTCAAAATTCTTACCATCTCAGAGTCTTTTCTCTGTTGTTTACTTTTTTTTAGTGATTGTAAAAATATTGCAGTAGGCTCAGTAGGCGGGATTTTAGACAGTATTTAGTTTAGCACAACTTTTTGCCTTACTTGTCAACACCTGTAAACCTCTGACTCCCTTCATCTACATAGTGTCATCTGGTCTCACCCTGTCAGTGATTTTTGTTTTCTGGCTTCTCTCTTCTCCCTTTCCTTCTTTCTCCTTCTCTCTTCTTGCTCCTTTTACTTTGGGCTATGCCTACACTATGCTTGTGTTGGCTCATTAAAGGTGTAAGGAGATGGGATCACCAGCTGACCAAGCTGCACAGACCAGTGGAGGTTTTTGAGCCAGGAGGGACCTGTTCTAGCAGACTAAATTTGTGCCCAGTCACTGTGTCCATTTTTCTAGATTAACAGGCTTCTTAACAGGTATTCAGAGTGATTAACCTTTGCTCACTGATTTGCCTCTCTGCTACATGGCTCTCTAAAGATGTCTAGCAATCTCTTCTTGGTTGCTGTGGATTTATGCAGACCAATGCTGGGCCATTGTATTGATCTACTCATGCACTTAGTGTAAATTGAGACTCACTGTAAACCTTACCTCTTAGTCTGAGGCCAGCTACCCTGAAGTTGTCTTTTGTCTTAAATAGATTGATACGGTCTGAGTACTGGTGTTTGAATATAATACTTCTGAAAACCAGGCTTTTCTCTGTTCATTCACTCCATTAATTTTTTTGCTTCAGCAGGAGTATATGTGGAGTACACTGATTATTGATGTCTTGATTTGTGTAAAGTTAGAAAGCCCTTTCCTGAATTTTCCTTACTACCTGCTGACTTGACACCAAACTGAGTTTTAACTCTGTTTCTAATGCTCCCCAGTTTAGCTTTAGTTACTGCTTTGCTCAATCAATACATTTTTCCAGTATCCAAACTCTCCAAGTGTTCTCCATTCTTTCACTCTATTTTATGAAATAGTGAACATATAAAAAGTGTTGCCACTTGTCTTCTGGTAAATATGTTACCCATGAATCTGGGTATTGCTTGCATTCTCTCAATGTCCTGTTTTTCCCAATTCCTTTATACCTCTGCTGTGATTTGTTTAAAATAGCTCTGTGCCATTTTAAGAGTTCACATCTGCGTTTCTGCCTTTTTTTTTTTTTTTTTTTTTTTTTTTTTTTTTTTTGTGGTGCAAATCTCCATTCTTTGTTGTTATACTGTAGGCGCTTTCGAACTGGCACTTTTTGTTTGAGCTTGGAGGATTCCAAGCAGAGTAGAGAGCACTACCTTGGTGGCATTGTCTGGGGAAGGAGGAGAAAAAAAAAATAGCTCCTGTAATTTAAAGAACTACAGTTTTATTGTTGTTTAAAACCTAGACTGCAGACTGTGATGAACACTAACACACAGTGAAGGGAAAATGATAACACTCAGCATGTTTTTGGAAAGCTCTTCTAACAAAATAACGAAAAGCTTTTGGTGACAGACAAAATCTTTGAGTGTCTGTACTTGTTTGGTATTGCTTCAAATAATGTGCCTCTACAGTAGTGTTGCTTGTTATTCTGATGTTTTCTTGGTTGAATTTTTGCAGATTAAATCTCAGCTAGTAGTGTTGCCAGGTACAGAGCTGGCTTAACCTGCTCTCAAATGGGTAGCTTCGGCCTGTAACACCCACATCACTTATGTAAGTAGATTCCATCAATCAGTCTGTCTGTAGCCATTCTAAGGTTCATTTCGGTCAACTGGTAAGGCTGTTTCTTCAATGAAACAGTCCATAAATATGGACTGGAATCTCTAGCTGCTGGGACTTGCTTAAATTGATATGTTAATCTGCTCAGAACTTGGTCTGTATGCTTTTTATTTTTTATTCTTGTGGATTGCCATTGCTGTCCAAATTACTCTTCTTACTTGCTTCTTACTTCTTGGAACCAAAGCTGAAACTGCAGAAGGGAGGGGGTTGGCTACTTAATGTGTTTTCTTAAGTGTATGGGAGACTGAACTTTTTTTTTTAAGTAATAGATGCTTTAGGATATTCTTTATAAAAGCTTCTTATTAACTGCTTTATAGCAATGTGCCTTGGTTAGTGGAATTCAAACACTTGCTTTTTGATTGTGGTTCTGAGAGCAAGATTAAGATGTGCCCAGAACCACTCAAGACCGTCATTCTTAGCAGAGCCTTGCATTCTGAAACCTGTTTAACAGCTCAGATGTAGCTGTTGCATCTGAGGAGGTTGGCCTGGATAGGAAAGCCTGATTCCAAGCCTTTGTTAATTTTAGCCACTTGAGCAGAGTCCATGTAATTTACAGCTGCATCAGTTGGGTTGGCTTACCAGAGCTTCTTGCATTGGGCATCATTGCCTAGGTGCAGGTACGCATACATACCCTTCCCTCTTTTGGCACTTTGCATTTATGAAGCCACAGAATACTTGAGTCTAGACCCTCCTGAGGGCTGACCCTCCTGCCAAAAGGAGGGTCAGCCAGAGCAAGCAGAGATGCTCCAGGGTCTTCTTGAACAACCTGTTCCAGCATATGGCAGCATTTGGAGTTAAACAGTTGTTCTCTGGTGTTTAAGGGCAGTTTGTTGTATATCATTCATCCTTTCACTGAGCACCAGTGAGATGAGTCTGAGTAGATCTTGTTCTGTCCATGAGACATTTATGAACATTGGTGAGAACCCTGCCAAACTTTCTCTGCTCAAGGTTAAATGTCCCAGCTTTCTCAGCCTCTCACTTTGTCAGAAGCTCCAGTCCCTGAGACATATTTGTGAGCTTTCAGTGCATTTACTCCAGTAGCCCCATGTCTGTCTTGTACTGGGGACCCCAAAATTTGATCCAGAACCCTAGGTATGATCTCACAACTGTTCAACAGAGAGGGAAGATCACCTCCTTCAACCTGCTGGCTCCACTTTTCACACTACAGCCCTGCGTTGATTCATGGGAACATTGCTTCCTCATGCTCAACTTGTTGTCCAGCAGGAATGACGTATGTCCTCCTCTACCTAGCTGCTTTCAAGATGGTCCGCCCCACGCCTGTTCTGGTGTGTGGTGCAGAATTTGGTGTCTCCCTTTGTTAAACATCTTGAGTTTCTTGTCAGTCCATTTCTCCAGCCTGTTGAGATGCCCCTGAGTAGCAGCAGACTCGTCTGCAGACCCGGCTCCTGTACAAACTGTTCCTCCCAGTTGTGTATTGTGTGCAGACTCGCTGAAGGGACATTGCCCCCTAATTCATCACATGACTTAGTTCATTAGTGAAGACATTAAACAGTACTGGCCCCTTGTGTGACATCCTGTGGTTGATCACTGGTGACTGGCCTTCAAATGGAATTTCTGCAGCGTCTGAATAGTTTTTCAGTTTACCTGAATGTCCGCTTTTCCTAGCCTGAACTAGGCTAGGAAAATATCAGAAAATACTGGTTTGCTTGTGGAGATGCGATGGGAGACATTAAGAGCCTACTTGTGAGATGAAAATGCATTAGATACATGTAGCCCATATGTGTTTTGTTGGTATGATAAGGTGGAATAGAAGATAAGGATGCTTTCAGATAGTACATTTGCTGTGGAAATGTAGTTGGAAGTCCATAAATAGTTTGCTTTCATCTGAATAAACTCGTGAAACTATAAGATATTCTCCTCATATGGAAAGGTAAATGTGTTTCTAAAATAATTAAGTGGCATGTGATAGACACTAACATGAATATTACTGCCACTTTTAATCGTTCAGGCTCTCCTGAGAAACTTGGCAGCATAAATGTGAAGGGATTTTCACAGACAGAAATAGAAAGAACTCTTTAGGTTCAGTCTCCATGGAAACTGTGCAATAACTCTTGAAATTATTTTTGAAATGGGGAGTACTGATTAAACTGATGCCTGAACTTAACCAAGTGTTCTGTGTGTGACTTGCATAAATTCCTGTGAGTACCTGGTTCATATAAAAGGTAGTTTTTACAGTGACTGCTCTGTTGCTCTGATCTGAGATAGAACTTTGGGGTTTTGGGTCCTTAAAACTGGAAAAGGGCCATGTTGTTGGATAACTTGGCCTATATTATATGACCTCACTGTGCAGTACACTCCAGATGGATTCAGTTTCTAAGCTCCTACCCAAACCAAATTGTCATGTAGATGATGTTCAGAGATGTTCAGAGTGTTGTGTAATTACTACTCTTCAGTTAGGCATCGTGATAGTTTTCAGATTACCAGCACATTGAAATCTGTGTTGGTTTAGTTAGTTAGGTGTCAGGGTGAACTGGTGTGTGTTCCCTAGCACTAGAAGCCTGCATGCCTATTAGTTTTTGTTCCTCAGATGTCAAAAGCTGTAACAGTGCTTTCACATTAGCAAATGGCTTTCAGATAGCAAAAATTGATGTATGCCCAACAGGAGGGTGTTAATAGTTGCATAACTTTAATTTTATACCTTGACTTTGTTAATGTAGGGCTCTGGCACTGCAAACTTAAATTTTGCTCTGAATTCTTTTGTGATGCTGACCTAAACAGAATTAGGAAGGTGTGCTAGCTGAAGGAATTTCAGCAGTTCATGTCAGCTTTTGCTATCTTCAGCTGAATGTGTTTGATTGACTGAGTCCCCCATCTTGGTTTGAAAAGACAGGTGTCTGCTAAGGAGGGCAGGACCTTCGCTTGAAATGGAAAATGTAAACTCCCTCCCTCCCTCCCTCCCTCCCTCCATTATAATTTTGAAATTAATGGGTTTTCAGGAAAAGATATGGGAGTAGGAATAACAGTTCTTTATTAGTAAAAGTAAAAATGCAGTAATACAAAACAACACTGACACCCTGTGAGTCAGGGTGTTGGTAGCAGTCTGATTAAGTGGTGGCTGCAGTCCTCCTGCAGTGACAGGTGTGGTTCTGTTGGAGCAGTGATCCTCTGGGTGCAGTTTTCCTCTGAAGGTCCAGTGGTGGTGTAGGTGGTCTTCCTCTGAGAATCCAGTGAAGAAGACAGCTGCTCCTCTGGGAGTCCAGTGGGAAAAAGCTGCCTGTTGTGTTCCATATCTCAGATGATATCCAGGTAGGAATGCTTGGCTCCTCCCCCTGGGTGGAGCATCTCGAGTGGGATGATGTAATTTTATCAGTCATGCAGTGACACTCAGTGGCCCATTAACAGAAGTTATCTCCTGGAGGGAGGATGGGTCATAGAAGAGATAAAGAAAACTGCCTGATTAGCAGAAGATAACTGCCCCACCTATAACAGTTGGTGATAGAATACACACCCCCATTTGCAATCTAAGACACCCCTCATGGGTTCACTACCCATGTTAATGCATTAAAACTTTTCCTTCTGACATAAGGTGGACATGCAGTGAGTGTTTCAGTATACATGTGGTGAGTGTTTCAGTACCTTTTTTTTTGAGTCCTGGATAGAAAGTGTCTCCTTAAAGACAAAGGACAGTCCAAACATTTTCCACTGAACGCTTCAGTATTTTATACAAATAGTTTTTAATTCTTCTGTTTAAATCCATTCTGTCTTAGGTTAGCTGAAGAAGGTGCAAGCTGAAAAAATGTTGGCATCTAAGAGTATCTGCTGCTGCATTCTCTAAAATTGTAATACTTGTTATCTGTTATACTGTAGCAGTCTCATTCTCTAAATAAATAGAAAGAAAGATTATCTACTTGTTTGTTGATATGCATGGACATCTGGAGTGGTTGGCTAAAGCTGTGCTGGGGTTTTATTGCCACAAGCTGGAAGAGTATTCTGCTCACTTATGTTTTTGCTGAGATGCTGTCATTGTAGAGATGGCTGGAGATTTCTCTTGGACTTTGTTACTGCTCTGTGATGGATACCTCTTCATTCATTCCTTTTTCATGTTGTCAAGACACTGACTTTTCCTATGAGGCTTCCTCCAGGCATCCATGATGCTCAGTATTGAAAAGTATTTTCTAATTGGAAAATAATCCAGCAAAGTAGAGTTGCTTCTGTTATAAATAAATAACAAGTTATTTCAAAGCCATTTGCAAACTAAATATCATCCTTTTGCTCCATGAATCAGTTTTAGGAGCTGAAGCACTTTCTATGTAAGTATTAAGGAAAGTTGTGTGCTCAGTATTTATGAATACACAGATTTGGGGTAGGTTAGGTTATTTTTGCTTTCTATAGGTAAAATTAAGTGTCTGAATAGATTTATAACTTTAAAAATTGTGATCTAATTTTTGTTAGAGTTAGCATATCCAACATGAGGTTTAATTGCCAGTAATGACTGATGACCCTAATTGAGAACTTGTCCTCCAGTGTGCTAGCTACTGTCCAAATCATTGAGACTTACTCACTTGCCTTTTAAATGGTCTTGCTGATGCTGTTTATTGCAATTGCTATGAGATTTGTTCTCATCAGCAGAACTGCAGTCTTAGGTAGAGACCACTTTGAGTAACGTCAGCTATACTTTTTTAATTTGAATAGTCCATCACTTTTTCTTTGTGGATAATACTGAATTGAAAGGGTTCTGAAAATCCTTTTTATTTCTGCCCAAGCTCTGATTTGAGGTTGTCATGGTTACATTGTCTTCTTCCTCTTGTTCTTCTGGTTTTCATGTGACTTTTGCTCAAGAGCACATAGCTGAGTTGACGTTCTCATTGCATCTTTAGACTGCAGCTACCTACAATGCAAATATGTAGTACCACTTTTCTGTACAAAAGAGTGCAGTATTTGTTCTTCATTTTTGTTTGGAACCTCTGTGTTGTAAGACAGTATTTTTCTGCCATCCTGTATGGTTAGATTACCCAAAGTTGCTTGCACAAGAGAGTTCATTAAATGTTAATACATGCAAAGCTTATTGAATATATCAAGACAATAAGTATTAACCATGTTGGATATGAGTAGCCTAGGGGAAGTTTTATGTTCCCATGGTAAGCATGCAGAGTATCCTCAGAGAAAAATGGCAGTCTAGTCAGAAACTGTTAACAGGATTCTAAAAGGACTTGAAAAGCTGAAAAGATAATGATGAAAGATTGGTTAAGTGTTGTGTCTGCAAATAAACTTACGGCAGTCCTTCCTGTCGTTACTGAACTATGCTTACTGAAACTTAACAGAAGAAAACTAACTTTCCTCAAAGTTGCAGGATAATAGGTGGTCGTGCAGTATGTTATTTTCAAAAACCACATCATTCTGCAATAAGCAGAATTTTAGTAAGCTTGTATGAAAGGGATTAGGTTTTTCTACACTGCCTTGTAAGAAAATTTTGATTAGTCAACCCAGCTGATAGTAGATGAAAAGCTGTGAAGCTTGGTGCTGCTATAAAATGAAGTTTCATTTTCCTCTGTGCTTTCCTGCTGTCTCTGACTCAATGTCCTTCATTATATCTTGCTTGCTGTCTGTCCTCTCATTCCTCTGCATCTTTTTCTTTAGCTTGTTTGGTATCTTCCCTGTCCCTCTCTTGTTATCCGCTTGCCACCACCAGCCCACCCCACCCCAAACTTCCCTTCTCAGTCATACTCTGCATCTGTTTTTCATACTTCTTCTCACTTGCATGTGCATCACATCTCTCCCTCTCACACTTGCATCAAGATAAGACTGCTGCATGCAGACTGAGAAGAGAGACCAAGATGGAAAGCATAGAATTACAAGAGTAAATATTTATTTATGCATGAGGTGTCCCAGTCAAACTGAGGACCTGGATGTGGTTTAACACCTCTGTTCATTCTCCTCTCTCACTGTGTCAGTCTCTCTCTTTGTCTCTCTGTGGTGCTACAGCTGTCTTCTTTCTGCCCCCCTCCCTCTTGCTTTCCTATCCTGTCAGACACTTACCCTTCTTGTGCATGTTGCCTGTCTCTCATGGCTGTGCTTTCATTTCTCATGGCTGTGCTTTCATCACCCCTCCTATTTAGGTTTCCTGCCTCTTTTACATGCAGACTTTTCCCACTTGCCACATGTGTTTGCTTTATGCCTCTTGTGCATATGCTTCCTGTCCTGGCTATGCTTATTTCTCTCTCGTGGGCTTCCCCACTTTCATGCTGTCCTCCTCAATGCTCTTCTGTCACTCTCATGGTTCTGCCCCTTGCAAGCATGCTTCTTCCTGTTTCGTGCTTCTGCATGAGCCTTCCTCTGCACACACTTCCTCACTCACACTTCATGGCTCCCTGATTCCCCATCATGGCTTTTCCCCTTCTCTCTTACTCACTTTATCCATCTCCCAATCATGCTAGCTCCTTCTTATGTATGTGTTCTTCCTGCTTTATGTGCTCTTACATCTTCTCTCACACACTTCTCCCCTTCTTTCACATACCTTTCTCCCCCTCTCTCTCACCTGTTTCCCTCACCTTTCTGCTCTTCCCCTGTTTGGCACACTTCTCCTCTTTTTAGTGTTCCCATCTTGCAGCTCCTCCCTTGTGTGCTTCCCCCTCTCACGCATGCAGCTCTCACTGCTTGTGCACTTTCTCACTCTTGCAAGCATGCAAATGATCTCTCTCTCTCATTTGAATGTGCTTTGTTTTTCTCTTGCTTTCTTGTGCATGTTCAGCCTCTTGTTCTTTATCTTGTGCATCCTTATGCCTCTTGTTTTTCCTTTTTGTGTCTTCCTTTCCCTTCTGTAGCTTTTCTCCTTTATTGCATACTTTCCCATGCCTCACAGATTTTCCAGCTCTCACATGCACTCAGATACTTTCAAATGCAATTTGCTTGCACTCTCCTTCTCTCTTCCATGTTAAATCTTTTACCTGAATCCTCATCTTTTCCCCCACCCTTCTTCTTTCACATGCCTTTTTTGTAGGACTTCCCTCCCTCATTTCCTTTTTCTCTTTGTCTTTTACTTTCTCCTTTGCATGCTTTTCAGTCTCTTGACAGATACACTTTCTTGCATGCTTCTCTTGCAGTGTCTCACTTGTGCTTTCTTCTTCCCACTCATTCTCTGTCCTTTCCGTCTCTATAGTTATTTTTCTAAATCAGTAGAGCTGTCCCCAGCCATACCCTGCTTTTGGCTTGTCTTGAACCTGCTTTTCCTCCCTCTTAGATTTGCATTTCCTCTCTCTTGGGGATTTCCTATTTGTCTTTCAAGCTTTCTTGAGTCCTTCCCAAAACACAGTGGCTTCCCTTCCTCTCTCCCCTCTGTCATTATCTCCAGTTGTTCCTCTTCCTCTTCTCTGTTGTTCCCTTCCCACATCTCTTCCCCCTCTCTATATCTGCACCCACATTTTCCTTTCTCTGATAGGCTTTTTTGTCATGCGCTTTGCTTTGCCTGCCCCCCATCTCTGTCTTTATCAGTTGCCTGTACAAGGGGACCAAGTCACGACACCAAGTTAGGTAGAAGTGTTGATCTGCTGGAGGACAGGAAGGCCCTGGAAAAGGATCTGGACAGGCTGGATCCAAGGCCTGTGGTGTGATACCCAAAAAGGTCAAGTGCCAGCTCCCACCCTTGGATCACAACAACTTACAGGCTGGGGCCAGAATGGCTGGAAAGCTTCCTGATGGAAAAGGGCCAGGGGCGTACTGGTTGGCAGCAGCTGAACGTCGAGTGCCCAGGTTGGCCACAATGGCCAATGACATCCTGGCCTGTATCAGCAATAGTGTGGCCAGCAGTGCCAGGGAAGGGATTGTTCCCCTGTACTTGACACTGGTGAGGGCACACCTTGAGTTCTGTGTCCAGTTCTTGGCCCCTCACTACTGGATATATACTGGGGGCTGGCGCATATCCAGAGAGGGCAGTGGAGCTGGTGAAGGGTCTGGAGCACAAATCCTATGAGGAGCAGCTTAGAGAATGGTATTATTTAGCCTGGAGAAAAGGAGGCTCTCTACAATTACCAGAAAGGAAGACTAGGTGGGGGTCAGTCTCTACTCCCAAGCGGCAAGTCATAGTACAAAAGGAAGTGGCCTCAAGCTGGGCTACGGGAAGTTTAGATTGCATGTTAGGAAAAAGTTTCTTCACTGAAATGATTGTAAAGTATTGGAACAGGCTGCCCAGGGAAGTAGGTGGATCACCATTCCTACAGGTATTTAGATGTGCAGATATGGGACTTTGGGACATGGTTTAGGGGTGGACTTGATAGTGCTGGGTTCATGGCTGTACTCAAAGAACTTGAGAGTCTTTTACAACCTAAATGATTCTGTATGTTTTTGCATGAATGTTCCTTCTCATGCTTTCCCTGCTATCCAGTGCTTGCTTTCTCCTGCATGTTTTGCCTCTCCTGCCTTTTGCCTGAATATTATGCTGTGCCTCTCTCATGTGCCTTTTTTTTCTTGCAACTCCAACCTTCCCTTCTTATTCTTTCACTTTGTTCTTGTGCATTGACCTTTGCTTCCACTTGTTTGTTTCTTCTTGCATGTATTTTCTCTCCCTTGTACACCTCACCTCTTACATATCTTTCATTCCCTTCTGCATGTTGTCATCTTTACACGTGTTGCCTTCTCTCTCACATATTTTGTCTTTCATGTAGGCTTTATCTGTCACATGCTTTGTTGTTCCCTCATTAGTGCTTTATCTCTTGTGTCATGTGCTTTGCCTTCCTTCCTTCCTTCCTTCCTTCCTTCCTTCCTTCCTTCCTTCCTTCCTTCCTTCCTTCCTTCCTTCCTTCCTTCCTTCCTTCCTTCCTTCCTTCCTTCCTTCCTTCCTTCCTTCCTTCCTTCCTTCCTTCCTTCTTTCCTTCCTTCCTTCCTTCCTTTCTTACTTCCTTTATTCTTTAAGACTTATCCTTCCTTCCTTCCTTCCTTCCTTCCTTCCTTCCTTCCTTCCTTCCGCCACTTCCTTCCGCCACTTCCTTCCGCCACTTCCTTCCGCCACTTCCTTCCGCCACTTCCTTCCGCCACTTCCTTCCGCCACTTCCTTCCTTCCGCCACTTCCTTCCGCCACTTCCTTCCTTCCGCCACTTCCTTCCGCCACTTCCTTCCGCCACTTCCTTCCTTCCTTCCGCCACTTCCTTCCGCCACTTCCTTCCTTCCTCTTTCTTCTCTCTCTTTCTTTCTTCTCTCTCTTTCCTTCCTTCCACCACTTCCTTCCGCCCCTCCCCAAACTGCAAATTAACATCTGCAATCCTCTGAAAGTTGTGTACTGTGTGTTTAAATTTTCTGTCTCAGAGCCATTACAATTACACTGTCACCAAAACCAGGGCTTGAAAAATCCTGTGCTGATTTGTCTGTTTTCTCAGCTAGGTCCAAAGAGGAGGACGGTCTGCAGCTACTAATCAAGTTATCTTCATAAAACATCAGATTGATCTTGCAATTAATTACATTTTTTGTTGACTGATCCTTTTACACTTAATGATAATAGCAGTGTCTCATCCTCTGCAGAGGTCTTAGGGTATGGGCCTACAGATCATGCTGTAGTTCATTTCCAGAGAAAGTATGTGGGGCTCTGCAGTCTTCATTCTGATGTTCAGTATTGCTCTTTAAAGTAATTTGCACAAAGCTGAATTACTAAGAAGTCAAATGCTCCTATCAACTTGCCAAAATAAAAAGTGTATGACACTTGGGCTTAGTAAGAGTATCCCTGTGTAATCCCAGAAGACATCTCATTGCACCGCAAGGAATAAAGAGTCTCTGAAGATGAATATGCTGTGCATTGTGCTAGAAAAAGCTGCGAAGAAAGCTGATGTAATGCATGAATGCACAGTTCACTGAAGAAATTATTCCATTGCCCCTTTCTCTTCAGTACTTTGCATATTCCTTCCTATTTATTCTGAAACAGATTGGAGCATAGTGCCAACTTTGTTTCCTCCCTTAAATTAGCAAGAGGTGCATGATGATGTTGGACTCTGAGTGGTTAATGCTGCTGCTTGAGCGCGAGCAGAGTCATTCAGAAGAACACTACTGGAAAGAGAGGGTCACACTTGTAGGTGTTTGGTTATACCTCTTTATTGTACCTCTTATACTTCTTTACCTCTGTACCTCTTATCCGTCTTTACTGTAGCAATCTTTCTAGATGTTTCCTGTGATTTTGCTGGCATTAGCTAGTCCTACTGTTCTTACACCTTTTTTTTTCCTTTTTCTCCATTAGTTTTCTGTTCTCCCTTCCATGGCCAACGTAACTGCTTCATTCTGCTAGCTGTGGATAGGACTGTACATGGCATACTGTCATTCTGCATTTATCTAGGATTTTTCTATCTTCTTTTGTCACACCTTTTCTTGAAGGTAACAAATTCTTATTGAATGGGTGTGTTACTGGGATGGCAGGAGTAATTTGAGGAGGGAGCTGTTATTTCATTTAAGTCGTAAGTTTAAAAATGGTTACTTGAGTGGAAAAATACAAGAAATTATTCTGCACTCTTCAGTGCAGAAGAGTGGGCATTGCTTCGCAGAACCACAGAACACCGCAAGTTGGAGATGCTCTTAAAAGATCCTCTTGTTCAACCTTTTTTGGGAAGAGGAGCCTCATGAGATCATCTAGCATGCTGTCAAGTCTTGTCTTGAAAATTTGCAGTGATGGGGACTCTACCAGATCCCTGGCAAGATTGTTATCTGTGATTGATTGTTCTCACTATAGAACATGTCTTTTTTATACTGAGATGAAACCTCTCCCAGCACTACTTGTACCCATTGCTGTATATTTTCTCCATGTACCACCTGGTGAGGAAAGCACCTCCATCCTTTGTTGCTGTCTTGAAATAATTAAGGACAGGAATGCTGTGGTGAAGTCTCCCTGAGCCTTCTCCATGAAGAAGAGACTTAACTTCTAATGTCTTATGTTGTGCAGCTCTTTCATGCTCTCCAGTCCTTCTTTAGAGGCCCTCCAGCCTGTCCATGTCTTTTTGGAAGGGTGAGGAACAGAACTGAATATAGTACTACAAGTATGAGATGCACTCAATAGAGTTGGGATAATCACATCTCTCCCTGCTAGTAGTGCCCCTGAGAATGCAGCCCAGGACATGATTTGCCTGTTGCTGCAGCAGTGCTCTGCTGACTCATAGCTTGTTGTTCTCCAGTACCCCCAGGTCCCTTTTGGCAGCACTGTTTCCCAGTCATGTGCACCCTAGGCCATAACCTGGGTGAAGGACTTTGCACTTGTCTTTGTTAAACTTCATATAGGTCTTAATAGCCTGACCAGATCTCTCTGTAAGACAGCTCTCCTTTCTACTGTGTCCACCTCAACACCTAGTTTAGTGCCAACAGCACATTAGTAAAGGTGCTTTCAGTCCTACCATGTAGACTATTTATGAAAATGCTCAGCAGGTTTGGGGCTCAGTAACATTCACTGTGGGACCCCACTTATGACTGACTGGCTGCCACATGGAGTCAAAAATCCATTCTGGCCTTGCTGGCCAGTTTCTTATGCATACTTAAATAAATTGTGCTTTATTTTTCTAGAAATGCCTTGTGCCACTATCAATATGTCGTGTTATACCGGTATTTTTTAATATATTACATTTGAATTTAATTTAATAACTTGGACACTAACAGTCTGTGTTAAATTTCTTCAGATCCTATCTGTCAATAACAATTGTCGGATGCAATTTTTCTGTACACCTTTAGCTAAGGTCATGAAGAATAACTGTGTACAAAGATGGGCAGGAAAGCCTGCAGATGCACTTTAACAGAAAATCAGCTTATAAATTTCCTTGTTATTCCCTGCATGTATGACACCAGTATAAATTGCTTCAGGTTTTTTTCCTACTGGAAACCTTATGAAGTATTCAGTGAATTTTGGATGAATAGTCACAGAAAATTGACTGATTCTGGGCTTTGAAATACTTAGGATTTGTGTTTTTCATGTTAGGATGGTTTGGTTATACCTTGCTGCAATAAAATCTGGAACAGTGTCAATGGGAATAGGCTGGCTTGGTTTAGAGCTTCTTTGGGGTTTTTATTGGGGTTTTTTTGGCCTTTTGTTTTGTTTTGTTTAAGGTTTGGTTTTTTTTTGTGTGTGTGTGTTTGTGTTTTTGGTTTGGGTTCTTTGTGTGTATGTGTATGTGTGGTGTTTCATTTTGTTGGGGGTTTTTTTGCCTATTTTGCTGACATGAAGCTCACAGCACAACTGATTATGCCAGCAGCAAGAACTGGAAAAAACATTGATACAATTCTATTTTTCATACTCTTGATGCTGAAATCAAGATAATTGAAGTTTTAAGTCCTACTAGCTTTTTACGGCTAAGTCTTTGTGAGAACCTGCTGAACCCTGTACTACAATCCACCTGTGCTACAGTCCCCTGTAACTTACTGCCACAGACACATCTTGCTCAGGTAGTTGTACCTTCACTGCCTTTCTTACTGGAAAAAAGAATGCACAGGAGAGAGAAAAATCAGTCATACCGAAGTTCCATAATTTCCATGGCAGCAGAATACACTTTACAGCCCTTTTATCTTGCTGGCAACCACCATTTTGACATCTGTCCATTGATACGGTGTGGTGCCAAAAATCGTGACTTCATATCATTAAAAATCTTTTCCTGATTGGTAGTTTCTACGAGAATTAATCATGTAAATTTACAGAGGAGTCTTGGTTCCCTTGGAACTGCTAAAAATATAAAGTGTTTTTCCATGAAAAGGCAGGATTCTGTTCTATAATCTAAAATAGTGTTGTAGAATTATACTAAGTAAGAATGGGATGTGTGGGAGAGGTGTAGCAAATTTGTTCTTGCTGCTGAACTGATTGATACTTGCTTAGATCAGAGAAATTTCTCACACAATGCAGATACACTAAGATGTTAGAGAAATTTGGAATGCTACACAGCTTATTTGTGAGTGCGACCATTCATTAGTATATATGGGGTAGATGAAAAAATACCAAGTATTTTCAGAGGGCACTAAACAGGGAGATCTTTGAAACTGCAGAATGCCTAGAAAGTGCCACTTAATACTGTAGAAGGTGTTAATACAGTAAAAATAGCCTTCAAATAGGCAAATTCAGTATCTCCAGTAGGAGATAACTTAGGCAGTGATGTTCAGCTAGAAAAGGAGGAAGTGGAAGGGTGGAAACGCTACAGGGTAACTTGCATTGAAAGGACTCAGCGCATTTATACTGGAACCCTTCAGAATGGCCCTGCTCTTTCAACCCTAGAAGAGTGACAATACTAGGGTATTCCGCCTTCATATGCTTGCATATTTATATATGTTTATTTGGTATGGTATGTTGGAAGAAGGGTTGGGACACTGTAAACACTGTAAAGTTTATTTTAAAATTCCTTCTGGATGCATTTGTAGGCTGTCTATGGAGATGTTTTGCTTGATTTTTAAGGTACAAAACTTGTTGCCACCTGCTGCCAAGTATTCTATATAACTAAGAGACATTTTCTCAAAAGAAAATAGTAGGGTTTTTTTGTTTGGGGGGGGGGGTTTGGTTTGGGTTTTTTTTTGTTTTGCATTATAGTTTTTTTCATTTTGCAATCCTTGTATTACTCAGCGGCACCTTAGAGAGGATTAAGAGGTAAAAAATTTGTTGATGAAACATCTACTATTAGATTAGGATATTAAACTACTAGGGTTTAGGATATCCAAAGAAGTGGTAAACCTATTCATATAACAGTTTCTTGGGCATGTTTTACTATGCATTCAATATTTTCTGTTAAGAGACAAATTTTGCTGAAAGCCGATATGTTTTCTAGACCGTACTTAATATTTGCATTCTAATTACAGCATGTTTAGTGATTTTAATCTGTAGTGTTCTTTGCTTCAGAACTCTCCAAAACCATTGTTTTTTCCTGGATCTCACATGAAGTTTGGATACGCTTTGTCATTTGTAACACATATGAATCTCTCTTTCAAGTTCCCATAAGCTAACTTCCTAGATGAGCTGATTATTAGAAGCTGAGTATTCCTTTTTGTTACTCCTGCATTGTGGAGGAGTAATAGTGGGCTGTTTTTGTCAGAGCATGGAGGTAGTTTATATCTGTCTGTGCTCTTCTTCTTCAAATAATGAAAGGTATTAATTGCTGAAGAGACGATTTACTGTGGATTAGTTACAGATTGATACTTTAGATGTGTCCTGTAGTCTTCCATTATTTTAATTGAAACAACACTGAGAATTTGCAAGGTTATTCATTACTGGCTGGTCCAGATCATGAACATGAGGATACATGAGTGGCATCCCACAGACAGCTTTCTCTGTTCTTCTGGTGAATTCATTTGGAGTTACTCAGAAACCGGCAGAACTGGCTGGATTGTCGTGGTCATGTTGTCAGTAGCTGCCTGATCCTTGGATGCTGCCTTCCTTGTGGCCTGGAGATGCTGTGTGCACTGTGTCTGTAGAATGAGAAGAAGGAGCACACAAAAGGCATTACTATTAGCTGTTCAAATTTTGTCCCTGGCCGAAATAAGAGGAAAGAATGATGATGTGCTTGAAGAGCTACGTTATTGCCTTAGGGTCAGGCCAAGGAGGTCTAACTGCTTCTGCTCAGTCATTCCAGTGCTCTGTCCGCAACGGTGCATGTGCTCTGTCCGCAACCAACTCTGAGATAAACCCAGTTAATCTGCTGTTGATTCCCACTAACAGTTTAACTTTGTGGATACAGTGTGCTTTTGCTGCTTCTCTAAAGGCAGCACCACTGCATTATACAGTGAAACTGTCCAAGTTTTTCCTCTGAAGATATGTGTCTGTGGTATCTTGAGAGGTGAAGTGAGTGCTGAGAGCTTTTGTAAGTAGAGGTATCTTGTAAGCAGAAAACAGTTAGCTATTTTTATGATATCACAATACAGAAAGAACTGTATCATTGACCTGGGGATTCATTATATGGTCTGTCAAGTGCATTTTTTAACTACAGAAAATGTTTTTTTAAATGCCTGCCTGTCTGATTGAAAAGCCATTTCCTCTGTTTATTCAGTGGCCATCTGACTATTACAAATACTGTTTTTGCTACAAATACTGTTTTAACTCATATCAGCATGAAAACAGTTAAGACAGAGTGAACTGCACTTTGTTTAATCCTTGTCAATAAAATCAGTTATTAAAAATAAATCAGGTTATTTACACAAGCTAACTGAAGACTAAGATAGTTATGCAGAAGCAGGGAGCAGTATAGTTCACTCCCAAGTCTCAGTTTCCTTGGCTAAGCAGTAAGGGAAGTAGTTTTCTGAGAACTGAATGTATGTTTTTCAATCATTCATTCCTGCTGTCCTTGATTTTAAAACTCTGCTTTCATTACCTGTTCTTCCTTCTACTGAAAGCCTTGGGAATTTAGATCTTGACTTCACTGGAAAACAGGGCTGTATCCAAGTTATTTTTATTTAAAAAATAAGACGTTTAATAGTTTATGTAAAATACTGCATTCTGTAGTTTACTTAGTCATAAGTGACTAATTAACATCTTGCAGAAGTGCTAGGCATGTTAAATTTTTATTACTTGGAACAAGATTAGAATTAAAAACTGGGAGGAGCAGAACAGATTCTCAGATCAGGATTTTGCTGTAAAACATTTCCACTCTTTGCCAGTGTGTTCTTTTGGGAGCTGCTTATGTTAAATATTTTGATGGGGAGAGGAAAATGTTCACTTATTATTCCAGTGAAATAGTTTTTTCCTTCCTTTTGTCTGAAGGGGTAAACATCTGAATTTAGTGTGAATTAATCTCTGCAGATGTATTTTGGGGAAATTGGACAGGGGCCAACCTGGCATTGCTTTGAGTTAGTGCCTCAGGAGAGGGAGGACAATCAAAGTGCAGGAAACCTTTTCACTTCCATTTTCATCTGACTCTTGTCACCCACCAAAATACATTGATGTTGCAAGTGTGGTCCATGTAGGTTTCATGGGGCAGACATTTCTTGGGATGCAGTGGACCCAGCTGAGCTAAGCAGCTATGACAGAAATGCAATGTATCTTGTGAGCGTAAGAATGTGGTATTCCTTGTATTCCTTAGAGAATGTTATGTTAGTAAGCTTTGCAAAGTTTTCCAGTAGCACAGTTTTTATGTTGTTTTGTACAGTGTTGCTGGCTGTGGGCAGCGGTGCACTCTGACAAGTTTTATGCCCTTTACAAGGGGGCTGCATGCTCCCATCTGATTGTCTGTTGAACAGGTAGGAAGTTTTGTGAGGAGTACTGTCGTTCTCTCTTCCTCCTGCCATTCAGGCTCTGTGGAACGGCGCTGTAAGGCCAACAGGAGACAAAGCGGTCTTGAAACTGATTAATGGAAACTTTGACAATTAGAATAAAAATACATTAAAGTACAGAACAATCTAAGTGTGAAGTGAACTACTAGGCACCTTTGTTGTAATCTGTGCTTACACCTGACACACACATTATAGGATATATAGAGGTGACAGGAACAAATTTTATTGGTTCATCATTGCATTAACAATCAGTTTTCAAATACAAAGTGGAGATTTCAGAATACTCCTTGTGTTGTGAAATAATGCTAAAGAGGGGAGGAACTCCAGTGTCTTTTCTGAGTTTGCCTGAGAATGAAGTCCTCTGTTTTCGTTCCCAGGAATTCTGCAGCAGTGGGTCACGGCTGTTTCTGCTACGCTCTGATGCGTTCAATCCCCGTTGCCATCTACGTTGTTTTGGTGACAGGTCTGCGCTACCACCTGTTCATATGGAGCGTCTTCTCGCCAAAGCTCCTCTACGAGGGAGTGCACGTGTTCATCACGGCTGCTGTCTGCCTGTTCTTCACAGCAATGGATCAGAACCACGCTTACAGAGTGCAAGACTGAAAATAGGTGTGTGGTATGTGGTTCTGCATTGCAATGTCTGCTGTGCCACTGGAATGCAAGATGGAAAATATTGGCTTTAAATTGTTGTGGAGATTTTGAAGAGCAAATTGTTAACCGAGTTGTTTGTTTTAGTCAAGATCAGGTTTGTGTTAAAACTGGTCTTGCTTTAAAAATGTTGAATTGAAATAAACTGTCTTTTCAAGGATACCTTTTGTTCTACAGCCGTCATTATAGCACTTCCCAAATAACAGAATGGTGATATTATATATTTTGAATTTAAAAATATACGTCTTGATATAAATACAGACCAGTGCCTCATGGGCACAGAAAAAAATCCTGTGTGCATATATTTTTTTTACTTTCTTAGACTACAGAATCCTAAAAATGTGCTGGATTTCTAGGTGCTGTTCACAAGATCCTAAATCCATTAGCTTCAGGGGATTTTTGTGTTTGTTTTCTTTCTAGGGGATGCATTGACATTTTTATTGTACAAACATCCCAGGTAAGAGATTTTGTTTGCTTTGCATAGGCAGCAAGCATTTCTGTTTAAAAGCAGGATTCTTTGTAAGATGAGTGTCGTCATTATTTGTAATGGATTTCGATCTGCACTTCAGACACTGAATAAGAAACACTGTCTAACAAAGTAATAAATCTTTTATGGAGTCCATTCATGGCTAAAATGTTGTTTCTTCTTATCAATGTATAAATGATAAATCAGGTCGGTGCAGGTATGCTGAACATCTGATCATGTTTTCCACACATGGTTAGAGAGTTGTGAGCAGTGAACAGGAAAACAGTTTAATAGATTAAGTTACAGCAGAATAAAACGTGTAAAAGGTGTTTGCAGTTTGCATCACCGCCCCCCTAGTGACCTGTCTAGCCATCTCACTTGAATGTGCTGTGATTAATTTCTAACAATGTTGTTTTCCTTGCTTCTGTCAAGAAGATACATGTTAATGACTATACTGAATATCAGTATTCATGTGGGGTCTTTTGCCTCTTAGTTTTGTCCATGTTTTGTCCATCTTACTGGCTAATATGAGTTAGTCTAAATATATTTGAGGTATATCAGAAGAGAAACATACAGAGACCTTTTAACTTTTATTGCAAATATGGAAAAATAAAGCTTTTGAGACCGATATAGCTGACAGCACAGTTAAAATCACTGATGCTCTTTTTGTCTCATGTTACAGATCTCAAAATGTAGGCCTTTAGTTTTTATACATTAATAATAGGCTATCTTGATTACTCATAACAAAATATTTTTTCAGCTATAAAACAACTAAGATTTTCAGTACACTGTCAGCATATTGCTCTTTACCTGAAGGAGAGAATACTGGATCTTAATGTCCTTTACTGTAACCTGCTGGAAGATTGAAAATTAAATACGTCTAATAAATCACTTTTTACTGGCAATTATGGTTATTTAAACCAGTTTGTACTTGTGAATATGCATCTACCATTTTCACAATTCTCAATATTTTTTGGTTACCTGCTGGCTAGCAGCCATGTTGGCATTATCAACATATTCTCTGTTTATTTCCATCATTAATTGGTAAGCAGTCCTGCCTAAAATTCATACAGAGTATGTTTATAAGGCATTTGAGTCGGAAAGAAAGGCTGCTAATAAAGAGGTGGAAGGCATAGAGCAGTGCTTCAGGTACAGAAGCCTAAAACAATGTGGGACGACATTTACAAGGTCTTTTATTCCTTCCTTCTGGTTGGTTTTTTTTTATTTTATTTTTTTTTGTTTGTTTGTTTGGTTGGTTGATTTTTGTTGGTTGGTGGTTTTTTGGTTGTTTTTGTTTTTGTTTTGTTTCTAGTATATCTTTTATCAAATAGTGGAATCTAAATTATTGTGTGTGTATTTTTCAGATTACTTAATTAAAGGATCAGTGTCTCCCTTCTCCTCTGAAGTTGAAATCTAGGATTGGATCTAGGATTAAATGGCTTGGGAAAAGCTTAGGTCTTCCAGACCAGGAATGGGGGAAAGAAGGAGAAGAGACTGCATCTCTGTCTCAAGTCATCTCATGAGTTTGCATGATATATGAAAGAAACACGATGCTTTCAGCTTCAGAATCAACATTTCTATTCCTTTTCACCCTTTCCCTTTGGGTGTAGGCAAATGAAATAATGCTTCATGAACTTATGGGCTCTAGCAATGCAAATCTTAGGCAGTGAAGGAATGAATTAGTTCCTGCTGCAGGCAACCAGGCTTTAACTGAGGGATTATGTTATAATAATTTTATTTTATATCAACATAAAGCAAATGCCTGAACACAAATTCTTATCTCACTAGTTAGCTGTTCCACCTTGCTTCTCGTCATGTTCAGCATGTTTCAAACCCTCAGACAAAGAGAGGAGTGATGTGGGAAGCAGGGATGCTACTGGGGATGTTTTTTGCCATCCTGAGCATATCAGTTTCTTCTGTCCAAGTCATCTGTACTCCCTGCTCCAGTGTGGGATCTGCCTGGAATTCCTTGGTAGTGCCCTGTGCATAGGCACAGACTCCTCTAAATACCTTCTGAGCAGGCATGTTTTCTCTATTTGGATAACGTTTTGCCATGTTAAATATTTCTGCTCAGCACTTTTATGCTGGTCAGACAGTGCAACCAGTTACTGTGGGCTACTGCTTGCTCTGCTAGATTTCACTAGATCACCACCAGTCAGCACAACTCAAAGCTCCTAAATGATCTCTGATATGGGCCCGTGGATTCACAGTGGTGAAGCTTGAGCTTCATTCTTGAAAATTAATTCAGGTTTAAGAAAAAAATATTAAATCTATTAGTAATTCAGGTACTACATATATGTAGTTCTGCTCTCTGGGAAAAGAGGCCTCCATTTTCCTTGCCTGTACGTAAGCCAGCACAAAATCCACAGTGTGAGCCCCAGCCTTTCCAGCAGGCAGGGCACGTGTGTTAGGCCACTGTTCCCCTGTAGTTCTCTCTGTTAGGGTCAGGGCAGTTTCTGGAATCCCTCACATCAGGCATTTGCAAACTAAATAAGATTTAGCTCCACAATTGCACAGTTGCAGAGGTGGGGGCCACAGTTACAAGCTACCATGAAGGGCTTCCTCTGATAAACCAAGGTTTTCCTGAGTGCTTCACCAGCAGAAGGAGGGGAAGGAAGGTGTGATCCCACTGGTCAGTGGGGCAGGAGAAGGAGCTGGCTAATGTCATTATAGGCCTCCCACTCTCCTAACTATGAAGGAAGGACTGTGATCAGGGGGTGTTTGTGAGGCTGGTGTTGCACCATCTAACAGAAGTATGGAAAGTCTGGGAAATAGCCTCTCTTCAGCCCACAGGCAGGTAATACAGAGGGAGACTCTTTGCCAGGAGCTAGATGGAGGGAAAATGACTGAGAGGGAGTTTGCAGGACAGTTTGTGTTTGGCCCATTGGTACTTAATTTTTTTTCTTAAGAGATGACAGACTCTGTGGAGAGGGGAAGAGCATGGATGTTGGACAGCTTGAGCAAGGCCTTCAGCAGGATGTACTTGGCAGCCACATGTTGAGCTAATAGATGAGTGGGCTTGAGGGATGGACTGGATCTCTGGGCTCAGACTTCAGTGTCTGAGTCACCCCATCTCAGCCTTGGTTGGCAGAGAAGTGATGTGATACTAGGGCAAGGCACTTTAGGGTCATTCTTAAGCTGGATGAGGGGAGAGATCAGAGCAAATCTGGAAATGGTACCAAGTAGGGGGAGTGGTGTATATGCTAAAGGGAGGACCACCCTTTGGAGTGAGCTTGGCACCCTGGAGAGGTAGTTGCTGACAACCTGCAATACAGCCTGGGCATATGCCCATGGCTGGTAATGGTGCAGGATGGTGCCCATGGTCTGCTGAGCAGCCCTGACAGGCTGATCCTGCTCCCCAGCTCATCACTGTTCAAGGAGCAAGCACACATATGTCTGCATGGACAGTTTATCCAGTACCTGGCCTAGATCCCAGTGGCCTGCCTTGCTGCTGTCATTCAGACAAGGGAATCCCAGAGATTTCCAGCTTCTGTTGCTGGTATCCAGACCTCTTCTCTTATGAGTGAGTCCAGCTTGAAGTTCACTGCTGTTCATAAATATCTATCAAGAGTAGAGGACGCACTCAAAAGAAGTAGGATGTAATGAGAGGAGGGAGCACTCAGCAGTGATGAAGTGAAGGACTCACAGAAATACACACACTAGAGGCCTGTTTGTACAGAGCCAGCACTTTTTCTCTATATTTTCCTCTGCTTTCCCATGTTCATTACTTTCTGAGCCATCTTGGTCTTTCCTTTTCCTGTGCTTTTATCTCTTCCCTAAGTATGACTTGCATGTTTCATCAATCCCCATAAACACATGCCATAAATTTTGCTGAATCCTGAAGTGCTTTTCCCTGTGGATCCCATGAGTCCTATGCTCCTCCAGGCAATAAGGTCCTTGAGTCTGTGAGATCTTCAGGAGGAGACATTTATTTTCTTTACTAATCCTGGTGTGCTTCACACCAGGGATAATTGTCCAGTTGCTTAGTGAGTGATTATATTGTCATCTAAATAAATTACTATAAATTGCTGATTGAGCAATTAGGTTAGCTGAGATCCTCAGCAAGTCTTTGCCCATCTGACCTTTGTGCAATCATGAACAGCCTGTTATCACCTAAGTTGGCAGTGATTTGTGCCTTATTTCAGCCTGGGGACAATGATGACTCAGAGACCTTTTGGCTGCCATCAGCTCGAAGGAGGAGAGCACAGAGGTGCATTTTTCTCAGAAGGTCAGAGGGAGAGCCCCAAAGGCAACAGGCACAAGTTGGGGACATTTCCAGGAGTTCAGGAGACTCTTTTCTTACGTGTGTGTTTACTGTGGGGATGAGCCCCAGGTCTCCACCCTGTACCCTGGGAGATCTTCCAGCACTGGAGCAAATTCATTCAGTTAGCCCTGTTGTGTGTTGGAAGTTGTACTGTGTGTGATCCAAAGTTCTCTTCCAGCCAACATTCAGCAAGGATTCTGTGGTTTTATTGTCTTTGAAGTTGTCTCTGCAATTTCTTACTGACCATTTCACAGGTTACTTCCTGAAGTAAAAAACTTTGTAATTGATTTCCTAATTAAAACAAAACAAAACAAAACAAAAAAAAAAGAAAATGTCTGTGTCATTTTTTAAAAATAGATAAAGCTCACAGGTTGAAAATTGTTGTTAATTTCTGTAGTCATGCATTTACATCCTAGTTGTAATGTCACTTGCCCATCAGCGCCTCTGTAGCTTGAGTATTTCCAGACTTGATTACAAAAGGTGCCCTATTCTGTATTCCTCTGTTATGATTCAGATGGTTCCCCAGAAAGTTCAGCTTGCCTATCAGGCCTGAGGTGAAACTTGTGGCATGACTGTGATTTCTGTAAGTCCGTGTTGGGTATGTTTGGTAGGACATACATAGGTGACTAACTTTCTGAAGTTGTTTTTCTGTTTTCAGATTCAGAAACAGGCCCATGGACATTAATTCCTTTTGTTTTCCTGATGGGGGACAGAGGGCCATCCTAAAGAACTTGTTACCTACCTAACCCTCAGCATTTGATGTAAAGCTTGGGTTGCCATGAGGAACTGCGCTGTTCCTTCCCACTCAGGATAATGCTGTTGTCCTCCCCACCTGCAGAGTGCTGAGGACACATTTTCAGTGTGATACAGTGGTTAAGGTGTAATTCAGTGAAAAGTTCAATTTGTTGCTCAAAGCACCACTGTTTTTGCATAACATCATTGTCATTTGGAGAACTAAGCATGCCAGCCCAGCCACTAGAGGTGGTCCTTAAGTGCTACTTAGTCTTAAGATGAACTATACATGGAAAACTTTAACCACCTATGCCTTTTTTAGGCCTCTGACATTTCCACTGCAGTGTGTTGTATTTGCTGATGTCTGCTGCAAAGACTACCTGTGGTGCAGAAGCTGACACAGAACCTGACACAATCCCATTCACACAGCAAGCGTGCACCCAGAACTGTATGTTGGTGTATTAGTCACCAGCAGGAAGACACGAGCTCCCAAACACTCAGAAGACCCTGCACCTGTTACCTTGAGAGCTGATTCTATCTGTGTAGATAAGAAGAATTGAGCTCAACTTTTCCTAATAGAAAAAAAAGCCCTGAAAAGCTGCTGTCTTTGGTGGCTGAAGGAGTTCCCAAAATAGCCCTTCTTGGTCTTATGCTTTTGCTGACCTGCAAAGGCTGTTAGTGTGGGGTGTTCCCCTGGGAAAGCTGAGTCTGTGGTCACGGGACAGCCTTGGAGAGCGGTGTAGTGTCTGGCTTGCAGGTTTATTGGATGGGAAGCAATGTTTTTGGCACTGTCTCACGTAACATTGCTACTGTCTCACATAGGTAAACTCAGGAAATGTGGGTTAAATGAACAGACAGTGAGCTGGACCAAGAACTGGCTGAAATAGCAAAGCTATGATGACATTCTACAAAAAGCTCAGATGCTTGTGACCAGCAGAGCAGAATCCAATTGAAGGCCTATAGTTATAGTGGTGGCATTCCCCAGGGATCAATACTGGGTCCAGTCTTACTCAGCTTGTTTATCAACAGCTTGGATGAAGGGATAGAAAATGACCCTAAGCCAGTTTGCAGATGGTACAAAAGTGGGGGGAGTGGCTGACACACCTGAAGGCTTTGCTGCCACTCTGAGGGACCTTCATGGGCTGGAGAGTTGGGCAGAGGGAAAGCTAATGGGGTTCAACAAGGGCAAGTTCAGGGTCCTGCACCTGGGGAGGAACAACCCCAGGCAGCAGCACAGGCTGCGGGTGACCTGCTGGGGAGCAGCTCTGTGCAGAAGGAGCTGGGGGTCCTGGTGGACAGCAAGCTGTTCATGAGCCAGCAGTGTGTCCTGGGGGCCAGGAGGGCCAATGGGATCCTGGGGATATCAGGAAGAGTGAGGCCAGCAGGTCAAGGGAGGTGATTGTCCCCCTCTACTCTAGTGAGGCACATCTGGAGTGTTGTGTCCAGTTCCAGGCTCCTCAGTGCAAGAAAGACAAGGAGCTACTGGAGAGGGTCTAGTGGAGAGCTGCT
Organism: Passer montanus; assembly: GCF_014805655.1. NCBI lineage: Eukaryota > Metazoa > Chordata > Aves > Passeriformes > Passeridae > Passer > Passer montanus. The sequence continues at coordinate 1,482,021 of NW_024370152.1, read as the reverse complement.
CAGATGATTTGGGGTCTGTCTCTTATGAGAATAGAGAAGGAGAAACTGTGAGACCTGGGCCTGTTTAATCTGGAGAAGACTGAGAGATTTGTATTTGCACACAAATATCTCCAAGGCACATGCCCAGAGGATGCTGCCAGACTCTTCTCAGCAGTGCCAGCAACAGGGCAAGGGTTAATGGCCATAACCATAACACAAGAAATTCCATCTCAACACAAGAACAAATTTCTTTACTTTGAGGATGGCAGAGCACTGGAACAGGCTGCCCAGGGAGGTCATTGTGTCTCCTCCTCTGGAGGTGTTCAAAACCCACCTGGGCATGTTCCTGTGACACCTGGTCAGGGTGACCCTGCTTTGACAGCAGGGCTGGACTGGATGATCTTCTGAGGTCCCTTCCATCCATAAAAATTCAGTGATTCTGTAAAGACTGGGCAGTCAGAACTTAGGCAGTGTCCATTCCACATAACAGCAGCCTGACCAGACCCATGCACATGTAAAGAACAGATGTTAAAACCTGGCCTTGCTAGCTCCCCTGGTCCTGGAACAACCTTATTTAAATGCAAAGTGAAGAAGCTCCTACAAGTTCCTTCTTAGTCACCAAAGAGACAGTCATCTGACAGACATCTGCTACTGTGCCTCAGTAGCAGAATTTTACTGTGTTTTTGATGAAGGTTCTTATCCACAGCCATGGTCAACACTTGCACCTCTGCCTTAGCATCCTTATGGTGGAGTCTGGACAGCTGCTGCCTGTTTTCATTCCTGAGTACAAGTGCAGGATAGAAATGAATCACCCTTTCCATCTTTCCCCCACAGTGCTGTATCTGTCAGGGTATGTGACACAGTCTGCACTGGATTCCCATCTCAGCAGAAAGGGAGCCAGGAGTGTCACACAGCCTGCCTGAGACTTGAACAGTGAGCTGGGAATTAATGCTTTATCCTCCTCACTGAATGCTGTAGGGCCATGGCTGGGGGCTGTCTGCCACCCGAGGAGACACACAACACTGTCCTAGCTCACAGATCAGCAGACAAAGGTCTGACTTTCCTTCTGCATTTTAAGGATCACTTGGAGCCTGCTTGCTTGCCCTAGGGTGAACTTTGCAGAGCAAACTTCATGATACCAAAAGTATACCACGTGCTATATACCACAGCTAGCAGACAAACAGGTATAGACAAACAAGATATTTAAAGCCTGAAACTCAGATGATAAAATACTAGATGATTAGCAAAGTAATTTTACTCCATTTGTAAAAAATGTGCTCATTTGCATGAGGAGTGCAATGAACATAGATTAGATGAAACAAAAGTACAGAGATTGGGCAGTTTTCCTCTTTTATGCAAAGACTATAATTAGTCTGTATTTTGATATGTGATGGTTTGAAAATATCTTAGCTGAATAAAGAGCAAGCGTAACTTCCCTGGAAGTGTTTCACCTGCTGTTAGATGCTTAAATTGAATTGCTGGATTTTTTTCATCAGACCAATTAGATTATTTTACATCCTTACATGTGATGTGCCTCCCCCCTCCTCTCCCCCCCCAACTCCACTAAACATACTGTTTCCCTGGAATGGGCTTTTTAATTGAGCCTTGCTTATTTTCACTGAAATCAGGAGTGTTTTGCTCATGGTGCCAAGAGAGCCCTAACTTGCAAATAATTTCCAGTTGCCATCACTGAAATCTGTTACTTGCCTGATGCTGTATTGCTTGAGATATATGAAGTACTCTTAGAAAATAAAGACCAAATCAGTTTAATTCTTCATTTGAAATGTTACTGTCATGCTGCTTTTATGTCGGCCTACACATATTGAGTACTATTTTCTGAGTGTAATTGCCTTAAGTGCTGTTGATTGTGCAAAGAGAATGCTGCAGTCTCTAATTCAAGGGCATCAAAGATCCAGATCCTGAAAATGCTTAAGCATGTGGAGAAGACCTTCTCAAGGGATGACACAGACATCCAGCTACTCTTGTGCTCAAGGCTGGGTCTGCATTTAGCAGACCGATACTAGGAGAGGCACTCTCCACCTTATCCCTGAGCAGTGCCGGTTGTTGGAGGGAGAGACTTGGCAGGAGAGGAGAAGTGGTGAGAACAATTGCAGGCAGGAAAAGAGCAGTGTTTGGAATCAGATGGAAGTAGCCAGATGGGACATAGAAAACACCAGGAAGGCAAATGAACAGAGGCAAAAGAGGAAGACTGAAATATGTGAATCCAGTGTCAGAGAGTGATCCTTCAACTTATTGGTGGTAATGTGAAAAAGCTAGGTTGAAATCTGTTTTCAAGGTGTTTCTTGAGGGCTTGTGACTCACTTCAATCCACTTTATTTGTGAACTGAAATACAAAGAAAACTAAAGAGGGCTTAAAAACATAGGCTGGACAAAATGACTAGCACTGGAAAATTGAGTTAGTTTGAAGACCATAGCATTTAAGAGAACTGCCAATTAAAACTCCCTGCTGTTACTCTCCATCTCATGGAACATTTATTCTGTTCCACACTGGATGATTTCTTATGAGCAGCACCCCCCAGTACAATATGTGAGTGCTTGGGATCTCATTGTGTTTAGCCTGTCTTGCTGACTAGTAAGCACTCAATGGGATCTTGTCATGATCACCCTCTGTGCAGCTTCAGACCTGCACAGAGCAATGTGCCTTCATGTAGTGGAGGCAGTAAAAGAAAGACATGGACCTAAGCAGGTCCACCTAGTGGATCCAGAGAAGTGCCACAAGAATGGTCAGAGAGCACTTCTCCTAGGAGGACAGGATGAGAGAATTCAGGCTGTTCAGCCTGGAGAAGAAAGACTTACAGCACCATCCAGTACTTAAAGGGACTTTATAAGAAAGATGTACAAATATCCATAGACATTGCACCTTGAGCATTGCTGGAATTGATAATACAGAGCAATTTTCTTTTTCATGGATGAATGTTTTACAAAACACTCATTTTATGGCTCCCACTTCACAGAGCTGCTTACTTCCTCAAGGTAACATCTCAAGAAAGGTCCTGTCACAGCTTGTGAACGGAGAGAAGCTTGTTTTAAGAAGGATGAAACTAGGAAGTGGTTGAGAATTTTCATTGCTTTAAAGAGAGAGAGTTTTACTGGTGAAAGAAAAACACAGCAAGTCTGTGAATAGTTATCTAGAAATCCCTTATTTTCTGGGCACAACCTCTTACAGGAACATGCAAGACCACACCAAGCATCTGTATTTGCTTGCTTTGCTTGTTTCTGCGTCATCACTTCTAGCCTTCAGGCAACAGCTACCCTCTCTTGCTTTAACTGCTGAGTCCTTGCACTACTCAGCTGCACATAAACCAGCTTGTGGGAACACCACTACCATGTGCTTCTTTCAGTGTGCATCTCACAACTTTATGCATGCCTTTCCGTGTATGTGTTTGTCCATCTGCTGCATCTCACATATCTATGTGATGTAGTTGAGAGAAACTACTGTGTTTCAAGAGGGAGAAAAGCTGGTTTATATCAGCAGTGCTGTGCCTCTACTTTCACAGGGCAATTACTGCCTTGTTGGTATGTAGACAAATGGGGTAGGGGGAAGTTTCTGGGATTCTACTCCTTTTTACGACAAATGAATTTTTTTCCCAAATTAAAAATTAAATGGCAGAGATCAAACTCATCCTCTTCTGCATGCTTCTCCATAATTGCTGTCTGTTGTGTAAAGCAACACAAAACCATGAGTATTTCAGTCTGCTAACTGATGAGGCTGGCAGCACACTATGGCATGGAAGCTGCAGCTGGTCTAGCTCTGATCTTGCAGGAGGAGGCAGGAGGAGGGCAAAAGGGAAACACTTAGCCTATCCTTTCTTCTGCTGTGCAATGTATTCACAGGAAAATGAGCTTCCACAGTCCAGACTGAATTCACAGTATTGATTTCATGGTTAGAGGAAAAACTTAGAGATGGGTCACAAAATGGGACAGAAAACTGGCAGTGGCAGGTTTTTCTCCAGAGCCCTCTGATTAGAGCTTCAATATGGCCAAGTTGAGGGGACAGTTGTCTGAGTCCCTCCAGCTCTAGGCAGTCAGGAGCTTTAACTGAAGTGTGCTTTTACCCTATAAGTGGTTTGACCCTGGCTGGATGCCAGGCATCCACCAAAGGCACATTCTCACTCCTCTCCAATAGTGCACAGGGGAGAGAAAATATAACCAAAATGTTCATGAGTTGAGATCAGGACTGGGAGAGATCACTCATCAAATACCATCATGGGCAAAACTAACTCAGCTTAAGGATATTGAATTTATTGGTAGCAAAATCAGAGCAGGATAATGAAAAAAAGTATTAAAAAACATCTTCCCCTCCTCTGCCCCTGCCCCTTCCCAGCTCTACCTCCTATCCCTGAGGAGCAGGGAGACAGGGTATGGGGGTCAGTTCATCACACATTGTTTCTGCTGCTGCTCAGGGGCAGGAGTTGTTCCCCTGCTCCAGCTTGACATCCCTCTCACTGGAGACAGTTCTCCATGAACTGCTACAATATGGGTCATTCTTACACAGGGTGCAGTCCTTCAGGCACAGTCTGCTCCAGCATGGGTCCCCCACAGGGTCACAAGTCTTACCAGGAAATCTGCTCCAGCTCCTCTCTCCATGGGTCTGCAGGTCCCTGTCAGGATCCTGTTCCTGCCCAGGCCTCCCAGAGGATCACGGCATCCACCTGCTCCAGGCTGGGGCTCCACCAGGGGCTGTGGGGGGATCTCAGCATCCTGCTGATTCTTCATGGGCTGCAGGGGAATCTCAGCTCTGGTGCCTGGAGTAGCTCCTGCCTGTCCTTCTTCACTGACCTTGGTGTCTGCAGAGTTATTCATCTCTCATATTCTCATCCCAGTCTTCTCTGGCCGCAGTTGCATCTGCACAGTAACTTTTCCTCCTAAAATACATTATCACAGAGACATTACTATAATTCTTGGCTGTCTCTGCCCAGAACAGTGGCAGGTCCATCCTGAAGCCATTTAGCATTGGCTCTCTTTGACATGTATCACCATTGAGTCAGGACCGGGAAGGATAGGTGACACATACTCCATACATGATCAGAGACTAATAATATTTTTATTAGGAAACCCATTATTTTTATACATGGTTTTACATTTGATACAGGTGGACTTGAGTGGTTCTTTAATCAACACGCTGTAACCATTGGCTAATTAAGAAACTACCCTTTGGCAAACATCTTTCCATAACACATTCCATATGTTCACAAACACCAGATGCAGAAACTTAAGAATTGTTACATTCTTTTCTCTGAGCTTCTTGCAGCTTTTCCCGGAACAATTCCTGGGAAAGTTTATCTGGCTTTCTCTCTCTGAACAGGCTGTCGGTATCCACAGACATGGGATCACTCCCCCCACCACCAAAGCCTGTCCAAACAAACCCAGTGCAACCCCCTCCTGCTGACTCTCTTTTCCTTTGTGTGAAGCAGCTGAGCATCCATCAGAGCTGAGGTTCCTCCCTCAGATAATGAGCTGCTTTCCTCTGTGCTGTGAATATTTACATCACTTATGCAAGCTGAAGGACTGAGAGGGAAAACAAGGAACATGGCCCTCAGCACAGCTTGCAGTGTGACCTTCAGGGAACCAGGTGAGATGTCCCTGTGCACAAGACCAGGTCAGATCTAGAAATGACATTATTTCTTATAAAGGCAAAGCATGAAATGGAGAGAATTAATTTTATTAGCTAGGGCAAAAATCAGGCAAGTTCTTGTATGAATGCCTACACAAAGTATATGTATGTGAGGGAAATAATAGTGATAAAAAGTTGTAAAGCTAAAGGAAAATGTGTGCCAGCTCCCAGAAATCCTAACTAATGACATTTCCTAATATGGCCATACACAAGGGCTTGTGGAAGAAGGCAGCTTACTTCACTGCAGATGGCTGGGCAAAGACCTGGAAGCATCTCACTGCCAGCTGATGTGCAGGAAGGAAGAGCTTGGTAATTCCTGTAGCTCTGTGGGAAGCTTTCATCTGGTGCTCTTAGAGACTGATGTGCTTTAAGCTAGTACTCAGCAGTCCCACCCAGACTTGTGAATGTCCCTGTTCATGTACCTATCTAGACAGGAATGATTTCTCTGGTGACTCTGCTCCTCTGGTGTGTGAGAAACAACATTTCAGTGGTTCCTTCCAACTATTGGAGACTTTACTGACCTGAAGACAACTGTTTCCCAGACCTCAAAGAGAATTTGTGAAGAAAAGGCAAAAGCTTTCTTAAAATTGGACAAAGTGAGCAGGGCTGTCTTGTCCAAATGAAAAGCCTGAAAGAAAAGCAAGACAGAGTTTCAAGAGGCTTGTGTACTGCCAAGAATAGAGTTATCTGAAGGTGTGCATGGATCTCCAGTGTGTAATCTAAGAGGGGTGCAGTTTTCTGGGCATGTTGCTCTCTTGGGTGCACCCAACAAAAGCAAGAAGTCAGTTGATGAAGTGCTGACAGGTGAAGGTGGAGCTCCTTGGGGACATTGTTTCAAGGAACTAAGGGCTGCCAGAGGGTGATACTCCCAAATGAAATGGAAGATGGGGAGTTCTTAATTTCTGTGCTTTACGGGAAGCCACCACCATTTTCCCAGGTGTGCCCATGCTCATTTGGGAGATTTCTGTTGTGGAAGGTGAAACAAGAAATCCTTATAAATATGATTGCCTGGCAAAAGATTTTGAGAATATGGAAACTATAAGCAAGATTGAAATGAAAGTAAGCTTTGAGATACTTTAGTTACTGAACAACTGGAAAACGATGGTATGGCTGGCTGAAGGTAATCCCCTTTTGATGAAACAATACCCTCTGGTTGCAGACAAGGCCAAGGGTCAGAGCAGACCCTACTAGCATGGCAGAAGGGGTCTAAAGAGTAGTTTTAGGGTTTAAAATGCAACACAGTATGCTAATGTAATGATGCTTATAGGCTGTATGTAAATGCTATAGAATTTGTATCTTGTATTAGATTGGTTAGTAGGAATTAGAATATTCAACACAGAAGACAACTTATTGTATTGTAACAGGAACCTCTCTCTCTCATCCTCTTTACCACGCTCTTGCCTTCTTTCTCTCTACCAGTCTTTACCTCTCTCTCTGGGGCCTCCTCCGAGCTGTGGCTGGCAGCTCCAAGGAGGGCCCCTGCCCTACGCCCTTTGCAATAAACCACGAGTTCCAAGACCTGCCTTCAGAGATCTCTCATCTCCGTCCATCCTGACCTTCCTACCCCCGTCGCTCCTACAGGTTTCATTTTCAGAGTGTGAAGTTCTGGCACAGATGGGTTGCAAGGGAAGACAGGAACCCCATATCCACAATGTGGGCAGTAGCACTGCCTGGAGGTAACTGTTGCTTCTGTCCTAAGAGGATCTACTTCGAGGGTCTGACACAGGCAGAATGAGACAGGAATTTAGTGTGAGATCCTTGGTGAGGAGGCCACCCTCTGCAGACAGAGATGGCCCAGGGCTCCTGGTTCAGTGCTTATGCTGGGGCAATGGCACTGGGACTGTGTGAAGGTGAGTGGCTGCTCTGGGGATGCTGGGGCAAGGTGTAAACTCAGCCCTGACCCTCCACAGGATGATTTTGGTGGATTTTCAACATGTTCTTGAAAGCAGAGGCATGCCCACACACATTGTGGAACCCCAGCCCCAGCCCCTGGCCTCCTGTCTTACAAATGCTGCTTGGGGGCAGAGCAGCTGGAACTCCCTGCACAGACATGTGCTGTGATGTCTTCTGGAGAGCCGAGCAACAAGCCAAAAGCCAGCCTTTACATTTAGTTGTCTGCTAGGTGCTGCCATTAATCCACTTCAGTGTATTTGGCAGCAGCGATCAGAATGAATTAATTTGGGATTTTCAGGCCGTTGAATGTTTTTCCTCAGGCAGCTTTCTGTTGAGTTCTGAGGTCTGGGAATTAGCTGCTATTTAAAGCAGCGGTGTGTGAACTTTTCTGACGGCTTGTGCCCTGTCTGTCCAACTGAGACAGAGGAAGAAGTGATGCGTGTGGGTGCTAGTCAGTGCTCTGTCTTGGCTCCTCCATCCCCGTGGAATTATCTTGTTGAGTTTCTAGAATGTAGGCTTTCAAATCTTCCTGTGTGTTGGGGTCTGCTGTGTGTCAGCTAATGTCATACTAGAGACCTGTACAGTCTCAATCTCTCCAGGAAGGGAAGGTGCTTGACATCCACTTCTTTGGGGTTAAAGAAGCTGGTTTTTGCTATTTGCTTCTTGATGCAGACAATTCCATCTGCTGATTGTCATTACAGAGCTGCCCCAGGGGACCAGTCTTCTGTGTTGGAAGTAAAGCAGCTAAACAGAAAGATCGAGCTATGAAAAAGTGGCAGGGGAGTTGGGGGAGTGGTGCAGGGACATGAGGAGCTGCTGTGAGAGAGAAGCTGTCTCCAAGCTGCTCAGAGCAGAGCAGGAGCATGTGTCCAGGAGCCTGAATGCACTGTGCAGGGGCTGCCCTCTCCCCAGCCCAGCACCGGCGTGGGCAGGAGGGTTCACAGCAGCAGCACATGTTGAAAATGTGAGCCATGTTTCCCTGCCTGCCTGAGCATTTAAGCACGCCCTTCATACCCTTCAGACCTCCTCCTAACAGGTTCTCTGACTTGGGTGCACACAGTGAGGGTCACGGGACTCTGTGAGAAGAGCCTGGAGTCTGGAAATTGCTTGCTGAAAGGCAGGTGCTTAAAATCTCAGAGAGGATGAGATGTGCAGCCTGACTTTCAGATGGGCAGAGAACATCCCAAAGGCTTTAACATTTGGAAACAAAATAACAGAACTACCCAATGGCTTTGTGTGACTGACACCCGGTTTTTAGCTTCTCTTTATGTTCAGCTCCAGTTTTCCCCTTTTTGTAACATGAAGCAGTTTTTGCTTTGTTTTGCAGTGAGAATTTAAAGGGGGAGCCAGGATGAGAAATAGAATAGGTGCAGCAATAGGTCATCTGGTCTTGATCTTGCAGATGCACTTGTCTGGGATGCTGCAACACAAGGTCTGTGAGATCCACACAGAAGGCTGTGGGCCACAACTGGCCCAAACTTGCACTGGCCAGAACCTGACCATCAATCTTGTGTTCAGAAGCTATAGCTCTGTTTCCTCCAGCAGCTGTAGGAGCAAGCCTTGTACTGACCTCTGGACAGACTTTGACCTCACCTGCAATCTGTGGTTTAGAAACATGAATCTGTTTTTTGAAACATTTAGATAAAAATCAGTGCTCATCTCACACCTTTCTATTTTCAAACTAGGATTTTTTAACTGGACAGAAGTATAGGTCTGTGACAAAAAAGATAGCAGCTAGAACTGTCCTGGTGACTGATTTTGTATTTGCAAGTTACTATAGAAAACTTTTCAGTCCAGAAATATTTTAGCTGGCACTTGTTTAAATTGGATTCTCTGAAAATAGCATGAGTTATTTTGGAAATCTTTTCTGCCTTGAGCTTCTTAGTACCTATTAGGAAATTTTAAGTGTGCATTCACTATGCTAAAAGAATAATGGAGAACTCAGAGCTACCAGTTCTGTGTGGGATGCTTAGGGCATTAACATATTTTGAAAAGATTATTTCCAAAATAAGATATCTAGAGTTGGAAGTGATTGTAATGTGAAATTCCTGCCGTTGAAAGATACAGAGTGGGAAATGTAGAGCGCTGGAGTCATGTATGTGTTCTGGATTAGGATTAAGTGTTTATGTGTGCACTCTTGCAGCCTATGGCTGTAGCATTATTAATATCCATTAATACATAACAGATTTAAAAGTTATTCACTATACGAGTTGGTTTCTGTGATCTGAGAACTTCACATGGAGATACTAAACTAAGTTCTGACAACTCAAAACAAATAATATTATTTATTATATGGCTGGTTTTATTCTTCCTCTTTTTGTACATTGGAGGGAATTTTCCTTTCAGTGGGAAAATTACCACTGATTCCACAGAAAGGAGAACAACCTTTTGCCTGTGCCTTTATTCTGGATGGAGGAGTTTTTGCTAGAGAAAGCCACATAATGCTGGATGGAGATGCAGAGGGGTGAGCTGTCAGATACAGCTTTGGCCACCCTACTGCCCCCTAGGAGCCCTGTGATTTTGGAAATGTTAATATTTACTTCTCTCTGAAAATCTCAAGTAGCTTCAGAATCCCTGGCTGATCTGGTGAAGGAGTCCTGTGAAGAAGAGGGGGGATATTTGTATTACAGGCCGGAACATCTGTGGTGTGCAGGAGTATCCTTGAAGGCTTTTGGGGCTATTCTGAAAATAAGGAAGTACTGCAAGGTAGGGACAACCTAAAAAACTAGATAAAACTAGTGCCTTATTTTCTCTTGTAAGTCACAGGACCACCCCTGAAGCTCTCCTTGGAGCATCCAGAATGCACCTTCCTCTATTTATGCAATCTTGTCCCCATTTAAGGACCTTCTCCTGTAATGTGTGCTTGTAAAGCACTAAATCTCTCCAAAAACCCCAGCATGCATGACAAAATGTTTGGCATAAGCCACAACATGAAAAAAGCCATATGCTCTTCCTCCTTGTTTGTCCTGCTGCTTGAAGCCATCAATTTAGGCATAGCTATGTGAATGCTGAGTCCTGAGGGACAGAGGTTTCTGTCCACAGCTTGGACTGCTGCATCTCTTTCTTGGTTCACCTCCTTACAGAATTTGCTGCTACTCAGTCAATGAATTTACTGCAAACACATACACATGCACACACACAGAGTTTCATAGCTCTGCATGGCTCGTCATCCAAAACCCAAAAATTAAACATGTCTGATCTACATTTTTTCTAAAATGTTATCCACAGTCTACTGAGTTAATTTCTTTTCCTTCTGCAATGAGCTGACAAATGTGCTCTTAGAAACAAAAGACAATGTCTGCACTTGAGGTTTCTCCTTATACAAAATTAACTCAGCCCTCAAGCTCCTTTGTGTTGTGTTCAGTGCCCTGCAACAGTGCCTCCATGCTTATCAAAGGAAATGTGAGCTTTTTGAGAGTGTCTTGTGTAATACTCAAGCCAAACAGCTACTGGTGGGTATTAAAATACTTTACTAGTTAAAAAGTTCATACAGCAAACATTTGTTAACGAACAAGAGTTCTGGAAAGGCAGTAAAATGAATCCAAACAAAACTGAAGCCCGTTATGGTCATGTCTCACCTGGCCCACATTAAATGAATATTGAGAGAGTGTTTGAATGCATCCCTGTGGAACTTGTCATCAAAGTGCCTTCTAAATGAAAAGACATTAAACAATTATTTGGCTAAAAATTGTTTTCCAGTGTCCTTCATGCCCCAATGTCTCTGAGTGTTTTGGGCTCACAGTAGTTCTAAGCAAAACCTTTAAATTTGTGGTAAATAAGTACCTTGGAGAAAACACATAATGAAGAAGAAAAGCCCTGGTTGTCTTCGTGAAGTGGTCCTTCTTTTTTAGCACTCTCTGATGACAGGCTGGGTGACTTGGGTCAGATTTCCAAGCACAGTTTCACTTTCACAGCAGTTGGAGGCATGCTCTTGTTGTCTCATCCCCTTTGGGCAGGATGCAACCATGCAGCAGAGCTGGGACAGACCCTTCCATGCATTAAACTCTCTCTCAAACAGCTGGAAATACCTTTAAGTTTTTTCCAGCAGCTGGGCACAGAGAGACAATGTTGATGCATCTTCTTTTCCTTGCAAGGGACCACCCTGAACTTTATAGCAGTGATTGTGACATTGCTGCAGATGCATGCTGGATGAAGGAATGACACAGGTTTGGAGACTAGCAGCCTGCCACATTCCCATTTCATGGCAGACAACTGTCCTGCATTCTAGTTTCCATGCTCTGTTGTGTGCACCATGAAACAGGAACACCTTTACAGGTGCAGGTCTACAAGATGACCATGATGGAGACAATAATGGAGAAATTATCTTGTCAGCTGTGCATTTTTCCTCTGAGAGAGAGTTAGATGAAATGAAATCTTTGCTATCAATCTGGGATCAGAGTCTGGGAGTGAAACAGATGGAGCCTGGACCTGGGCTGTTGACATGGATTTGTCTATGGCTGCATTGAAGTACTACCTTACTGCTCTTCCTGCTATTTAATCTTTCATAAGACCTTGCACAAAAGCTCAGAGAGAGTTTCCTTGCTAGCTGAATGGCCAAATTCTCACTGGTAGCCCAGTGGCCGAATTTTTACTGTTGTACCAAGGACTAATTCTTGTGCTCAGGCAGTTGTGCAAAGTTCTATCCTAGCTATGGAAGTAGCTATAAAGTAGTAGATACTGTCTCTGAGACACTCCATGACCTTTGAATCAAAAGGGGAAAAGAGATTTTCTGTGAGCTGTTCTGCTCCACTAGGCAGTAACACTCTGCATTGTTAATAGCAAACTGCTGCTCCCTAGCAAAGGATTTTCTGCTCTTTGTGAAATATGCACTGCAACACTGAAGTACTCTAAAGAGGAAATTTTTTGTTGGTCAGGAAGAAGACTGTAAGAGTCATTGGGTGCAGCCTTTCTTCCCTTGGAGGAAGGTGAGAAGGCTACTGTAAGCAAGATACAAGTTGCTTTTATACCTAAATTTTTATCCAGTTTTAACACATTCCACAGACATGATAACAAGAAGTTATCTGTTACCCAAAGCTGTAATGTTCTTCTGACCAGAGGTCTAATGCTGGTTCTTCCTCTGTCATAAACATTTCATTCTGGAAGCTGTAGACCCAGGTGATGTGCCCTCTACATATGCATCTCCAGAGGCCCTACAGGTGTGTATGCCAAATTTGTGTTTTGGAGGAAAACATGTTTTTTTGTTGTCCAGGTTTCCCCTGATTTTTGGTCTGTGGGGAGACTGGCTGCAGCTCCTGGGATTTTCTTTCTCTTTCTTTACTCATAGTGTTTCCCATGGTGGCAGCCTTGTTTCTCCACTGTTCTGCTCATGTCTGTACTGCTTCACAAGGCAGAGAGGAGACAGCAAGTGCTGGGACACAGTGAGCTTCAGAAGACACTTGCAGCTTCCTTTTATTGACTCCAGAGGCCTCTCTTGAGTTTGCAATCTAAATGGCTTTGGACTGGATAAAGACAAATCCTTCCCTGACAAACACTGGACTGCATGTGTGCTCAGGGCTTGAAGCAGCAGAAAAACTTCCAGCGACTCCTTATGCTTTGAATAAAGCATGGAAAGTCAGGACAGTAGTGATAACATGGAAAACCAGAGAATTAGTACCAGAGAAGCACAGGGAGAACAAAAAGAGAGATGGGGTGGCTCTTCTGAGGTCTTTGATAAAAAATTCTCTAAAAAAAAAGCCAAAAATACTTGCTTTCTGTTGTAAAAAAAGCTGATTTTATAATGAGTGAGTAGGAGATTTCTGTTCTGACAGGATTGGCTGGCTCTGGGCTCATAAAACTGTTATGCTTCCAGCTCTTTCACATTTACCATCTTTGCTGAAAATGATGTTTGGTTGAAATCTGCCATATTTGGATGTTTGCCTGTAATTCCAGATGTTCAATGTCCTGATCAGAGTTGTTATGCAGAAATTTCATGTTGGAGCACTGCAGAGGAACTGGTTTGTTCAATGCAAGTGCTGTATTTGGTACACACTGAAATGGATGTGTTGAACCTTTTGTACACAATGCAGAGGAAGTCACTAGGATCCCAGGGGTTCATTGCTCAGTCTTGTCCATGATGGGACTTGTTCTGTGCAGTGAGCTGGACACAGACTCATAGAATCACTTCTATTGAATGGTGTGGGTTGGAAGGGACCTTAAACACTACCCAATTCCAAATCCCCCACCATGGGCACGGACACCTTCCACTAGATCACATATTTCAAAGCCCCATCCAACATGACTGTGAAGACTTCCAGGGATGGGGCATCCACAGCTTCTCTGGGAAACCTTTCCCAGTGCCTTAGCAGGCCTCATAGGGAAAAATTTCTTTCTAATATCTAATCTAAATTCTTGTCTTTTAAGTTTAAACCATTCCCCCTTATCTTATCACTGTATGTCATTATAAAAATTTCTCTCCATGCATGGACATGATTTCTGTCCTAGAAAGCCCACCATGAGGAGAAACATGGCAGGCCTGTTTGGGAGGAGTATGTATGATACTGAATGATTAAACAGCATATTGATAATCTCTACTTCAGAAGACAAGGGACGTTATCTTCCCCCCAAGACTAGGATCTCCCTTTTTTTCTGGAGAAGTCTATGAATGAAATGGATTAAATGCTTGACTGGGACCAGAGACCACAGATCACCCAGCTCCAGTATCCAGTCTTGGACTACGACTAGTGCCAGGGATGGTTCTGGTCAGGGATAATATGGGAGACAATATTTGGAGATAACTTGGCAATTCACCTAAAATTGTCAGGGAGACAATATTTGGAGATAACTTGGCAATTCACCTAAAATCCTGTTCTTGATACCTCTGACAGCTAAGTTTTGTTTACAAAAAACTTTTTCCCATTTTGTGTTTAGGCTGCTGCAGAGTTCAGTGATGGGTCTTGTTCTGTGGTGTGGGAGTGGTGATTTCTGCCACTCCAGGACTGCCCTCACCACCCCCAGCTGTCCCTCCCCAGTGGAAGTCTGTGCCACTTGTCACTCAGGGCATGTCTCCTTTCCCTGGCCCTGCTGTCTGCCTCAGGCCATTCTGCCTGATGTGGCAGCACCAAGCAGCAGGTCACCTTGTGTGAACACCAGCACTTCCCACTCTTCCCCATCTCTTAATCACTGATCCTCAGAGCACATCACCTCAAGCATCTTCTTCCATTCACAGCCATCTTTGCTGACCTTTGGGAAGCGAGCTTGCAAAATGTCTCTTATTTTCTGTGCACTAGAGAGAGGGTAAATTTTAATTACTTTCCTCAGAGCACATCACCTCAAGCATCTTCTTCCATTCACAGCCATCTTTGCTGACCTTTGGGAAGCGAGCTGCAAAATGTCTCTTATTTGCTGTGAACTAGAGAGAGGGTAAATTTTAATTACTCTGTGAAACCAGCGGGTTGGACAACCTCTCCCTGTAGCCCCTAAGCACTGTGCATTCCGTTCTGTAAATCAGGTGCTTTATTAGATCCACTGTAGCAGAAAATGAAATGTAAAACTGAGTGTAGACTTATTTTAGACACAGTAGTAGCAGAATTAGGAAGGGAAATGTCTTTGAATTACTGGGGGAAGTCATTTAGGAAGAAATTGGAATGGTTAATTAGAGAAAATTATATCTATCTAATTCTCAAAAGCTAATTGAAATGCTCCAGTCTTTTTCTTGAAAGGAAAAATCTATTTTAATAGCTTAGATTATTATCAAGGAATGTAACTTTAGTGGTAGCAAAAAATTTTCATAAATTCTGCAAGAAAAAATGTTGTTGAAGTGGCATTTGAGTATTATGACAGAAATATAAAAATCATAGTGGGCTTCTTTTATTTTATTAATATTTTATTCTTAATAAATATTAAGGGGGAAGGTTGGTGGGTGAAGGTTGGGGGCAGGAAGAAGACAGGGAAAGGGATTTATGAAGCTTTCTAAATTTCCATGTACACCATAAGTGCTAGAAACTTTGAGACCAAAATCTGTATCTGTGTGATTCCTGAATCTTAAACTGAATAACAAAATAAACATTTAACCTCTTGACAAAATCCCAGGATTTATAAGGATGTCAGTAAAAAGATTTCTTTTATACAGGAAGTATGATATTGCAAGTTCACAAAACATGTTGTTTTGATTGGTTTCAACTAAAGAAAAGTCAGGTGTTGATTAATTACCCTTCTTCAAATTAATCTTTTACTTGGGCTTTCGGTTGTTAAAGTAAGAGCTTGGGAGTAATGTTTGACCACTTTCCCAAAGCAGAATTCTGTCTTCCACCTGGGGTTTTGCAGCCTGTGCTGTCTCTGAGGTGGTTGTAGGTGATCATCTTGCAGCTGTAGAGTAGCTGCAAAGACCAAAGCGAAGAACATCCTTATTGCATTACCAATATGTTCCAGTCTCCTTTGCCTTGGCTGGGATTCTTTTTTGTCTCATCTCTAATGCAGTAGTTCTCTTCTAGCTGAAGAGACTTCTCTCCCCAGACACCTGGTACCTGATCCCTTGCGCAAGATCTGGTTGCTCAAGGGAAGCCTCGGCTGGATTTTACCTATTTTCCAGTTGGAATAGGACATTACTCCTTTACAGTCTGACTGGTTTCCTGGGCTGCCCAGGCTGTCCTACCTGAAGCAAAGGATGTAGTGCATTAGAGAAAAATGATAAAACAGGGCCTGGACACAGTCTGTGACTGCCACTACCACTGTGAATGCGCTGCACCAGAATTTGTTGCTGTAGGCACCATACTTTTTCTGGAACAATACAAAGCATTTGGACACCAAATTCAGTCCTTACTTTCATTTGCCTTTGTTTTCACAAGAACTAAAAGCAAGCCAGCCAACAGCTCCTCTGTCAGAAAACCCTTTTCCTTCCAAAATCAGTAAAAACCTGCTGCACAGTTACGTGTTTAGCATGAGTCAAGGCACCAGTCTGCGTATGGTCATCAGGCATGAGGGAGAGTTTAATGGGAGACTCCAGGAAATTGTGTCTGGGGAATCAGCAATACAGACCACACAGGAATAGCCTTTCATTTTCTCCTGAGAGGTGGTAAACCTACTAAGTTACCTTTGGGAAGGATGAATGACATTTAGTCACTGAGTAGATAACTCATGTCTCATGACAATATCTTCAATTACCTAATGAGAAGTTGTAGGCTATATTTTTTCCTCTGGGAAACAATTTTTCTGTATAGTAATGCGTCTTCTGCACCAGGGATACTTTGCTTCATCTAGTGTAAATATTGCTTTTCACTGAAATTTTTGCAAAGAAGTGGGACAGATTCTGGCATGTTGGTCTAAAATATGCAGGGATTTAAATGTTCAGTAGAATAGTTCCATTCTGCCACTGTTACAATAATAAATTTGCCTTTATTTTATTTGTTTGTTTGTTTGATTGTTTGTTAGTTTGTTTGTTTATAACCCAGTTCTGACAATACTGTATTTTGAAAAACATTAGACGCATGAAGTACTTTCCACAAAAGTGGTCAGTAGTCCACATCTTACATAAATATGATGTGGCAGCTATGAGACCAGAACACTGACTCGTGAAGTTAGCTTTCTACCTTACAAGTCTTAATGTTAGGTACTCTAGTGACAGTGAAATTCCATGATGAGTCCTTTGTGCCAAAGCTGGTGAGAAGGGCATGTACTGTTCTGATGACTTCTTTCCCAACTGTTTATTAGCATCTAGCCCACAACTTTTGTAATCAGGATCAAAACCAGTATTCTTACGTTACAAAAAAGGAGTTACAAGAAAGCAATCAGCACATTCAGTCCTATGCTTTCAGGCAGAGATTATCCTTCAGCTCCACTGAAGGCTGGAAAGAAACCTACAAGCAGCTTACTTGGTAATAACTTAATGCCCAAATGTTTTGTGTCTTTCCATGGAGCAGTAGATGCTGGCCAAAGGATCTTAGTAGGGTACACCACTGGAGTTTTCTAGTATCATAGTCACTGTATTTATAAGTGCAATTAAACACTTTTGGAAGGGATTATATAATAGCACATGGGACACATGGAAAGTAAAGCCAGATTCTGCTCTCATTTGGATTAACTTTTATGTGGAGCAAATGCAAGAATTTAAACAAAGATAGTTCATACACAGCTACTGTACAGTCTGAGTCTCAGTTTGCTCCAAGGTGCCACATGCCTCAGTCCATCCCCTCAGCCTTCCTCCCAGTGCTCAGGCAGCTGCTAACCTGATGCTGTTGTGCTGTCACAGGAGGGTGGATGCTGTGTGAAGGATCAGGATCGTATTTCTTGGCACCTGGTTTGCTCTCTGGCTATGCAGAACTTTGAATCCACCAGCCCAGGTGCCTGAAGCAGATGTTGGCTCCTGCCAGCTGTCACCATCAGAGGGCAAGGCAGCAATGGGGCTGTACTCAAAATGATGGTTTCATATACCTCCTATTTGCATCTGTGATTCCCTGAACGTGACAGTACAAATAGTGATGGGGAAAGGGAACTTGCAGGGGTACAATGCAGCTGCAAAAACAGAAGAAGACAGAAAAGTCTGAAGTGGCGTGGCAGAGAAGAGGTGGGAAGACTGCGTATGAAATGTAGGGGCAGAGAATCTGCGAAAGGCTAGTGAAGGAAAGAGGCAGACAACAGTTAAAGTGGCTCAAATCAGTGTGGAGAGCTTTCACCGAACAGGCCAAAGGGAGAAAGGGAAGTCTCTCCTTCTATTTTTAGCCAAGCAGCTGAATTACTCCACTTCCCTGCCTGCGGGGGTCAGGCAGTAATGGAAACCACCCTCTGAGCAGCCACTGAGCAGGAGCAGGCTGTGCTTTGCCTGCTGGTAGGGCTCATCTCCAGGCGCTGTGTGATGGCATGTGCTGCAGCACAGACCTCCCCTGAGCTGGAGTTCAGGAAAATGAAAATCCTAAGGGAGTTGTCCGTGTTTGGGCACCTGCTGGCCATCCCAGGGGACTGGGGCATCGAGGGCTGCAAGTGGCCCTCCCCTCTTGATTTCAGCTGCTCCTGAGCAGTGGTGTGTTCCAGCCCATGGGCGAGCTCCCCATTAGCCTCACGCAGGGCAGCCAATCTCCATTTCTGCACACAGTGCAGTCCCTGCGCCTGTGAGCTTGTGTGCCACATCATTTTGGGTATATTTGGTAAATCCTCTACTATCTAGAGAGATTATCTTCCTGATTTATCATCAAGCACCTTGTTCTTTCTCAGAGGGCAATTCAGTGCAGCTAAATTAGGTTCCTGTCTTGCTTTGAGCTTTGAAAGAGCCTTTTTCTCTGTCTAATGACTACAGAGTACATGCTTCCAGCTCACATGCTTAAGATAGGTTATGCTGTGTATGTACTACCGATTATTCCTGGCCTTGTGAGGCGGCATCATCTCAGAAATACAGATCAAGGATGTGCCTAGCTCAGAAAATAGGATGGGAGATGATGTATAAGGCTGAGGGTGACAAAGAAAGAGAGAAGATCAGAGCAGTCCTGACATGAGTGTTAATAACACTTAAAGGCTTGGGTTTCCTTCTCTGCAGGGAGCTCTTGGCATTGTATTCTCAGGAGCCATTTTCATTAATGGTGGTCTTTGGGGAAGTATAAAATCAGTTCATTATACAGAAAATTTTGTTATTAGTTTTTTTCTTACTTTAATTTTTTTCTTTCACCACAACCCTGAAGCTGGTGTTTGAGGAAGAAATGGATGAACTGACATCACCTTTTTGTCATTTAAAGGTCTATGAAGAGAAGAAGAGGTGAAATTTAGCAGATAATTCACCACTGCCAGTCTCATATCTTTTATGCAGAACATGGCCATCAGGTTTAATTTTTGGGTTTGCATTTTTGAGTTATTATCCACAAAAGGTGGGCACAAGGGGGCCACAAAGGATGGGGGTTTCATGAGAACCTCTATTGAGATAATCCTTTGCAGTTGATCTTGCAGCCTGTGAAAAGCCAGGCTTTGCTGGGCCTGTGTGGTTTGCAAAGCAGGGGTCATTGCACCTTTGCTTGTGGTGCCCAGGATGAGGCAGAGCTGATTCACCCCCTACAGATTACGAGTGCTGTGAATGTGGTGACCACACCCTAAAGGGACCGAGTCGCAGGGCACCTGTGGTGGCAAAATAAGCCATCTCGTCCTGCTGAATCTGATGTCCTTGCTCTGTTTATATTTGGGGGTATGTATGTCTTATGGTGAGAACAAAGGCTCTTGCCCAGAAGCTGCCTGGAGGGAAGAAGGGGGAGCTGGAGCTGAGTTACAGCAGAGCAGGACAATCCCCTCCCTCGTCTGGCTGTGATGCTGTGCCTGATGCCCCCAGGACAGAGCTGGCCCTCCTGGCTGCCAGGGCACTGCTGGCTCATGTTCAGGTTGCCATTGACCCCCAGGGCCCTTTCCATGGCAATGCTGTCCAGCCTCTTGTTCCCTAATCTGTCCACACATGCAGGTTGCTCTGTCCTATGCGCAGAATCATCACTTTCCCTTGTTAAATGTCACACAGTTGGTGATTGCCCGGCCCTGTAATTTGTTAGGTCTCCCTGCAGAGCCTCTCTGCCTTTGAGGGAGTCAAGACTTCCTCCCAATATCTCCCTTGGCTTTTGAATAACTGTTGAGCTGAATTCGGGCAATTTATCCCAGCTGCTGCTCTGGGTCTTTCAGCTGGTGAATGCACTGCCAGACACTGAGGCAGACCCGAGTGCAGCAGGTCTCCTGCTGAGCTCCGAGCTGCTGTCTGCCTGCTGGCCCCGAGGAGAAAGGCTGTCATGCCACACACCCTGCTGAGCTTGGCTGCAATGTGATCTTGCTGTAGCAGCCACTTTTCATGGCTGAGAGACACCATCAGCTCGGGACTGGCTAGGATCTCTGACCTGGTACTCCCTTCCTTCTGCACCAGACGAACCAGCCTGCACCTCTGGAGCACCAGTGTGAGCTTAGTGGTGCTCTGGCCAGCACTTAATATACAGAAGCTGGGCAAACAACCCTCTGCTGTACCCCACGTCTGCCTCAAGGTCTGGGCTCTGTTTACCAGTGCAGTCCCAAGGTGGGGGCTGATGTCATTCTTCTGCAGGGCAAGTTGCTGCAAAAGGAGAAACATAGGAACTCCTCTCACAGATTAAGGAAAAGCATAGGAAAAGCATATGAAAAACAGAGGAAAACAAATGCTTGAATATCAGTCACTCAGCACCTCTGTCCTGATTTAGAAAAATGCATTGAATAAGAGGTCACAGTACCTTGGTCCCCAGCTATCTTCTGGCTGATCTCAGGGACTCCAAGGTTCACTTTTCCTTGAAGAGAGCCAGGAAATTAATTTTCACTGGGGATGCCAGTAGCAGTACCTGCTGAGAATAAGCAGTATTCCTCTCACTGAAAGGCTGGAGATGGGCTTATCTGCCTTCATCAAGGGGCTATAGGTGGCCTCAGTAAAAATGGATGATTATAGAGGAGGTTCTGGAGCTGGGTAGTAGAATAATTTTAATATTGCTGAGATTTTATAATACCTGAGATGTGTTAGGCCACTGAGAGCCTTGGGCAGACTTTTTTTATTATTGCTTAAGCTGACATGATGTATCACAGTCGGTACCTGGTCTCAGCTAGATCTGATAGAGTGACTGTCTGCACCTGCTGTTCTGGTTGTGAAGTTTTTTCAATCGTGCAGATTCTGCAGATAGGATCTGTCCTGTGATTTGAACATGAAATTTTGGGGGTATAGAGAACCAATGAGATTTTCAGGAAGCTGAAATGTACATGAACAAGACTTCAGTGATGCTGCATGTTTGAATCTTGGCTCATTTGGAAATCCAACAGATGAAACCATCTTTTTCAAATTTTGTTGGCAGATGTATGAATGGAGCACTTTTCTCTTTCTGGCTTTACTTCATGATTCCAGCCAATCTGACATTTCTTATTCTGCTTCAGACCTGCTGTTCCTCAGCCTGTATCCTCACAGGCAACACATGGGTCACAGTGGTTTGCAAGAAGGTATTTATTTCTTTGGCTTCAACTCAGAATCTAATTTGCTACCTGCATTTTGAGGTGCACATAAGCAGACACTTCAGGCAAGCTAGGAGAGTGACTAAGAGGCAAGGATGTGCTGTGGATGCACCCTGGAAGTGCTGCTGTGTTAAGTAATGAGGACCTGTGCTCGACGTAAGCATTAGGTCACAGCCTTGAACACATCCCTGCCTCTCCCAGCAGTTCAGAGCGAGCTGCTGACATGCACAGCAGCTTCAGTGCTGCTTCACTGTTGATTCAGTGTCTGCACAATATGCAAGGCTGAATATACATGGTTTTATTGCTCTCTTGCCTATGCCACACCAGCTCTAGGGAATACCTTGGCTTTGGGGACAAATGAGGGGTAAAGCAAAATAAAAAGAATTAAAAAAAGGAGAGAAAACAAGAGAAAATGTTGGTAGCAGTTACTGTTCAGTTCAGACAGATGACAGCATTTTATTATCTCTTGCATGGTATCCAGGGGAACCTCAGGAGCTCCCTAGCAACAGTATAGCAGGAAAAGGAAGTGTCTTAATCCCTGGAGCTAATGTGTTTGTGCAGAGCTATGGGCCTGTTGGCCCTATCTGTCTTGGCTGTAATGGTATGGAGAACTGCTACCTCCTTCCACAATACTACCAGGCAGCAAAAAATGGCAAAGGCAACAATTTCTGGAAGTAAGATAGAGGAGAAGGAGCATACATAGTCTAAAGAACCACATGGTTAACTCATGAGAAAGGAAATACTTCTCCAGTCATTAACTGAGATGCATGGCAAATCTGTGCATTTTATAGAATAAAGCTGTTGTGATCTATATGTTACCCCTGCTCTCCTAAAAATCCACTTTTTCAAGTTCCTTTCCTCCTCTTCTATCTCTATTTAATCATCCCTTTATCCATATCTAATGTTTCCTTGTTTCTGAAGATGACATATGTGATCCTGCCATTGTTCCCCTTACTGCTCTGCTGTAAGTGAATCATGACAAAAAAGGAAATCTTTCCTGTTCCCTCAGGACTGGCTTTATAAAGGACCCCCAATATCCTTGATGGTAAAGCCTTCAAAGGCCTAAGGTAATCCTCTAAAACAAGAAGGTACTAAGATCCTCTAGGAACTGAGAGATCACTGACACTGGAGACAAATGGCTCCATGTCGAAATGTCACCTTACAAAATTGATTTTAGATTTTTAATTTTAAAATTGTGCTTAGACATGTCTCCCCTTTATTATATGTGGCATCAGTGCATCTTTAATTTCCTCTGCATTTGGGACGTGTTCACCTGTTGCTAGTCCCCTGAAGGGCACCGAGACAGGGTGAATTATGCATGAGTTCAACTTTGGCAAAAGGCAGTACCTGAGGGTTGGTGTGTCCCTTCAGTTCTTCCAGCTCTTCTCTTTGTTCCACTTGGCTAAGCTGATACATAAATCTCTGTAACCAGAACTGAGCTGTTAAAAAACTCCCTCACTCTCTCATCATAAAATCTTGGAAAAAAACCCTGCTGTGTTGCTCTGTTATCTCCATATGTAAGCTTTGTTCTTGGCAGGTATAGGTGCATCTTTTTCCAGAGATGGGATCACTAGGATAAAGTTCATAGTTGGTTTCAGGTGTCCGTGGGACTGGCAGCTCCCTTCTGTTGCTCACCAGGGTGCAATTTGCAGGCACCGTGTTAAGGTAAGTGCTGCAGACACCTGGAACAGAGTGTGCCTTTCTGGCTGGGAACGCATGAAGCATCTTGTCTAAAACATTGTGTTTTTTCCCTCGATTGTTTGGATGATTGGAAAGGGATGGAGTGTTCTTTCCCTGTGGCATACATTGCTTTCCCCTGCCTTGACATGAAAAGTTCTTCTCACTAAAGGAAATGTGGACATAGCTGTGCATTTTGCTGTACTCTAGAGAACTCTGACTAGAGGGGAATAACATTTGCCTCGCCACTGATGCACATTGCTCTGCAGACACCTTGTCAAGGCCTGTCTCTCCTCTGTTCTACCCTGCCATGGATACCTGTTTATTATGACCCTTTCAACATCAGCGAGGTATAATTTTTGCCAGCTTCATAGCCATTCACTGTCTCCTCTGCTTGGTCATTTGGAGATGAATCTGTGTCCCCCCACCCAGTTTGGTGCTATTGCAGCATTTCTAGCCATGATGAGCTGAGCAGAACTTGGGCTGATGATTCATTACTGCAAGAGTGCTGAGCATACAAATGAGAGGGTACAATCAGCAGTGAAGCTTGCTTTGCATATTTCTGCTCTGCTTTGCTTCACCAGTAGGAACATTTCTCAGACCAGCCTGCAATCCTCTGCAGACCTGATGGCAGCCTCTCTAGTGATGTAGCACTGTAGAAACTCCTCTGACAGGCACAGGCAGTGAAAGGAACCCTGTACTTACTGAATGTGAAGTGCTGCTGGCATGCACCTATGCTAAGCTCCTCCTTTCCTGGTAGCCGCTATCAGTGTGTTTTATTAGTCAGGCAAGTGAGGAGTTCAAACAAAGACTGAAAGAAAAATAATGGACATATGCATGTCACTGCCTGCCTCATATAAATCAGTGTGCAATGATGAACCATTATTATTTGTGTGCTTCTAGCTACTTGTAGATGGCCACAATCCAGATTAGATGCTCTCCGTGCCAGTACATCTGATTGTCAATAAGAAGCAGCTGGACTCAGCTGAAGCAAAAGCTTTTTCCTGCATATGACAGAAGAGTGTTGCTAAAGCTGGCTGACTCCCGGGCTATGTAGGATATATTCCAACAATAATGTTGTGGGATTTTTTTTTTGCTAAACACTTTTCAGCTTTTTTTTTTGGAGAAATATACTCAGAAATTCCCATAATGCATTTTGCAAAGCTGACAGTCAGCACTTTATGTGATCTTTTCTCCTTCTGGTGATACAAGGTAGGTTTTTTGTGTAATTCTATTGACTGTAGTGATTTTAATTCCATTTGTCCACATCAAAGTGGTCAGAATCAGGACCTGACATTTATTCACTGGTGGCTGAAAGACAGGTGGGAGGTGGAAGGGAATGAACATCAGTAAAGAACACAAAAGGATTAAGATACCAGCTGTGTTACAGAAAAATCTCCAGCTAATGCTTTAGTGGCCAGCAGAAATTCATAGTTCACTGAAACCAGCAAGTGGTGGTGTGGTAGACTAAGAGCTCACCCATTTTCATGCATGCGTTTGAGTACATGAACCCTGCATCCAGCTCTGGAGTCCCAGAGCAGAAAGGATATTGACCTGTTGGAGCAAGTCCAGAGGAGGCCACCAAGATGATCAGAGGAACGAAGCATCTCTCCTATGAGGAAAGGCTGAGAGAATTGGCATTTTTCAGCCTGGAGAAGAGGCAGCTTCAGGGTGATCTAATCTGGCCTTTCAGTAACTGAAGGAGCCTAAAAGAAAGAAGAGGAGAAATGTTTCCAAGAACATGTAGTGGCAGAGCAAAGAGAAAATACTTCTAACTGAAAACAGTAGGTTTAGATTAGACATAAGGGAAAAATTCTTTACTGTAGGGGTGAAACAGAGGCATTGAAACAGAGAAGCTGTGGCTGCCAGATGCCTCAAAGCATTCAAGGCCAGGTTGGATGGAGCTCTGGGCATCCTGGTCTAGTGAAAGGTCTCCCTGTCCATGGCAGGGGTGTTGGAAGTAGTTGGTCTTTAAGGTCCCTTCCAACCCAGGCCATTCCATAATTCTTTGATTCTCTGACTTATGATCTCTTTAGGGAAGCAGAGGAACCGGCATGTTATGCTGCCTCCCAGGTGCCAAAATGGCCTGTTATCTCTTTGCATTATTTGCACTGAGGTTGTAGTGGTATTTCTAGGTTGAAATGGGTAAATGTTTGTTCTGATGATGCACTCTGATGCCCATCTCCTCTGAGCAATGCAGTTATTCATAGAAGCAAGGAAATTTAGCATGCAATAGCTCAGGAAACTCACTCTTTCCTATTTGGAGCCCTAATTAGAGCAATTAATCACTGCTGCTTCTGCCATCTAAGCTTTCAGGCTAGAATATATTGTCCTTTCTTGTCAGAGCAGAAATGTAAAAATGGTTTCCCTTTACCTGACACTTTGCCAGTACAGCCTTTATAAGTGTCTGTCTCCTACCAGCTTCAATCTTTCCTGAGAGCTGGAGCTGAAAATGCAAAGAACAAAATGATGTGACTGTTCCAAAAGAAAGAAGAGGTGTGAAATTTTAAGAGATCAGCTTCTACTCCATTTATGTGGGTTTTAGCTGGATGTCTCCATTTGCATTACTTTTCCTGGGAATTTCTTTTGTGTTTCCATATTGCTGTAAGGTGACCATTTTTGGAGGGAAATACCTTGACATCTCCACTGTAAACAGGGGTTTTCTTTCCACTTGATGCAACTGAAACTTCCCCTCACAAAATCTATACCTACAGAAGTTCTCCAGGTATGTGCCCAGGAGGGCAGGATGAGGATAAGATTGCCTCTGTGTGTTTTAACTCCATATCTGCACTTTGGCTGGTCCATCAGTATTCAATTTAACTGGTTAAATGTGATTGTCATTCTGCTCCCCCTGCTTCCCCATGTATCAGTGTGAATCAGGTGATAAGCTGTAGGGGCTGGGAATCACAGGACAGCACCCTGGCCCTCTCTATCTCAAACTGCATAACTCTGTAAGTTAGGGAGATCAGTGCTTTGGTCTCTCTTTGTGTTCTTGTGACAGTGATTTCTCCATCAGGAAAGAAAGGCATTTCTTTTGGCACCTGACCTGGTGTGCTGCACCCTTGAGTGCACTGAGGGTCTCTGCTGCTGGGGATGTCAGGGGTCTCAGTATAAAGTGAGAAGCTGAAGATCTGAACAGTACCCTGCTTGCCTTTTTCTTCCTGAGAAAAATTATGGTGGAATCTTTCTGTCCACAGACCTGCAGACTCCACTGGGGCCCCCATGGGGTGTGACAGGGGAAGGGTCAGGTGTGGCTCCGTGATGCTGGCAGTGCCTGCACTTCTGCTGAGATTTAGTGCCTGAACGGGGGGTGCTCTGATGTTCTGCTGCAGTGCTGAGCAGAATGGATGAGCTTGGCTCTGCAGTGGCAGTAGGGAAGATGAAGATGGCCATCTGTCCACAGCCAGCATACACATTTTTCACACACACACACACACACACACACACACACACACACACACACACACACACACATAGACACAGACACACAGACACACACACAGACACACACGCCTGAAAAGCCCCAGTATGTAGCTATGAACACAGAAAGTACTGGACTGCAAGTCTAGTCTAGTCATGCATAGAAGTTTTTGAATATCGTCTAGAGACTTGTAGCATTTCCAGCTGCATGTATAAGGGAAGTTGAGATTCATGGTCTTGGTAGCCTTTGCTAACATTATGAATGGTCTGACAGTAGCATTGTGAAATATCAATTTTCTTTTGGTTTACTTTCTGCTGCTTCCTTATCAGTCAGCTTCCATACCTCTTACAATGAAGCAACTCTGAATCTGAGATGTTAACACTAATGTTTGTCTTTTTCCTGCCCTTGATGAAAAATTAATGAACCATGAATGAATCAACACTTCTTCTCTGTTTATGCTTTTTTCCTTTTCATGCTTGGATGCCAAGATGCATTTACTGAAACACGGGAACAGTTACTTTTTGACTTCTCAGATAAATCCATCCAGGAAAATTTCCAACAGGGATCCTTATTCTTGGACCTCTAGATCTTGCAGACCTTAAGCAGATAAGAATTGTCACAGCCCTTCAGTGAAGGACAGCCCAGAGCAGCTCATAGCTCTTGTAATGTGCCAAATATAATTTGTTGCTCATTTCTATTTATTGCCCCACCAGCTGATTGAGTAATTCAGTACACCATTAGCAGGCTCTCCCCATAAGCAAAGAGGCAACAGACAGTGTGCACTTGGCATTCGTGGACCGATCCTTTGGAGAAGTTGCTAGAGGAAGCAGAGGATAAATATTGAACCCAAGACACAACACCTCTGTTGTGAACATCTGCAGTTGGATCACTTACTGGTTTTGGAGGGGGAGGGAGAAGGTACCAATAAAGGCATTTATTTCTTTTCCCATTCCACTTGACTTTAACAACTTGCTTCAGCAGAAATGACCCAGAAGCAGCTCCCCAAACCCAGCTAAGCTCCGGCTGCACCCGGGACAACTGCATAACAAGTCTGGAACTTGGCACTGTGACAGCAACCTGCTTTCCTCATCGCTGTAACACGGAACAGCATTTCACCTGGGCTGCACATGTCCCACCTCACCTGCTCTCAACACACACACAGCACGGTGCCACAGCTCTCTGACTCTCAGGGGTCAGAAGCTCCCTGCACGTATGCAGGTCCTGGGTTAGTGCATCACAAGAGACAGATGCTTGCTCCCACTGACAAGACAAGCTCCATTGCTTAGGGGAACATGAAGCTCAATGAAGTAAACAATGGTCCAGGTAAACCTGCATGATGCTGGTGCCTTTCAATACATTTCTAGTAGCTCTCCAAGGACTTATCAGTATAAGGAAGTCTCTGTGCTAGCCAAATGCATTTCTGTGCAGCTATCATCTCCCAGTTTGTTGAGAGAAGCACCCTTATGTTCCATTCAGAATAACAAACCATATTTCTTAGCAACAGTTTTGTGAAGAGCATATCAGAATTTCTTTTTGATTTAGAGCAAAAGATGAATCAGAAAGCAGAATATGTTTGGTTTTTTTTTCAATCTTTCAGTCTTATTTTGGAGGTTGCAATTTTTTCAATTCTAGTAATTGTGAGTGCCCAGGTCAGGAGGATATGCTACTGGAATTAACATAACTTTTGATTACACATCAAAAGGTTTTACTACAGATTAAGTAGTTTTCAACAGTTACATTTCCATTTCCTATTTTCCTAGGAGTCTAGTTTATACAAAATGCATACACCAGTAACTTCTGTGTCATTCAGGAAACGGTAAATATTCCAAAATGCAAGGAAATAAAAATTTCTCAGTGGCTCTTTCCAGTGAAAGTATGCGCTTCTTTTGGTAGGACTTTCCCATGTTTCTAGGAGCCTTTGCACATAGACATAGCAAGATCAGCCTCTACTCAGATCCACCACTGACAATCCCTTATGCGATTTTAATCATGAATGGATGGCAGCTGCATAGACCTTGAGACTGTACAAACCTCATCCAAAATCCATGACTATCTGATTTCCTGTAACTACCTTTTTTTGTAGCACAACTTTGTGTTGTTGACTCCTTCATTGGTGAGGAAATGCCAGAAATTGAATGTTGGCAAGTAAGGCCTCATCCACACCATGTGTCAAATTCCTTATATGACCTCTACAAGAATTGGTGGCACTCAGTAATTTGTAGGACAGCTCTACTTAATCTCCCTAAATTTAATAATTTAAATGCCTGGAGATTTCACTGAGTATTTTTGTGAGATGAGCTTTCATTTAAAATGTAGAACCTGGGAGAAAAAGCAAATTCTGAAAGAATTCTCTAAACCTAAGTATTAGGTTTCCAAAAATATAAACCCTGGAAAATAATCCTTTTAGATATTACAGGTATTCTTCCATTCTCAAATCTTAATATAAAACCAATGAATGCTTTGGAACGTTTAGTCCTCTGAACCCATTAAGAGGATCATGATAAGCTTTCTCTCCTCCCACACTTCACTTTATCCTCTGCTAACAATGGCCACAGAGGAGACAAACTGGTAAGGATGCTTGAGGTACTTAGTAGGTGTTTAAATCCTACCTGCTGGAATGAAACAAATTATTCATTTGCAAGGACCATGAAATGAATTTCCCCATCAGACATACCTGTGCCAGAAGTAATCCACAGGTGAAACCCTGGGAACTTCTGCTAAGTTGTATTGCTATGGGAATACATCTACACTTGACTTTTCTGTGTTCTGGTGATGAGTCAGGATGTGTTTTACACTAGAAGTGTTTCTTTCCACAAAGCTTAAGGAGGTCTTCCAGACATCTAAAATTCCACAACCAAAGTAGTGGCAAACTGTAATGTCATCTCCACTCCTGCCTCAAGGTAAATTCACTGAAGTTTAAGGCATTTGTTTCTGAAAAAGGAATGAAACAGGACAGCAGGACTTTCTCCTGTAAAGGAAATACACCTCAGAGAGTCTTATGGCTTCTTAGATGAATTGGTCTTCAATTACAGACTATCTAGGCTGACAACTGAACCTCCCCGTGGTGCCTGAACATTGGCTGGAAAGTACATAGCACACCTGGCCAAATAGAAAGCGAGGCAGTTACTTGAATCATATTTTTAGAAGATCAGTTTGAGGATTTCACTCTTCAAAAGCTATGCAAGGGAAGAATTTCAGAACTGGTAGTGTAAGAACACAATGTGTTCTCAACTTAAAGCTCAGATTTCTTCTAGTTAGTTTGTTTGGGCACTGACTCCTTTGGAGCAGGAAACACTGTATGCTGAATTATTGCAACAGGTAATTGAAGAGTTTCCCCCAGAACTCCCTTAGCCTGTGGATTTCCTCAAGTCCATCTGTTATCTGCTGAGTTGTTATAAGATGTGCTGCTGCTGATTCTGGAACATACACCAGCCCTAGTCCCATGCCATTAACTACTGAGAGATAATTAAGAAATTTAAAAACTGGACAGTGATCATGACAAATTTGAGTCTTACCCTTATGCATTTTAATTGGAAATATGTGCCTGTATTAAGGAGAGGTAACTCTAGCACATGTATAGAGTGCCATCATACAAAATGATCAGATTTTTACCAGCAGAATTTATCCAAAATATTTGAACATCTTGTAACTGAGAAATACCTGACTTATGGAAACAGACTCAACTTCATGGTAAAACCTAGAATTTTATACTATGGTTCCACTTATAACAGTTGTAAATATCTGAAAACCAAGTTTTTGTAATGAAAGTGGTAACTAAATACTAGTTTCAGTTGTTCTTATTATTAGACATCCACCTAAGACAATAAAGAATATGAAATGAAGAGCATTAGGCTTTTCTTATAGGATATGCTGTGCTTTAAAACTTATTTTATTGATCCTAAAGTTACAAGATCAATTACTGACATTTTCTTGAGGATCAATCTTGGATTAAATGGCAAATGAAGAAAAGGTTTTCATATGTACTACATCCAAAAGCAGAAACAGATTGCCATTCTCATGTGAACATTCAGAAACCTTTTCTGATTATTAAACAGTATGTCTGAAATATATCTAAGTTATACCAGCCGCCATAGCACTTTTTGGTGAACCAAAGAAGTCCTACAGTGAAATCAAACTTTGAGTAAAATCTGTACTACTTTAATACAATTTCCCTCTAACATAATTTTTTCCTGTTTTTAGATTAATGTATATTCTGTCTGTCAATTACAATGCAAAGTATAAGTAAGATTTAAGCAAGGATGTTGGAGTGTGAAAATAATTCATGTGAATTGCTAATAGGCTGGTGGGAATAAATTTTTTCCACATAAAGGCAAATCTTCTCTCATCAAAGACAGCAGACTTGATTTTCCACGGTTTCAGACCTTGACTAGCTACTATTACCTGCAGAAGGAACACGAATGCTGAGAGCAGTTTGCTACTAAATCAGTACTTCACTGTGACCAAAACAGTACTAGTGAGCCTATTCTTCCCTCCCTTTGAACAGATGTGAGTAAAGCTGGAAGCAAATAAAACAACATGCCACAAGGCAAAAATAAGTCTTGTCATTACTTCAGGTAGGCAAAATGGATATTTGATAGCACATACATGTTTCTCTTCCCTTCTCCGTGGTTTTGCCACTTAAGGCAGAAGCCTTGCATTTATCACCCTTCAGTGACAGGAACTGATCAGGTTTGCATTCACCTTGACAATCCTGTGATGGAGAATGGGAAATTAAGGGACAGTATGAGTTCTCTCAGGTAATTAACCTAAGCTCCAGTGCTTCCCACACCAGCCTATTTTCAATTTTGGCACAGTATAGTTTATACACTCTAACATTATTGCTCAGAAGATAGAATGATGACTCAGGTTTACTAAAAACAGCTTCACAATACTGCAATCATGCCTGTGAAGCTTCATCTCATATCCTGTATTTATAAGTTTCTTCTCACTGAGAAATAAATTTGTGTGGTGTTTCGTGTTTTGTCAGAAAAGTTAGTCACCAGACACCTGAAACACTGATATACCATCTTTAATAAAACATGGCTTGTTTGGTCAATTTGCCTGCCAATTTCTTTTCCTGCTTTTAAAAACATGTGTATAACACCATAGGTGACCTCCCTTAATACTGCTATCCATAGAAATCACAAATAACTGAGAAATAATATGCCACTGCTGCATCCTGTCATGCCAGAAAATCGAGATTACTTTGAAGATTATTTAGAGTAGGTGTTACATATCATTTGTGCCCAGATCCACTGAAGTCAATGAAACAACGCCTACTGGCTTCTGTGGGAGTCTGACTTGGACATTATTCTGGCAATCTGTCCACCACTAAATTAAACTATTCCAGGGATAAAAGCCCAAATGAAGAAAAGGAGAAATTTGGGAACAAAAACTGAGCTGCAAATAAATATTCTAATTAATTGGCATCCTGAAAAGACTTAAATAAAACACAAACACACTTACACAGGCATGTACACACACATACATACAAAAAAAAGTTATGACTTTAACAATCTTAAAAATCCATAGTTTAAAATTGTTTACATTTAAACAATTGAGCATAATAGGTAGCTTTCTTGACTTTCCATTTATTTCCCTGAGCACTGATCTTTGGAACATCTGGAGTTTCAGAATTGTCTAGTTAATAATTCCTAAAATAACTATCTTAAGCAAAATGCCGTCTTTTTATGACAAAAATCAATTCCTTAAGTAAGACTAGGATACAACTTCCATGAACTACAGAGTATGTAGCCAATTTTTAAAAAACCAACAACTATTATTACGCATCTGCATCTGTATTTAGGCACCTAGCTGGTTTGTCTGTTTTTCAAAATCACTCTGCAATCTAGCAGTTCCCATTTAACTCAGTATCAGGTACTATGCTGTCTCATAAACTCATTCAATTGGAGACCTACATAAGAATCTAGTTTCCCTGCTTTTAGTTACTCATTTTGCAAAATCTTGTTTGTATGAGCAATGAAGTATGCTATGGAATTGGTCTTGTGCCTAAATCAATATTACAGGCAAAGATTACTGGACTTCTCACTTTCCCATAAGGGGTTAAGGAGGTGCATCTGCAGAGAGGCAGCACAAAACCAATCTTCAGTACTAAAATAGGACCTAGCTAGGGCATATGTTTTAGACTGGCATTCCACACCAGGAAATCTGCTGGCCAAAAGGAGCTCTATTTTAAATTTCTGCTATTTAGAACTACTTGACAAATTGGCAACTGCTGCTTTTCACTCTCTTCTCTAGACTAGAGATTTAAATGTGAGCTTCACAGACATCAGTTTGCAACTTGAAGACTTTTCAGGCATTCTGCATTTTAGATTATACAAAGTGTGCAAGTCAAAACATTTTAGAAAACAACAGTGCAGAGGTTTTCTGAATATTTTAGAATCAAATCTCTCGCTCCAGTTCTAAGGCTGCAAATTACGTCAGCCTCTCTGCAGCTAAAAAGTTCAAAATAATTTTCCATGAACCACAGAAATAGACTGTAACTTTGCATACTCAACTCCCTCTCCACTCTGTCTCCCCTTCCCTTTCTCCTTCCCCCCAGCCCCCCCAGCCCCTGGGTAGCTGATACACTGGCATTATGCAGCAGGCTCCAAACACAGGATTAACAAAAAGGTTGTTTTCTAATGCCTCATTTCAATTGTAATACTTCTTGACTGGAGGAGGGGTTATTGAACCAAATGCAACCAGGAGAGTTGCTATTTAGTTCTTCGTGCAACATGAAATCAAACCGTTGTCTGTTCTCAAATCATGTAATAAAATATGCTGCATCAGATTCTCTTTAATTAGCACTTTTTTATACTATCTGGTACTGGCATTCCACAGCAGAATCCAAAAAGGAGAATTTAGCACTTCTTCTCTTTGCAGAAACCCTTTTTAATACCTCGAAGTTCATGAAGAGTTAACAGCATCCGATCCCATCACTTTCCCCCTCCCCCTTTTCAGAAATTAGACTGGCCTTTCTTTAAATAAACAAACAAAACAAACAAACAAACAAAATCCTTGCTTTAAAATAGGAGTATAAATACTGTTTTGAAAACACATTTGGAAGATGTCTTCCAGGATGGTTTATATATATTTTTATCCTTTAAAACTGTGACTACTGCACCAGTTAAGGCTGTTTACAATATATATATTTTTCAAATAAAACTTTTAATATTCAAGCTTACCAGATTGATGAATTGTAACAGGTAAAATGGAACTCTTTACAAGGTAAACCATGTAGTTGTACAAAATAGAATTATATCCTTCACCTGTGCAAAACAAAAAGAAATCCTGCCTTGCATTAAAAACACAGAACCTGTTTACAAAAAGGAATGTGTACTACATTTGGACTTCCTTTTTAACTGCCATATCCTAGCAACATCTCAGTTATTTTAGTAAAGGAACTAATCATCAATTTTAAACTGCAGTGAATTTACCAAACATTTTCACTATAGACTTCTGAAAGCTTTTACAGTAAGAAGTTATCAACAAAAGCAGGCACGTTAGTGTACAAAAACGTTGTTGATTTTTTCCTGTTTCTTTTTCAAAGTGCAGGTTTTTCTCAATGTGCATCTTACAAGACCAACGAATGTTTTAACTCACTAAATCTTAAAACAGAACTCAATTCTCCCAAGGAGTAGTGTAAACGTTAAAGATCCCCAATACACCTCTAGTAAACGTGACACAAATGTCTCTGCGTTGTTTAGAAATTTAGCTCTTTTGAGAGGTAAAGAAGCTTCATGACACCTTTTCCTTACACTGGCTGGTTATCATAAATGGGTAACTCTGGACTGCTAAAGCTGGAGACTGATGAATCACTTGAAGGGAACTAAACTTGGCTACAGAGGAGAAGCGACGGGAGGAACCAACCCTTAGGCGTTTCTTGCGCAGCCCTCGGAAAATTCAGCCGCCGGCGGACGAAGGGTCGGTGTAGGGGAGGGAAGGGGGGGAAGGAAGAAGAGAGCAGGGAGGGAGGGAGGAGAAGCTTCCGCAGAGCCAGAGGCACGGCGGCACGCCGCCTGTGTCCCGCTGCGCCCGCGACGGCGGGACCATCCCGTCGGTGGTGCGAGAGCTGTCCCCGAGCCCCGCGGCTGCCACGGCGGTCCGGGGGCCGGGCGGGGAGCCGGGCGTCCCGGCGGCGGTCGGCGCTAAGTGCCGTGAGCGCAGGGCTCCCCGGGGTAGATCTCCTCGTAGGCGGGGGGCTGCTCGCTGGGCAGAGGGTAGCAGTAGGGATAGGAGGCGTTGAGCTCGGGGTCCATGGGCGAGTAGCCGGGCAGCTCGACGGAGGGATGTCCGCCACAGTGCACCTCCACGCCGGCCTCGTCGAAGACGTGGAAGACGCCCACGTTGATGTAGGAGACGGCCTGGAAGGGGCAATCCCCGGGGCTGAGCTCGGGCTCGCCGCCGGAGAAGAGGGAGCCCTGGCTGTGGCGCGGCGCCCGCCGCCCACCGCCGCCGCCCCTCCGCCCGAAGACGTGGAAGACGCCCACGTTGATGTAGGAGACGGCCTGGAAGGGGCAATCCCCGGGGCTGAGCTCGGGCTCGCCGCCGGAGAAGAGGGAGCCCTGGCTGTGGCGCGGCGCCCGCCGCCCGCCGCCGCCGCCGCCGCCGGGGCCGCTCTCCGCCGCCGCCGCCTCCGTCCGCGCTGCTGCGCGGCCTTGTAGTTCTTGACAAGAAGCAGGTTAAGCAGGCCCAGGAGACACTCCAGCGCGTTGAAAACGGTGGAGAGTACCAAGCCTTGCTGGTAGTCCCGCAGCTTCTGGCAGCGGAGCGCCGCGGCGGTGCCGTCGGGGGCCGCGGGTCCGCTCCGCGGGCGGGC
Source organism: Passer montanus (assembly GCF_014805655.1). Lineage (NCBI taxonomy): Eukaryota > Metazoa > Chordata > Aves > Passeriformes > Passeridae > Passer > Passer montanus. The sequence goes on along the minus strand of NW_024370152.1, from coordinate 1,446,687 downwards.
CGCGCCGCCGGGCTGCAGCAGGCAATAGTGCGAGTACTTCCTCTCCACCAGCGACACGGTGTCGCCGTCGATGACGGCGCCGGCGAAGGCGCTCAGCACGCCCAGCATGAACACCAGCACCCCCAGAAGCAGGAAGTTCTGCCGCCCCCCGGGCGACGCCTTCTCCACCGGCCCCGACGGCGCGGCCGCCGCCTCCGCCCCGCCGGGGCCTCCGCTCACCGGGTCCGGGTCCCCGCCCGGGGCCAAAGCAGAAGCCGGTGCCGGTGCCGGCGCTGGGGCCGGTGCCGGAGCCGGCGCCACGGGCGCCTCGTCGGGCGGGCGACAGCAGAGCAGCGCAGCGGCGAGCAGCGAGAGGCCGGCGGCCAGCAGCAGCCCCGAGTAGAAGGCGCCGGCGGCGGTGCCCAGGCGGAAGGGCTCGCCCTTGAGCTCGGAGCCCAGCGAGAAGCACTTGAGGCCCACGGCGGCGGCGCTGAGGGCGCAGGCGAGCAGGAGGCAGCTGGAGAGCGCGGCGCAGGCTCCCCGCACGCTCCACTTCATCCTCCGCGCCGCCGCCGCCGCCGCCGCCCCGCCGTCCGCCTCATCCTCCTCCCGCGGCCCCCCCCGGCCCCGCGGCGGCGGACGCGCAGCTCGGGCAGGGGGCGGCGGGGGCTTGAACACCCCCGCGGGTTCCGTTGCCGAGGGCTTCTGCCTGTCTCCTCTTGTGTTCCTGCCTTCTCTTAATTTTATTTATTTATTTCTTAGCTCTTGCGGTCTCCAGGATGCCGGCGAGCCGCCGTGCATCGCTGTGACCGCGTTGCGGTCTGTCGGCGGCTGTGATGCAGCGAGCGAGTGGACCGAGCCCCCCACGCCGCGCTGCCCGGCGCGGGTTCGCCGTGCCGGCGGGGGCGGCGGCCCCCAGCAGCCCTCTTTGTTTCGTGCACCGCCGGTGAAGCCCTGTGGGATTGCACCCCGTGGGATTGCACCCCGTGGGCGGCGGGGCTCGAGGGACGAATGGCCACGGCAGCACCCTCGGGACGCCCCGTCCGGGAGCGGCTGCAGCACCGGGGGCGGAAGCCTGCCTGGGGGTGGTGCCGCCAGTTGCCCCGGTAGATGGTGGCCCGGCGACTCCTTGGGGAGAACCTGCAGTGGCCTTGGGAAGAAGAGGCTTGAACTTCAGCCTCGGAGCGGGCAAGTCCGGCAAGGGGGTCTTGAGGAAGGTTCTTCTTCGCCAGTCCCTTTTTCTTCCGGGAAGCTGTAGCCTTTCAGCTCCCCCATTTTCCCTATCTGCCGTGCGCACGCCAGCCTTGCTGGGTATTTTTAGCCGGCGCCGCTGATTAGCATTCAGGGGAGCAAGCGAGAGAGAAAAAGCAGTTTTCCAAATCGTTTTCTCTTCCAGCAGCGCAAATGCACCTGTTGGTGGCAGGAGGGGCGTGTGTGGCATTAGCAGCTTTTTAGCTTTCTGCAGAGATGCGACCTTGCTCCCTCCGTCCCGTCGGGGTGGGCCCTCTTGGCACCTCCCTGAGGAGCAACAGCACCCAGCTGTAATCCCGGGCAGACGGGCACAAGTCTCCTTTGCGTCAGCTGCTTCTCCCCGAGAGAAGCATGGGCCCTGCATGGGGCAGTGCTCCTGCCAGGGACACTTGGTGGGAGGCTGTCCTGCTTGCTGCACAGCTCTCTAAAGGTTGCAGTGTCCAGAAGTATCATTGGCTCCGTATCCAAAAGTATCTAAGGGATGTGCCATCCTGCTCCGTAGGACCACACAGGCAAGGGAATTTTGCTTTCTCTGTCCTGTTCAAAAAAGGAACGCTTTTGGAGCCATGAGTATGTGAGAAAACACAAATGTCCTGACCAGCCTTCTTGTGTCCCTTGAGAAGGGAGTGGCTGGGTATGTGAACCCCAGTCATCCTCAACCCTTCCCATCTTTTCCCTTACACTGAGGACTGAGTGTGTTGGCCTGCTGATCTGTGGTCATGTGAAGATTCTGCTGTAGGATCTGTGACTTTGGCTCTGCTTGTGGTGAGTGCCTGGATGGCTGGGGAAGATCTTCAGGTGTCTGGAAAAGAACTCACCTCATCACTCTAAACGTGAATGCATAGAGGACACACAGGATTTTATAAATTATAGTATGCACCTCTTGAGATCTCTATTGAGCATCAAAATACTGCTTCAGAAAACATATGTAAACATTACAACCAGAGAAAGCACATGTAAACTCAAATCCAGAGAACCCTGGTAGACACACTCTGTGTGGAGGATGAGGAGATGTAGTTAGTGGGGAGTAAACACTTAATGAACTAATTATCTGTAGAATGGGCAAAGTACCTTACTCCCTGACACACAACATAAACTTACATGTGGGGGAAATGTGTGATTTGTATAACTTGATTGTTAAGGCGTTAAAAAAATGAAAAAATTATTGTGAATGGCGAGAAGATTAATTTAACACTAAATAAATGCAAAAGTAAGAAAAGTTCTAAGCCTTTATGCATCAATTTATTAATCAGTCTTTAACTTGCAATGGTTAGAGTAGAAAAAGCAAACTTTCTACTTGTGGCAAATTGTTTCTTTTTTGTACAAAGTGTTTCTTTGTGTTCCTTTCCTTCTCGTTTTGGCAACTGCGAGAAGTAGTCAGCAAGGCTTCTCCAGCATGGTTCTTTAGGTGTTTCTACAGCTGTTTCTGGTGTTTAGTCTTTCTCATTTTGAATGTCATCTTCTAAAGAAAGGATCTTTTCCTCCCTGTGTTTGTGGTAGGAGACTGATCTTTGCATCCCACAAAGCTGTGCGTTGTGACAGGCCAGGCTAACACACAAAGTTAACAATGTAATTAATAATTCTGCTGTACCTTTTCATTCCTCCTGTGGAGCAGCTTGCTGCTGTTAACCTTTTCCAGATCTTACTTGCTTCTTCTCAAAATGCTTCTTTGTCTTCTAAGCACCATGTTCAAAATGCAAAGCCAGAAGTTTCACTGCCAACTTGTTTCACCACATGTTATTTATTCATAAACTTCCTGTGTTTCGCTGCCACTCTGAATTAGCCCAGTTTTTTGTTTACAGCTTTGCACTGTTACACATTTTCAGTAACAGGATGCTTTTTAAACACACACATACAGATACACATGCACACAGAGTATGGTCATTAGCATATCCTGTGCATTGAAGATCATCTTCTCTGGATAACAGGTCTAAAAACATTGTAATGATGTTAGTACATTAATAATAATAGACATAAGACTCTATAAAACAGCTATATACCTATACTGAATGATTTTTTGATGGATGAATTGTCATTACTGTAAAAAGAAGGGCTGACCCACTATTGCAAATAAAAGTCACTGAAGAGTTCTTCAGTGGATAATGCTGATCACCTCAGTCCTAGCTAGTGGCCCTTTCCAGTACAGTTAGGATGCCCTTTTGCACATTCACAGCTGATCTGTTTGTCTAATTCCTCAATCAGGTCTGTCTGCTCAAAAAAAAAGAGTATCTTTGTGCAACAAAAATGGGAGATCTGCAAGCCACTCGGCCTTGACAGACATCAGTCATTAATCAGTCATTAGTCATTGCAGGTACTTTTGAGTCCCTGGCAGCTATTTTATCACTAAACTTTACTAGTCATGTTTTAATTTTCCAAAGTTTATAAGTTGTTTTCAAGAGGTATTCTGGTGGGTTTTGAAGCAAGTGTATAAGGTTTTGTAGAATAGCACCAGCCCGGAACATATATTCTCAACAGCCTCTTTCACAGTCATAGTTGGGCTTTCTGTGCGTTGCAGTGGTAGTCATTTATGGCCAGTTCCTGTCTCCAAAGAATGGTAGGAGATCTTTGGTTCAAAGTTTATTTTGGCTCACAGGGGAGCTGAGGGAGCTCTGCTTGTTAGGTTGGGTACCTTGCTGGGAGTGGGCACTGCCATGACCAACTGGGCAGGCTTGCTTTGCTTACTGTGCGTGGAGCTGGATGTTTTCAGTACAGTACAGATCAGCCTCTTAACTTTTTGTGGTGACTCGGTGGCACAAAGGACAACAGAGCTATTAATTAATTGCACTCTGGGCTTGAAGCTAAAATGTGTGCTTGTAAAATAGATGGAGATCTTCAGCTTATGCCACCAAAATGCATTGCATTTTTTTATTGTCTGCCTCTTCTCCCACACTGTGTTTATGATAAGATATATGTGTTGTTATTTCTGTGCCAGTTTGATAAACGGTTGCCATAGCTTTAACTATTCAGTCATGATGACTGTGTAACCTACCATGACTTATTCTGTTTCCTACTACTTCTTCCTTTTATTTTTTTTTCCTGTTTCCATAGGGGACATTATGGACTGTAAAATTCCTTGCAAAAATTGCTGTACACACAGTTACTAAGAATACATTAGAAATTAGAAATTCGAAACTCTGAAGGTGAAACCCATCGTATTTCTTTCTGGTTCTTCTTCTTTCCAGCTCTTCCTCTTTCCCATTTACGAGGTCCACAAGCATATTTCTGTGCACTAGAGGCCTGCTGTTTTCTAATTTTCACAGTATTTTATGGGAAAGACTCATCTCTGTAGGGAATTTGTGGAGAACACATGCTAGAAAAGGACCTACATAAGGCTAAAAGTCTGGACCTAACTGGTCATTGGGCCCTGATGAAAAAACATCTGTAAATCCTGCTTCAATGGGTGTCATTTCAGAGAGTTTGGGAAGATAATATAAGGATTTAAAATAGAGAAAGAAAAGCCTATGCTAGAAGCTGAACATGTAAGGCTTTCCTGGAAGCTGTTAGTGCTAGGAGTTTTGGAATTAGGGAAGAAATGTTTGAGAAGTTAGTGTTATAAGAACAACAAGCTGGTTTGTACTCTAAGATCATGGTGTAATTTAGGTTGGAAGGGACCAGTAGCAGGTGTGTCTCTGGGACTATTTGATACTATTTGATACATTATTTAAACAAGGACTTCTTTACTTATGTCACAAAATTGTTAAATTATGGCAAATTTTTGGGAAATTAATGGTTTCCTAGCTACTGTTCTAATGGTGGGACCTAGGTGGTATTTTGTTGTGTAGGTTCTAGGAAGCTGTTAAGTTGATCACAAAAGATTGCTGAACACTTTGCCAGGCAAAAAGTGTCTCAAAGTCCTTCACTTTGGGCTCTCAGATTATTTTGAAGTGTGTTTCTCTTTAGTATTTCAGTTCAGTCTGCATATTTGATACATTCCCATATCTTTGAGATCAGTGCTGTACAAAGGCTTAAGACAGACATATCTCTTAGCTTCTAGTTAGGCCTTCAGCATAGGACCTGAGCAGCAATCATGCACCTGTGCTTTGTCTTCTGCTGAAAAACGAGTGTGCTAATAAAGACATTAAGAAGTTTGAAAGGTCCATATGGTTTTGTGGCTTAAGCCCAGCCAGCAACCAAGCACCATGCAGTCAACTGTCTCACTCCGCCACCGTTGGGAATGGGAAGAGAACTGGAAGGGCAAAAGGTAGAAAACTTGTGGGTTGATATAAAGATCATTTAATGGGGAAAGGAATAGCTGCACCCACAAGGAAAGAAAACTAGGGAATTAATTCACCAATTCCCATGGGAAGGTAGGTGTTCAGGCATCTTCAGGAAAACAGGGCCCCATCACACTTGACAGTGACTTGAGAAGACAAGCACCATCACTCCAAATGTGTCCCACTCTTCCTCCTTCTTCCCTCCTCCTTCTTCCCCCCCACTTTAAATGTTGAGCATGATGTGAAATGGTCTGAAATATCCCTTTGGTCAGTTTGAGTGATCAGCCCAGACTGTGTCTCCTCACAAACTCCCAGGCACCCCCACCTTCTCCAGCCTGGCAGTATGAAAAGCAGAAAAGGTTTTGGTTCTGTGTAAGCCTTGCTCAGCAATAACAAACACATCTCTGAATTATCAACCCTGTGTTCAGGACAAATCTGAAACACAGCCCCATATTTGACACTATGATGAAAATTAACTCTATCCAAACCAAAATCAGCACAGCAGGGTTTATTCCAGGTTTAGGGGGAAGGGAGCTAGTTTCCTAATTTGGGAGAAAAGGGTTACTTAGCTCAGTGTCCTCTAATTTGACACTATACTCTCTCATCTTTTGAGACAAGGAACCTGTTTGCATCTGAGGGGAGGGTGTGTGCACAAGGAAAGTTGAGATGGATCAGATGCTGCTCACCTATTCAAGAAAGTCTCACCTGCCCAGGTCCAAAATTTAGGTACTGGACTTGAGAACCCTCTGCTGGTACTACTTTGTCTTAGAGGAGACTGTCCTCAAAAGATGCTGTACTTCTGAATTTCTGTGCGCCTAAATTGCATTTCATTCAGTGACTGATTAATATCAGGGGCATAATTTGCTCCTGAAGGAGGGACTAGAAGTCACCTTCTATTGAGTGCTTTACTAAACTTTGTTTCCTATTGGGGTGCTTCCCTTTTAGCCTAAATAACCTTGAATTTTCTACAGAAAGAAATTTCAAGGCAGGGGTGGACGGGGAGACAACTCCAGCAAGAGTTGTGATACTGGGAAAGTGTACATTAAGATCTTCTTCAATCAGAATAATAGGGAAATAATTCTCCTACCTGGGACTTCCCTGTAAGCAAAAGTCATGCTAGGAAGGTGTGGCTCACTTGCATCATGACTTCTTGGGCTGGATGTTGAGACAAGGCTTACACAGAATAATCTGGCTGTATGGGAATGCAAAGAGCATTCTCCTTGAATGCAAAGAGCATGGCGAGTCTGCCTTCGTGTAGATCTACACTGATCTATAGCCTAGGAAGTACCTCCCTGCTGTCTCAGGGCTCAGCGTGGCTGTTGCCTGAATAATGCCTACAGATTTTTGCTTTTGTGGTTGACCTGTGGTTTCTGCTGTAGCTTGGTAGCAAAACTGCTGTCCTAGCTGCCTGTCACAGCTGGTTTCTCCCAGAGGTCTCAGACCCTATCTCAGCTGCTTGTCTGGTCTTTTCCTAGCTTGTAATTGCAAATGCTCCCCATCAAAGTGCATCCTTGTCCATGCCCATGGAGAACACTCGTAGGTGTGGGTTGGTGGGCAGTGGGCAGTGAAGCTGGCACTACTGAAGGAGCCGCGGTCGGTGAGCAGCAGACACCCTGTCCTTCTTGCCCATAGCAGCAGCTGCTGGGGGAGGACTTGACTTTCCAGGGAAACATGGTATCACTGGACTTTTCTTGATTCCCTGGGACATTGGTGGACTGCTTTGAAAGGGCTAGTAAGGGGAAACTTTTGTCAGAGGACATAAACTCACTGTATTGAGTCTGCAGCACTACTGGAAATATTTTAAAGTTAAAAAAGGGTGGAAATTGTTAGCAAATGCTGGGACACAAGGGATTTCATAAGACAACTTGTAAGGCTGCTGGTCTTGCACACATCATGTCCCTGTCATGGCACCCATGAACAACTCCCACTTTTCTCTAGAATTCTGTGCCTGCCTGTTGGAAGACTGTGCTGAGCCTGACAGCTCTGGTGATTAGAAACCGCCTGTCTCAGTGCTAAGTGTATTTTATGGTCAGCTTGCACACATTTGTTCTGTGCCAACATTGTCCTTTAACTTAAATGGCTCTTCTCCTTCTCTGATGTTTACTCTCTGGATGTATTTATAGACAGCAAACATATTCCCTCTGAGATTTCATTTTGCTAAACAGGCCAGATATTTTTTTCTTATTACTTTTTCTTGTTCTTTTTTTTTTCCTTTTCCCTTTGTATTAAAAAACTCTTTATACTCTGTGGTTTGACTTCATCCCTCAGCACATACCCAAGACAGTATGCTGCATCTTTCATGGTCTTACCAAGGCCTTGAATGATGGCATTACAGCTTCTTCATCTCTAGTGGCATGTCCTTTCCCAATTATCCTACAATTTTGATTTCTTTTTACCCAGATCTTTCCCATAGAAGGCTATACTTGTACTCAGTGCACCTCATTCTTTGTCCTCCACCCAGCTGTGGGGCTGCCAGCTGGGGGCACTGATGACCTTTCCTCCTATTTAACTGTTTTTCCCCGAATTTCTTTTATTACATTAAGGTAATTCAATTTTTTTTCCTTTCTGATATTTCAAACTCTCTCTCTGTTGAAAACTTCATTGTGCCTCTCGCTATTCAAAGAACCTTATTTTTTTCCCTCGGATGACAGATTTTTTTTCCCCCAGAGTCCTTTGTTATGTAAATCTGCCCCTCTCTCATTTGGAGGTTGGTTTCCAGTTCTCTCTGTTATATTTTTCTGTCTATTCTATATTGTTTGTTCCCTCATAAAGCCTCTCTTTGCCCTTCTTTCTCATGTTAGGGTTTCTGCTCATTTCTTCTTTACCAACACAGTTCCTTCTGCTTAATTCTCTATTATCTGGGTGCCAGCAGTACCTAACCTCTAATGGAAGTACCTCATTCCTCTAGAGGAAGTCTGTCTTTGCTGTATGTTTTCTGCTCTGTGCATTGACCAGAGCTAAAGACCTATGCTGTCCTATATGTCTTCAGCCATCTTCTCCTTTTCTTTCTTTTCCTCGGTCATGGCTGCATATTCCTATTTGACTTTGAGGGGCGTTTTGTCAGGGATTCTTTTTCATACTCAGGAATGCTGTAAAGGATGTTTTTCATGCCTAATCTTCTCATCTGCTGTCAATGTCTACAAATTTTTAAGGTCTTACCATCACTGCCATGATTTCAGACTTTTGTTTCTTGCATTCATTTTCAAAAGCATGAAAGAACCTATCACTGCACTTAGAACATAATTTCTGTTGCTGGATCCTTTAATTCCTGCCTATTGACTCTTTAAATTCCTTACTCAGTTGTCAAGATAATTTTTTATTCATTTGCTATGTCAGAGAATTACAGTTCTTTCTCTACATCTGATCCTACTATCTTCATTGTAGATCTGTGTTGTACGTGAGTTATCCTTTCCATCATTTGAAAGGCAGTGATCTTCTCTGATGGCAAAAAACCTTGGACAAAGTTGCAGGTTTCAAAGCTGAAGTACTGCACAGGCAATTCTTTTTCCTTGCCTAGGAAAAGTCCAGCTAAAGCCTAGGAGCTGACAGCTAGGGAAAACTGATTTATATGAATCCATCATGTAGTCCAGCTTTGCTTTGGAGAAGAAAGAATGGTATTAGGTGCATAAAACCCATTTCCTATAGGAGTCACAGTGAGTGAACACTTAAATATAGGAGATGTTGGTACAAATTGCCACAAGCCTCTGTAAGGGGGTTTGAAATATCTTCTCTCCCTTACCATCTTCCTGGGGTTATGTGGAACTAATCTGTCTTGAGCAAGTTCTCAAGGCCAAGCAAGGTGGGATGAAAACCTGCAAGGACTCAACAACCTCCCAACCTTTAGTGAGGGTGTGGTCTGATTTGCCTTTCACATCATAAGGATCTTGCTAAATCAGAAGCCTGTGCGGTATCCCACCATGAACGTTTTGTAAAACAATTCGTTTGGTGGTGGGTTTGATTGCTACTTTTTCCCTTCTCTGAAGCTCATCTGAACAACTCTGAGCCTGCTTCCTTGGCAGTCCCAGTCAAGGGGGCTGTGCTCAAATATGTAGTTTTTCTGATGCAGGACAACAGGCAGTGTTTTTGTGAGACATTTGTGAGACCATCAGTTGCGTCTCCTTTGGTAACCTAGAGCAGGAGCAACCTGCTGCCAGAGACAGAATAGTGTTTCTTGGTCTCTTTGTCCCTGTGATCCATCTGGCAGTGACATTTTGTGTTAGCCTGTGGGGACTGCAGGTGCCAGAGTGCTCGTCTGTGATGAGGGTCTGTGCCTGCTGGGTGGTCAGGCCTGCGTGCTCTCCATGGGGTAGGGCTGGAAGCAGGAAGGTGATGGGTTTCTTTCAGCAAGCGAGTGTAGAGAGACAAGGGAGTCCAGGGCAGCCCTGACAGGTACTGTCAGATGGATGGTGTGAGCAGTTGCAACTCTTCAACAGTTGTCATTCTCTTTTGCTTTTGAGCTTATCTATTATGTTTTTTCTTTAATACCTCATCGTAGTGTTCCCTATTATGTGTGTTGTTTGTAGTTACTAAACATACTTGTTTTGAGATAACTCTCTGCAATATGTTACATACATAATTAGGTATAATTAACTTCAATTAACCATATTAAGCTTTGCAACACTTCTGCTGTATTTTAAAGCTGACTAAGAAATCCACATTTGCAGGTTCAGGTTATACAAACTCATCCGTATTCCAGGTGTTCACTTTTCCCTTTCAGTACTATGCTTTTGAATCTGATAATTTGTTGTTCAGCTGTCTGCATAATTAACTTGCAGCTTGTAGGATTCTGAGTGCAGGATCCTCATAGTGCATCATTGGTGCTTTTCACATGATGCTTCTGGGAGCTGTTGGTCATGACAGCATCTCAGTGCCTGTTTTACAACTCCTTGCCTTGCCAAAGCTGGTTAGATGAGTATGTGCTACGTTTAACAAAGGCCCAAGTGCTACACATGGTGAATAAGCCTTCACTTTCCTGATTTAACCACTAAGACAAAATTTTTGGCTTTTATTATTTTTGAAGTCTGTTTCTCCCTATTTTTCCTTTTAATAATAATTTTGTTGCTGTTGTTGCTCTTGCTGTAAAGTGCTCTGAAGTATCATGCATTAAGAAGTTGTAAAGAGCAGTTGTCTGATTGAAAGACAAATGCAGTCTGGCAGTAAGAGCAAGATGCTCTTTATGTATGAGGAGCATACTGTGGCATCTTATGGCACTCTTTGGTGCCCAGCATCCTGCACCTTCCATGAAGAAATATTGGCATCTTCCTTTGTAGCTCAGCCCATCATACGACGATGGCTCTTGGTGCCTTATGCTGGCTGACACATTTCTTAGCATTTTGCCTCCTAAAGAGCAGCTGGAAGCGGTGAGACTGCTAATGTATGCTGCAAGGTCTGCCCTGTGTCCTGTTGATGGAAAACGGGGAATACACACACAGTAGATGCCAGAAATGCTGACACTAGCAGAAAGAGGTCTCTCTGCTGGCATCCATGCAAACCTGTTTCTTGACATCTATGAAACAGTTCATCATTACCCCATTTTTTAAAGCTGCGTGGCTATTAATTTGCCTCAGGTTATAATCAAGCTGTCACTTATTTTAATGGACCTTGGATCAGACAGGCCTGAGGGTTTTTTTGTGGTTTCCATTACAGTGCTAATTAATTTAGCATGCAGATTTAGCTATGAAACTCAGAGATTTCATTTCGTTTTTATAATTTAATTGTGGAAACATGACAGTAAATGCAGATGAGAAGATATGTGCAATTAATATTGACCCAGGACAACTCAAATGTCAGACACTTGTCTCTGAAGAGTCACTAGGAAATCCAATGTGTTAAATATTGATTTTGTGGCGTGGGGTTTTCAAACAACCTTGGTTCTGGCCTATTCTTCTTGAAGCTGTATCCTTTCTAAAGTCAGGGCTGTGTGAAACCTTGATGTCTGCAAGTGCAGTGCCAACACAGAAAGCCAGAAAATCCTGTCATTTGGCAATGTTAGTACCAGTGTTACCTCCTGCAACTTTTAATTAAAGACACTGAACTACAAACAGAAATTAGCCTCTGTGTGGGTGTGGATATGTGTGTGAGGGCAGCTAGAAGATTGTTTTGTTTTCAGAGATTTTAAAAGCATTCAGTTTAGAGTTATTGATAAACAGCTTGATAATTGATAATTTGGGGGGTGAAATGATTTTATCACAGCATTTGGCCAGCCTTTGCCTTGCCTGAAATGGTCCATGCTATGGTGGAATGGAGGGTCAGTTTCCATACTGACCTTTTCTGTGGCATGGCTTAGAGTCTGAAAGGTAGTCTGACTGCCAGAAGATGTTTTGATACTGGTCTGTTGAAATCTCCTTCCAGAGAAATGGCTCAAAGAGGCACTGGGATTTGTATTGTAAGTTGCAAAAATGACCATATTGAAGAAATTAGTAACTTGTTGTCACATCTACTGGCAATGGTGGTGGTCACTGGTTTGAGGTAAAACTTTCAGTCTGTCTGGATACTTTCCTGGGGAACATGTGGCTTGACAACATACAGAAATGATGTCATTAAAATTGTCCAATAACAGACTGGCAACTATCTGCTACAGGTCATTCAGGTAGAGCTGTTCCTGCTGAGGTGCCTCTTTATCCTGCTTTTCTGAGAGGCTGACACACTGCTGTACTTTTTGGTTCTATTTGATATTTCAGCAAATGAAAAGTCTCTGCCCTGCTATGGGCCTAATGTGGATGAAAGATGAATTCTCCTGACCACGGGCGTCCTCAGGCCTCTGGGATGGCCCATCACCTAAGAACCTTCAAAAAGTACTTATCATAGCACCCTCTGGAAATGGTGAGGGAGGGGACAAGATTTTGCCTCTGGTGCAACACTTAAATGTGAATTTTAAAAACATGAATCCTCCCTACCCATTCACTTCATGTGCTATACAACTCAACCTTGGGGAACAGGGCACAGAAGGGCAGCAAGAAGTCTATACCTGAGCAGTTAGATGTTAGAACAGGGATCCCACAAGGTATACTGCGTTTTGACAGCCTCACCCCTTTCCACATCTTATATTGGCTTTCAGAAAAGATGGGAAAAAAATGCAACCCCTTCTGTCCCCACTCCCAGCCATGTTTTTTTAAGACAACCTGAAAGCAACAAAATTTGGAGCAGAATGATGGCTGAGCAAAAAGCTGCAGAGCTTTTTGCAATTTTCAGTGTGTTGTCGCTCCATGTGAAGAGCTGAAAAGCTAGGCTGGGACAAACAGCCCCTAACTGCTGCTCCAGGTTCTCCTTGAAAAGTTCCATTTGGTCTATGAAGGCAAAAGCTCTATGGACAATTGCCTCTAAGCACTGGCCCCAGATTCCTGTTGTTATACTAAGAGGAAAATGCAACTTAGGAAAGTTGCCTAAGATAATTTTGATGGTGGGCTTTGCAGCGCGTGTGCACACTGTAGCTGCTTCACCTGCTTCAGGGCATCTGACAGTGTTGACTTACGTGTGGTGACTCAGAGGGCTTTCCCTTGATGGCACATAAAAGTTCACTTGCAGAACATCAGCTTACGTAAAAGTTTGAGCTATTTTCGGTCAAGTGCATTGCCATACATTTTTAGACTTGCTAAACTTCATGCACACTCTGTTTGCCAAATCCAGCACTTTGCTACTTCCAGTGAGAGAGTTTCAAAATCCCTGTGAAGCTTTTAGGGACTGCAATCATGCAGAATGCCCTGTCAACACAGCCATATTGCTTGTGCATCCAGATCTCAGGGGCCAAGCCACTAATTGTTCATGGTGTAACTCCCACTTTCTAAAAGTTACAGAAAATACTAAAAATATCTAATGTAAGAACTAAAGTTCAGATTTAGAGTATATTGAAATATACTAGGATGGATCCTTGTAAATTTCAGCTGTTAAAATCTTCATTATGTGAGTGTATTCAGTCTTTGCCACTGTACAGAGCTAAAACTATACATATCTTTGCCTTTTCTTCTTCGTTTTCCACTTCATTCCATGGTCCATTTCACTGTACTTTGGTTCCTGGTGTATTTGATCAGTTGCTCAGAACCACCTCTGTGGTTTTTTAAGTGAAAACTTCTAAACCTGATTCAGTCTCCCTGAATCCATCTGTCAGGCCTCTGGACATACTTATTTCAATAGGTCTGCTGTATACATGAAACTTTCCCTTTCCCTTTCCCTTTCCCTTTCCCTTTCCCTTTCCTTTCTCCTTCTTCCCTTCTCCTTCCTCTTCCAAAATTCTTAATACAGAAACCTTCCTTCTACATTGGAAAAGAGTTTTCCCTATGCTTGTATTTTTTCTGTGCTTTATCTCCCTTGGAATTAAAATGGGAATGCCTTCATGGTTTGGATTTATGTTTTTAAATTTTTTTTTATTATTATTAGTAGCATTAGTATTGCTATTAGTATTTTGTTAAAGTGGAATTGATGCAAAAATATTTTCCCAATGTGAAAATTTTTTGTGAATTAATTTGTTTGTTGCTCCTTGCTGTGTCCCAGGACGCTTTGAAAATAAGACGTTTTTTCAAGAGTTTTATTCTGCAGTGATTATGTATATACATCAAGTTGCAATAAACCCAAATAATTTTCTCATTAGAAATGCAGTCTGCAAAGTCAAATAATTTCTCCTGTTAAGGACAATGTGCACTTGAAGTAGTGGACAGCAAAAACATTTCAAAAAGGAAGACTCAAGATTAACATCATGCACTCTAATTGAAATATTGAAATCAGTCTTTTTATCATACCATATTTATTGTTTTAATTTGCTTTGGTGGCATTTAGTGTTAGTGCATGAAGTATGAATGTGCTTGCATGCTCCTTGTTTAGGCAAAAGGTAAAAGGATTTAACAGAGACCATTCATATGAGGAGAACCTGAACCAGACTGTGTTCAGGAATGATGCTAGGTGAAAGCAGAACTAAAGAGGCTCAAGGTGGGACTACCTAAGTGCTTTAGAGAGGTTCATGTTCAGCAGGAAAGCTAATCAGAGGCTTTATGCATGGAATCTGTTGCCGAATTTATTGGATATGCACCTTTATGCTGTTGGAAAGTCTCCAGAACTTCAGTAGCTAGAAAAGGAGGGAACTTGCAGTGATCATTGCTCCCACATGTCCAGGTGGGCTGAGCAGAGCTCTGGTGTCAGTACATCCAAGTCTGGATTTCCTAATATTGAAGTGCTTGTGGATCACAATGGACAGAGCTGCCAGAATGAAGTCTCTGTGCTCCCAGTTCCATCAAGACTGTGGAGAAGCCAAGAGCTTTCTCTGTTGGTATTCTGCACCTGGCAAATACTTGCATTCTGCTTGGATCAGTGCTACAAAGCATGTAGAAGTGGTGTGTGTCCATCCGGGTAACTTCAGGGAAAGAGGAAGGGGGACAAAGGAAACAAGTCATGGCATTAGCGGCGCACAAAAACAGTAACTACCAGTGGCCTGCAGCATTGACAAAGGTAACAAAACAATTGAGTCAGCAAAACTAGCAATGAGCTTGGGTAGTAGTCTCCCATCGGTTGGTGCCTTGTTCCTTTCCACTAATGCAGGGGAGCAGTTCAGAGACAGCTAGAGGTGAAGGATCTGTGAGTGGGTGAAGAACGCACATTGTTTCCTGGAGGGAAGCCTATGACATCCACAGGGAAAATAGAGGCTGCTTATGTATGTATTTTTCTTTTTAATCTCTCAAAAAGGTCATGGGGACGCTTTTGGGTTGCTGATGATTTTGAGACTTGTGCTGTTTTCCACAGCAGGATGTCTGTTTCTGTCCTGTTAGTGTGTCCATTATGGCAGCATCAGATATTTGCCGTGAGCAAAGAACAGGGCTAATATCTGTTTTGTGTGTGTATCTTTCCTTGCTCTGTTCCCTGGTGGGGAGATCTCCATGGTGGTTTATTAAATAGCTCATGTTCTATGTGCTTGTTCCTCTCCAGTGAACTCCAGCAATGGAGATGGAATTTATAAAAGAGATAGTGTCTTTTCTCTGTTGTTTGTTTCATACTCTGCCCATTTGTAAGCATTTACCATCGACAAGCTCTATAGATGCATCACTGTTTCTGTAAGGTGAAATCTTATAGTCACACAAATGTCAAAACCTAACACTTGCTCTCTCTGTGTTGCAAGAGACTTCCTGCTGCAGTACTGAAGATCTACAGAGTGGTGACATCTCATCTCCAGAACCGCCTCTCCTCAAAAGCTGGGATGGGAAAAGAACTCTAAGGATTAGAACAGGCAAAAACATTTTCAGTTTTATTTCCCTGTTAGTAAAAGGATATACTTCATAGTGACCCTGTGAAGCTCACATTTTTTATTTTTTTATTTTACTCATTCACATGGGCACCATCATACCAGTCACTGTTACACCCTCTGACTGATGAATGTATTTAATTTGCAGAGAGTATTCTGCCCAATTGGAGGCCACTACAAATATCCAGGAATACTGCCAGGATATTTTTGCCTGGACCATATCACTTGTGTCACAGTTTGGGGAGAGTCCAGCACATCAGCTCACAGCTACAGTGCTGGGCAGTGGCCAGAGAAAGGCATCTGAATGAGTGATCTACCTTTTTTTGCAGATTTTTGTCTTCAGGGAGGCATACACATGGGATTAGGAACTGAAATAAGAAGTATAACCCTGAAATAAGGGATATAACAAAAAGAGGAAAAAAACTCTAAGGGGAGTTAAGGATGAAGAGGGGAGATGAAGTAGGAAAAAGCAGGCAGTTTAGGTAAGAAATGCTGCCGTGGAGAGTGAGAAACCCCTAATTTAGTATTTAATAGTGAACAAAAGGTGCTGGAAGACTGAATTTCTACATGTGGAAAGATAAGGTACCTGGACTCTGTGCTCCTCCACTCAGTTATATTCAGCATAATCTGTAGCTTATTCTGCTTTTCCAGTCTCATAAAGGTCAGGAAACTCAGAACCTGGTGCTGGTGAGAGAGAGCAGTGGGTCTGGACATGGTGCAGCAGGGTCAGTAATGGAGGAGCAATTTGATGGCTATCCTGAACTCTCAGATGCAGATGGTGTTTATTTTTTTTCCATTTGGTGACTATTAGAAAAATGTGGAAATCCACCTCCACTTCCTGTTCTGTCCTACATTTGATGTTTCCTTGTGTTTTGTGGAAAACCACATGGGGTACTGAAGGAGGGAAAGGCAAATAGCAGCATCCTTCAGATCAGGCCCAGGAAATGGGAAATGTAAGCAGTAGTAAGGATCTGTTCCAGTGGGTGCACCTCTAGAAGAGAAATAGAGGAACAACCATGATGTTACTGGGCAGAAAGTGAAAGGAAAATCAGGGTGCACTGAAGGGAAAGCAAAGTGTGAAACAAGCAAACCTTCTGCAGGACAACCCTTAGTGCAGTTCTCAGATCCCTGTTCACTGCAGAGGGGAGCACAGAAGGGTGCTCTGAAAATGAGAGGAGTTTGTGAAATAAGACAAGGACTCGACAGTCAGATGGCTCAGTCAGAGAAAACACAAGACAACTGTGTTTGCTCTTACTTAAAAAATGCTGCTGCAAAGATAAAAGAGTTAGACCAATTATTTTTATTCATTGGCAAAGGCTTTTCAAAGACAATGAATTTTTAGGACCAACAAGGAAAGTCATTGAAATACACCAGTGAAACTTGTAACTTGCCAAGTTTTAGCTCCCTTGAAGCAGAAGGAAAGACTGCCAGTGGGCATGAGATATCTGAGATCAACAAAATAACCAAGAATGTAGCTGGCAACCAGGGATAGTTGTACAATAGCCAGTGCTCCTACCTTTCAAATTAGAGAGTCTGAAGAAAAGGGCTGAAATACGCTGTTGTGTGAAGGGATGCTTTCCTCATGTGGATTCCAGCAGAGCTCCAGATTCAGTCTCTGCTTTTCCAGAAGATGCAATTCCTGAAGTTATAGAAGGGTCTTTTAAAATGGGGAAGGAAAAGTCAGACTTGCATTTATTTTTATGACTGGATAATAATTAACAGAAATATGTTGATGTGTACCTTAGTCCAATCATCTGAAAGCAGTAGCTACACCTTGTCACTCTATATGGATTTGCGTGTTGACATGGTACAGAGCAGATGTCAAACAATATTAAGTGCAGAAAGGAAGTCCTCTGCAGAACAGACGACTCACGTGGGCTGTACTTTCCCCAGAAATGCCTGTGCATGTAGTGGCATGATGGTGGGCTAGCATCTTGGGTTTCAGCACTGAACCCAATGGCCAGTTTGTACACATTTGTTTGTGTACAATTAAGTAATGGTGCAGAAGGCAAGCTGACCTGAATCGCCAAACCAAGTATGACAGCTCTGGATCTACTGGCTGATTCCAGCTGTACGAGTATGAATTCTCACCAGACAGGGAAAGTCAACAGTAGGAGCAAGTTATAAATGGTAAATCTAAATGGAAGATCCAATCAATCCTCACTTATTTATTTTAGTAATTACTGCTGAATGTTGACATTCAACAGTAATTGAATGGTCTGTGACAAGAATGTTGAAATATTAACCCATGATGATGTAAAATCTGTTTCTTATCTATAATGAGGGCAATTCCAAGCTAGATCCTGATATTCTTGCTTTTTTGCAGTAATAACTTATTGGCTATTTTAAATCCATTTGTTTGTTAGGAGACAGAATAATGTATAAACATCTGACCAAACACTATGGAAAAACTTGTCTGTTTTTGCTTATACCTGGTTTTTCTTATATCTTATATCTTATATCGTCACACTTGCCATGCATTCCAGTTTATTCTTGAATATTGTGTTAGCCCTGCTGGCATGTCCAACTGGATACCGTTCATGTAGTCTGCATTTATATGATCAAGCACTTGATCTGGTACATGAAATATCTTTCCCATGTGGCTTCTTGTAGTTGACAAGTTGACTCTGCTGACAAATAATTCACTGAATCTGGCATGCAGTTATTATTTTGCACTGAGCATCATGTTCTCATCTGATCCAAGGTTATTTCCCCCTTCATTTCTGCCTCCCTTCTTTGGCAGCTGTTCTCACACCAGCAGAAGGATACTGCATGGAAGGCACACCGCCTGCAGACACCCTGTGGGTGCTTCTGTCTTAATGTTTCCTGTGAACTTTGGCAACTGTAGAGCATGTCCACAAAACATTGAGCCTGCCTCATCAACTGGCAAAGGGAAAAGGACAGAAATCTGCAACCTGGAGCCACTCTAGTCATTCCATGCTGACTGGACTGGAAATGTGAGCGTGCCCCCCGTTTAGGACAGTTTACTAATCTGCAGGAATCCTTGTTGCATATAGAAGAAGAATTGTCACGGTAGCCGGAAATCCAATGCATTCTCCCTACATCCCAGGATAACCAGTGTGTTTTTGTAAGTGTCTGTATAATGTAGCATAGCAGAGTGCAGCAGTCCGACCTCTGGACTGATTTTGCAGATGGTCTTGCATCACAGGAGACTGTTCTTCATTTCCACAGCAGACCATGAGGGGAGAATGAAGCTGCATTACTTCTACACAAAATGTGCAGTCACAGTGAATAATGAGGGATGTCTCTGCAAGTAGCCCTGCAGTCCTTTATGAGGTAATGTGTTCTTTGACGTCAATGGGAAGCTTGCTTCCACAAAAGCTGAGTGGGGACTGCAGGATTTGGTTTCATAGGGGTTTACAAAGCACAGCTTTCAGAGCCATTGAAAGAAATCAGGACGGCAGCTTTTCTGGTTTGCCTATTTGTGATGCCTTTTTGCTGCCACTTTGGTTTATGCCATTGCTTCCCTGGTGTGTATTTTTGTGTCCACACTTGTCAGTCTGTTTTTCTTCACCTACTCCATTAAGACCATGAAGTGGGTGAGTAGGGCAGATTAGTTACTCAGCAGCTTCACTCTGACTTGCTCTTGCAGGACATGAATGGGGACATGAGCTTTTGGGAATGCAGTGGGGTGCCAACCTGGTGACTTCAATTTGACTAGAAGGGCACTGTTTATAACCTTTGCAATACAATCCTAAGCCAGTAACACTTGGCTGTGTATTTATGCTACTTTGGAAGATCAGTCATACTGGTTTTTTGTCCCCTTAGGGAAAAAACATAATGAAAGTTTAGGGGAAAACATATTTTAAACAGAGAAGTCTGAGCATTTAAAAGCTATGTGTGCTTTTGGACAGTGGGGCTTTAGGTGGAATTTCATGCTGTGATAATGCTTGACCCTCTAAGCAAAGGCAGTGGCTGCAGGAGAATAGATAATCTCACCTGCTTATTTGTGAAGCCCTTGTAAAGGCATAACATCATGAACCCCTGTTTTCCTTGCCTGGAACTTTCCAGTTTTGTTCCACTTGATTTTTTTTTTTTTTTTTAAGTTATTAAGTTCATTTTTAAACCAGGATCATGGAAATTTCCCACAATCTCAGCAAAAAACTGTCACTCATTGTTATGGGTACCTGTGTTGGTAAAAACTGGGAAAAATTTCTTTGACCTTGTCATAAAGCAGCTGGCAGGGATGAGCAAAACATGGGTGTGCCTTTCAGTGTGTGAAAAGAAGGGATGTGAGGGTAAAACCAACAGCAGTCTTAAGATCAATCTTAAATGTATGAAGAGCATTTCCAGAGTTGGGAATACAGGCAGTTATTTCCAGCACCTCAGGAGAAGTTTATAAGAGAGTTCTCATAATTTCATTGAGGAATATGGTTCCTGTGGGGAAGGCTTTGGCTAAATTTGCCTGAATAGTGCATTGATCCTGATGAGTGTAGTGAAGCAGGCACAGATAGACCAGTGGCCCACTCCAGCAACTTTTTTGCATTCCCTCTTTTCTTTGAGGCCTACAAAACAGGGACCAATTTTTGTCACATTCCAAGAGGAGTATGAGCGAATTTCCCAGGTAACAAGGACCACATAGGTGCCTGGCTCTCCAGACACCTGTTTTCTGTTCTTTGATAGCTTTTACAGAGACTTATGGCAGGATTTATGTTAGTTTTCCTTGTCCTCATTGCCCCACCAAGTCTAATTCCCTGTAATGTAGTTATGGGGAATTAGTGCTTTCTCCAGTTGTTTTACTGGAAGAAAGGGATGAGAAACATTGGTTTGGCCCTGTCTGGGATCTGCTTCTCAGTGGATTGCAGTAATTTCTGTACGTGGTAGGCTGACCTAGGCCGGACACAAGCCACTTTATCACTCCTGTCCTCAGCAAGGTATGGGGAGAAAGAAAGTAAAACAGAAAATCTTATGGGTCAATAGAAACATAATTTAGTGAAGCAAAGCCAAAGTCTGCATGTGGAAGCAAGGGAAAATAGAAGATTTATTCTCTTTGTACCATCAACAGGAGATGTCCAGCCACTTTGTCAAAGGTAAGACTTCAGTACACATTCTGGTGGCGCCAGAAGACAAACTTAACAATAAATGCCCCTGTCCACCTTCCTCTTTGCTTTGGTTGTTTGAGCAAATGTCATATGGAATGGAATATGCCTTTGGTTGGTTTGGGTCACCCAAGCCCACTGGCCTTTGGGGGTGGTGCTGTACCACTGCTCAGCAGCAGGCAAAGCACGGGTGTTACCAATACCTTCCTAACTACTAGTAAAAAGCATAACTCTGTGAGGGCCACCATGAGGAAAATTAACTCCATCTCAGTCAGATCTGTAATATCACACTCTTCAGTTTCACGGTTTCTGAATGCTGCTGTCATTATGGAACACCACCAGAAACTTGTCTTTTTATGCTAGAGCAACCTGAGTGCTTGGGCTTGTAAATATCATCCATTTCACCAGTGTGACAGCTAGAGTGGTTATATGTCCAAAGACCCATGGGACATAAGTGACAGGAGGAGAATAAATCTGTGTCACTCCTTGAATTACTAAGTCACTGTAAAATCAATTAGATTTCTCCTAGGTGAGGCCCTTGTGCTGTGCGTTCTAGCGTGTGTCCTATCAGTCACTTTCACTAGAGCTGAATAATAGTTTTTGAGCCTGTAGACCTCAGGGTTTTTCAGATGTGGGAAAAAATATGCTGAGTCTAGATTTGCATGAAGTTAAGGGATGCAGAGATGAAGGTGGTGTTTTGGTGCTGATTAGAGGGCTTGGGAATAACTGTTCTGTGTCCAGGCAACTTGACTGAAATGATGCTCTATGCAGGGGAACACAGACTGGAGATAGAAGCAAACCAGGCCACTGGTGTCACAAGACTATAGGGAATGACAACGTGCTGATGAGGGCTGTCTGGGGAGGTGAGCAGGAAGAGGTCAGGTGCAGAATGGTGACGAGTGGTGCTGCTGATGGAGGCTGTATTCTGGTGTTCCATAAGAAGAAAAGGTCGTCTCCTTCCATTTCAGAAGTTTTCTTAATAGAACTGGTTGTTGTGCTAGATTCTTGGTGCCAGTAATCTGGGAATTGGTACAGATCTATACTGACTGAATAGTAAACTAATGCTCAAAAAAGCCTTGTTATAGTGAATTCAACACAGCAAGTGACACAGATTTCCTAGAGGGACATTTTCCTTTCCTCTTTGAGGATGGTATTTGCCAATACAGTAAGCAAGCTGATCTTGGTTGGTTTAACAAAAAGTTTCAGATAGTCTCAGTCAGTTTCTAACAGTACAATCATTGTTCTTTGAACTTGCTACAGACTTGTGAGATAGATCCTGCTTCTGAGGAAAGTAGGAGGCTGCCTTGTGCTGTTCCATGTCAATGGACTAAAAACACTGGTGGTCAGTTTATGTCTTCCTCGTCTTGTTGTAGCTGTGATGGTCCAAGGGCTCTAGGCAAGATTTTGTGTGTGAATATTAAATTTTACTAAATTAGCCAGTATAATGGGCAAAGCAAAGTACATAGCTAGGTACCATGTAATCTTTCATGCACAAGATTTTATTTTATTTCTTCTGTGCCTGTTTTTTCAGGGGTTGGGGTTCAGCTTTTTTTTTTTCTCCTATTTTTTCTTCTGAGTGTGTCTGTTCTAGAAGTCTTAGTCCTAGGCAGGAGTGTAAGTTTTCATGCCAGACAACTGCAACTCTGTGTGAATATGTGCACACAAGATATTAGAGATGGAAGTGTTCCTAAGTGTCATGGACAGCCAATCTTATGAGTGGCTGAACCATTTGTCAAACTCCACTTTAAAAAGTACTTACATGATTACTCTGCTTTCTTGAGCAGGCCTCTGCAATTTTATGTAGATGAGTTTTCTGTTTTGTAGTGGGAGGCACATGAGATGAAATCTGATGATTTTTATTTAGGTATTTTGTATGCAACTCTGGCATTTAATTTTGAAAAAAAAAAAAAAAACCGAAAAAAAGGCTAGGTTGTTTTTATACAGAAAAACTCATGTTGTTCATTTAAATGACTGCAGCAATTCTGCCAGCTCAGGCATTAAGAATCCTTTAGTAATAGTGAATGTTTTCTAGAGGACAACATAAAGTGGCATTTACTTCAACTGCCAGAGCTGTAGTTGTGAAATTTGCCATGTTTTTAACTTGAGTTGCTACTAATCCAACTACCATCCTACCTAGTGACTGGATTTGAGCCTTTCTTTTCTTTCATGTAATTTGTAGGGAACAGCAAAACCAAATATATAAGTGAGTAAGGTAGTTGTAAATTTTATAGCAGAAGTGATAATTTTTCCCAATGTGTTCTATGGATCTAAGCAACTAAACTAGAGAGTGGAGGAGAAGAAAAAATGGTAAATTTGAGGATTTCAGTTTAGTCACCGGTGGAATCAGACAGGGTAAATCTCAGGTATAACTCTTTGGACAAAGGAAATTATTAGTGAGGAGAAAAGTTTGCTGATAATGCAACCTTATTCAGAGTTTTAAAGGTTGGGACTGTATCAAAGAACAATCTCATGAGACTGAATGGAGCATAAACAGGCAGCTGAAATTCTGTGTAGGCAGATGTAAAGAAAAACACATGGGAAGAGCAATCCTAGCTTTATATATAAAGGACTCTGGATGGACTGTTTTTAACGAGATGTGAGATCCCGGTGTTACAGAAGGGCTACGTAAATGTCAGCTCAATACACAGTGGTAATAAGCAAACAAGGGCACAGAACATAGCACTAGGAAGGGAGTAGAAGACTAAAGTAAGCACACCATTCTTTCACTGCACAATTCCATGCAGATTGTCCCTACCATGCACATTTCTAACCAGTAATATAATAGAATAATTCAGTGGAAGGACCTAGAGTGCTTAACTACTCCCCCTGCCTGATCAATCCAGGCTGACTGGAAGTTAAAGCATGTTATTAAAAGCATTTTTCAAAATACCTCTTAAACACTGACAGACATGTAACACTGACGTCTCCAGGAAGCCTGTGTGTTGACCACTTGGTAAAGTGCTTCTTGGTAAAGAAGCATTTCCTAAGGTTGTGTCTGAACGTCCCATGATGCAAATTTAAACCATTTCCACATGACCTGTCACTGGATGTCAAAGAGAAGACATCAACACTTTCCTCTTCTTTTCCTCCTCAGGAAGCTGTAAGGAGCAATGAGGACCCCCCCCTCAGCTTCCTGCTCTCCAAATTAGGCAAGCCAGAGCCCTTACCTGGTCCTCACAGGACAATCCTCCCATCCTTTTCACTACTTCTATTGCTTTCCTCTGGATGCATTCAAAGACCCTTGTGTCCATCGTAAACTCTGGGGCCCAGACCTTCACACAGCATTGGAAGTGAGGCTGTACCCATGCTGAATACAGCAGGATAATCACCTTTTTTGACCAGCTTCTGATACTGCACCTCAGGATATTTCCCCTCTTGCCTGCCAGGGCCCATTGCTGACTCACACTGAACCTGCTGTCAGTCAGCACCTACAGGTCTCTTTTTCCAGGGTTGCTCTCCTATCACCCTTCTCTGAATTTATACTTTTGTTCAGAATTACTCTGTGCCAGGTGAAAAATACAGTAATTATTTTTGTAAAATCTCACAACATGGATTGTTAATAGTATCTTACAAGGGGTACCGTAAAAAGCTTAAAGGTATAGAAGAGGTGGGATAGATGAAGCAAGAAATTGCATCTACTAACTTGGCTTCTTCAGAGTTGAAAACCTGGAAATTACATAAAGGTCTATGAAATGATAAATGGCTTGCAGAAAAAAGAACACAAAATTCACTTCTCATCCATGGGCTAGGGGGCAGGAAATAACACTAATAGTGCCTTAGGACCATCTCTCCAAGCACCTCCCACCCAAGTTCTATAGAGTTGTACAAATCAGATGGATAAAGTCATGGGAGAAAGTTCTGCTGCAGGCTGTGGAACAGAGGCTGACCGTCTCTGGCTTAGGAAGCTACTGGAAAAATGTCACATCACACTTGCTGCCTTCCTATGCTTGTGGTCACAGCTCATGGTGGGGTACTTCGTTATGGTACATATCTTTATTCTTCAGTTAGAAATAATGTTTGCACGGAATGTACAAATGAGTAATTGCATTGTTTTTCTCTTCTAACTGGCTGAGAAAATGTTCTGGTCTGGCTCCTTTAGCAACCCAGATACAGTCAAGTGAGGTGGTATTTGTCTTTTTGGAGCCTCATTGGCAGCCTGAGAGGAAAGTCTTGTGCTTTGCACTCCTTATTGCTTCAGGCCCTTGTGGGCCTCTCAGGCTAGCTTTTGTGATGATCTGGTGCAAGGTAAGTATTGATTGTTCTGGGAAGGACCCAGGTAAAAGGGTGCCTTATATTTGCAGTTCATTCAGTGAAAATAAAACATCTAATGTGCTCATGTGCCATGTGCTGGTGTTCAGGGACTGTGTGTTGAGAAGGAAACAAGATTTTTTATTCCTTGCTCCAGTGCATCCAGCTTCTGTTCTCTGTCCCACACTCATCTTAGGGTGGAAATCAGAAATCTAAAACCGATTTGGAGGAGCACTACACTGAAAAGTTCTGAAAGTGCTTTCAAAACATCAGTTGGCCACTGGTGAATACCTAGGAGAAAGACAAATATACTATGAACTTTCCTAGCATAGTTTCCAGCTCCCAATGCAGGGCCTTCCAGAGTGTGAGGTATTCCTAAAGTTAGTTAGAAGCTGGATTTCATTCCATGGATTTGCCTGGTTTGCATAGAAGACCTTCATTCCTTCTAATCAATCTGGTGTCATGCTTTGAGGTCATCCCTGACACACACACAGGCTGGGAAAAAGACCGGAGCACTGCTCATCTCCAGGCATTTATCAGCATCTCTTCCAATGTTTATTTGCTAAAATGTGTGCTGCTGTCTGTTATTCCCACCATGCCTGCAAGGAGCACTGCTTCCTCTTCTGTTTCTTGGCAGTGGGGCCATGAAGCATCATTCGGTTTCCCATCGCGGAACACACCTGATGTGGAGTGTGTCCTTGCACCCTGGAAGGACCCACAATGTTGATGTTCGTGGATGTGCTGAATAGAGTGAAGCATGTGGCACAGGTAACAGTGAAATATCATCCTGAAATAAAATTTTCTGCTGGAATGTCTCTGCTGAAAAACTGAGTTAAAAATCTTAACAGTGGAAAGACAAAATCAAACCAAAACACCCCAATCCCAGACCTTCAGAGCAGAACAGTACAAGGAGATTGTGTCTGTGAAACAGGATTCAGCAAGGATTTTCCATGGACGAACCAGCAAGGACCATGTGCCATGTGCCATGTGGCACTCAAAGAGTTTTTCTCAGAGAGTCATTATATCACCAGAGATCAGATTAAGGCCATTGAACTGGAAAAGGTCTAAAACTGTTTCCAGAGAAGGCTAAACACTTTTCCTACTGACTTCTCACACAATACTGCAAGAATAGCTAATGCAGCTTGAGCCTGAAAATTTTCCATTTTCTTTCCATTAATAAATTCTTCCCTGTATTGCAAGAATAATTTTCACGCATAGTGTCATCATTCTCATATTGATGGTTCCGTTATACCACTATTGAATTAGCCCTAATAGCATTATTTTCTCCCAGATTCATCTTCCTTATAAAGGTTCTGAAAAAACTTAGGAAATTATTTGGACGTTGTTTCCCATAAATGTGAAAATCAGAAAGGTTTTCAGCAGGTAATTTTTCTCAACACAAGTTATAACTTCTTCTTTTCAGGCTGCGTATGCTTATTTTACAATGATGACAAATCTGTTAATAAATTATTCTATTTGAGAGCATAAGAAACAAGGGCAGAAATAACAAGTCTATCAAGAGTTTCTAAGAAGAGGGAAAATAACAAATACATTGTAAATTTTATTTTAACTTTCCTGTTTGATCCATTCTTTTGAAGCCTGAACCTGTTTTAAGAACAATATGTGGGGAAAGTTTGAATCTGAGCTTTCCAAAGAGGAAGAAGAAAGCTATCAGGTATTTCAAAGAGATTTTTAAAATGTCATTATACATACTGAAATAGGTGTATCTGAACCTCACCCCTAAATTTCTGGAATAAAATCACAAAAACGAAAACCAATAAGCATAAAATTATTTTTTACGTGAATGGAAGTCATAACATTAAACAAATCATTATTGTTTATCCTTGAGTCATGAAGTGGAAATAAAAGACAGCTGAAAGATTTCAGCCTATCTGAGGACACATCACTGTAACTTTGCTGAAGTGACAGCTGTAACTGTAGGTTGAATTGTACCCGAAATACGGGAATTTAACAGTGACTTTAACAGTGTAATTTCTATTGATCGAGATTGTAGCTTTTTACTAATAGCAACTGTATCTGGTGTAATTATTCTGCATATATATTTTTTAGCTTATTCTGTATTGATCTTCTACAGTTCCACAATAGATTGGAGCAAATCTGGGAAAAGTGGATATGATGGATTAATTCAGTCTCTTTCACCTTCATCACTGCTTCTACCTCTGTATTCTCTGACACCTAAATAAAAGATTGTTTTATTCATAAGTTTAGCTGTTAAAAATCACAAAATAAAAAAAATTTACTTAGGGAAGGGATTGCTATCCAAAATATTCAGAAAAAGTTTTTATTATTCATGCTTGGTTATCATTATTTAAAGCATTATTATTTTATCATTCACATATTAGAGTTAGTGAATAGTTAAAACATCTGATAGATAATTTATGAGTGGAAGAGGAGGACCTCCCTGTTTATTAAGAAGGTCACACAAGCAGACAGAATCATATAAATCTTAAATGACAATTCAGGATGAAGAAAAACTCTTATTTGTTATGTCATTTTAGTGAACAAGGCCTACATTAAGATGATTCTTGGATTAAGACAATATTTACAGATATTGTGATTTTTAGGAAAGGTTCTGTGACTGCTTAAATTCACAACTTCTAAATTCTTTTTCAACAAAGCCTATTCCTTCATCTGGAAGAAGTTTCCCAGGAATGCATAACAGCAAGTGCAGACGGATGAGTCCCAGTCTGGGTGGTGGGACTGGTATGGTGCTCTAGGGTTTGTATGTATCTACTTTGTACACAAGAGCCATGATCTCTAGGACATACTTTATTTTGCCATTTGGAATGCCTTGGAAACTGCACGTGGATTGTAATACCTCCCTAAATATTTATCAAGAAATGTTGTTTTGGTGCTTCGGTGTGAGTTTCCCTAACAGTCTGAAAGAACACTTGTAATATGAAGTCCTGACGGACGTGAGGGATTTGTTTTGCTTTGTTTTGTATTCTCTGTAAGTGGGACTATTGTACAAGCTGTAAAATGAATTTAAGGTGTATTTGGAGAGATGGACTGTTCTGCCCAAAAACTGCCTAAATCCAGCAGGTTTAATTGGATCAGATTGCTCAGGGCCATGTCCAATTTAATCTTGACCTCCTCTAAGGATGAAAATCTGACAATATTCTTGGGCAATTTGTGTCAGTATTTAACTACTTTCATGGCAAAAAATATTTCCTGCTACCTAATCAGAAATTCCTGTCTTCTTACTTGTGTCCATTGCTTTTTGTCCTTTTGCTGTACATAGTTGAGAAGACTCTGGTTTTATCCCCTATATAACCTCTGATCAGGCAGTTGTAGTGAACGAAATGTATCTCCTTTCCCTTCTCCATTCCAAGATAAACTGTTCCTGTTTTTAGAACCTTTTCTTGTACTTCATGTACTCCAAATCCTAGCCATCTCTGTGGCCTCCAGTGGATTCAGTCCAGTCTGTCAATGTCCTTTTTGCAGTGACCATAAATAAACACAACACTAAATGTAGTATTTCAAGTGCCAAGGAACTCTGCTGGTCCTGACAGTTACAAAAGTACCAAACCAGGTCTGAATGCAGCTGGCCCTCTGCTGCGAGGTCACACTGCTGGTTCATGTTTGACTTGCTGCTCACAAGGACACTAAGATCTTTCTCTGAACAATTGCTTCTCTGACAGTCAGCCCTGGCCTGTATTCCATCAAGAAGTAAGACTGAATTTTCTCCTGTTGGACTTCATAAGGTTCCTGTAGGTCATTTCTTCAGGTTCCTCTGAGGCGTAACCTTTCTCTCCAGTGAATTGTTCCACTCAACCAGTTTGGTGTTATTCAAAAATCTGATGACAGAAGGCACCATCTTGGTCATGGATAAAGACATGTAATTGTCTTTGTGCCAGTTTTGATCCCAGAGGAATGTTGCTGGCTACCAGTCACCAGCAATTCCTACCCACTGCATGGTCCTCTTACCCAGTGTATGTCCCACCCGTTTGCTGCTCAGGGCTCTGTGAGACTGTGTCAAATGCACTAGAAAGTCAATGTACACAACATCATCTGCCTTACGCACAACACTGGTGTCCTCATCATGGAAAATGATGAGGAGGATCAACCTTGAATAAAGTTCCTCTGGAGGTTTAGTGTCATGAGGAAGGTGGAAGGTTTGTTGAAACAGCTGTAGTTGAAGAAATCTCAGTTTGAGATCATAGTGGGT
The DNA here is from genome assembly GCF_014805655.1 of Passer montanus. Classification (NCBI taxonomy): domain Eukaryota; kingdom Metazoa; phylum Chordata; class Aves; order Passeriformes; family Passeridae; genus Passer; species Passer montanus. Next base: position 1,417,524 of record NW_024370152.1, on the reverse strand, counting down.
TGACAGAAACAAATTAAATGATACCTCAGAGGACATGGGTGCTTTGGGGAGCAGCAGTCATAGTGGCTCATAAGATCTCCTGGAAGAGCATGAGAATCACCTGGGACAGATAATAGGATAATTAAAGCTAAAGGATTTGGTTGGTTAGGTAAATAGTAACTCACTGAGTGGGGCCTCTGTAACTGCATTGTCCAGTGCAAAGTGAAGCTTTTGCTGGAGGGATAAGCAGATAAAATACAAGACCTCATATATTAAGAAATTTTATGGTATTAACAAAAAATTAGCAGTTTACAAGAGAAGTTTAAGAAATAATTAAATATGTTCCTTGAAGTTGATCAAGAGCGTGTAGACAGGAAGATGGAGTTCACATGAAAGAGTTCACTGGAGAAGAGTTCTGTAAATGGATCTGTGTTTGGAACTCATGTGAGCTAGTCAAGTCTAGTACTTGGAAGAATGGTCTATGAAAAATACTGAAGAGGAGAACAGTTCTTTCAGGAAAAGAAAAGGCAGCAGTCAGGTTTTACCTGCACTCCAGACCTCACCTCTCCCTCTTACGTCTTACAGAGGGTTCTGACTAACCTTTCTGCCTTTGTGGTCCTTGAATTACCTAACTCCAGCATGGACTCAAAATATGGCAGTGTAGGGGTATTTTACAATCCTACCTTCTCCGTGCTCCCAGAAAGGATTAAAGATTATATTGCTGCTAGTGTCAGTGTGGAGAAGATGGTATAAAATTTCTTTTTCTGAGAAAAGAAAGAAGAAATAGGATTCTGCTGTTCTAGTAAGTACTTGTTCAAACCTTACAGAGAAACTTGTAAAGCATGTAAGTACCTTCAGAAAACAAATGAAGTTCAGATGCCAGTTAGGTGTCTTAATCAATACTGTTAGTGCAGAACACTGTAATCAAAGTTTTCAAATTTTAAAACCTCTCTTTTACACACCTTTACTGGCCAAAAGACTGTTACACAGGCTATCTGTGTGAAATGGGCTGTATCTACGACACCTGAAATGAACGTCAGGAGAAGGTCATTACTGTTATCCAAACTGTCGATGAGGGAAATTTTAAGGGGCTTAATAAAATATACAAATTTGTTAAACACAACCAAGCTAAATTATTCCATTTGAGAAAAGTGCACATATTTTTGGAAATGATTGGACAATGAAGATGCCCAAGGTGTGATCTTAATGGGCAGTGTTGCATTTTTTCTGTGATAGCATGATGCCTTGACAAATGAGGCATGCTGAGTTTCTTAAATGGAAGATTTGAAATACTTTTCTGGACTGCTTAATATCCTTAGCTGACCAGTCCATAAGTGCCACTAGTCACTGTGCATGAATAAGAGCTCATTCTCCTCTCCTTTCCTCCTTGTGGTGCCATTTAAATCTTGACAAAAGAAAGTAAAAAAGATTTTAAGATTTATCTTGCCTATTTGTTTTGAACTTGTCATGGAAAAAATTTGGTCTTTCATGACGGAGTTCCAATCAGATGTCTGCATAATTGTTTGGTGCTGTTTCTGATATATTATTTAGCCTGAGATAGGGCAGGAATTTCAATGTCACCTTAATAGCAATGAATATTTGTACATGATGTTTTACATGACTGATTTATGCATTGTTCTTCTGTCATCTCTCTACAATATTATTTTGTGTTCTCCTAGAGAAGACAAATATTCTAGCCCTTGTTTTTATCTATAGACTAAAAGAAATAATTGGAATTATTCATAAATAAATAAAATATTAAGACCTGATGTATTGTCCCACTTTTATTTGTCTTGAGGATATGTTTACATTTTTCATGCCTGTAGATGAATTGATAGATTTTTCTCTGTTTTTTTGTTTCTGTTTCCTATGAGAAAAAATTATACTGTTGAGAATGAGAAACTACTATATAGTTGCTGCAGTCAAGAAGAGTTTTTTTTCTCTGAGATGGAATGTCTTCTGCCATGTAATGGCAGAAATGTCTTCTGCCATAAATGTCTTCTGCCATGTAATGGAGGGAGTGAACATAAGCAAAATGTCAGCAATTTTTACTCCTGGATACCATATAAAGGCTGAATCAAATGGCTCTGGAGTTGCATTCTAATAGGCTGTCCCTTGTTTTCCTTCAATGGATTTTTGTTTTAATATGTTCTTGATGGAAAAAGACCATAGAATATTCCTCTGAAGACATATTTTCTTGAAGCTCTACATCTTTTACCAGATTTGAAAGCTCATGTTCTTATGCAGCCTGATATTGTCATAAAAGAACTGTTTTTCCATACCAAATGTTGCTACTATAAATGCAATCTACTAATAGACCTTTACAACTTATATTTATCAAAAATTGGTTTGATATAAAATACAGCTTAGAACAGAAGGGATAAGAAATTTTGAAGTGATTTTTTTTCAGAGTTCATTTCTGTAATACACTTAGCACATCCCATGTTTATAATTCAATGGCCTACGAGCTCATCCCACTTCCACTGTGTTTGGTGGAAAGATTCCCATTCATTCAAGGGGAGCCTATAGAAGCAGAAGTTTTGATTACTCCTGATTGGCATCTGCATATTATAGGCATAGAACTACAATTCCCCCCATGCATGTTAAAAACATATGAAAAATATTTTTTTTTACAAGTAGTGTAGGAAAAAAGAAAATGTCTTTTCTATTGATTTTTCTATTCTGTAAAGGTGAAGTAATCTGACTAACAAGTGGCGTTTGAGAGCTGAAGCAATGGAGAAAGGTTGAATGTAGCACTTTTTATGAAATACCCAACTACTTTAGGCACAGTAGTAGTAGTAGGAGGAGGCACAAAGGTTAGTTTTAATCTTTACTTCCAGAAAGCTATTGGAACTTTGAACCTGAACAAAAGTAATGAAAAAGAAAAAAATTTGCTGTGTGCACTGATTGGTACACAGTGTGAAATTTCACTTCAAAAAACCTTTCTGAACTATTCCCATAAAATACCCCCTTATTAGCCTTAGAAAGTTACTTTCAGAAAAGTTAAGCTACTAGAAACCAGCTGCAGGATAATCATGCACTTTTGGAAACACCTGTAGCTCTGCTGATTGTAGATATAATAAGTAGTCCTCAGAGGTTTGGGTTAATACAATACCCCATGACTCCTTCAAATATTTTTCTATTTTCTATTTTCTTCAGAAAATTCTAGTAGGAATTGTATCTCCAAACTGTGCAAGTTGCGCAAGAATACTTTTAACTAGATTATTTAACATTCAGTGCATCAGCGTGAATCTTCACAACTCAGAATCTTAATGGTTTCTCCATGAAATCTGTCTTGTCATTTCAGCATCCATCTGCATTTCTGAAATGACTGGATTTGGGCCCTACATTTAACGTTATTCTCTTATACACTAGAAATTTTGGGTTAATTCAAAATACCCTTCATTAATTACTTGGCCATCTTACCAAGACTAGCAATTTTTGTACGTGCTAATTCCTAGGCACTTCTTTTGGACACACTAGCTCATATTTTGCAATTTTATACACAAAATGACATATGGTTAAAGATTTTTAAAATTATATTTTCATGGCTAAAGAGGATTTATCACTGATTTTTTTTTGTGTGTGTTTCTGATCCTCAAGCTATAAGCTTGCATTTTAGGGAACTGCCTCATGCTATGAATCCAGACTTCAAAGGTTGCAGACATTCTTCCTTTTTTCCCCTTCTTTTTCAACTGCATTTTTTTGGAACTAGATGATAATGGAATTTTCTTCTTTTTAAGAGCTGTTTCTGTGACTTAAATAACCATCATCTTCAGGATTCATTGGGGTGGACTACCTTGCAAGAAGTTTGTCCTAAAAAAGAATTTTCTCAGCTTGTATTAGGAGTTACTGGTGTGGTACAAAAATTGGTACCTGAAAGACTCTTCCACTTTATTTTTCTTTCTGTAAGTTTTTATATGCTTTTCCAGTAAAAATACTGACTGAACACTTTTATCTTTCTATTTTGAAGAACACTTTGTCTTTACTTCATCATCACAGTTTGTTTGGGAAAAAGAGATGCTTTCTGATGAAGAAGAATCTCTTCATTGCTCTATTGCTTCTTTTTCCAGCAGTCAGTTTCAAAAGTTGACAGACTATTGCAAGGTCACATAATCATAGAGTCATTTAGTTTGGAAAAGACCTTTAAGATCATGAAGTCCAACTGTCAATCTAACACTGCCTAGTCTGCTAAACCATGTCCTTAAGTGTCTAGACATCTTTTAAATACCTCCAGGGATGGTGACTCAACCACTTCCCTGGGCAGTCTGGTCCAATGCTTGACAACCCTTTCCGTGAAGAAGTTTGATTAGTCACTTCTTAGCTCTTTGATTAGTCACTGTCAGTCTAGGTCTAAAGTACCTTTTGGGCTGTTGTGTCTGCAGTGTGCCATTTGACTGCAGTAAAAGAACAGCCATCCAAAAGAGAAGCTGTTTTAAGCCCAGAGAAGGAGCTTCAGCTGAGCTTAACCGTTGGACATAAGGGCCTGTCCCACCACAGGGAAGGATGTAGCCTCAGAGGACACTTTGGCACAGCTCTCCTCGTGACTGCATGCTCTTTCTGGATGCACTGGTATGGTGGGAATTTCAGTCAGATCATCTGAAAGCTCTCATGAGCCAAGATAATCGGTTCGTGACAGTTTGCATGCCTGTGGAGGGACTTTCCACAACTCAAGCCAGTCAGCACAGCAATGTCAGGAGGTAATAAAACTTCATTAGGTTCAGAAGGAATAAAATTTCCATTGAAATAGCCTGAAATACTCAAAAACTCATCCTGCACTTTCTTGGCCTGTGCACAGTGCTGGACTTTTTAATGAGGAACCTTTTTGTGTGCCGGTGCTTAGTTCCTTTAAACTGTTTTTTCTCCATGATAACTGATGGTTAGAAGAAACAACCTCCCTGAGTGAGACAGTGTCACTGAATCTGCTTTCTGCCTGGATTTATTGCCTGCTGTGTATCCTTACATCTGTAGCCAAAGAGCTTCAGAGCCAGATCCCCAAAAGTCATGAGGCTGGTTTGCAAAAGCCAAATCCAGCTCCCCTTCCACCACTCACCAGCACCTACCACTTGGGCATTTTATTGCACTTAAAGGGCTCCTGAGCCACTGCAACCTGCCACATCACCTTAGCAGACCAGCATGTGAGGGTTGTCCCATCAGTATGCCACTCCCACAGGTGGTCACTGCCAGCCAAAATGAAACAGTGCTGTTTGGGCTAATGTGGCCCATGCAGTAAGAATGATCTCCATGGTTTTAGTCTCCTGGAATTTAATCAGGAAGCTGGCAGATCTCTTCCTCAGAAACATGGGGAAAGAAGACATGTAAATACACTGTGGAAGGGAGCACCATCAGCCAGGGTAGATAGAACAACACAAGGAATGTGTTGAAATTTTGGAGGGAAAATCTGTAGCCAGTGCAGTAGGTGAAGCTGTTTGCAGTTGCTACATAAACACAACTGTGCCAGTTACTTGCACAAGCAATAAAAAAGCCATTGGCTTGTATCTGCCTACAGGAAGAAAATCAAAATGAAAACCACAAACCAAACAAAACTTCAAAACAAAAAACCAAACCAACAAACAGAAACCCCCTTTCCTTTCCCCTTTGCTGCAACTGACTCCCAGGTTCAAATATTGTAAGGGAAAAGGACTTGTAAGTACTGCTGGATAGAAAGCTGGACATGACCCAGCCATGGGCACTCCCAGCCCAGAAAGCCAAACGTGTCCTGGGCTGCATCCAAAGCAGCTCGGGCAGCAGGGGAGGGAGGGGATTCTGCCTCTCTGCTCTGCTCTGCTCTGCTGAGAGCCCACCTGGAACCCTGCACTCAGCTCTGGGGTCCCAGCACAGGGAAGACATGGACCTGTTGGAGTAGGTTCAGAGGAGGAGCAGTAGCACAGGGATGAAGCAGATCCTAGAGGAAAGGCTGGGAGAGTTAGGGCTGTCTTGGGGAAAGTGAAGGCCCCAGCATAGCTTTATTATAGTGTTCAGTACTTAAATGGGCTTATAAGAACGAGGGGGCCAGACTTTTTAGTTGGGGCTATACTGATAGGACATGGATTGATGGTTCTCCACTCAACAAGGATAGATTCAGACTAGGAATAAATAAAAATTTTTTTGTGCTGGGGTGGATAAAATGGTAGCACAAGTTGCCCAGAGAGGCTGTAGATGCCCCATCCCTGGAAATATTCAATATCACATTGGACGGGACTCTGGGCAACATGATTTATTGGAAGGTGTCCTTTTCCCATTGCAGGGGGCTTGAGCTAGAAGACCTTTAAGTGTCCTTTTCAGCCCAAACCATTTTATGGTTGGTGGCACAAAGTCCATAACCATTTACAACATCCCAGGATGGATGCTGGGTTTAATGCTTTTCTGAATCTCTGTGAATGCCTTGGCTGAGGGATAGAGGGCATCATCACCAATCTGCAAACTATCTAGAGGGAGTCCAACTGTATGCAGTCTCGAGAAAACCTGCTCTCATGATCTCTGCTTGGAAGGGGAGGTTTGGGTTAGAGGGTCTGCAGAGGGACTTCCCAGCTGCAGCCACACAGTGGCTCTGGTTTGTTTGTTGTTTGGTTGTTTGGTTTTATTTCTGTTTGTTTGTTTTGTTTTTGCTTTTGTTTAAAAAATTTTTTCAGGTATTTGCTTTTCACTAGTGCTTAACTACTTCGACATTGTCTCCTGTGTTTGTATGTCTGCGCACTGAGGGTTCCACTGGCTGCCTTAAGTTCACAGCCACTGGTATATGACAGATCAGGACAAGCTTGGGAGGGAGTATTAGGAGAAAGTTATGTTGTCCTGGCCATTTTGTCCATAAATAGTATATCAGGCAGTTGTCCTCATGTTAATATGAATAACTGCCACTGCATTCATTCCGTACAGTATTGTTCTTGTGAACCTCCAAACATTCTGCCTCACATACACTCTCTGCTGCAAAATTTTAATCTTTGGAGTCCCAGATAGCATCTAATGAGCATTAGGATCACCTCAGTCTTAGAAGCCTGGAGGACAAGATGTATCCACAAAGCCTTGAAGAAATTGACATATTGTGTAGTGTATATTCACTGTAATGGACAATGCATTTGCACTGCAGAAAGTACTTTTCTTTTTTTTCCAGTTCCCTAGAGACCTCATTTGTCGAATAAGTCGTAAAGCTGTGGTCCAGAATATCTAAGTGAAATGTCCTCTCTCCTTCACAGGTGTGTCTCTGACTTCCTGGATCCCTGCTACTTTATATTGGGATGATTGTAGGGTTGATTTGGATCGACTCATCCTCTTTAGATGGACTGTTAGACCATGTTTACAACACATTTGTGAAGTCATCTAATAGGACTTCTTTTTTTTAAGAGAAAAATAAGTACAAGTGTTCAAGTCAATAACAAGTGCTTAATGGGGTTCACCACAGGTGGGTGATCAGTTGGCCTTTAAAAAAATTCTAAATCATACTGAGTATCATCTCAGTCTCACTCCTTATTTCAGAGGGGGAAAGTCACAGGTGGAAGGATGATTTTGGTAGGCCCTGATGAAAAGGTGATCTTCCCATTCTGCCTTGTTTGCTGCCATAGAATCTGCATTACAAAAGGAAATTGAGAGAAGTGGGTACACTGTGGTGGCTGGTGGATTATAGTCTTTTGTCTGGATTGATTTTAACAAGGATCAAGCTTTTATTTTATTTTCATCTTTGGTGAAGTACTGCTAGGATCTGTATCTTATATTTTCTTATATTTCTAAAATTTCTTGATATTTACAATTTTTGATTGCTGTCCAGTGTTGTTGAAGTTGGTTGAGTGCAGAAATATTTTCAGATGCAGAAGAAGGACATCAGCATACCAGGATAATATGGCCATGCTAGATTTTAAGATGTCATTAGAAATGCATTTGGGTTTAAAAACACAAAAAGTTCATTACATTTGCTAGTCTCTCAGGACCTGTCAGTCTTTTAAGAGTCACTTTGACAACAATTTCATTATAAGGGAATGGGGGAAGAATCTTTTATTCAGGAAATGTAAAGGGTTTTTGTTGTTTTAAATTTATTTTTGGCCTGTTTGTGGTTTTTTTGTTAGTGGAAAAAAAAGAAAAATAATAGATGATTGCTCTGACTTTAGCAAATCATGATGTACTAAAAAAATCCATCTGTCCCCAAAACACATTCTGCAGTGACAATTGGCAACATCGACATTTTCCCATGGCCAGGGTTAAGGGACAGGTTGAATATCTTGTCAGTAAGATAGTAGAACTGCATTTTGCAGAATGTCATCATTGTTGAAACGTAACAGCTTTTCCTCCACCAGCTAAAATAATTTTTTACTGAATTCGCATTTCCTCAAAATAAATATTCTTATTAAGAAGCAGAAGACTTTCAGTGATACAAATGTTATTAAAGGCAGTAAATCAAGGCTCTTAAAGAAAAAGCTTACCAAAGTGAGAATGTGTAACTCCATAATAGAAAATAGAATTTGTCTGGAAGACATACATGCTTGCAAATTTAAGGCATTTACTTTCTATAGTTGGTACAGGTTTGCAGACAATTGATTTACAAACATCTTGATTTATTGACATTTAATAATAACAGTATGTGAGAAGTGTTCCTGATGAGGCAGTAGGAAGTGTGAAATATTCTAACTTGTTAGCTTTTTCAGGGCATTTTATTTCTAACCAGACATTTTCATCTAGCGATGTAGTATTTGCTCTTCCTTTGCTTTCTTGCTGGATGTCACAGCCTTTGCAGAAGTCAGGTCTGAAGGATACAGTTTTAAGAGCCAACAGAATAGATCAGTGTCCATTTAGGTGTTGGCAAAATCAGACTGAGCAATAGATCAGGTAGGATACTTGAAGCTACTGAGTAGTCATGCAGAAACTGCTTTTTCATGGGTATGAGACCAGTCTGCAGGTGGTTTTCTCCTTGCTGTCTCAAAAGGAATACTGTCTGAATTCTTGCAATATACCAATTTAAACCACACAAGTTGCTGATCATACTCAGTTGGATATATGTATTGGATGTAGAAAAACACACACAACAGAACCTTGAATTAATGTTCCTTTATTCTGTTCATAAGACTACAAGGAGTACAGATTAGGTCCTCTCTGTGCTATTACAAGGCAGACTGCTGCACTACCATGGGCCACCCACTGGGGCTGGAATGCAGAGGCAGACAGTGCCCTGCTCTTCTGAGTGGTCTCACATAAATTAAGTCAGTAAAGCTCCAGTGGCTGAAGAACTACAATTGAACTGAAAATGTCTGGCTCTTATTCCTGGCTTTGTTGTAGATTGCCTGTATGGCTTTGGATGGAGTTTGGCTTCTTTTGTGTAGTTATAGAAGACAAAGATATGTCCTTTCTTCTGCTTATTTTGGCTGGAGCTTCAAGGCAATGGCTGACTCTCAGTGTGTTGTGCAAGACAGAGAATGGCAGGACCTTCACACAATCACAGGATGACAGAGTCCTTAGGACCAGGAGACATCTCAAAAGATCATCCAGTCCAGCCCCCCTGCCAAGGCAGGGTCACCCTGAGCAGGTACACAGTAACATGTCCAGGTGGGTTTTGAAAGTCTTCAGAGAGGGACACCTCATGACCTCCCAGGGCAACCTGTTCCAGTGTCATGACACCCTCAATGTAAAGAAGTTCTACCTCATGTTGAGGTGGAATGGGCACTATAGAAAAGAGTCTGGCACCATCCTCTGGGCACGTGCCTTGTGTGTATGATGTGATCCCCTCTTAGTCTTCTCCAGTCTTCTCTGTGGTCTGAACCAGACCCTCTCCAGTAGCTCCTTGTCTTTCTTGCACTGAGGAGCCTGGAACTGGAGACAACACTCCAGATGTGCCTCACTGGAGTGGAGTAGAGGGGGACAATCACCTCCCTTGACCTGCTGGCCTCACTCTTCCTGATGTCCCCAGGATCCCACTGGCCCTCCTGGCTGCAAGGGCACCGCTGGCTCACCAGGGACCTGCTGTCCACCAGGACCCCCAGCTCCTTCTGCACAGAGCTGCTCCCCAGCAGGTCACCCCCAGCCTGTGCTGCTGCCTGGGGTTGTTCCTCCCCAGGTGCAGGACCCTGAACTTGCCCTTGTTGAACCCCATTAGCTTTCCCTCTGCCCAACTCTCCAGCCCATGAAGGTCCCTCAGAGTGGCAGCAAAGCCTTCAGGTGTGTCAGCCACTCCCCCCACTTTTGTACCATCTGCAAACTGGCTTAGGGTCATTTTCTATCCCTTCATCCAAGCTGTTGATAAACAAGCTGAGTAAGACTGGACCCAGTATTGATCCCTGGGGAATGCCACCACTATAACTATAGGCCTTCAATTGGATTCTGCTCTGCTGGTCACAAGCATCTGAGCTTTTTGTAGAATGTCATCATAGCTTTGCTATTTCAGCCAGTTCTTGGTCCAGCTCACTGTCTGTTCATTTAACCCACATTTCCTGAGTTTACCTATGTGAGACAGTAGCAATGTTACGTGAGACAGTGCCAAAAACATTGCTTCCCATCCAATAAATTCAGGAATGATGTGCTTTTGCACTACTGAGCATGCAATGACTCCTGACTCCTGCTTGCTGAATGTGGCTGCTCACCTGCTTGCTAAGGAGGGTCTACAGATAATGCCATAGCCCTGTGAGTGGATAGGTCTAATTCTTGATAGCAGCTGTGTGCAAGAGAGGTACTGAAGGTAGCCTTAGATCAGAAGTGAGTTAAAGTGATTATGTCCTTACTACATTAGTCATAGGCATGTCATAGGGGGGCAATCTTGGAGAAATTCTTTGTAGCTTTTTGTGGAAGAAAGTGGAAAAGCATGTTCAACAAAAGGAACAGAAGGCAAGCCAAATCCCTAATGACCTATTCTTCTTCCTGTTAAGTGGCTACATGTATTTTATTGCTGAGCATCCAGCTAAAACTTTCAGAGAAATTTTGGTGTGGTGTACTGGGAGTGCTGACTCCGTATAGCTCTTGCAGCCTATTCAACAAAAACATCTGGTACAGCTCTGATTTACACTTGTTTGAAGAGAGAAAAGCAGGTGCATCTACTGCTGCAGTGGGAAGCTGTCAAAAGAAGGGATCTTCTCCTGCACCAGCACTCATCCTGGTGACTCTGAGAGCGATCACTGCTGCTACTCTTACACTTCAGAAGCTTCATACTCTACCTCAGCACAGAAATGTAAGACAACACTCAAACAACACACAATGAGAGACCACTATTTCCTTCCTACAAAGGACCGTTTATACCACTAAAGAAGATTTATCTGTTCAGTGTAAGTGCCCTGTTTTTCAAACAGTGAATTTAAACTGATTTAGATTAGGTGGATTGGTTTAGCTCAATGGAAAAATATCGTACAATGGAATAGGGATATCCTCCCAGGAGCTAATGACTAGTAAAAGTTGTTGAAGCTTTTTTCTATGAAAGAAGCCTGATCTGACAGACTTCCTTAATGAAAGTATTAAGCACTGATAACTTTGCTACGATACTCTGCAACAATCCAGGAAGCTGAGAAAGAGTTAAGAAGCGAGTTCTGCTCCTTGGTGTGGTGCTGAGGAAGGCTGAAAGCCAGCTCCGTGATGCTTGCAAGCATGCACAGGCACTGATTGAACTGTCCTGGTTTATGGCTTCTTGGCCACGAGTGTAAAAATCCACTAGTGAAGTCAGGATACATTCTCATCTCAAGTGCTCCTTTTCCAACAGTCTACATAAAATTTTAAGTGTAGGGACCATCTGCATTGTAAAGCTAAACTTAACTGAAGTAAATTTACTCCAGAATTCATTAGGCTGCTGTAGTTTCATTCAAATCACTGGAGTCAACACTGGCACAAAGTTGGAAGAAGTGGCAAATGGAGCTCTAGTCCCCTGTCATCCGTGAGCAATGTGCTCTTGTGGCAAAGTAGGTCAACAGCATCTGTGGCTGAATTAGGAATGGTGCTGTAAACAGATCAAGGGATGAGGTCCTTCCGTTCAGCTCAGCACTGTTGAGATGTATCTATAGTTCTAACTGCAGCTCTGGCCTCTTCAGTGTAAGAGAGGCATGAACATATTGGAAAATACTCCAGCAAAGGCGCACAAAAAAGATAGAGAAGTTGGATCATGTGACACAGGAGGAGAGGCTGAGACAGCTGTGATTTCTTATTCTTCAGAACAGAAGAATTGGGTGAATTGGGTGAATCTCACCTTTGTGTATGAGTATCTGTTGGGGAGGAACAAAGATGATGGAGCCAAAATCTTTTCAGATGTGCCCAATGAAAAGACAAGTGACAATGGGAGCAAAGGACACTTTGGATTGTGGGTTTCTTTTTGTTTGTTTCACTGTGACAGTGGGTGAACACTGATAGAAATTGGACAGAAAGACCATGCAGTCTCCATCCTCCAACACATTCACAATCTGACTATTCAATATCCTGAGTAACTTGATGTAAGCAATCATGCTCTGAGCAGGGAGCTAGGTCTAGGTGTCTTTGGAGGTATCCTAGAGGTGCCTCCCAACCTCATTCTGGGATCTTGCCACTGAAGAAAGTTGCAATGTTGCAGCCAGCTTGACAATGGTACAGAACTGCCACGGTCTTTGATTCACCCTAATTTTACAGAGATCCAGTTCATGTACTTCTTTGGCTTTACTTGTCTTCCATTGTTCTAAACATGGTTCATGCTAATCCAGATAATGAGGAAACTCTGCAACAGATTGTGTTAGGGCACAAAGGATTTTCTAAAATATAGGCAACCTTTATAATTAGGGAAAAATTTGGGGAGAAAGATGAAGAGTGATCTGACTGCAGCGACAGACGAAATGAGCTTAGATAGCAAACAGAAAGTGCTCTGCTGAGCTAGTCAAATGGAAGGTAGGATATTCAAGTCTAACCATGATTCAGTTTTGCATGTCATTTTGCTATGAAAGACCCTGAGTGTTAAATTTCATGTACAGGTTTCCTGTGTTTTGCAGTTACATCCACTGGGATTAACCTTGCAACTTGTACTTAATTAAGAATGCTTCAGATGATAGCTCAGCTGAACAGAACCTGGATAAATCCTCCATAGTTACTTCAACTCCATAGGATGAGGAATTAGTAGGAAGCATTAACATTCTGACCAAGCTTAGTTTTCACAGGTTTGCTTTCCAAATGAGATGAAATTCCTGTTCTCCAAAAGATAATTATGGGTAGAAATTGGAGTCCTCGACCCAGCTTGTGATGTGTAATGGAAGACAGCCTGCAGCATGCAGGTAGACACTACAATCCCAAGGAATTTAGCCAAGGTTGCTCTGTGGTTTGAGAATAAAAGTTCGCCTGAACTTCAGAGCAGTGTTTTTTACCTGGAAAAAAGCCTTGCAGAGAGCTTTTGAAGCCTTCCCAAAGGTTCCAAGGTGGAACAAAAGTACTTCATGTTATTCTAATGTTTTACATCTATGTGAGTGATCCCTAGATTTTTGAGATGCCCCAGTGTTAGGAGGCAGAAAGGTTTTACTAAAGCAGATTCTTTGGAACTCTCTATTATCTATGCAAAGCCACTTCAGTTGTAAAATAGTAGCTATATTAAAAGGGAAAAAATTTTGAAAGTTTTGAAGCAAGGGCAGAGTGCTTAAATGGGCTTACATGATTATGATGCTGTGAGAAAACATTTTGACTGTTGGAAGCCATCAGGTTTGCACCCAGCCACTGTTCCTTTGTGTTTGCAGGTGCTTGCTGTATTCCTGTTTTTCTCTTGACTGTTATTTTCTCGTTCCAGGTGTATTCACTCTCTCAAACACTGAGAGTGCTTGGAACACAGCTATTATTTTAAATCACCTACTATTGCCCACAGTGAATGAACAGGCTGTAAAAGCAAGGGCAACTTTTTTGTTCATGTACGCAATGAGGTCTCTTGCCTGGAAATTGACATTATCACCCACTGTTCTCGGCTTTCAGGTCAGTAACTACAATTTCCGATGATTACCAGACAATGCAAATGACCACGGCTTAATTAGGGCATGAAGAAACACAGCACTTTCTTCCTGAATTCAAGAAGGGGTCTGCAGTGTTGAAAAGATTTCAAGCAAGTCTTGTTCATGGTGTAGCATAGTGAAAACAGTGCCTAGGCTCTCAGGACACAGAAAAGGCATTTGCAAAGCCATCCCAGCCTAAAGATCCAGGGTGGGATACTCAGTATTGTAATAGGAGAAGAGGTACAGTGAACAAGATTTGTCAGGGTGCTTGCTTTTGGAGTCCACCCTCAGCAGCAGAGGGGCTAGGACACCACTGGCCCTGCAGGCATTCATGTCTTGAACCTTCCTGTAACCAGGCTCTAGATTTCTTTGTATACATGACTTCGGATCTTTAAGAATCCAAAGGACTGAAAGATGCTTCAGTGTGAAATGCATTCAGCCTTTGTCCAGTCAGGTCTTGAAGAACTCTGAAGATTGAGACTGCATCTCTTCTTTGCAACCCAGTCCATGAAGCAAAACCCTTCTGTTTATACCTGGTCTGAAACACTTGTTCAATTTTTGTCTCCCATCCTCCCAAAATGACAAGTCCCCAGCCCTGTGTCACTGATCCCTTTCCCATAGGTACAGTAGGATAGTCAAGGCAATGCTATATTGATTGTTCCATACAATTTGCTGCCAGCTGTGATCTAGACAAGTCTGTTCCACCACCTTCTCCAGCTAATAAAGGTGCTTTACTCTGCCTTGCCCCAGCTAAGGTGTTACCATTAATTATGCCAAATGAAAGTAGCCTAGGTAACCTATGCAGTGTGCTTTCACCCTGTGTTCAGCTCCACAATACCACAGGAAATTAAATTTTTATGAAATTAATCTTGCTGGGTGCCTTTCTTGGGCAAAACAGCTTCTATTTTAAACTCCAGGGACTCTGTAAGAAATTGCACATTGCATTTATGTGTGTGCACACATCCAACATAAATGTTGTACACAATAGCGTATTCTTCAACTGTTGCTTTTGCTTTTTAATGTTACAGTTATGTAGTGGTCATATTTTCTTTCCACAAGGCCCCAGCTGCCTCCAGTGTCCGTCCTTCACAGAGGTGCTGAAGAAGGTGGCTGGTGTGGCTGGGCTACAGCCTACAAAGAATCACAAAGCAAGTGTGCCTGTTTGGAATTTCTGACCCACTAAGATGAACACAGGTTAATTGGTGTGATCTGCTGGTTGTGTGATGGTAGCAGTCTGTCAGGGAAGTTGATCCAGGTGGTCACTGTGGAGTGACAAGGAATCACAGAGCTCCAGTGAAGTTAAAGGACTTCTGTGCTGCACTGCAGCAGGGGAAGCTCTGGTCTGTTACTTACATATTTTTTGGTGGCACTGAGAAGAAAACCCTGTTTCTGGGATGTATGAATTGGCTGACACAGGTGACAGAAATGTAACAAATGAGGTCTGGGTTGTGGTAGGAAGGGAAGTACAAGTAGGTCCCTAGAAACAATGCAATGGTGTATGAAGCAAGACTTAAAAATACAGTGTGGACAGCAGAGAGGGAAGGGGGGAAGGAAGGAAGGAAGGAAGGAAGGAAGGAAGGAAGGAAGGAAGGAAGGAAGGAAGGAAGGAAGGAAGGTGGCTTTGCAAATGCTATTATATTTGAAATGACATTGGTCAGCCTGTGCCTCTTAAATGAGCAGTTTGAGTACACCCATATGATGCTGCCTCATGTGTTTAACAGCTGATGCTCGTGTCCTTACCTAGAAATGAAGCACAGTTCTTTATGTGGATAATGCAGCTGATTCACTCCAAATCTCAAATGTAAAGAGTAATGGGGACAGGGAAATAGCATCATGTAAATATTGCAAAATTTTGGCAGGAGTAGAGCTGTGGAAGGAGCAAAAATTTACAGTGACATTGAAAAAGGGAAAATATAAAGTAATCTGAAATGGAACACACTTGTTCTCAGTGGGTGAGAACAATGTGGGAAACATGGAGCTGGAGAAGTGGCCAAGGCACCATTGCCAATGCTGAATTATCAATCATTATACTGTATTTCTTGCACTGCCTGACCCGAAGCACTTTGTCTTGGAACGAGGATAAAGTAGGCATTGTCTGTACCTACTCCAGTTCAACTGTTGCATTCAGGGCTTGGAGAAAAATTCTGAAAACCTATTACGAGGCTGGACATAACAGCCTAGTGATGAGGGTCTGTGAGCGCTGGTTAATTAAATTATGAACGCTGAGGGCCTGGCTAAGTGCATGTGTGATTGCAGCTAGTTTGTCTTCAAGACAAAGGTGGCAGAGGCTATATCTGAGCTACAGACTTCAGCTTTACCACAGACAGCTTTCAGCTCATGAATTTTCAGCATTGATTATGGAGAACACTAAAATGTGTGTTCACACTTGGTCTGCTAAAGCCCCGCTGGGCTTTCAGAAGAGAAAGCTGATCCATAAATAAAGAGAGCTCCTTGGAGGTGGCATATAGAATAGACAGGCAAAAATTTAGCACAGAGAGAAACTGAGCCTTCTGGGACTATTGAAAACATCCTCAAGCCTTGTGTTTTGCAATGATTGCAGTGGATGATGTTGTGTGTCTGCTTAATATGTACAGCTGATTAGCAAATGCAGGCACAATATCACCAATCTTTGCTGGTTGTTTCCATATGGGAAACAAGACTGGTGGTAAATTTTTCAGAAGATTCTATGAGGAGCTGCCAGCCACTGGATCTCAATGAGCCCAGCCTGAGCAATGTGGACTCTGTGGGGAGTCCAGCAGCTGTGCTCACCTGCATGTAGGAGTACACTGAACACCTGACCAGTCATTTCAGAGGGAGGAAAGTCAACTCAGGGTGCCACAGGGATTGCTTCTGCAACAGCTGGAAATTGTTCCTGAACTGTCATTCTTTTCTACCAAGAGAAAAGTGTGGTAGTTTGGCACTGAGCAGGAATAGTGTTGCTATCTTGGGTCCTTTTCTTTCACACCTCTCAAATACTTCTTGGAAAGGATTATGAGACACCAAATTTGTTTGCAGACTACAGCTATCACTGTATCACTGTGCAGAAGATGTTTATCTGGTTGTCTCTTTCTGCACAACACATTTTAAGCACCTTTCACTAGGATTTTGCTGTAAACTGACGTATGCAACGCCATGTCTTTGGGTTTGCCTGTCTCTGTTAAGTTAGACCCTTATCCAAGCAAACATTTTCCTATCTCTTTGAAGATAAGCCTTCTGCCCTTGCTGAAATCATTAAGATTGTTTGGGTCATTAGTTTTGATGCATGTGTGTGCATGCACGTGACTAGCAATTATGCTTAGTGGCTATGAGAAAATACTTCCCCCCTAGGTAGATTGCTGAGAGGAGGTTCAGTCTATAAAAATCATGTACTTACAAAAACTCTTCCCCTTCATCTTAGCCTGATGAAATCTGTGGCATCTCTCCAGATGAAGACTGGAAATGTTTTCCTTCCTTTTTTAGCTCACTAGGTCTGTGTGTGTGCCACAGACACTTTATATCATTCTAGCTTATTTATATTTTCAACTTATTGATTGGTAGATGGGATGATAGCCTTTTGGATTTATTTTGCTGCTCATTTATAATTAATTTGGCTCACGCATAAAAAAATCAACCTTTATTCATTTACCGTCTATTCACTGTGATTTTTTTTAGAAAGCTTAAAAGTAGAAGAGCCATGCACTAGGCAACAGGCCAACATGCATGTGATTCTCACAGGTTGCTGTAAGATCTGGCTGTCAATTTTACCTGCATTTACCCAAAATGGGGAGTATTCTTTGTCCACCTGTACACACCTCCACTCCACCTGGAGTGTAAGCCCCTCCAGCCATACTGGTGAGTGCTTGTGCAGAGCTGCCAAAGTTGGCATGACTTCCACCAGTACGTGTTAGGGAAACAAAGAGGGAAAACTACTGCTCTGAGGGCATGTGTGTCCTTGCAATCTCTTGAGGGTGATGCATACTGGGTAAAGCAGGAGGTTGTGAGAGGAGGATGGCCACGGAAGTGAACTTTGGCTCTTGACAAAAAGCAAACCTGCTGCTTTGCCAGTTGGCAGCCCTGTTGCTGGGGCTGAGTGATGGACTTGTAGAATAACTGCTTCTGAGCTCTGATCACTCACAGCCCACTGGGCTGATCACACACAGCTCACAGGGAGTATGCTCTGTATCACTCTCCCCAGCTGCCAGTAACAACTGGCAAGTAATTTGACTTGATAAATACAATAGATATGAGCATTTAATTCAAAATGACAATTCCAGGTTTCAAAGCAGTACACCTGCTCTGCAATGCTTTAAAGATCTCCCAAAAGCAATCTTTTGTATGTGCTTGAAATCTGCCTCTGCCACTACTCAGATATATTTATAGACTACTGGTGGGCTGCCTATGAAAATTCTCATCCCACAGTTTTTCCTTAAGGTTGGTGAAAGCTTCTGTGTTTCACAAAGGTTAAGCTACAAAGAGAGAGGATAGCATTGTAAATGCCTTCTAAGCCCCTGAATCTGTGATCTCAGTAAAGCGTTCACTGTGCACTGTAGAAGCACAGTTCTGTATTGCTCATGTAGAATCAAAGGGTTGGTTCACTTTCCTTGATCCTTGCAGTATATCCACCTATGTCTCTTTTAAATCACTCCTACAGATTATCTTCTGTGGATTTCCACTACTGTCCAAAAAAATAAAATAAAGAAATGTCTTGGTTCCCCCTATTTTCTTTCCCCCCTCTTCCCAGTCTGCAAGCATGCCCAAGATGAATCACTGCATAATTATACTCCTATTGCTTGTATCCTTCCGTTGGCTCTCCCTTTCCGCTCATTTCACACTTACTTGCCAATCAAGCCTATCATTTGGGGTCTGTTTATTTGCTGGGGTTCATTAACCAAAAGGAAGATCTTCAGAAGCAGTCTAGGGGACACCTGAGATCCTTCAGCCCACATCACAATCTCAGAGGGCAGGCTTTACATGGCCTTGCAGGTACAACATCCCTTAATTTGCCTTGAAATATTGAGCCGTGTTTTAGGCTCCTAGCAGACGTTGTGCTTTGGTGTCTGGGGTGAGAGAAGAGTTTGCCTGACTTTCCAGCTGTGCACAGGGGGCATGATCTGTGGGGATGCTAGCTTTCAAGGGCAATGATGGGTGCTGGGGATATGCTCATACTGCAGACAAGTACAGGGAGGGAGCTCAGGTAGGCCAACACCTGTAAATGAAGCGAGGGATTGACAGGGGGATTTGGGGCTTCACATTGACTCTGAATTTTCTGTAGACATGCTGCTGTGGTTCCTGGGGAGGGATCTCCCCTAGGAGGATTGCCATGTGTACACATGCAAAGCAAAGATCTGCAGTATCTGAAGGCTTGATACAAGTGTGCCCTAAAATATGCTGGTCAAGATTAAACATCAAGTCTAGAAAACAGAGTTGGACCCTCATACAATTAGAGGCCTGACCAGGTAGACTTGATCCTCGTCTTCTATTTTTGTCAGTAAGTTACCTGGATTGCAGCTCTCAGAGGGAACCCAAGTGTGTCAGGAGCCTGAAGTGACTGGGCATTGTTTTAACACCTTCCTTCAAACCTCACAGCCTGTAGTACTAATAAGGGCATTCTTGCAGTGTTAACAGACATCCTGTAGCACAGGCAAGTGCTGCAGGAATACTTACTCCCTCCATCCAGCATCCCTGCTTTCAGGAGGGGCCAGGTTTCCTGGTGGGAGCTGGGACCTTTTTCTCTCCCTGCTCTATCTGTACATCACCTTCTGGTTGTCACTGCTTTCTGCTGCTGGTTTCAGTCATCACTGCTGCACTGCTCTGTTTTGTTCTGTCTCTGGGCTTTGTGTTTGCAAAGCACTGGAATTCTCAGGTTGCAGTTGGAGCTACTGCTTTTCTCTGTCCAGCTCCTCTCAGTTTCAGCTGTATGTGCTGCTTATCTCTTAGTATTTCGAGAGACATTTTCTCAGGGTTATTAGTACTTTTTGTACCTGTAAGGTCTCTGTTCCATCCTCAAGTCACCGTGCAACACCAGTGCTTCAGCCAATACCACATCCAGCCTTCCCACAGAGCAGTGTTCCCTTCTGTTGCCTGGAGAGGAAGGATGCTGCTTTGCCCTTGGTCCAAGGCTGTTTCCAGTAAAGGTCTTCCCTCCAAAAGAGAAAGGCAGGGCAGAGGAAGAAAGCAATGCTGAGTTCTTCCTGCACTGCTGTGCCTGCTGCAGCACCCAGCAGAGATAGCTAGCTGAGGAGTGTCCCATCCTCTGCAGCACATGCTCTCTCCAGGACGTGCTGGGCACAGTCCTCCCTCAGCTCCACTCTGGCCAGCACACGATTTTCCCAAAAATATACAGTTCTTAATGTCTAATCTTATTCTGAGAACACTTTCCAGCTTTTCACTGGAAAGATGATTAATACTGCATTGCCCAGCCAGTCACACTATCCACAGTAGAGCTATAAATAAATACCACCCAGCAGTTGCATACAGCAAACCCTATTTTATTATTTTCCATTCATAGTAAAAAACATGACAAGGTTGGAGAAGAGGCTGGTTAGAGAAAAGGCTGAGTAACAACTGTAGTTTAGTAGGCACCTTAATCTTTCATCCTCCAATATCCAGAGGGCAAAGAAATCCCGCATTTATTTTTGTGTAAGTTTTGCTGTTTTCTACTTACAAAGGTGATTTGTCCATTTAGTTGGCTGACCCCTACATGATTAAGTGTGCAATGTGCTTCATGTGGCCCTAGGAAGGAAGGCTTTTTCTTTTCAAAATTAGGTGAAAGCCCTCTACCAGGATTGCTTTGTTCAATGGAAAATTGGTTTCCTAGCCAAATGCAAACAACTGCTATGGTTGCCATGGTTTCCTTATTTCTTATAAAGCAGAAGTCCCTTCCAATGTTGGGCAAGCAGTTTTGGTTAAAAAAATAATTAAAAAATTAAATATATTCCAGTATTTGGGATTAAAAATATCTAGTGAAAAATGAAGCCCTTTGCAAGAATGGTTTCTACTGAAATTTGCTGTTTTCTAAGATTTGGAATGTTTTTTTAAAAAGAGCACATCGTGAACACTGTTAAACTGCAAGCTGTAGAGATTCCCACCCAAAACCATTTTTCAGCTAGCTGTATTAATGATCCCGCCTGAGCTATTCAGATGTGAGTCATTCCAGAGGGTGGGTGGATGGGAGGAGGAATGCGGGAGGGGCAAGGGGCTGGCGTCTCTCCCATGTGGGATGGAACCGGTGAGGGAGGGGTGGTGCGGCTGCCTCCCTGCAGACGGAGGGTGAGCCTGGCTCGGGCTGTGCTCCAGGTCCTTGTGGCACTGGGACACAAGCTCCTGCCTGCCACAGAGTGCCTTGTGGAGCCTGGGGGGGCTGCACGCTGGGGATGGGCCCCTCAGGTATCAGCGAACTGTAAAGCCTTTCAGGGGAAATGCAGTTTCTCTTTTACTGCCAGTGTGTGGCTCAGGAACACGGGAAAGGAACTGCTGTTATACGAACACTTCTAATTATATGGGCTTTGTTTTCACACAGCTGCTAGCTTTCTGAAATATATTATGAAAAAAAATCTGCAATGACTGTATTACTCACCAAAGCCTAGATTTTATCAAACACTGCACACAATAAACTTGCAGAAGCTACATAATTTGTTGGAAAAAAGTTCAATGCACTAATAAGATGTTTCATAGGATTAATTTCTTTGTTTGTTCTACAAAAACCTAGACACAGTTAAAAATGAAATCCCTCCAATCTTTTGCACAGAAATTGTTTTATAATCTTTTTGGGGGATATTTTCTCCAGCTCACTAAGGCACTCGCTTAATGATTAACTGAAAGGACTTAATTGGTCCCAGTAAAGACATAGTTTCTTAAAATCAGCCTATGGTAATTACTTTTCAAATTGTAGTCTTTATGATTTTGCCATAGGAAGTCAAACACATAGCTAATTACAGCACTGTTGAGGGGAAAAAAAATTAGGATCAAGGTAAGGATTTATAAAAAGAATAAAAAAGATCGTATTATCTTCATCTTGCTAAAACTTTTGAATGTGGCTGCATAAAGAATTGGTGAATTGTCTTTGCTAGAAGCACATTATTGTTTGCTTTTGGTGAAAGAGAATAATTTTTTATGTTATACCAAATAAAATGTACGAAGCCATGAGCAAAAAATGGAAATGTTGAAAAATTATGAGAAAGCAGTAGAAAAATATTCTAATAAAATAAATTAAAAAATAGAAAAAAATTCTAATAAATATAGAAAAATATTCTAATAACTCAATAATCACTTACTCAGGTGTTTGGTTCACTATTTGAGACTGGGAGAGAAGAAAGTTATTAATTAGTTACATATTCTTATTCTGAAAAATCATGGCTATGTCTATTGTGATTTCTAAGACTTTGTTAAACAAAGGTGTGGGCTTGGAAATGGAGGGAAAGAGGATTTCTCTCCTGGGCACTCACACTTCTCTGGTTTCCTCCCTTTGCTTTAACATAAAGCCCTGGAAGTGTCTTCTTACCCGCACTGGTGCAGCTGAGGGCACTGCCAAACCCTCAGGGAGGACAGTGATCTTACAGGGATAAGGGTCTGGGATGCAATACTCTGGTGTCCTGCACAGCAGGTAATGTCCTCATGTTACTGCTCTTGGTTAGGGTTTATGGGGTGCTGTTACAAGGATTCCCAATACTTCAGGCTGCAGTTTCAGTCGTCAATGAGCAAGTGCATCTTCAGGTGGTCCATCCAAAGAACCTGATGCATTAGACCCTACAGCTTCCAAAACTTTATCTTCCTCCTAGGCTCAACCTGCTGGCTGTTTTTGTGAGATTTCTAATGCTTGCTGTTCAGCAAATGGCATGTACCAGAAGAAGAGGCATGGTTCTGAACAGGGATTTTCTCCCTTATCAGCGGGGAGAGAGCAGGCCCTGCCTAGCCAGACCCCAGAGTGCACACAGTGACTCTCCAATGACTCTGCAGGGACTGCTGAAAACTTCCACTTTCTGTGAGGCTGCAATTTGAAAAGTCCCCTTGTCTGTGATGGAACTGGGATGATCAGGTTTAGAGTAGAAGATTTTGTTACCCTGACTTTTCTTCCCCAGTCAGGTTGTGAAACTGAAGACAAAAATACATATTCCTGGATGAACACGAATTAATATTAATTTCTGAATGTGAGGAAGACCCCAGTAATAAGGCCACTTGAAGGCGACTCTGAGGGGACATCCACCTGGGCTTGGAAGTCCACGTAAACTATCAGGTCAGGCTACCAAAAGTGAGTTCCCCATGTGGCAAACAATATGCTCTGTGCCCACCTTGTTCCCCTGGGACAGTTAAATGGCTTTTCCCATTGAGGGGCTCCTTTCCATGGAAGGCAAGGCAGGAATCTGAACCTTTAGCAGTAAACAAGGCATATGTGCAAGTAGAAAAAAGGTGGGCAAAAAAATCATAAATCATTCACTTAACCAATTTGTCTGAAGAATTGTGCTAGTCAAACAAGCATAATTTTCTGAAAATATTCCCAAGTGCAGATGCAGAAATTTTTCTGTGAGGCTGTCTTTAAATTTAAAAACAGTATGTCCAGCAAAAGGAAAATGTTGAGTGGTTCTGCTCTGTTGTTTTTGGAGGCAGTCTCCACAATATGAAATGTCAGGTCAGTTCAAAAATCCACCAGCAGTCCAGACATTTTTCTGAACTGGTTATGTATACCTGAGAGTGTGAGGCTAAATTATTACCTGAGGCTAAAAGCTGGTAGTTGTTTTTAGAAAAATCAGTTGGGTGTTTCCCACACTTGTGACTGGAGGTTGCATGCCCCTCCTTATTTGACGATGGGAACAAGGATGCACACCTTGCTCTTTTTTAGAATGTTGGTTTCATTCAAATTGGAAAAAAACCAGGAGGAGGACTGGACTAAGCACTTATGCTAAGAGCAACCGTGCATAGAAAATGCGCAAATGATGAGCTGAGAGATATGAAGAACAATAGTGAAAAATTAATTTCCTGACTCTTCCTTTGTACCCTAGCCTGGTTCCATACAGGAACACACATATTTTATAGATAAATAGTATATTAAGTAGACTGTATAAGGATCAGGGTCTTCAGCAACTTAAACATTTTACCTGACTTTACTGCTAGTCAGCCTGTGTTCTTAAATACTTCATTTGTTTTTCTTCCCACCTTTTGTATGGTCCATATATTTGTTGCAGAAATGTGTGAGCCCACATTTCATCTATCAAGGTAGATAATTTTCAAAGTACTACATGCTATTAGAATTCCAGTGTTGGCATTTCAGCTACAGAGTACTGCAGCATTTATCCTCAGCTGTAGTAAGCAAAGCACTTCAATTTTTTTTTCCCCGCAATTTTTTTAAACCTGCATATTGCAGGTGTAGTAGGTATTCTTTAACATTAGAAATCACTAATGTTTGGCTGATTAATGCTTGAGAATATATAAAGCACCTTGCCAATTTATTTTTAAAGGAAAATTTGGATCAAATATTACACTAGAAATAAAAGTCTATCTGTGTGTATATATAGATATTTTTAAAATTATTATCTCTGTTGATAATGCATAATGATTTTAAGAATTTAAACCCAAAACTGCTCAGTCTGGAGGATTGTAACTTTGTATTTGATCTCGCACCATGCATTATGGATTTACAGTATGTGAAAAGTATTTAAAATGTCTGCAATAAAAATCTTTCACTGCTTTTGAAATTAAAATCAATTTTATATGCATTATGTTGCAGGGAGTTGAAATTTGTTAAGTAGGTTAAGTAGTGGGAGGAATATTATAGAAAATTATTGCATTCCATTGTAAGATAAATTAAAAAATAGCAGAATTAGTAAAGAAATAAAATAAATTCTGCAGCAAATAAAAAAATACACGAATTCAAAGTTATTGCTAAGTGTTGAGAAACAGATAATGCAAAGTTGAAGTCTGAGCTGTAATGACCATCACCCTGACAGTAACTCTTCATTTAGTTAATGAATCTTAAGTTGCATCCCAGGTAATAGTGATAACAATCTCAGCTTTGAATTCCTGATTTAAGTGTCTTTTTGCAGGCTTAATCCCAGACTGAGCAGACCAGGACCAGGCTGCCATTCTAGGGCCGAGAGGAAAGTAGTCGATGTATTTGTCCTTGCTGTCCTTTACATAGATGAAGAGGTCTATGGGTGCAGCAGGGAGAATTCAGACATAGGGTTACTTTCACCTGTTCTTGACTACAACACTATGCAGGATCTGAGCTATCTGTTTAGGCAGGCTTTGTGGCTGCAGGTAACCTCAGGTTGTGTCCCTGTGTTGGGAACAGCCACCACTCCCTACGAGTTGTTGTGGAAGGCCAGGCAGCAGCCTTGCATGTCTGCCTACACAAGGACAACATATCTCACAGCAGCAGCCTTGCTCTGAGTTACTGCCCACAAAGCCTGGCTATTCTGCACCCTGCTGTGGGTGTGTGGTCTTGCTTCCTGGGCATCTGCATACAGATTCCCCTGAGATAGGTATTGATCCTTTTTAATCTGGAAAGGTTTGCAGTTCTGGAAGAATCTGCGATTTTGTGTGTTTATTTGTTTTCTTGAGAGCAGCCCTGGCTTTGTTCTTTCTCTCCTGAGAGCAGTTCTAGTTTATGTTGCTGTTGCATGGTGTAGAATACTGCCCCTCCATGCTGGCCTCTTCTGAATGGAGTTCCCAAGGGAGACAATCTTCTCAGTGCTCAAGCAATGCCACAGGCAGCTTTCTATTGCAAATCAGTGTGTATTTCTCTCCTCCTCCTCCTCCTCCTTGCACTCCTTCAAAGTGCTATCTCATGCATGTTCACATTTGAGTCTCTTCTTATTTTTGTAATGTATTGGAGACAAAACCAGTCTTACCATCCTTAGCTTGCAAGTTTGCATGCTGAAGGGAGCAATAATGACTGGACAGCTTTGATTCACTCTCAGTTATATGCAGAATCCTTTCACAGACCCAAAAAAAGCACACAACCGCCTCAGCTTCTCCTATTTGCTGCCTTATTCCTGAGTTCTGCTGCCAGCTCTGCCTGGTAAAAGAGAAATTTTGCGCTCTGGATTTTCTGCCTTCACATTACTTATTGTCAGTCTCTCTGTCTTGTGAGTATACATAGTAGTCTGTCTAAGGGACATCTGAGCTTGTCTGGGCACTAAGAAAAACCCATGGCACTAAGAAAATCATCATTACCATTGTGCAGTTTTATAGGGCTTTTTAATATATATTCTACTGGAAAATACCTAAGAAATAGAAAATATTGAATTAATTAAGAGTATATACTTGCTCCTTTTGTTGTGGCCATCACTTCTCTCCGTTAGATACAGAATCTAATCTGATGCAATTTTTTCTTTAATTGCTGTCTTTGATATTCTCTGTAAAGAAAGGATAGTAAAAGTATACACACACTTTTGTGTTTCTGATGCTGGTCTGACCTCTGATCCTGTTAACTTACTTTTAAGAATCCTTATGATATCCAGGGAGATCCAAGGATGATTCAGTTTCCCCAGGGTTGTCAAACAGTTTTGCAGCAAGTTCCAAAAAAATGCAAGATATGTCCCTCTCCCTTTGGACTTTTTTCTGGAGTTTGGTTTATTTTCTCTTTCCAGAATAAACTCTACTTTTCCCTCTCTTGCCTCTTTCCACCAATACAAGGTAATTTTTTTAGCTGCTGCTGCTGCAGAATACTACTACTTCTACTAGTAATAGTAGTAGATTTATTACTTTACTTGCCAATCAAAGTGACAGATTTTCATGGTGCTCTTTTTGAGAGGAAAATGAGATCTGCAGCATTGTGTAAGTGATTATGTCACATTTAATTTTCTTGTTTTCCAGACAATTAAGAGGAAGAAGACTTTGGCTTGTAAAGTTAAGATAAAGAAATTAAAATTGTCTATACTAACAGGTAACTAATTTTCCATGAAAATCTGTTTTGCTAGTCTTAATGCTGCTACCTTTCTTTAGCTTTAGGGATTTGTTTCTGTGTAGAATAACAAGATCACACTTAGATTAGCATAATAGCAGTTGCAACAATAGTATTTTTTAATAGATCATTTAGTGCTGCTTTGATGTTTTTAACAATCCCTAATGGTTCGGCATTAGAAATGATTCTCTAAGTGCTCAAAAATTAGGCCTCAAAAAGAAAAAAAAAAAATTGCTCTCATTATAGAAAAAGCACCTATTGATCCCTGTTACAGAACTGGGATGCTATCTCACCCTCTAGTTCTTCTGAATAAATAATGACCTTTGACATAATGCAGCACTGGACAGGTTAGAAATAGCAGCTAGCCTGTGAGAGAGGCTGAGATGTAACAGCTTCTCAGCTAAAATGAAGCTGAGATCTGCTAGGGATGGGGTTGCCTTTTTCACTCAGTTCTGTCACAGGATCTAACTAGAATTAAATATATTTGACAAATGACCTGAGAGATTCTTGCTGAAGAGGTTGTTCTAATCAGAGACAAAGAGGTCTGAGATTCTGTAGAAGTCCCCACACAGGCTGAACTCTGCAGATGTGCCTGAGGTGCTGGGTGTGGTTTCTCCTGCGGCAGAAGTGGATTTCATTGTTTGTTCTGCAGCAGACCCAGAGCCTTTTGGTATTGGTATTTCCTCTTACAAACACTTAACCAGGGTCTTTGGAATTTCTTCCATACATTTCAGATGAGGATGTGCCTTCCTGAGCTGCTGTAAGGCAGTCCAAAGTACCATCTGCCAGGGGTCTTTGTTGAACAGCACCTGTTACTCTGGCTCTTCACATGCCTTGCTCTCTTCTGAAACCCTCCAGGTGAAGCACAGACTATGCAGCACTACCTCGCACTTCAAAGGTTGTACTGCAGATCTTCAAAGTCAGACAGCATGCTCCTTGTTCCTGTGTGGGGTGGGAGAACCCTTGGCCTCTGGA
Organism: Passer montanus; assembly: GCF_014805655.1. NCBI lineage: Eukaryota > Metazoa > Chordata > Aves > Passeriformes > Passeridae > Passer > Passer montanus. The sequence continues at coordinate 1,389,807 of NW_024370152.1, read as the reverse complement.
AGAAAAGTGCTTGCATTGGCACATCAGACACACAGGATAACTAGATTTGCTGAGGTCTCTTTAGGGCGAGGGGTCACTGGCACAGCCACATTTGTGCCTGTTTCTGCAGCTGGCTCAGCCCAAGCAGGTCAGTTGTTGCTCTGTAGCAGGCCCAGAGCCGGCAAGGCCTCCTTGGAGGCCAGAAGCCTGAGCTAGGAAATGCCGAGTCATGACGACTGGGCCTTAGAAGCCTCCCTCTTCCACCTTTGGACCCTGTTTATCTCTCTCTAAGCCTATAGGTCACTTTCCCTTGACCCTTACCCTTAGTGGACAATTTCCAAAACCCCTGTAAGGTATATAAACCCCTACTTCTGCCCACTTCAGCAGAAGAGCTGTGACTGAGAACCTTCCTATAAGACACCAATAAAGAATTCTTTGGAACCTCACATGCTCTTCCCCTCTCTCTCCCAGCGTCTGCCTGGCACCTAGCAAGCTAAAGAGCTGAAATCACAAATGAGCTGATAATCACCAAGAGCTGATATCACTTGAGTTTGCTAAGGTTGCCTGTGGCTAGCAGCTGCTTGGGAACTCGGACAGGCTGTGCTGAGCAGCACTGCACTGTCCGGATCATTGCAGCCCACCGGGCATATCCCGGCTGGATCAGCTGTATTAGTGCTCCATCTCAAGGCATCACCATCAGGTGAGCAGGGGGATCTGCAAGTTCCCTGTACCCTCTGGGAAGGTGGTTTGTATGGAGATGAATGTCATCTTTTAGGACAAGCTCCACCTGCAACATCATAGGATTAAATACAGTGTGCATTTGCAAGTCTCTGCCAGGGTTACCATTTCACTCTCATCCATGTTCCAGCTCTACATGCTCAGGTGGTCTCAGGTGAAAGTTTCTGAGGTTCTTGCTACAAGCTATGGTCCCTGCTGTTTTCTGATACAGACCTGTAAGAGAGATGTGGTATTGATCTTTAGTGACTACCCTGAATGTCTCTGGTGTTTATATTTTCCTGTTGGAGGTAGAAGTATTGCCTTTTCCTACCAGGAAGACCCCTTTACCATGCAGAGTCTGTAAGAGCTGCACCGAGATTAATCACTGTTGGCTATTACCAGAACTAGGCAGGCTAGTGTATGCAGAGATTACAAGGTCTAGGAATAAAAAATTAGTAAAAACCACTTGCTAGAAACAGGATCTTGGAAGTGTGAATTTTAGAGGTGAACAAAAGCTTTTGAAAAGCGTGTAATTTCCAAGAAAATAAGAAATAAATATTTTTTTATTTTTAATTATTTACATGGTCTCTCAAATTACTTGATGTGACAGTGTCCTGCCCTTTCGTTATGTAGTTGGGCATGAACTTTCATGAAAGGTGTCCATAGACCTTGTAAAACTGAGAGCTGAACTCAAAGCCATCCAAGAGTTCAGATGAGTCATAGGGCTCAATGCGCAATCCCCTGAGAACATGGATTTTCTATACTGAAGAGTTTAGAATCTAGATTTCAAAATTATACATACATATTTTATATTAGTTTCGTCACCAAAATGTGTCTCCACAGCAGCAATCAAAGCCTTGGGAGATGTGTCTTTAAGTCAATGTTGGGAATCTTTTAAAGCGAAAACCTCCAAATGGGTTATTTATATCTTCACAGGCTATCTTTAGGTGCCATTTGTCAAGTTCTTGCACAGTGTCTCCCAAACCTCCTCTTTCTGAAACAGCAATATCCACACCTCATTTTTAAACTTTGGGAAAACATGGAAAGCTCCTAAAATAATTTTCATTCATTTCTCATAGCAATAACATCAATGCCAGTAAAATGAAATTGAGCCATCCTGAAACTGAGCCTCCTCAAAGGCAATTTTGGAATAGCTTTTTCACATCAGCTGTGAAGCATTTGCAAGGACTGTAGGTTCCCAGCCTTACTGTTTTCTGTGAGAAAAGAAGAGCGGCACACTGTGCTTGGGATCTGTTGCATGTAGAAATAATGTCTCCCTGTACCACAGCATCTCTGTGGGGCAGCAGAGAGTGTAAATGAAATAGCAGAGAGTGTGAGCAAGAGACTGGAATTGTGTGTAGGGCTGACACTGAGTCTGGGAATGGAAAGAAAGACATAGCAGGGCACTGTCAAAACAGATGTAAAAGAGAGGGTGCTGTGCATGTGTCAAGGGAAAGTGCAGATTTTTGTAGAGTGAGGGGAGAAAAACAGAGAAAAGCACATGCAATCATTCTGCATAGAAAGTATATTCCTGCTAATCAGTAAGACAGGAAAGAGCAAAGCAAACTTAAGAAGCATCCAGAACAGGAGTTCACACAAGACTGGGGACAAGGCTCGTAGTCAGTGTGTTGTGATCTCAGAAGAAGTTATTTGCTGGCCCTCAAAGCTGTGAATCCAGAATGTGTTGTGTAAGTGTCTTTCCTAATGGCAGTGAGTGAGGCTGCAGATAAAGACAAAATAGAAAATGCAAAATGGATGGGAGAGGGAGGAAGATGTGCAAAACTGTGTTATGGGTTGTTTTAAGTGGGGAAGGAGTTTTTAAGGAAGGGCAGGGTGGACAGAAGAAATTTCATGCTCAGACAGACTAAGACAGTTTGGAGCATATAAGGCAAACAAGATCTGACATAAGGGTGGTGAAGATGTTAATGAGCAGGAGTAGTAAAAGTATTCCAGTTTTTCCTGCACTTGGAAGAAGAAACATGGAATGCTGTCTAACTGATGAAAACTGAAAGTAAATCAACAGAGACTTTCAATCAGTAGTATAAGCAATTTGCTTTCATGATCTCAAAAGAAAAAGAAAGATGCAACTTTCCCTCTGCCACTGAAAAAGCAAATATTTTACCGGTAATTTATAAAAAATTATTAAAATAATTGGAAAACTGATTAAATATCTGGAGACTAGAAGTTGACTATTAGTAGGTGAACAAGATGACACAAGAAGGTGTAGACCAGTTGATTTAATATCACTCCTGATGAAAATGATGGAAAAATTTATATAGGTACAATTGGTAGAGAAAAAAAGTGTAGGAATATAATTAATGCCACTCAACATAGCTTTATGCCAAATATACCTTGTCATATAGAATTTATTTTATTCTTTCAGGTAATAGGTCTCATTGATGAAGGCAGCTGTGGAAGTATATGATTTTCTGTAATGATATTAATCTTTTATCACTGCCTTTTTGGTATAGAAACACATGCTATTTGACACTGAAATGTGCAGGTGCTAAGAATTGGCTAGCAGACATAAGTAGTTTTTAAAGGAATTTATGATAAATATGGGTTTTTACAGCAAGTTCTAAAAAATTTTCTATTGAGTCTATTTGGTATCTTTCCTAATACCTGAAGGAGAATACAACTGCCTGAAAAGTACAGCTGACACTATGTCAGACAAAATGTCTGCAAAACCATCTGCAAAAAACTGCTGTACAAAAGGAGCAATCAGGATTATTCAGCAGGGCATTTAAAGAAAAATGTTACTGTTCGGGGTAAGACTGTGCAAGTGTGGATAGGGAATGGTGGCCTTACCTGCAGGATGTGGGATTACAGCCTGGAAAATAGTTTGGGGATCAAAATGGATAAAACTACTGAAATATTTAAACACAGTTGTTGCCACAGCAGGTGGATGTAATGTTGCCTTTGGAGATATATGCAATTGAGAAATGAAGTCTAGAAAACCCATGTGGAAAATTCAATATAGGAATACAGCATTTGTCCATGACCACAGAAAATATTTCAGGAAAGACAAAATGGTGAGGGAATTGGGGGTTGGGAAGAGAGAGGCAAAAACTATCTCGAGATGTGGAAATTGGACCTTTACTTTGTGGTGATAAGGGAATGTTTTTGGATTAGCTGCAAATCCAAATTTTTGAAAAACTAAATTCAGGTGGCTTGTTTTTAACCAGTCCTCATTCAGAAAATATGACTGTACTTCATCATAAAATAGTTCATTCCCCTAGAAAAGAAAGCAAAACTTAACTGAAGTGTCTTTCTCTCTGTCTGCTCATTTCCAAAAGGAACATAAATTTAAGAATTAATTCAGATAATCTTGTCCAATAGCCCCTGTAGAGATAAACTTGGAAAGCATCAAAGACCTTTCATTTGTTCCCCACCTCCATGTGGTCCCTCCCTCTAATGTCTACAGCCATTAAAGCAGAAGTACCAGAGGAAAACTCTGGGTGTAGAAAATAAAGTAAGGGGGAACTAATAGTTAAATGTCAGATCAGAATTTTGGCTGAAAGAGAGGAATATGTGTTTTTAACCATGTTAGAACAAAGCCATATAAGAATTGGTGTCTCTCTTGAACTGTCTCTCAGCAAAGGTGGGAGACCTTTCTCGAGAAATGCTAAGAGCCAAAAGAGTTTGGGGACTCAGCAGGAAGTTAGCATGAAATGTTAAACAACTTGAGTTCCACAGGAGATCTTGATACAATATCTGACCATGTTTAATCTTAAGTGTGGTAACTAAAGAGAAGCTCATTGTCCAGTGAAGCATGTAAGAAATGGTATCATTAAGAAGTCCCAGTCAGAAGTAGGTCTGAAAGAGATGCTATACCATATGAGGCAAAACTACAGTCTGCATACGTCAGGGTTGAGCAGGGATATTTGGCTATGCTACCTTTGCTCAGTCATACATTTGGCATGTGACATTCACCAACGCTCAAAGATGCACCTCAAGATTTGGGTGTATCAGCCTCCTAGGAGGGCTTCACTCCCACCTGGTGTGCAAAGAAAGATTTTTGCCTACTTGCCCATGTCTGAACATTATGAAAAGCGGGACTATGGGAAGCCTTATCTGAAATACCACAGAAGCTGTTCAGTCCTTGTCCTCACATTACACTTGTCATGCTGCACAAGTGTTTATAGCTGAAGGTTTATGGCCTAGTATCATTAAGTGCATATAAATATTTTCAAGATTTTACAATGCTTCTCCAGCACTTGCTCTGTTGTTTCCATTCAGCATTGAACCACACCCTGTCACAGAAGAGAATTTAGTTATACATTTGAAAATATTTTATGTCTTTCTCAACAGCCCTGAAGAAAAGTTTTTACTGGGTTCACAAAATAAAGAGTATAGCTTTAAATTTCCAAGAATAATTCCTTTTGCTAAGTAAATGTAATGTCAAGCAACTGCCTTTATTTTTCCTTATGCTATTCCTTTTGCCTTTGTCCCTGAGGTACTAGTGATTCAGAGTGGCTTATAAAATATGAAGAACAACATTCAAAGTCTCTCAGAGAATAAACAGTATTATTTCCTGACAAAACTGCACACTGACAATTATTGAGCAACAGCATGACATGCACAAGATATAGAAACCCTAAAAATGGAGCTGACGTGATTTTAAGACTCCCACACAAACCAAGAGTATAAGAGATTCACAGGTAGGACTCAGTTAAACTCTCCTCAACCTTTCTGCTTACAGATTACATCCCCAAGGAAAAGAAATATTTTGGGGTTTTTTTGACATAGGCTAATTACATGAGCAACAGCTTCTCCATACTAAGGGTCTTTTGCTTTTGGGAGTGAGGAATTTATGGTTTGACATTTAAATGTCCAGAGAATCAGAGAAATTAATCTTTCAAGTAGACACACAGCAGAATTGCCCAAGTACCCACATGTGCTCAGTGCCTGTAACTTCCCATCTTTGCTGAGATTTCTGTTGTCTGGTAGTGCTTGGGACTTTTCTTTCATGAATACCTGTGCCTCAAGCTGATTCTTTCTTTGTCTTGTTGGACTCTTCCTTTCTTTTTCTGAATGTTCATGGGACTTTCACCCCTCTCTCCACCCTCTTTTGGCATAGATTTAACTTCAAACAATATTTAACATAGATTTAACTTTATTTTGCTGATAACTCTGTCTCCTGCCTATCTAATTTGAATCAGCCGCTTTATATTCTGTTTCTGTGTAAGTATCACTTCATGAAGGAAGGCATTTTCTTTTTTCTTTCTGATATGTTCTTGTATTGTCAAATGCAACATGAACAAAATGGAATTCCAGAGATCTCCTACTGGAATTTGTCCTATTCTGTATGGATATAATGGGTGGCAGCAGTATGATGTCCAAATAAGTGGCTAGAAGAATGTTAAACAAAAGCTTCCAAACTTCCAGCCACAAGCACCAAAGTAGGCAGGTGTGACATCCTGATAAATGGAGAACTACTTAACATAGGGGAGCATGGTTTTATCTGTCTTTTCCTTTCTGCCACTTTGGTACACTAAGAAGGCCAGCTTCCCACTGCCTTCTATTCTGGCAGGAATACCTTTTCAGGAGCTGGACTTGCCTGTCTCTCATTTTTACACAGTCAGTCCCTTTTAATCACCTCCCAGAGCTCTTCACCCTTTCTCTATAGCTACCCTTTTTATTGTCTGTCACGTTTCTCCTCTGACTCCATCTCTGTGGGCTCACAATTGATGAGAATGAAGCTGGTGGCAAAGCACAGCATTCCTCCTCCTAGTATGCCAGCAGTACTTAGAGCAGTTAACAGCAGATCAGTTCTCTGCAGCAGAGAAGGCAATTATTGTCCTGTACTCAGCACTGATGAGGTCTTCTTTAGGAAATTAGAAACAAACTGGAGAGTCCACAGGAGGAAGAAAGAGCAATTAAATGTGAGAAAGTCTGTAATCAGAAAATCTTGAAAGAACATGCTTTTCTGAGAGAGAGAAAAGGAAAGAAATAAGATATCCTTCCACTGCACATTTCTTAAGAGGTCAGTGAATATTTGTTAGCAGGCCCTGGGAGGGTGAGGCAGGTAACCTGCAGTGAAGGAGAGCTGCCCTCACTTTCCTCTAACTGATGTGCAGAGGTGCAGGGGTGCAGAACAGGTCAGGTTTTTGTCCTGCCAAAAATGGGTAACCACCAAAATAATAGGTGCAGCCCAGTAATATCTGTCCTTGGCAAGATGTAACCAAACTGACAGAGGAGCAACACTTTTCTGTCATGGTGTGGGAGTTTGTCACCATGACAGTTCCACAGAGTCTGCATGTGGGCTTGAGTATCCAAGAAGGCAGGGGCAAGGTAGGGTAGTTATCTGACCCTGTCTGGGTCTTGTCAGCTGGATTCCATCATATGAAGTGTCAGAATGGTTGAATTTTCACCTGCATGCAAATTTAGTGTGTTCACTTTACTCTTCAGTTTAATTGGACAAAAAATCCAATTTGAAACAGTGCCCACACTGCAATTAAGGCATAGGTCCAGTGTTTTGTACCATAAAAGCATAAGAAGTATTTTGATAGGGTTGACAGCAATCTGGTCTAAAAAAGTTGCCCTGACCTCACAGTTACTTTCTGCTGCTAGCCTCTCCTCCACCACCTCCCCAAACTTCTGTGATTTGTCTCCTTTTGAAGACTCAGCACAGATCGCCCTTCTCCGACTCCAATGAGAATGGCAAAATCTGATTTCCGGAACTGCAGAAATAATCCTCCTATGCTTGTTAGAAGGTCCCTGAAATGGCCAGGATAGGAGGCTAGAAATCAGCTTCACTGAGGAGGCCTTTGGAAACTTTCTGCAAAAGTGCTGTTTTTAATTGGATGGGGTTATGAACTTGCAGACATCACATGCTGCCCACAGCCAGTTAATCTGTCGTACTTTTTCTGGAGAGATTGTTAAGAATCATTTAAGCAGGAGTATGCACAGCTCTTGACAAGGCTCTGGGATGTAATTTGCTTCATCATCAATTCCTCCACAGCTGTAGAGAATGCTAGGACTGCTTCCAGCCTCCTGTAACATCAGTAAGAAAGAATCCTGCTCAGCTCTCTTGCCTATTTCTGCAGTTCCAGAGCCCTGAGTGCTTTCTGCCCCTTGCAGACCAAATGTTGCTGTCACATGTGTCACATTACACTATATACTGATCCAAAGCCCTGGTGATTAACTCCTTGCTAACGGAAGGAGCATTAAAACCTGACACAGAAAGAGAGGGAGAGATCACACTGACCTTCTGCCATGTTCATTACCAGCAAGGTTGAAAGAGGTGTTGATGATCACAGTGCGGCTGCTAGAGAGTCCCATACTAGCCATATAGGATTGTTTAATTGCACCCTGCAAAATTCAGATCACTCAGTCAATTAAAAGTAACTGAGAAAGCACAATGGCTTTTCTAGGCCAGTAGCATTTCTGGCAAAATTAATTCTGTTTTTAGATTTCAGCAGGAGGGATGCTGAAACATAAAATGAGGATTTGCTGCACCCAGGGTCAAGTTGTCCACTTTTTCTGTACCAAAAGGTCTAGTGTTTTATGCTCTATCTTCTCCCAGATAGTATAGATACACTATGGAGGGACTTGTGAACTCTTACTTTTTTCCCTCCTTATTGATCCAGCTGCATCTTTTGTGGGAAGTGGGGTTGGCAGGTGGAGGATGCAGGGTTTGTTTGATAAAATCCTTATTTGCTGATGGCAAACAGAATGTTTGCAACTTCTGTGGATACGGACTGGTAAATGTTTCCATGTGATTTCATATGTTCTCTTCACACATAATTAAAAGCAAGTACAAGAAAACAGCAGGCATTTGCTTTTGTTCATAAGAGATATATGTTAAAGGATTAGTTTTCAAAAATGCTTCTGAGAAGTAATGACTGTATGAATGTGGTAAACTGTAACTAAAGTATTTGGGGATTTGAAATAGATTTGAAATAGATTTTGAGAACAATGGCTTATACTTTTACATTAAGAAAGAATATAGCTTCAGTATAAGTAAAGGTAATTTCTTAACTACTGCTATTCTTTTCCTATCTACAAAAGCTATTGTTTGTTTAGAAGTGAAGAAAATAAGGAGTGGCTGGAGATATGTGCAATATTGCAAAACAAAAAGACAGTTGGAGAGAATATGTTTGCTAATGAGTAAGATGTTGAGTGATTCACAACAGTAAACAGTCTCAGCTCTCCTTTCATGTGAGAAAGCAGTGGTAATATGATGTCTTTGTGTGTGTGTGTGTGTGTGTGTGTGTGTGTGTGTGTTGCTGAGAGTGGGGGGAGGAACCACACACCTTTCTCCCAGAGAAGAAGTTTTTGGGTTCTCAGCTGCACTCTTGAGTTTCTTGCAGGAACAACTGGCAAAAAATTACTCAGAAACCACCATGTTTGCACATGTGTCTTTGCAGTTCAGAACACATTTCTCACCATCAACAACCATCTTTTACAGGTTTCAGCAATGTACAGTAAAAGTTGGTCAGAGTGTGTTGGATAGGTCAACCATACCCAATAGCAGAGATTTCCGGCAAGGAAAATAACTGCATTTAGAGAATAAAAGTGATACCTCCCTCCTCCCACTTTTCTAGCCTGTGCTGCAGGGCAGCACTCAAACTGGTGTTATTCTTCTGAAACTTGTCCTTTACTGTCTTCCAGGTGCCGGGAGCATCAGGTACCTTGGGAGAATTTTCTTGTGTTTTCTCCTCCTCTCTGTTTTTGTCTCCTAAGGAGACAAGACGCAAAAGAAATACCATCAATGACATGTACAGGACATATAGACTCACCATCTTTAATGTATAATTAATGTTTGAGGAGCGAAAGTGGGCTTTGAGAGCAAAGGTTTTTAAGGAGGCTGTCATCATTCAAACGGAATAGTTACAGTCTCTTCTCCTGCTGAACAGCTGCATAACAACATTTAGCAAGGCCTGAAAGCATGAAAAGCAGCTGTCCCTCTCTGGAATACTTCTCTCAGTGAGATGTCTGCCAGTTACTCTGAAGAGCCCAGGGTGGCAACTGACCTGGCTTACACTGCTCATCCCAATATTGAATGTTACACAGGCCATGAGCAACCAACAAGAAATTCAGTGAGCCCTGGAGATTGAAGGCAGGTCTGGCAGACTGCCAGGAGAATGTGTGCCATTGGCTCCTGAAAGGATCTGGCACGGTTATGCAGATTTCTGAAGGACAAAGCCAAGTCTGCTGACCTAGCAATGTGATCATTGATGTACCGATGCTTGTTTCCATGTTTCTGAAGGGCCTGAAATTCCTCCTCCTCTGTGTCTTACATCGGGTAATTAATTTTTCAGGAGACAGAGCATGCTGTATTCACAAGTTGTTCATGAGTGAACTAAGATTGCTTCATGTGCTAAGAACCTTACCCATCCTTCATCAAATTGCAGGCTCAGCTGTGCTAAATATTAAAAGCCATCGCCATTGTGGAAACTTTTGCTTCCTTTTAAATGATCTTTTACTAGAACTTGAAGCTGTTCTCATGCTTCCGCTTTCCCCTGGTAGTGTAAAAGGATCCCAGGAATGGTCATTGAGGCAGTGGATTTGCTTTGTCTCTTCCAGCCTGACTGTGGAGCTCTTTTCCACAAGCAGGAAGACTCAACTCCTGGGAACCCAAGAGATCCCACAGGTGTAAAAAAGAGAAGGCAAGTACCTGTTCTCGTTGCCAGAGGGCAATGGCTAATGGCTGTTGCCTTCCCTTTGTAGGCTGGCAGCCTGCTTTTCTACTGCCAGTCTGTGTCTGCTGCTAGTGTATGGCTTACACACCTAGGCATGAAGTTATAGTAGCTGAGCAGATTTAGAAGTCAGGATGGGATCTAACACAACTTACCTTTTTTCATTGTGCAATTTCAGCAGCAGGATTGGCTTTGTTCATTGTTGGTACTAATTTCAAGTTTAGAAACATTTTTCCTTTATCGAAATGCTGTTAGTGAATTGTTGCACCAGAGGGACAAATTATGTAGTAGGCACTCAGATATGGTGCTTTCTAGTGAATGATACTTTAAATCATACTTCTGGAAGGACTCCACCTAGCTTTTAAGTGATGAATAAGCTCTCCTGCTAGAATCCTCTCCTCGCCTTCTTTTCCTGTCCCCAGCTCCATCTTCCTCACCAGTACCCTTCCTCTTTTTGCCTTCCTTCTGCTTTGGTAGCAAGAAGCATAACTCTTACAAACTTGGGTGGTAAAAGCAGCCACTGCCGTTGTGTTCACCACCTACCTTTCACAGGTCAAGGACAATTGTGTGAGGTTAAATTAAGAAAATGGGAGAAGAAGTGGCTGTAAACAAGTAACCCTGAATTTGTGTGACTTGTACTGCTGAACAATGCATGCAGGAGTTCCAGGTGGAGCAGGGTAGCTTGTCTGTATTTGGTAGTTGTCTTTTCTGTCCAGGCTGGATGCTGTGCTGGAAGCCTAGCTTGTCATGTTGCAGTAAGAGCAGTGACTCTGCTTGGCTATGACACTGGGGTGGCCATGGCACAGGCTGCCAATCCCAGCAGATGATCTAAAGGTGAGACCAGCTCTTTGTCCCACAGCTGTCTGCACTACCCAAATGCCATGAGCACTGAGGTGCAAATATTTTATCTGTTTCTGTGTGTCAGGATAAAATTTGTGTTTCCTGCTGTGTCACTGTGCTGATCTCTTAGACTGCATATAAAGGTATGTAAGACAGTGCAGTGGGATAGAAGGGATCCCTGCCACCTGAGGAAGGAGTGTGCTTTCTAGGCAGCAGTAACCTTTGGAGATTGAGTCCACAGGTGGAGATCAAGGATGAAAATTTCATCCATTTTGGCAGATTTCATCCATTTGGCAGCTGTTTGCTCTGGACAGCATCCAGATTTGTTGTGAAATGGAAAAGGAAAGTTTCTTCCCATCTTGTCTGTTCTTATCCTACTGCCAGGTATTGTTGCAGACTGACAGGAAAAACAATAGTCATACGAGCATCAGCAATGCAGAAACAGAGGCAAAAGCTCAGGACAGTGCCAGAAGAATCTGACAACACTTTCCTGGATGCTGATCATGATATTTGGTATACACAACATACTATGTTACAAAAATCTTTAGTTTCCAAAAAGGTTGCACTATTAATGCCAGGTCCCCATGTATGTGTCTTCTGCCAGCCTTGCTGTCTTAGCTGTTTTACCAGTTCTTGGTCTGCAGTTCTTGGTCATAGAAGGGTGACATAAATCCAGCTTTTTTTTTTTTTTTTTTCTGAAAAAAACCAAACTATGGTCAAATTGTGACTTGCTTTTGACCAAATATCCCTACCACAGCCTGTTTGCCCCATAGTTGTGTTGTCTGGCTTTAAAGCTGGTCCATATTTTAGGCTGGTGATTTCCTTTGGGGCTGTGAGAAATTGTACTGGGTGCCTCTCCCATCATAGCAAATGACTTCTCCATTCCTTGATAATTATGCTTTCCACAGTGGAATGACTGTACCACTTCCCTGCTGAAGCAAATGTTTGTACAATCCCTAAATATACGTATATGGCCAGAGGTGCTCAGACAGCAGACTCCCAGCCCTCCCTAAGACTCTTTCACTGTTTTCTGCTCCCTTCTTTCTCATTTATCCTAAGCTCTTCTAAAAGTCTTCAGTTTAGCACAAAATTAGTTTGAAGAGAAAAATAGCCATTGAATGCTTCTCACCTTCATCCTAAGTGGGAAACTTGAGCTGTTGCAATGCTGAAGATAAATTCTCTGTGGATTCTGTTGCCTGCTGGAACTGCTCATGGGTAAAAAAACAACATTCCTTTTAAACCACTTTCACATCACAGCCATCACACCTCTCCAAAGCACTGCAAAGCTTCACAGAGTTCCATGTTTAGCAGTAGACAGTACAAGCCTGTTGATGTTAGCTGCCACTGTGCAGAGATGACTTGAGAAAAGCATCATCCTTCTTTCTCTGCGAGGTCTTTAGTCAACACTTTTGTACTTTTGTTTCCTCTTCTATGAACAGCACAACTGTGGATGTGCCTTGCAGGAGGAATCTGTGAGGGTTAAGTGGCTTCTGTCTGTATCATGCTTCATAAGACTCAGAAGCATTCCAGCTTATTCTGACAAGATAAATATAGAGTTGCATTTATGATGGGAGTTTAAATCTCTGCTGTGTGATTTTCAAGGAGATTTGTCTTTAGATGGTCTTACAGAGGTTTTGTGCTTCCTGCTTTATTGTGAAGTGTCTGCACTTTTACTCTGGGTTAAAAGTCATGTCGTAACTAACCAGCAAAACTGCTTCAATACATCCTTTGAGGAGTTTGTGCTTTCTTTGAAAAAATTCCATCTTGTCCATCTTGATGTGACGGCGTATTATCATGCAACTTTTTCAAAATGGCTAAAATGCTGTTAAGAGGTCACAGAAACATCTGCCTTTTTAATTTTTTTTTGTGAGAAAAGCATTGATACCTTTCCTCTATCTTAAAGGAAATGTAGTCAATAGCTCTGAAAAGGACTGAAAAAATAATGCAGACATGAATTAAGTTCAGTGTTTGAGCTGTGTTTCTTTTGGAAGGATGCTGGAGTTTGTCAGCAGACTATCTTGGAATAGCTGTTGCCAGGAAGAATATTTAATGATGCTTCCATGAAAGTTATACTTTGAAACAAATGTCTATAGTGTAAAAGGAATCTGTGAACATTCTCATGTTTCTTTACTCTTTTTTTTCCATTTTAGTCTGCATTAAATTGATATCAACAAGTTTTTATTGTATCATAATCTTCATTCTGATAAATAGGGCACTTTGGGTAAACAAATGTTTAAAAACATTTTGTTTCATGAAGCAGTAAGACCTGTTTCTAGCTCTTTGTTTTCTTTTCCTGCACCAGGAGTTCTCTCATTTTCCCTTTAACAAATTAGTCTCCTTTTCCAAGGGCATATGTCAGTATCTCTTCAAAACAGTGAGATTTTTTGTCAACTTGTGCCTCAAATTTGTTTTCTGAAATATACTTGGGCTATCTGGGTCCCTGCTCTTCCCTGTCTCCAGTTGCACATTTGTGCTATGTGTAAGGACATCAAAGCATGAACACCAAGTACCTGCTCTGTCACAGCACCCATCACAGCACCCACCCTATGGATTGTGTAAGAGCTGAGAAGACTACCTGCTTTAGGCTTAAAAATGCTTAGGACATTCTTGCTGAGACAGGGACATGCTGTTCCTACATCCAGACATGTATCCATCTCTCTCTTTGAATGACCCTGAACCTCACTGAACGCTGAGTCCTCCTTCCCATGACCATCCAAGCTGGAGATTTAACAAAAGGGCTGACTCAGTAGGATGCCTGGTCTGAGAGTATTGATGGTTTTAGGTTACAGCTCTGTGATGTCTTGGGTTAGAGAAAGGGTGTATAAGACTGAGATAAACTCTAGTAAGACCCTGTTGTAAATGCTTGAAAGCATTTTCTGTATAGCTTTCCTTAAATGCTGCCTGCATGCTCCAAAGAAATGTTGCAGCCTTGGAAAGATGTGTATGGATGTGCAAGGTATTGTACATTGCTGTGTGTAGACATCTGTGAACTGTTTCCTCCGTTTTCTTAATTTTCCTCTTCCTTTATGTAACCTGACCTAATGTAGTGTCATTCAAAAAATGCCTGTGGAAATATTTGTGGAAGGCTATATATGCATATCCTGTTAGCTGGTATTCGGCATAAAATCAAGTGATGGGAAAACTGATCACCCACTCTTACATACACAACCCTACAGACAGTGCCAAAGTTCAGATATCAGCTCACTAGTTGGTGGGCAGGAGAAATAGGAAGGGGAAAATTAGACAGGAGAAATAGGAAGGGAAAAAAATGAGGTTACCATGTGTCTCAAGGGAGAGAGAAAACTTTGTATTTTTGAGTGTTGTAGAATTGTGTAAGAGATTATTTCAAGATGACAGTGGGAATGTGTGTTACTTATGAGATGTTCAAGCAAAGGGCCAAAGCAGGATCCATTACAGTGGATCCTGGAGAAACAGGTGTGGTGAATGCAGGGTGTGGGAAAAGTAACACAGAGTGTAAAGCAGATTGCTAGCCATAGACCTTGTGTGGCTGAATCCTGCAGATGGTCACTGCAGTCTGTCCTGCTGTGGTATGTAACAGCCTCTTCCTATTTGTTTCCACCATCTTGCTCTCTCTTCAGTGTGCATTTGTGTGGGTCTGAGTGCCAGAACAGAGACTGAAGGTCTGTCCTGGGTTACAATGTGGTGTGTAACCAAGCTATGCATTCTTCTCCCACCTACATTTTTCCTGATGAACTGTGAATGGTAGGTCTCCTGCAAGAGTTGCCCAGTGTACTGAACCTCTCTGCCTGAAACTGACCATACAATCTGGGCACTCTGGGGACTTGGGACACTACCACCACTGGACAGATCCAGAGGAGGACCCAAACTTCCACAGGAGGACCAGATTTTCCACAGGACCACCACCTTTGACAAGACTGCAACTATCACTTCAACAGTGCAACCACCACTTAAATGGACTGAAACCACACCCTGACCAACAGGGTGCCTGGTTTTACTTTGTGGGTCTGAGCTACTTTTCCTGTATCATTGCATTTATTGTGATCTTTCTATTAAATTGTAACTCCAACCTGAAATCTCTCTCAAGGTTTTTGTGTGGGGATCATTTCTCCCACTGGTTTCAAACCAGCAAAAGGTCATAGGGGCCCCATGTTTGAAGTGTCCCTAGCTAGGAAAGAACAGAATGTGCTCTATCTTTCCTAAAGGATTTCAGGTGTCTGTGTGTGTTTGTGTGCAGCAGTGCTGTGAGCACAAGCAGTCTGCTAGTAAACTCAGGCTGGACTTGCTCATGAGGACACCTGCACCAGGAGAGACCCTCGTTAAAGACAATGACTGGGTAAATACACAAGGTTCATGTGAGACCACAATCTGTTCTTAAAGAGTCATGTAGAACAATGTGAATCAGCATAGGATAAATGTGTCATTTGAGGTGATACCTATGAAATAATACAACACCAAAGCCAGATCCTGCCACTAAAAGCTTTCGGTTCTCACACAAAGAGACTCTGTCATATCCCATATAACTGAAATATTCAGATTGCCTTCACTGACCTGAAAGGAGCTGACAACATCTTCAGTGTCTTTATGTCTATCTGCCTGTCCTGCTGGACATGAAGGGAAATGATTCTGTGGGTCCATTTGCAGATGGACTCTATAGGAGCTCACAGGTTAAGACTTTGAGAGAGTGGTGTTCCTTTGGAGTCAATGCCAGAGCCAATATTTTCATCATCAACGATGTGGATGATGGACAAAATGCATTTTATGTCCTTTGTGGGTGACAAATTTGGGATGAAAGCACATTGTTGATACGCTGGATGTACAGTTCCCATTACAAGAATATCATAATCTGGAGAAATTAACTGACAGGCCCTCAAGAAGTTCAGCAAAGGGGAGTGTGAATTCCTGTCTGTGACAGAATAACCACAAGCAACAACCTAGGCTGGGTTCTAACTGAATAGGGAGGAGCTTTGCTAAAAAGGAACCTGATGATGGACATCAAGTTGAACAAGAACCAGAAATGATCCCTTGAAGCATTTACAGATAACTATGTATTTTGTTACATTATGAAAATTGTAGTCAGCATATAGAGGAAAGTATTTATTTCCTCTGTTCAGCAGATTTCAGGCCTCATCTAGAATATTATGTAAAATTTTGGACTTTTCAGTGCAAGTGAAATACTGAGAAACTGGAGTGACTCCAGCAGAAGACAGGGATTAGGCTGAGGAGTTTGGCAGAGAACAAGGTGTCTATTGGGAGAAGATAGATTTGTTTAGCCCAGAAGTGAAATACTAAGAGGGAGTCTAATTTGGGGAGTATTGTTTGACAGCGATCTCACAGTCCAGCAATAGTGCGGCCAGCAGGACCAGGACACAGTACTAAGCTCTGGGGAGGTCACATCTTGAGTCCAGTTTTGGGCCTGTCATTACAAGAAGGACATTGCAAGAGCTGGAGAATGTCCAGAGAAGGGCAATGGAGCTGATGAAGGATCTGCAGCACAACCCTCTGAGGAGTGGCTGAGAGAACTTGGGGTGTTTAGTAGAGATGTGACCTAATTGTCCTCTACAACTATCTGAAAGGAGACTGTAGACAGGTGGGAGTTGATCTCTTTTCCCAGGAAACAAGTGACAGGATGAGAACAAACAGCTTCCAGTTGCATCAGGGGAGGTTTAGGTTGCATATTAGGAAAAATGTATTTTCACAGAAAGGTTGCTAATCATTGGAACAGACTGGCTAGGAAGCTGTTCAGTCATTGTCCCTGGAGGTGTTTAAAAGAGGTTAAGATAAGGGAGGGAGGGACATGGTTTAATGGTGGCCTTGGCAGTACTGGGTGAACAGTTGGAGTTGAAGATTTAAAAATTGTTTTCAACCTAAATGATCCTATGATTCTGTGATTTTTATTCCCATCTTAAATTGCCCATTGGAAAGTTACAGAGAAGAAAGAGATAGACTCTACTCAAAAGTGAATGAGGAGCAATGGAAACAAGTTGCAGCAAGGGAACTTTTGACTGAATGGAAAAAAAATTCACCTGAAATCAGGTGAATCCCTTGGACAGGGACCAGACTGATGAGTTCTTAAAGCCATAGAGATTTTCAAAATTAGGGTGTTGCACTGAAGACCCCCAGAGGCCTCATTCAATATAAATTGTTTCCATGATTCTCTAAGGACTCAACAAGTGGAATTTCTTAATTTCTGGCATGCTCGTAGCATCATTGCATCATTGCACATTGAGGGTGTATGGCTTCCCTGAGTGCTCAGAGGTACAGTTAGGGGTCTTCCTCACAGCCTGTGTGCCCTCTGATGGCACTCCTGCTGTGTACATCAGAAGATGCTGGAGAAGATGTTTGGACACCATCGGAAGCCTTGCAGAGTGACAGTAATTGATTGCAGATAGGAAAATGCTATCTGTAGGTCATCCTTTGAAAATGAAGGAGAGCAAATCCTAAGAGGTTATTTAACTCTTGAGACAGTCTCCAGACACATGTTGGTTTGACATGGATTTTACTGAGGATCCAACTACACCTGAAACATAACTGTTATAAAATATAGTGCATATGAAATAAGATGTAAAAACTTGTCACTGATTTATTTCTGAAGGTAAGTCTACACATGGTACTCTGGAAGCAAATAAGGGGTCAATCATTCCATGCCCTGAGCCAAAATCTGCATAGAAGTTGTATCATTGTGATATTACTTAGGGAAGAGTCACCACATAGGCACAGGACATTAACTTAGCCCCAGCAGTTTCAAGCTTCCAGTCAGCACAAAAGCTGCAAATCGAGCTCTTTCTGCAAACTTGATGAAGATACAACTCATCTTTTATTCCCCAAGCAGCACTACAATAATTTTCTGGCAGTATCTGCATGTACTTTTATTCCCTCTATGCAGAAATTTAGTCTCTAAAGTCGAGGGATGTCAACCAGTTTATAAACCAAAATTTTTTTTTGAGATTTTTGTCATCTTCACTATTTTGAGGTATTTACTGAAAAGAACATATTGCTAAGGAAAATGAGTCAGGCCTTCTCAGAGAGGAAAGGGAGATGAAAGAAGACTAGGCAAGCAGTTTTTAGGAACTTCTTTTTTTATTTGATTTTTTATAAAGGATGCCATTCTTTTATTTAGATTTCATTGTTTGTGGTTACTTGCCATGCTCCTGAGATGCTTTGCAAGTTATAAATTGCTCATTGCAAGTTCTTGATATTAAAGATAAGACTGGATGTATGCTAGTTAAGTTGGAGTGGTCACATGTGGGGCACCACATGTCCCTGTTCCTTTTCATTCTCTAGATGGAAGTGCATAACAAACACTTACCATTCACACTGAAGACTCAGTGTATGTTCTTCAATTTTCATGTATATCTGCCTGACTCTATTTATGTTGCTGCCAACATTTTTTTTTGTTTAGAACATGCAGGAAAAGCAAGTGTGCAAGTTAATATGCACTGGAGTTATTTATTTGCTATGGATTGGCAGTTCTGGTATCCTGGTAAATGGAGATGGAGTTTTGATATTAAACACTATATGCTGTGTGAGCTTTAGCGGATTCAGCAAAAGTTCCTTCAGGTGCTAAAAATTATTTTAAAAAAAGTATGACAGAGAATGGACTTCATGCTGGAATAGTTAAGAAGCGCCATTTTTGAACTTCAGAGATTTTGGGATAAGCTTGCAGGAAAATTTCCCCACACTATTTTATAACATCACTGTACTTTGATTTGATAAGATTTGGGGTCAAAAGATTGCTTTACTATTAAGGAATGGGAGCTTGAGTTAAGAAAGATTTCAGTTGCTAAGGCAACCATCTCACAACAGTGCAGTACTGCAGAAAAGAATAACCATTGTTAAATGATGTAATGAAATTAATAATCTTTCGGCAACCTGTTTTGTGTTGATGTTTTAAGCTGCTATGAGAGAAGGCAGAAGAATATGTTGCCCAACCTTACATGATTGTAAGGTTGGGCAACATATTCTTCTATGAGCACCTGTTTTAATTTGTTTGTAACTTTTTTTTCTGCTTGAAGAAAAATGAGGACGTATCTTTTTTACTTCCTCAGACTGGCTGTTTTGAACAAACATTTAAACAATCTCTGAAATAAAATGTGGTAGGTAAGGAAGATGAAAACATGTTTACCTTTAAAATAAATTCTTAAATGATCTCATTGTTTCTCCTACTTGCTTCCCTAACTTAGGTAAGGAATTTGTCATTCAAGGACGGATCAGTGTTTTGGTAAAAAAAATAAACAAAACCATGGTTATGTTAATGTTTTTGTTTCTTTCTGATGTGCATCAAGTTGTTCTTAATGAACTGGAAAAGTGGGCTGAATCAGAAAGATGAAATTCAGTAAGGAAAAATAAATCAAATGCTCAACTACAACAAGAGAATAAGAAAAGGATGAGATGTCAGGGCCTAGTATTAGGTTCTTTAGAACATATTGTTGTGAAAAAGCCAGATTTTGTCCTTGAATTTAATAATAGCATAGTCTGTGAGACAGAAAAGACAATTATTCTGAGGTTGATAAGGTTATAATGTACATGTATGCAATCTACTGCATTACAGTAACTCTTGAAGCTCTTGCCAGCTCTAAGAAGATACAGACAAATTGGAGAGAGGCAAGAGGAAAATGTTAAAAGGCTTAAAACATGAGTTCTGAAGAAAGGCTAGAACTGAATCTAGAAAAAGGAGTGGTTAAAAAAGACTTGGTAAATCTTCAAAAGTATAGAAAAGATTGAAGAGGATGATCATTAATTGTGCCTTCTGGACAAATGAAGCAGAACAAAACCTAGTTTGTTTAATTTTGGGGACAGAAATACAGGTTAGGTATTAAAAGCTTTTCCATAATTTTGCCCTCATTACATGGTGTAATTGAGGCAGTCATTAAACAGAAGTCATGAAGAAATGGTGAGCCCTGACTCACTGGATGCCCTCCCGTATCAGCAAACCAGAGGAAAATTAGTCAAGGGTGGTTTAGATGTTGTTTCTTCTGCCATGAGGCTTGGTCTTCTTATCACTGTGTTACAGTGTGCATTATTTAAACAACACCACAACCTTACCAACCTTACTATCAGTTTGCCCTTTGAATGCTCTGTAACGCAAATGCCATGAATTTAGGAAAATCAAAATTACTAGCAGCAAGTGTAGTTTCCCATTCAAATTGTTTTCTCGTTTGACAGTAACCCATAACTGAGGAACACAAGAAGTCATGGTATGTGTAGAAAGAAGCAGGAAAGAGGACAACCATTCATGGATCAAGAAAAAGAGTAAAAAAGAAATAACAAATTTCAGTCTGGTTGAGATTTCCAAGACCCTCTGGAGTGTCAGGACTGACACGACACACAGCTTAACCACATAATTTACCTACAGATGGCAAAGTGTGAGTGCAAATGAGGCCTGAAGAGTAGAAATTCAGGAGTTGTAAGTGATCCTGGTACCTTGTTCACTTAATAAAGGTGTATTTTTCTTGTGCTGAGACCTGGCCTGTTCAAATTAGCCCTGCTTGTAATACAAGGCATTGATTGAATTTGATGCTGTAAGCCTCTTGTCTGATGAAGTTAGCTGAAATACTAGCTTTTTTCTTTTCTGATTTATTTTCTTTTACTATCATAATTTTTCTTTCTAAGACAGTTTTTTCTAAGTATTTTTATTTCTTCTTCTGTAGACTTCTTAAATACACTCTTTCTTCTCAGTGTCTCCCACTAAATTCCTTGTTCATTTCTAATGTCAGCTACTGTAGGATCCACCTACCAAAGCCCACCTAATTGTTAGTCATCTCTCCACCTCACCATCTGCAGGCCGTGCCATTCATGGCATCAAATCCCTGCTCACCATATTTCAGTTACTCATATCTTCCTTTCAAGGTACCATTTACTTGGGTGCTATGTTGTTTTTTCCGCCTTCCTGCACACCTTTCCTTCTTAAACCTGTTTTTGCTTCAAAGTTACAAACAAAATATTTGGTTGTATAATAAGAGAGATGGTCTAGCAATGTGGTGTGCAACAGCCTTCATCCTTCATTTCTGAGATCTAGGTCCCTGCATGATCGTGGCTGAATGGTCTTTCTGTTCATAGGAGAAGAAAAAAAAAAGTGACCTCAGCTACTCCTTGTATGTTTTCCCCTTGAGGCCCTTCACCATCTTCACTACCCTTTTTTGGTCATTCTCTAAAAGCCTTTTGTGCTTCTTTTATTGTGGCACCCAGAACTGCCCCCAGCACTCGAGGTGAGGCTGGCCTTGTGCAGAGCAGAGTGGGACAATCCCCTCTCCTGACTGGCTGTGATGCTGTGCCTGATGCACGCCAGAGCAGAGCTGTCTCTCTTGGCTGCCAGGGCACTGCTCACTCACGTTCAAGTTGCCATTGACCAGGATTCCCCAGGTCCTTTTCCATGGCACTGCTCTCCAGCAGCTTTTGAAATAATAGCTTCTAAATTTAATAATTGCTGACTGTTACTCATACACAAGCTAATGACCATTTCAGGACATTATCTCAGTGACACAGATCACAGAATGACAGACTCATAGCATCATATAGGTTGGAAAAGAACTGTAAGATTTTTTGAGTCCAACTTTAGCGTGCTTCTAACAAACCTTCCACAAAACCATGTTGCTGAGTGCTACATCTACACATTTTTAAAGTACTTTTGGGGATAGTGACTCAACACTTCCCTGGACAGCCTTTTCCAAAGCCTTTTTGCAAAGTTCTGGTGAAGAAATTTTTCGTAATATATTTGCAGTGAAGTGAGACACTCAACAGTTTTTGGATCTTAAGATTTTTAGTCATGCTGGACATTTGTTGGGAGATGCAGTATTGGCTACAATGCTAATGGGATGGACACTGATTATATGTAGCGTATCAGGGAAAGTAGTGACACAAACAGGATATAGGAAAACCTGACTGTGACCTCCTGAAAACTGGAGCAGGCAAATAGACCAGATGGGCTATAGGTCTTTGATTACTGGGAAGACTGTGCCACTATACTGGATGAGTGGGCAGTGAGATGAGAGAATTTGCTGAATGGCAGATCCCAGAGGTCCATTATCAATGGCATGGGGTCAAGTGGGAGGCCCGTCACTGCTGGGGTCTCACAAGGTTCAACATTGGGCCCAATGTTATTTAATTTATTCACCAATGACTTGGATGAAGGGGCAGATGCCTTCTCACCAAGTTTGCAGATGACACAAAGCTGGGAGCAGCAGCTGATGCCCCAGAGGGCTGTGCAATCTTTCAGAAGGACCTTGACAGGCTGGAGGGATGGGAAGAGAAGAAACATTTGAAATTCAACAGCAAGTGCATGATCCTGCACCTGGAGAGGAACTAACCCACGCACCAGCACAGGCTGGGGGTGACCTGCTAGAGAGCAGCTCTATGGAAAAGGAGCTGGGGGTCCTGATGGACAACAAACTGTCCATGAGCCAGCAGTATATCCTGGGGGCCAAGAAGGCCAATGGGATCCTGAGGAATAGGAAGAGCATTGCCAGCAGGTTGAGGGAGGTGATCCTATCACTCTGCTCAGCCCTGGTGAGGCACATCTGGAGTGCTGTGTCCAGTTCTGGGTTCCTCAGGACAAGAGAGTCAAGGAGCTCCTGCAGAGGGTCCAACACAGGGCTAGGAAGATGATGAGAAGCCTGGAGGATCTCCCTCATGAAGAAAATCTGAAGCAGCTGGGCTGGTTCAGCCTGAAGGAGAGACAACTGAGAGGGTACCTTATCAATGTCCCTGGGGGTTATGTCCCTGAGTCTCAATGTATCTGAGTATCTGAAGAGAGGGTGTCAAAAGAAAGGGGCCGGGCTTTCTCCAGTAGTTTTCAGCAACAGGACAAGGGGCAATGGGCACAAGCAAAACACAGAAAGTTCCATTTGAATGTGAGGAAAAAATTCTTTATTTTGGGGGTGAGAGAGCACTGTGAAACAGGCTGCCTGAAGAGATTTTAGTCTTCTCTGGATGTATTCAAACCCCACCTTGATGTAATCCTGTGCAATATGGTATAGGATGGCCCTGCCTGAGCAGAGAGGTTGGACTACATGACCCTACTGGTGGTCCTTTTAAACCCTACCTATTCCGTGATTTTGTGGTTCTGTTTTAAAAATGCAAAGGGGAAGGAGACAGCCCTATGACAATTCACATAATGCAGTGAGAAGAGTGCAAACAAGTGGCATGCTAAGATGCATTCCTGTGGCATTAGTCAGACAGTTGTAGGTGCAGCCACCAGGAGGGTCAGATGGACCAACACCTAACCTCCATTTATTCACCCAACAGCAGTGAGAGAGAGGACAGCAGTGGAATTTGTCTCTTTCATATGAGGAGTATGATCAATTTTTGCTGGAAAGCAAATCAGAGGGCCAAACAACCTCTTCCATCTTGCTCTCTGATTCTGTTTGACAGCCTGATCTGAGCCATGTGTCTCACTCATGCATGGATGTCTTCCCTGACTTGCAGAGGAAGTCAGAGTCATGCAGTATTCCATGCAGGGCTGCTGGCAAGCAGCACATTTTACCTGAATACTGGCTGCTTGCAGGGGCATTGTTCGTATTCATGCAAGGGTGAGACCTGAGATTCAGAAATGAGAGTAATTTAGCAGTATGAGAGTTTTGGAAGGACACGTGAAGATCCTTCTCTTCTGCTGTCTGTGGGAGGGAGGGTGAGCAAAAGAGAGCTTATTTTAAACACGAACTAAGTGATTTTTAGTGACTTCTTTGAAGAAAGAAAAGACACATTTTTTAGTCTTCCTGAGTAATTTAAAGTGACAGAATCTGGTGAGAGACAGCAACATTTTATTAGGCATAAAATCCTGAAAAATATCTCACAGTTGTAACCCTGAGACAGAAATAGAGGTGCAAAAATTTTGTAATGTTTTGAGTGGCTTGGTAATATCAGCATCCTCAATCCTCTCTTTTTAAAAATATGTCAGCCATCAAAGGAGTGTGGCGGGAGAGAAGACTAGCTTGATCGGGGATGGAGAAGCTTTTTCTGAAGTTCCTCCTACACCAAAGTCTCCTTTACATTACAGGCTGGAAGAAGTTAGAGAAGGAAGGGAGATCTGTTGCCCATTCCTGTTGTTCTACCCAAACCAGAAGCCATTTTTGAAACAATTTGTGTATTTACTGAAAACAATACCTGAATCTGATGCTGTCAATGGGGAAACAATATGACGTTTTACAAAAGGGGAAAATGACGCACAGGACTTTACAATCTTAGAAGCATTGAAACATGGTAAAGAGAAAGAATACCAGGCAATAAGTGGTATGGGATTGCAAATCCCATGATAGGGATTTGCAAAAAGGAGAGCGTAAAAATATTTTCAACATAGTGAGGGTTTAGAAAGATTCAGTCCAAACAACATGCAAACCATCTGTATCTACCACAGCATGAGAAACATTGAAAGGCAATTCTATTGTTACTTCCCACAAGGGTAACAGTTTTTCCAGCATGGTGCAGGGAAAGTAGGTAGGTCAGTGTTTTGCTGTTACCTTTCAGGGTAGAGATTAAAGTGCCTTGCAGCTGTGTCTCTGGTTGGTAAATTGCAGCAACAGAGCCAGGCAGGCTGTCAAACATGAACTCTGAGCTGTGGTTCATGGTAATGGTACCAGCTGCTCTGTGCTCACATGTAGTTTGTCAAGAATATGAATCAGGATCTCAGAGACAGTAGCTTGCAGCTGGCACCATGACGACCTTTAAGTGAGTTCTCGTCATGTAAAATACCACTATCCAGCCTCTTCTCCACCTGTGGGTACAGAATTCAGCCTCTCTGCTCATGGGTCCGTGGTGAGTTTTACTCCCAAGGTGTTTATAAGGTATGGGAAGCATGTCACTCTTCCTGACTCAGTAGAGGCACACCTGAATGAGACAATTTTTGGACACATTTTGTGTAGCCAGACTAAGTACACATTTTGTGTAGTCAGATCAAGAGTTTCCATAAACATGTGTGCAGTCCATTTATGTTGTAAGTTGCATGTTTTATATAGACTGTGCAGAAAAGCAGTGATTACATGAGAGATATTTGGTGTCAGCTGAATAATGATCACAGATTGCATCTGTGTGTCTTCCATCTCTTTTATCTCCTTCAACCTACCTGTGTTCAACAGACCAGCACCCTTTTAAGATGCCTGTTTCACTTCATGGATATTTGGAAGCATTTTGGAGTTTGCCTATCCCATGCAATGAAGAGGCATTGATGTTATCTTAGGTGCAGAAGTGTTATTCAGGTGTGTTAATACAGCCTCTATTTGCTGACAACTAGCTTAAATAAAAGGTAAGATGGATTAACCAATGTGAAGTGGCAATCTGAGGTGTCCTCTGTACGTCTGTTGTCCCAGATTTCTCTATAAGCTGCTGCATCATGCTGCCTAAGCTCACCCTTCCTTGAGTTTGATGGGAACTGAGTCAGGCTAGTACTGTCAGTCTGAAATCATTTAAACTGTGAAGTTTGGGGGTGTTTTCACAGCTTCCTCAGGAAGAATTGGAAGGAAATCTGCCCTTATTCAAAACTGGTCACCCTCTGTAGCTGACTGTAAGACAGAGCCAAGTCAAATGGACACTCTTCTTCACTTATATCCTGAAGTGTACCATCCATTTTCAGCTGTGTTGAAGGGATGCCCAAAAGCAAAAAGACAGCTGCTCCAAGTTTGGGAAGGGCAAGATGCTGTGGGGAGCCTAACATGGAAAAGTGAAAGGGTGTAAGTGATACTGGAGGGGAGAGACATGACAGAAAGGGAAGAATTCAGCTTGGAGGAAGAGCTAAGTGTAGCATGGAAGGTTATTGGGTCCTTGCCCAGAAAAGGGGGACAGAAATGTGGCATTACCACCCTCATTAGCTGAGGCGGAAGCAGGCAAGGCAGGAAGTCCCAAGGACATAGGAGGAATACTGGTTCTCACAGTTGTGGGAGGAGAAAGGTAAAGAGGAACAAAATGTCTTTCATTCTGTTTGGGAAATCATAATGAAAAGATTTGAAGCAATCAGGTTCAGATAAAGAGAAATTATGTGCTTTGAAAGTATAGGAATAAAAGATTAAAATTACCCACAGACTGTAATTATAACTCCTGCCCTCTGATCAGATTAAAGGGTTTCCAACAGGTGTAAATGTGGCAGCTATTGTAAAAATATTGTTTTGGTTTTACATGTAAAGAGCTGTGCAGTTCACACAAGATTTAACAAAAAAATTACTTGGTAACTAGATAGATGAAGACAAATATTTCTTATGGTAGTTATGACCATTCATTTTCACTCTATTTTCTTTGTGCTGGAGGGAATTTTGAAACTGGGGTAAAAATGAGGAAGAAGTGGGAACTGTAAAAAAGAAAGGGTGCTTGTTCCAGTGGCTTGTGAGGGTACCTGGAAGGGAAGCAAATTCTATAACCGAGCATCCAGGCTGAATCACGGCTACTTGCATATCACTTATGTCTGACTTTGGAACTGAATGTATTAAAAATGTTTTGGCAAAGGCATAGCCATTTTAGAGGCTCAGCTGAGGACTGTGATTTGTGTTTTCTCTTCTCTCGCTTTTGATCCCACAGTGGTTGTAAGGGTTCAATGGACATATTTTCCCATGTCATAGAGGAGTCTGTATAGCTGGCAGTACTGAGGATGACAAAAGGTAACCTTGCTGAAGGCAGTGTTTCTAAAGTTTTGCAGAGGTCAGACATGGGTCCCATGCTCCCTTCCCATCACCCTGTGCCTGGACTACAATGCTTACTGTGCTCCTGCCTGTGTTTCCCTCTGCACTTTGGAGAGGAATGACAGTTCTCCACCTAGGAACTGGCAGTTTTCCATAGCTGCTGAAAGGAGCAGACATACTGATTTCTACTGTGTGGACCTCAGTAAAAGGATCCTGCAGGCTACATGAAAAGAAGATGAGGTAGTATTCATTGAGGTACTTGTGCAGTCCAGACTCCTCACAGCACCCTAGCTCTTCTTTGATTGACAGCTACATTAGAAAAATGAAATTTGAACACAGCTTTGCAGGCAGTACAGAACTTGGGTCATGTGAATTTTCCACCTGAGTGTCTTCCATTATCTGTGTTCAGTCAGGGTAAAAGAGAAAGCAAAACTCTGACATTGCCAGTGTTATGCAGATTGTGTTTTCATAGATTTTACTTTTGAGAGTGGAATGACTTGCCAAACCTCTGATGTGACATGTGATTTGGAGATAAATTTCCATATGCTGTTTAAACCTTGTCACTATCACAGTTCACTTGTCATTTATAAAAAGAATACTCATACATTAAGTGGAAATATCAACATGCAGAGTTACTACCTTGTAGATACTGTCATCCTGCAGATCTCTTGTCCCAATTCACTTCAACTTTGTAGCAATGTTAGACATAATGCCAGGATGCAACAGCTAACCTGAAGTCTGTCAATAGGGATTTATGAAGTTCTCTGTATTTCTGAAACTCTTTCACAGTAAAAGCAAGCAGCTTTAGCTACGTAATTAATTGCTCAGTATCTCTGTGTCTCAGCAGCCACATACTAATTCTTAACATTCTCATTTCACCTTTCCCATCTGTTCTGTAAATATCTATTATGCCTTGATCTACTTGATCTTTGTTTTGCATTAACATTGGTTTGGATATTACAGGATCTCTGTCTCTGAATCTGGTTTTCATAGCAAAACATTTTTAACCTTTTCTTGAGTGAGCTTCTTTGTAACTCTAGATGAGTCCCAGAGAAGGAGGGACCTTAAGTGGAAGAGACAGTCACATAAAGATTGACAGGAACAACCTGAAAATCTTGTGAAGTATTTGTTAGGTGCTTGTTTTTATGACTACAATGCTGTTAGCATTCACAGAATTTGTACCCATTCAAATATTGAACTGTGAATTTTCTGTTTTGCTTTTATGACAGTTGATGTGAGACAAGTATGCCTTCTGGCCTATTAAAAGGAATGAAGAAAAATCAATACTTCAGCATTTAATTTTAAGTGAATACTTAAAGCTACTTTTGTTATTTTTCTTTGCTTTTCAATCTGGATGCATAGAAAATATTTTTATCCAATGGATAAAATACAGCTATGCCCTGAAAGACCATGTTTCTGACATGCAATTTTATTGTTCCTCTTGCTTTTGTTTCCTCTGTTAGCAATTTTTTTGCACTAGTATTTTATAATTTCTGTCTCATAACTACTAATCAGAATGAGAACTCTCTAGTGAAAAAGCACTATGCTGAGATGTGCTCATCCAAACAGGGGTAAGGGGCAAACAGGAGTAAGAATATGTATCACTATTTAGCTTTTGAGCTCCTGGGCACCACTGTAGTACAAAAAAATATTGCAATCTAGCATAGTCTAGTGGGGACACTAGATATCTTCCTGCCCTAAGTCCCTAAATCCCATTGAAAATGGGCCAGATCTGATTTTCTGGCAGTCATGGAACAATTAAGAAGCAGTATCAATGTTAGGACCTTTCACTTTGCTAGTTTAAAGTGCCAAAGACAATTTAAGCTCCTCAATTATTTCCTGCCATGAATTTATAGTCAGGTAATTATTAGCAGTGAGTCTTATTTATTTAGATTGCTTGAGCAGAAAGAAGCTTTGTACACAGGATTGTTATGGGGGATGTGAAACAGCCACCTGAATACCCTCAGTTAATTCTGCTTGAACACAAAATGTCTTTGCCCCTGAAGAGGAAAGTGTGTGCACCATTCAGGAGAGAATGTCTCACCACAAAACTGTGTGGCAGGAATGGACAGTGGAGTACTTTGTGCGGTTGCTGCTCTTAAATAGCTACCAAAGGAAGGAGCAGTCACACTAACCACACCATTGCTATGCATAATCCATTGTCCTGAAGGCAAAGGTACAAATGGGGAAACTGGGGCCAGGGGTATTCCTTGCTGGGGTTGACATTTACAGACTAAGGTGAAGTAAAGGATTTAGAACATGAGTCATTGATTCAACTTTCCAGTGTTTAACTAGCCTCTGTGTGCTATGCCTGTGTGGGTACAAGATTTCATCTCTATTAGGCTACAGACCCCTCATCACACTGCCAGCCTTCCCCAGCCACATTTTGTCTTGTCCTGACTGTCATTTCCCTTCTATGGACACCAACATAATTTCTAATTGTTTCGCACAAGGATATGCTGGCTAAAACCTGCTGCCATTGTACCCACAAAGACAGGAACTGGATGGACTTTGACATCCTGAGGATGTGGTGACATGTCTTTGTGTGTTTGCTGAGTCACAGTGGAGAGCCATGTCAGTGCAGCACAGGCTTTGTCCGGCACAGTGCATCACTGCTTGGTGGGATATCTCTGTCTGTATTATCAGAAGGAAGTGGGAGATGACAATGGCTGTACAGGGCAAAATAAGGTGAAACAGTAACCAACAATCCTGAACAGTGGATGCTGGAAGAAATAAAAGGTGCCCATATGGCTTTTTCTTGTAAAATACATGTGGGCCAAAGATGCTAGTAACCCTAGGGATGAAAGAAAACAGAGTGGGCAAAAGCAATTGCAGAAGGTCATTGTGAAAATCCTCAGAAGAAAACGGAGAAATTCATGAAATCTTTGGGTTACACATGCAGCTGAAAATCCTCATCTGATTTTAACAGAGTTCATCTGTTTTATGTTGCCGTGATGGTATTTCTTTGGAGGCCATGTTGCATAAAGTGAGGCAGTTGTGGGGGAGTCATGTTGGGAGACTCATGAACCTCTGTAAAAGACAAAAAGCAAAGAAAGGGCAAAATCACTGGGTTTCTCTGTGAAGAAAGCTTAGGAAGCCGAAGGGACTGGGAAAGTTATATGTGTGCCTTGGCACTACCACATGGATGTGGCCTCCCTCTGCCAAGACCCTTATCACCACAGGGCTGATCATCAGTCTTTTGTGGTGCATTGTCTTTACTAGTTCTGGTAGCCTGGGAGTCTGGGATGGGTTGTGTTTGGAGACAACAAGCATATCTGTGCAAGCTGGATGGGTCTACCTCCCATTTTTCTCCCTCTACAGAGTGCAAGACCACCACTTCCACCCTAGCTGTTTCTCCGGGGCCTGGTGCTGGGCTGCCTGAGCTCTTGGGGTCTTCATCCCATGTTTTCTGACTCTGACCTTTATTGTATCATGAATTTGAGACAACATCATATATGTCCTCTTTATTTTGTAACAATAAGGACGACAAAAGAAAAATCAAGCAGAGAAAAGCTTCCAGTAAGTCATTAGTTTGCAATCATTAGGGTTTTTTTTCCCATGCAATGATTGTTTCCATGGAGACTGGAGCAAACCAGTGGCTACAAGAGTGCATTCTGCTGGTCCTTGTTTCCACAGAAACATGTACACTGGATTGCCAGAAATTAAGTTACTCTTGTCCAGACAAACAAAGTGGCATGATTCAGGAGTAACAAGTTTCCTTCCAATCTTGTGCTCAGATGGTGAGTCGCAGAGAGTCTGGGCGTGGCAGAGCATGTCACAGCCATCCTTTTTACAGCTGCAGTGTGCTAATCCCAAAGAGTGTTGCTGGCTATGGGGTGGGATTACTAAACCGAGAACACCATAGAATTTTGCAACCTAGAAAAAAGCAGGGGTGTAATACGGTCCGTAATTGTTGCTGGCTGCTCTGCCACTAGAGACTGCCCTGCCGCTGCATTTGGGTGCCACCCTCAGCCGGCTGCGGCAGCAGGAAGAGTGCCTTGTACACACGCAGAGCACACAAGTGCCCTTGTGAAGGACATCCAGCCACTGTATAAAGATTTCCCAGATACAAACACTTGTTCCTTTCAGAATCTGGGGACAGCCACTCTATTATTTTCACTGCTGAAGCTTTTGGATGACCAAGCAAATAATCTGCTTAGCTGACTTGTGCTCGCTGCTGCAAATTCTTCCTTTTTATTGGTGTAACTGCTGAGCTTGTCTTGCCGGCTGGTACAAAACCAATGTGCATTTTGGAAGCAGACAGTCGGGTAATGTGAGCTTCAAGTTGGGTAGAAAATATACTATAGTGTACAACAGTGTCAAAAACTGAGTTTATTTAGACATCAGGTTTGACTTAATTTCCTATCAACCCTTATATAAACTGCTTTATATGCAACAGATAGAAGACAAGTTGATCCCTTGTGTGGCTATAAATGTACAACATTTTCTATTCTTTTGTTTGTAGGATTTCTGTCACTGAAAACTGTTGATTCTGTCTAGAAGATACACATTTTTTTATTACAGTTTTCCTACTCTTTCCTACAAACTCTAAGAATATTGTTCCTGGCACAGCAGGCCACTGGAGAAGGGCTTAGAAAATGACACCCACTCTAGCTAACAATGGCTTCAGTTGGGGCATTAGCTCAATTTCATGTTGATCCAATTGAATTTCTTTAGGAATAAAAAAGGAAATTATTTTGAGACTGGAGATATGGTTTTAATGTGCCGGATTGTCATAAATAGTCAGATTAAGGGCCATTGTGAGATTAAACGGTATCTCACAAGTCTGACCCTTACCTTCAAAAGGGTATTTGCAATAATTGATGGGGTCAGTACTTTTTACTTCATTCCAGAGAAAGACAGATATGAAGGCCAGAAGAGACATCCAGCCCAAACTGCTGCAATAGAGATGATATGCTTTCATCTATTACTGCTGTATAGGACCATAACCTTGTGGAATAAGCTTCCCTGCCAAGAAAATATTCTTTCAGAATTTCAGCAGAAAAAAAGAATCCACTGCTTTCAGAAATGGCTTGTCCTAATGGTTAATCATCCTTGCTGTAACAAATTGTTCCTTGTTTCTAATTTGTCTGGCATTAACTTCCAGACAGTGAGTTTATGCATGGGTTTTTTATCTGTTTTAAAAATCCCTTTAATATTTGTGTTTTTCTCTCAGTGAATCTGCCTGTACTCTGTAATCAAGTCACCCCTCCCTCAATCTTCTGAATTTTTTTTTTTTTTGTGATAAGATAAGCAGCTCAGGCTCCTTGAATCACTTATACAATAAGGCTGTCCTGAAACCACAATTTCTTTTCTCATGAAAGTCTCTTCATTTTTTTTGACATCTTTTTGAAAGTATAAGGAAATCTATTTTTAACATCCCTTTAAAGCATAGGCAAGTGAACAATTTATGGGACTCTGACATTGAACTCATCAGTTCTGTTTAGAAAGCTGGAAAGACCTCAGTGCTAAATCCTATTCCCTCATTCATGCACATGGAAACCCATTTACTTGTTAAATATCATGTTGCACTAGGAGCTTATGTGTAATTTTTTCTGTTGTTAGTCCTGAATAAGTTTTTGCCTCCTTTTAGCACATAGTTTGCTGATATGGCTTAGGTCTTAAAGCTGGCTGGTGGTACCTGTTTAAATCAAATAATAGCTCATACCTCTTAACTCGAAGATCTAAAATTTGTCACCCAAGCCTCACTCATTTGTCCAATTTCACAAGTAATTATGGGTGTCTAGACATAGGACTTTCTCGCAGAGCTGCTCTTGTGGACTCAGTGTGGTACTGGGTCTGAGTGACCAGGTGCTGCTTGTCATAATCTGGCTTCAAAGACTCAGTCTTCCTAGAGACCTGGCAAAGAAATTAAAATGTGCATAATGCATGTGCTCTGTACTAAGGATTTGTACAGCTGCCGTGCAGGGAACTGGAAATGCTCTTCACATTGGAGTGGTTACCTTCCCTGCAACCATTACTCATTTATTTGCCTTCCCATGTGTTACTCTGTGGAGCCTTTCATCTTCTGCAAAGAACATTCATTTCTTTAAAAGATATTCATTTTAAGTGGGTGTATTCTATTTTTGACACATCCATTTCATATCATTAGAATATCACCCTGCAGTGCTGGGGTGTATTTATTTATTTATTTTTAATTTTCAATTTCTCTCATATCTGCAACTGGCTGTCACTATGGCATCTTTCCTCCATGTGAGTCAGGAGGGGAGCTGATTTCTCAAGTCATCTGTATCTTCCATGTGTCAGCTGTCAGCTGTACACCAACAGGGGTGGAACAAAGCAATCAGCTGCAAATTGCTTTGGGGCTCTGCTGATGGGAGAGGCATGGGCTTCTCCCACACCCCTGGGATGCTGGGATGCTTGAGTGGGACAGCTAACTGTCCCATTAAACCCACTGATCTCCAGCTGCTGCAGCCCTGAGCACAGTCATGGCTGAGCCTGGAACTAAATTCAGCTGCCTCGTGTTAGGCTTTGCTTCATCACCTGTCAAGAGCTGAGTGAGGGAGCCCATTAGGGCATGCAACCTCTACCATGATGCAGAGAGGTGTCCAGGTGCCCTTGACCCTGGTGGGAATGGGATAGAGCACACAGCAGGAAGTGGGCTGCTCAGGGCTACCTCTGTGTCTTAGAGGTCTCTACCAATCTAAATGTTTCCATGACTCTCACATCTCACTGTCAGCTGTGCTCCTGTACAGCTGTAAGGGAGAAGCTCAATTTTCCAGTAAACTGGGAGGGAGAATAACCCTTTTCATCCTGGATCTCTGGAATGAACCGAAAAATACCTGACCTGATGGTTACTGCAGATCGAAATCTGAGAGCAAGGATCAAACTTGCAATATTAATCATTTTGTTATTGCCTTTGCAGGGTGGGCTTTTGTTATTCTGGTGGTAGCTGCCTGAACAAGATTCTGGACTAATCAGTGCTGGCTCCACTTGCTGGCAACTGTTCTTCTGTTCACAGAAATACTGATGATATGACGAGCAGAAAAGAAATGTATTAGAGTAAAAAAAGGGTACTCTTTAGACCAGAATGGGTACTCTTTGGACCAGAATTTAGAATCTGAATGTGAGAAAAGAACAGCTGGAGAGATGTGTTAGTTTTTGTAATGTAAAGTACTTTAAGTATTTACATAGTAAAAACAGTAAGAAACCAAATGACTCTTTCAGCTCCAACCGTTGGAAAAGCAATTTTAAAAAAAAAGTTAAATAACTTATAAATCCATGACCAGTTTTTTTCTGAATTAGTTACTGAGTGCACTCTGGTGCTTTTCTTTCCCTGTCAGGTTGTTCTATGGTAGCAGGATGATACAGGCAGCAGGCTGTCTGCAGCCAGCTTGGCCTGCACAGGGAGCAGCACTGAGGGATTCCCAGCCAAGAGAGGACAGTCACTCTGTTGGAGCTCAACAGACTCCTGTTTGATAAATCTTTGCTAATTTGGAAGGAGCATATCTGGAACAGGCATACTAAGGCAACAGGTGAACAACAGTGCAAACAGCCTTTAATTTAAAGGCTGTTCATAGGATGTTGCTGTTCATCCTGTTCATAGGATGGCTGATTGGTTTCAGAGTGGGAGAGAAACAAAACACAGTGAAGATAAGCTGGGCATGTTTGTCACTCAGGGCTTTCACTTCAGCTCTTTCCAGGTTATGCCCCCTTTAAATAAAGGCTGTGCTGTTGAGTGCAGAACTTAGTTCAGGGCTACATAACTAAGAGTGCATACAGGTCTGTGCTGCTGCCAGGAGGGCGAGAAAAAGACTAATTCCTGAGTGTAGAATCCTAGAAGACAAGGGGGCTCTTGTGTGTGTCTCCAACATATACATATCCGATAGCCACATAGCTGTGGAGCCAGCCATGGATTGTTGCTGATAACAGCCAAGAATTGTTGGTAAAAATCAAATGATAAAGAACAGGATGTGTCTGGAGAAGAGGCCATAAGGAGGTAGGGCAGCACATTTCTGGGACAAACGTCCTTGTTCTGGCTCCTGGAGACAAGCACAACACAGCACAAGTGCAGGGATGAGGCTGAGAAGTGGGCATGGACCACCCAAGACCCCTGAAGCCCACCAACCCTTTTCCTAAAAAGTCTAGAGGAATGGACTCCGCATGAGAACAAATCTGCACAGAAAGTGAAAAGGGTGCAGAAATAGTATGTACTCCTACCAAGCCCAGGTGTATAGGCACCCCCAGGACACTCCAGCTGGTTTGCCACTGGAGCCAGGAATGGTGATCCCTCTTCCTCTTTACCTTTCATTCTCTCTCCTCATATTTAATTCATGTCTCTTTCTCTCTTTCCTTTCACTCTACTCAAAACCCACTTTATTCAAAACCCACTGAACTACTGCCACATGTTCATACAGGATATCAGGGACCAACTTAAACAAATTTCCATGCCAAGAGTGTAATTTACTAATACAACTCTGAAAACTTTTGTGGACCCCCTGACTTTTGTCATTACTTTTGACCATGAGCATTTATGAATGTTGTGTGTTCCCTTCCCTTCCCTTTAAGGGTGGGATGTCACAATGAGATAAACATAAGGCCTCCATGAAACTGAGTGTAAATGCTGGCACAAGCTCCAGCTTCTCTGTAACATCTGGCATACAGCCCCAGTCCAGTCAACAAGTGTTGCTTCACCAAGTTTCATCTCTGCCCCAGTAGCAAGAACATGGCATGGTACATATTTCACACTTGTCTGCTCGTGGGCTGAGAATTATAATCTGAACAGCAAACCTGTGTTCAGGTGTCACTGCTCAGAGAGCTGTCAGTTGTCACTGCCTTCCCCACTCCAGCGCAGGATGGTGTTTTTTAGCACCACCACCCTCGAGTCTGAGGCATGAGTGCTGTCATATTCCGCCAACAGCATGGCTGCTTACAATAGGTAGCAGTGTTGGCAATATCTCAGCCCAGCACACCCAGAGTCACAGCTCTCCCTGTTGAACAGCTCTTTGGAGATCCCTGTTTGCAGATGACACTTGTGCATGCTTTTCCAGTGGTATCTGATACATGTCACATGCAGCACTGAGCACCCTGATGCTGAGCAGGTGTTACTAGGGGAGCCATGCCCCTGTGTGCTCCTGGCTCCAAAAGACAGCAGTAAGACAGGATACATGAGTGCTGCAGTACGTAGAGGATAGAGTGGTGCCACAGAGTATGGATGAGAGGATATTCTGCACGTAACTGGAGGTCTGTGTTCTCTGTACCTGCAGTGAAGGAGCAAGACAGTCAGGAGGAAACTTGGTGCAGGCCTGGTCCTTGGCTCTTATGTGCTTATATGAGGCATGTTCTAGATACATTGCCAAGGATTACAATGTCTCTGGAGTTTGCAGTAAATTCAACAGTCAGCCCATTAGGTTTACAGAAAAGGATTTACAGTTATTGTGAAACTTCCCAGGAGATGCTGTTATGTATAGGCTTAAGTTCCTTTTGGTGTGGAAACAGGGTACAGCCCTCAAAGGAACAGTTTTATTCTCGAATTTTTGATGTAGAAACTTCCCTGGAATATATCTGTAGCTTTCCTGGCTTTAGTTTTCTCTGTGCTTTTTTTCTTCGCTTAGCATCGGTTCAGGGAAACCAGGCATAATGGTTTTGAGCTGTGATTTATGAGTAGTGTTGCTACAGTGTGAGAAATATACTAGTATCCTGACAGAAATAAAATTAGTTATATGGTGTTGTGCAAACTTCATATCTTTGACTTCTTTTCCTTTACAAATTCATCCTATAAAACTCTGACATGTTCTACCTCTCAGCAGAGGGGTTTTTCTAAAAATTATAATTTTAATCACTACAGTTACTTCATACTCTCACCAGCAAGTCAATAGTTTACTGTTTCCTTGCAAATGTGTCTCTACACTACACAAAGTGTCTAGCAGGAGACAAATTCAGACACTAAAAGCATTTAAGAATGGATTTTTCTCAAGACACCAGATATTGATCATTGTTTGCTAGATACGTATCAAGAGATGGTTAAGAAAGTACATTTTCTGTTACAGCAGAGGAAGAGAAATACCTTAGTTTATGGAAAGCCAAGGTCATATTAAAGAAACTGTAGTACCCTTTGTAAAGGGTACTTTGAGGTGTTTTACTCTGCTGAAAACACCTGCAGAGTAAACGTATTTCTAGTGCTGATGCAAGTGCATTGTGATTACTAGGCTGGGAGAGACATTGAAACATTGGACAAAGGAAAAGAATTCATTTTTGGCAGTTCAGGTACCAAGAAAACAGGTGGATAAAAGGTGAATAATATTTATCTCATGAGAGGAAGCTGAAGGACTGAGCAGTTGTAGCACCAGAGTAATTTTCACATCTATGCCATGTGTTTGCATCAGTATACACAGAGAGAGAGAGAGAGAGAGAGAGAGAGAGAGACCAGTGCCTTTATATTCCTTTCCTGAAGAAGTCAGCTTAGCTTTAATGAATCATTTTATGAATGCCATGTCTCAGCCATGATTTACAGGTCCAAGTTCATCCAAGTATTCCTGGCCCCTACAAGTCCTGTAAGACTGTATTCAGAGCTGCAGCAAGGGTTGAGCCTTGGCTAGTCCACAAAGCAGAGGCAGCTGACACCTCAGGTGAGTGAGTGGCTTGGGGTGGTCCTCTCTGTCCCAGGGACAACCATATTGTTATGATCAGTTTTGCAGAGAGAAGGCTCCTTGCAAGGATGAAGGGTCTGTTGTGCTAGCTAGAGGCAGAAGAACAAGGTGAAAACCTCATCGAGGCAGCCTGTCCCTGTAGTGCCTATCCTCTCTGGCTGTAAAAGTGGAACAACAGCTCACAGTCACTCTCTTTGATCCCATCTAGGTGTTCTGCAGTATCGCATAATCCTCATGTCCTTCTCTGGAAACATCTTACCCAGAATGATGACTTCTTTCTCAGCTGGAGAATGGGCAGGTCGAGAAGAGAGGCTGTGCAGTATGTTTTTGAAGTGGAGATGCTGGCTAGGAAAGCTGTCCCAGCTGTCCCAGGTGGTGATTAAACTGGATGACTGCTATCTGCCCTACAGGTAGCAAATAATGCCTCATTTCCTGCTACCTGTTTCATTTCGAACAGTTTCTGAGAAAACTCTGTGGTAGCTAATGTGGAGTGTGGAGGTTTACATTTTAGATTTCATTTTGCTCCTTAATAACAATGTGCTATAGATTTACCAAACATAGCACTCTCCAGGTTAATTTGTATTTGTTCAGCCTGATGTAGAAAATCTTAAATGCATCTAAATGATAACCATTTGCCATAGTTCAGGCTGTAGCTTTCTGGACCACGTTGGTATAAGGCAAAGATATAACAGACAAATCTAGCTGTTTCTGGGGAGAAGCATCAGTTGTACATTGGGAACAGTTAACAATGAGAATGAAAAAGTCCCTCTAAAATAAAGATTTTGTTCAGAGATCAAACACATATTCAAGTATCCACCACTTGCCAGAGGAAGGTCTGGGACTGATTATGTTTTAAGCCTGAGAAAATCCATTCATTTAAGCTGACACAATTTTAAAAATACACTTGATTCTCATGCTCATGCACCAGTCACTTTGCAGATACAGGTTTTGAACACACCATTGAAAATGGTGTTTTCACAGCCCATCACAATTACAGCCTGTTAATTGACTGCAGCACCAAGGGATGAGGATTAAGAAAGGATTTGGGAGGTGGAGAAGCAGGCACACCAGGGAGGATGACAGGATGCTTGCTGGAATTAGAGAAGAAATTTTTATACTCTAGCCCTTTCTCTATTATTTAGGTAAATAGGCCTGGATTCTAAACAAGATAAGATTCCTGTCAGCCTATTTCAGGGCACTTCTCAGTACTGTAGCTAACCCCAGATGGCAACTAAGTACCATGCAGCCATTTGTGTACTTCTCTTCCCTGAGGTGGGATGTGGAGGAGAATTGGAAAATGGCAAAAACACCATGGTTGAGTTAAGAACAGTTTAATAAATAAAATAAAGTAACTACATAATAACAACAACAATAGAAAAGAAAAGGGATATAACAAAAAGATAAAGAGGAATAAAACTCAACTTTAAACAAGTGATATGTAATAAAATTGCTCACCACCCAGTTAGGACTGCTCAGTCCATCCCTGAGCAGTAATGGATGCCCTCTGGGCAACTTCCTTCATAGAGTGAGCATAAAGTTCTGGGATATGGAATATCCCTTTGGTCAGTTCGGGTCATCTGTCCCGGCCATGCTCCCTCTCAGCTTCTTGTACATCTGCTCACTGGCTGAGCACATGAAACTGGAGAAGTCTTTGACTTAGAGTAAGCACTCCATAACAACAGCTAAAATATCAGTGTCTTGTCGACATTATTGTCATAGTAAATGCAAACCACAGCACTGCGCCAGCTACTAGGAAAAAAAATTAATTATCCCACTTGGAATCAAGGCACTCAGGAGGCAAGAAACATGGCAACCAATGCATCAGACCTTGTCTGAAAACTGGCAGTAACTGCACAGACAAGGGTCACTGAGTTGGTTTGTGTTTGTACAAGAATTTGGCTCATTATGCCTGTGCTATTCACAGCAGGAACCTCCTCCCTGTGATCTCCTATCTTCACAGGAGTTTGTTATTAAATTGCCCCTCAGAATTCTGGAAGTTTTCAGCAGCATTCCAGGCAGTTCACTGGTTACAGAAAACTGCTTATGCAAAAGCACTGATTTTAATTAGATGAGCAAAGCCAAGCCCCAATCCCCCATCCTCCCCAGTCCTCTTTGACAGATGCCTTAGGCCCAGTTTCACCAACATTTTCTGGGCTGTGCACCAGTTCTGCAAGTTCACCTGATCTTGGAGTCTTAAACAGGCTGGTCCCTGATGCAGGACTTCCTGGCTCAGAAATCTCTAATGCATTTTTGCTATAGTATATATATATGTATATATTTATATATAAACATTTTTAATATATTTACATTTTTATGTATATGAGTGGCTAGGAGAAAGTAGCAGAGTAAAAGAGGCAGCATGTTAAACTGAACTACAAGTTTGTCAATCTCTTGTCCAGGTCACTGCCCTTAGGACTTGCCAGCACCACTCATCCTATGCTCTCTGCTGGGCCAAAGGGACCTCCATGTAGTAGTAAGTTGCTCCTAGGATTTGATTCCTCGTCAAGTTATTCATTCTCTCCTCCTGACTTGCCTCATGCAGAATGGCAGACCTTGGCTTATTGATGTGCCTGAGCAATTCCACAAAGAGTGGAATTGCAGTGCACTCAAGGGAGGTTTTGCACTGTCAGCCATCACTCTGACTACTCCCAGTGGGGCCGACTCCATGCACGTGAGAGCAGCACCATCAGAAGAGCTGGTAGGAGTCATTGTTAAAGAAAGGAGAAAGGGGGGAGGAGAAAGCCTTACTTGGCACCCTGTATCACAGCAGCTGGGTGTCCTCTGTCTCCTCTCTCCCAGTTTCTGGATGAGTTACATATGGAGCGTTTGAGCCATGCACAGGCTTCATAAAACAGTGATGTTCCTTCATGAATATTTCAGTTATTTGATCAGATTACAGATACAATGTTTTTTGTTCCTAGAGTTTCATCATTATGCCTTTTTCTGTGATTGTAGACAGTTATGTACTGCAGCTCTGTTTTCCTTCATGACTCTGGGCAACAGTTTTCTACAACAATTGGTGATATGGGTGTCTCTGTTTCCTAATTTCTGGATGAAATAGGATCTTTTTCTAATTCGTTAGTTCCTAGCTAATTTTTTTAACAAAATCAGATATTATTAACAATTCCAGCACCAGAAAATGTTTTCTAAAGTGGAGACTTCTACTTTTGGCAGGCATAGCCTAGGAAGAGACTTGGTTCTTGTGATTTTTGGAAAAAAGTTTTCACTGGGGAAGACAGCTCTGGCCTTAGTATCTTCTGTGCTGTCCATGCAGAATAATTTTCAGTAGTAGGGAGGCCATTGCCATCTCTGTCTTTATTGATGATTTGCATGTCTTGTTCATGGCTAAGCTCTATATTTGCCACTTTTCATGCTGTTTCTACTGACAGTATTATTATACAGACTTTTCAATACTTTGCCCAGACATTATCACTTCTAGCAGTGCATGGCTTCCAAGACTTGGCAGACATCTATTGCCTTTTTGCAAGCACAAATCCATTTCCCTTAATAACCTCTCTCCCAGCTCCTTGTCAGTCAGATGGAAAACAATTTTGTCTCTAAGCATATCATTTTTGGTAATCTCAGACTGTTGCTGCTGCTCATTGTGTCTGCTTTGGCTGTATATGTGTCAGTTCCATTTGTTACAACATGATGAGGCAAAAATTGCTGCTGCTCAAACACAATGTTCAATTTAGGGTTACAGTGTTTCCTTAATATTTTTTAAATGTCCAGCAAAATAGATTTATCTTCTAGTTGCAGTGCTGATACTATGCATTGATAGAGTTCAAAAACTTCCTCACCCACTGTGTGGAGAGGAAACCTATGCACCATGTTGCTTGAAAACTTTCTCCTATTCCTTTTAGGCTTTGTTACCTAGAAAAAGCATTTACACTCTTTCTCCAGTTTTCTCCTGTAACTCAGGAAATCTAGTGGCTGCTTGAATAAATCTGGGATGCACTGCTTTGGCTTTGGGCTGTGCAACCAGAGAAAAGTCTGCACTTTTCTCTCCCTCTGTTTTCTTTTTAAACCAAATGTTAGAATCCCATGGTACATAATATGTATATTGTCACTATGATCATAATCCACTAGGTAAATAAGGGTCTGTCAATGTACTAAGCTTTTTCTAATATTTCATAAGTTTGTGAATGAAATATAATATCCTTCTTTTGGCGTGAAATATAATATCCTTCTTTTAGCGCTGGTCATAATTTCCCCCTCTTTATGCATATCTACCCTATAGTCTGTAGTGAGCAGGATGGGAATGTATCAGGGGGTGGATCAGTCTCAGGCCTGCTTGAGCAGGTCTGCTGGAGGGCAACATGTCATCCCACTGCACCAGACTGCAGAGTGACACTGCCCTTTCCCTTTGCAGGACACAGGTGGAAAGTAGACCTGTCATGACCTCACCTGATTCCTGGTTATGGTGGAAATAAGTGGCAGCAGGAGAGCGCTGCGCCTTCACTGATCCTTGGGGCAATCCTGCCAGTGTGGACTAATGGGTGGAAACAACAAATCTGTAATTTTTGCTCAGGGTAGAAACAAAAGCTGAAGAAGCAGTTGCAAACTAAAGATGTGCAAGTGCCTTTGGGCAGGCAGGGAAGGAAGGTGAATATCTACTTTAGCAAGTGAAAAGAGTGCCAGTTTACAGCTTTGCACACACTTTGCTGATAGCGAGCCACAGATGCTGTCCTGCCTGGCTCTGAATCATCAGTGGCCTCAGCTGACAACACAAGAAAAATAGACAAAGACTTTTAACTGCAACAGAGTCATTTTTCCATACCAGATCTGACAATATTTTAAATAAATTTAATTGAATCTACTGCATTGTGAACAATGACAATTGTGGGAATGAAAGGTACATTTGGTTTCTTTTGGGAAGAGTTCATGGTCCTGCTTACCCTGTGGATTTGTCTTCATGGCCAGACGTCTGTGAGAGCTTTAGCTGAGGCCAGCGACAGTGTGAACTGCATGGTGCAATTCCCTCTGGGTGACTGGGCTGGCACCATAGAGGCAGGTGCTGCTTCTCTGCATTCATGATCTTCTTCCTTTGCAGCCTCACTGCATGCAACTGGCTGCAGCCAGCACGGCAGCCACAGCCTAAAACCTCAGCAGCAGCATCCCTGCTCACCCACCACTGCACCTCATCTGTTCCTGGGTCAATGTCCCTGTGAAGAGCAGGAGCAGTTCCAGCAGCCACATCCTTCTCACAGCCAGGTCTTTTGTAAGAATGTATCCAGCATAACACAGGTAGAAACATCAGCCATGCATGAGTGAAAAAGGTGAAGAGGGTTATGTTTTGGCTCTTACAAGAAGGGCTAAGTAAGGTCAAGGTTATAAAAGACGTCAGACTACTGCTGAGCTCCTGCCAGTTGTTGGCCTTACATGTGTGGAGTCTCAGATTTCTATTATACGTATAGAGACAGACTCATCACAGCCCACAGCCAAGTGCTGTGGCAAAACTAATGAGCCTGGAGGAAGAGTTGTTCTAAGAGATCATGTTGGTATACCACCCATGCCCTGGCTTTTTCTCTATTTTGTAAGCTCTGAATTTGTGTTAAATCTGTTAGTGGTCCTCTCCCCCTCTTTTTTTTTTTTTTTTTTTTTTTTATCTCCCTGTGTCTTCCTCTAGGACATATCATGCGACCAGATGAGCTATTATACTCACGATATATAGCTTATCAGAAGAAATAAAGGTGGGTTTTTGCAGCACAGGAGAGATGGTAAGAAGATACATTCAAAGTGGTTTAGATCTCAAAGAAAGGCTTATGAATCTGTTTTCCAATAATGACAAATAATTTAGTAGTGACTTTAGTGATAATGGAAATGAAAATAAGTATGAAGTTTATGGCCTGTAGGTAGCAAATCT
The DNA here is from genome assembly GCF_014805655.1 of Passer montanus. NCBI lineage: Eukaryota > Metazoa > Chordata > Aves > Passeriformes > Passeridae > Passer > Passer montanus. Next base: position 1,346,573 of record NW_024370152.1, on the reverse strand, counting down.
GCTGTTTATTTTTTTCTCTCTGTTCTGTTACTCAGATTCTCTTTCCTAGTTTCTTTACTATCCTGAATGTATTTTCTTACAATTTTGTATTGATCTTAAACATTATGAAGCCTTTGCCTTCTTTCCAAATTGGTGGAGGAGAAAATACAGAGGGAGTAAACAACTTAACGAGGGCTATCCTTAAAAAGAAGTATTTAAACAAGCACCTAGGGTGAAATAATTCATGTAACAGGATATAACAGGGCTATGAGATTACTTGGAACTGTCTGCACAAGGAGCACATTATAGCTCTCTGAGTTCAGACCTCTTGGGAGAGACCAGAGACAGGTAGCATAGATTTGTTGTGGCACTATTACAGCAGAAAGGCTTTGGGCTCAGAGCTGTCTTCTAACCAGACATCTCAGCCATCAGTTATCTCTGTCAAGCACCTTGTAAGGCATTGTTTCTAGTTTTCTCTCTGCATGATAGATATCCCATTTCCGTATTCCAAACCAGGAGTGCCTGAGATCTCAGACTAACACTGTCATCGTTGGAATTGCCTCTGCTGCCCTGTTGCCCTCCACACACACACTTTTCCTCCTGTTGAAGAACTACATGGTGGGGGAGGGTAGTGTGAGGACATATTACATAACTGTTCTGCATTTGTGTTGCTAGTGGTTACCTTCTGAATTCTGGTATTACCATACCCATTTCAAGTCCCCTGACACCTGTAGGGTTGAAGTAGAATGAGGCATTATAGTATTATCACATTAGTCACAGAGTGCATTTGTATCGCACATAGATTAGTAATTAAAAAGGTAGCTTTAGCTGTCTGGATGGGTCAGGAGAACCTGATTTTCCAGGGTTCTCCCTGTAGAAAGAATGTCAGCTGAAGCCTTTATGGCATCACTAGAATTACACAAAGGCAGTCTTCTGTGTCAGAGTGCTTTTTCCTGAAAAAGCTAGCAAACACCAGCATTTTTCTCGAATGGAGTGAGTCAAATTAAGATTAGCTCTGGCATCTCTCTAAGTGGTCCTTCAGAAGTGACTGGTGAGGATGGAGTAATGCACTTCACTCATAAGAGAGAAACAACAGTATACTTCATTGATATAAAGTAGTAAGCTGACAAAGTTTAATGGTGAAGTGGCGGTGGTTGAACTGCATGGTATGCTTGATTATTGATTTCATAGGGACAGGGCCGGACAAAACATTCAGGGAGATCCTGCCATTGAGTCATAAGCTTCAGAAAGGACCCCGTTGCTTTCTAAACTTCACAGAAGTGAGTCCAGGTGCACCTGGGTTCAATTCTAGCCCTAGAATTGGTCAACACTTTTTGTCTAAAGTATTGTATAAACAAAATAATGTCTTTACTTAGCTAAAATTCCAAAGTTTAGCATGGTACTAATCACTCACGAAAAATGTGCCAAGGAATCTCTTGGCCTCAAAGAGTAACCTGGAGAAGTGTCTCTGCTCAAGAGGACATCCTGTTGTGCAGCCTGGTGCCAGTGAGCTCTGGGCTGTCCACTTCTTACAGAGTAAGATGGGTATGGAGACAGAAACATCTTGGCAGCAACAGAGTTTCCGCTGGTAGAAACTGTTTTACTGGAATGCTTCACTTCAATGTCAAGTTCCCTTGACATTACCTTTCCAATAACCATGTTGTCTGCTCTTTACAGTGTGTTCAAGTTCAAGGATGAGTCAATGCAGAGACCATACAGAGACCCAAGCCATAAGTCATATTTTGAAGGCTAGTCACTGTTTTGACTGCCTGCAGTTGAATTTCTCTCTGAGACCTGCCAGTGGACCACACTGCTGGCTTCATTTGGTTGGCACAGCAAGTGATCAAGGCATGATGCAGCTGAGCTCAGCAAGTGTCTGCAGCACCTTGTTCTGTCAGAGGGTTTCTTGCTACAATGTTCAGCAGGAAGCCATGTATTAGAGATCTGCCTCCTTTCCATTGTTTTATGGTGCTGTATCTGGCGTTATCTGCTACTCACTAATGGTGTAGGACGTATTCAAATTGTTCTAACTGCTCTGGTTTCTGTTCAACTCCCATCTTTTAGGTAAGTCTGTCACTTGGAAACAAGATATTTTCTTTCTATGTTGTGCATCACAAATTCTGTGTTCCTTCGTCACATTTACTCTGTTGCTTCTAATACTATTCTAATAAAAAGTCACTAAATTACTTTAATTATGGCACTGCTTCTTTTCTCTGGGGCTTCATTTGCTCTGGTTGTATATAGGAAACTATTGAGTTTCTAAGTGGCTGTACATTATGTGTGGAAGAGATCTGACTCCTCACATACGGGTTTTCAGGCTCTGCTTGACACCTGCAGGAGTTTTGAGAAGACTTTGAGCTTTAAGCCTTCTTTAAGAAGGCTTTGAGCTTTAAGTTCTGTAGGTCTATTCACTGGTCAGAGATGCTAGGAAGCTTATTGTGGAGAGGGTACATCGTATGACTATCCTTTGCACAATGCCCCTGCTCATGTGAAATGGAAGCAATGCTGAGGAAGACCTTTGTAGTCTTGTTAATTTCCTGTTTGCTGTAGTTAGCTGCAAGACCAAGAAAACTGTTGGATGATCTTTCAGTGCTGTTTCCAGAGGGCTTAGGAGGTGACCAGCATGGCTGCTATCCAACATATACTTACTGAAGTTGTGCTGAGTCTGCTGCTAACAGTGAAATTTCAGAGTCTCTGAGCTAGGTGAAACTCTGACTGGAGTTGCACGGATTGCACTCCCACTGAAGTTTTCAATGGATTCAGACTGTTACATTTAAACAGTGTAATTTGCACAAATTTTCCACCAAATAATTTCATCCAAATTGCTCACTAACTTGCCAAATTATCCTGCAATTTATTGCACTAATTTGTGACATTTAGATGGTCCAAAGGAACAGAGAATAAAAATTTAGTCTAAGTCTAGAAAAGTCTTATAGTTTAGTCAAGTAATGATTATGAATCTGTTCAATGAGGCTAACACTTATATTTTAAATTATATACAGTTAGTTTTTCCAGTCCATATCTGATTTCACCTTTTATGGAGACTTCTTTATTTTGAATACCTCTTGCTCGCTCTCTTTGCTTCATCTGAAGCTGACATTACTCAGATCATAAGGTTGCATTCATTTGCTGCTCAGTAGCTGATCTTGGTGAGTTTTAGTAACCCTGTTACAGATGGTTATATTCATAAAGTTCTATTTTCAAGTCCTCTGCTCTCTTCCCATGTCTGTGCTCCTCTGTGCTACATTTTTATTCTCGGTTGACAAGTAGTTAGGAAGAATACCTACTTGCTATTTCTGTCTGTCATTCAAAAGCAAAAACAACACTTAGGGTCCTGTCTCCATGAAGGCTATATAGTTCAGGCACCCAGCTGCCATTTGTATCCAACAATTTTCTCATTTATCAATAAACTTCCAGAAGAGATCAATAGGAAAACAATATTGCTATTCTTTTCCTGACAGAAACGTTTTTCCTTTATTTTCTTCTAGCAATGCAGTGTGAAGCATCCTGAAAACCTGTAGTTTTGGAGTCCTTTAAAAATTACTTTTGATGGTATTTTAAACTAATTCAATTATCTTTTATGCATTTAAACATTTGGTTTTTTAAAAATTAATAGTCCTCTTCTAGTTAAGGAAAAAAAAGCTGAATATCTTAGACACTTTATTTTAAATAGATAAACTGTTCTCATTGATTTCACCTCTTTTTTCGTTTCTTTTTGCAATAACTCTCCTGAAACAGACTTGTTTTTTCTCTTGAAAGTAACTGAGCTACTAGATTACAAAGGCTCACACTTAGGATACCATACTTACTTACAAGAGGTCCACATTTGCAGAAAAGTGTGCTGTTTTATCCCTTTCATTTATAAATGATTTTTTTTACTTTTTCATATATATATATATATATATATATACTGGAATTTTGCAGGTTTTATAGGACTTGAAATTTTTATTCTGCTTCTTAATTCAATTGTGTTCAGCTGAATTAGGAAACAACAAAAGCATTGCAAGCTTGTTTTCTTGAAGATGGAAGTTAAAAGGAGTTGTAAATGTTCCGTATTTGAAAAGGCTGAGAGAAGAGCCTCCCTCACTTAGGACAAAACAGCCATTTTCTGGGAAAGAAAACAGTGCAGAAACTGCACAGAAAATTAAAGAGCACTAGTTGGGTACAGAATATGAATTGCTAAATGTCTGCACATCTGGGCAAATCCATGTTCATGTTCAGAGCTGCAGCAGCAGGAAGCAGCTGCAGCTTTGTGCAGGACTATTTTGGGACCTTGCTTTCTCAGATGGAGATGGCTGTTTGCCAAAGCATCTCAATCTGAGATTCTTCCTTAGACATTTATGTGAATGGTGGGAAAACACAATTTTCCAGCAAATAGGTTTTAACTCATTTTTTCTGTAAAAAGTGCTACTCTCTGATCTTGCAGCTTCCTTATGTTATAGAACCTCTGGTGAAAGCTTGTGAGGTGTTTTCCCAGACTGGGCAGTTCCTTGGGGAAAATGGGCCATCTCGTTAGATAATGTCTTTTCTTTCATGGTAGCTATGGTAATGTGGCACCTGAGCTCAGATTGACCGGAGGAGCTGCATGGTAGGTTGTGTCACCCAAATGTTTTTAGAATTTTCCCATTCATGGAAATTGTCTGCTTCATGCTACATGAGGGTTTTGTTTTGTTTTGTTTTTATTTGGTTTTGGAGTTTTCTCCCACATTTTCTCTAGGGTGAGTGAAACTCTACTTCTACTGTCATTAGTTGAAAAGGAAGCTACCAGTGGCTAGTGATTCTGTTTGAGGTCTGCATGCACATTAACATTGCAGTAAATTGGTATACACCTAAGAAAAAAAATTGGCAATTTTTTTAAAAAGCAAACTGTTCAAACAAATATAGGCTAGATAGTCCCCTCACTGGCACTTCATAAATAGTTTATTACTTTTGAAGTTTAAAAATACCAGATCTGGAGCTGCTAAATGTCCTTGATTTCTCTGCTTTTAAGTAAAAGTGCGTATGGTTGCACATCAGCCATCCACAAAGCTCTGATTAATGTGATGTCTAAGACAGTAAGCATCAAAGGGAAGTACTGTGTTTTAAATCACTCTTTCTTCCAACAGGAGAGTTCACCAGTGCCTTGAAGGCTGTGCTCTCCCTCTGGAAAACAAGAATTTCTCTTCTTTCACTTTTCAATGATTCAGAAATATCAGATGTTCACACAATATGCTGCTATGTGCAATGCAGCAAATGAAAATTCAGAAGAATTGCTCAAGTCCTGGGTTAGAATTGCAGTGGGAGTTGGTCAGTACACAGGCTGCTTTCGGCAGCTCAGGTGTCCTGACTGCTCAGGGTGGGTTTTCCACTAGACAATTCTAGTTCACCCTGGGGCAGAGACCTTCCTTGCCATGATTAGAGTGGGAGACTGTCTGGGGGCTGCACCAGGGCTGCATGCTTCAGGGAACACTAGTAGGATGGCTCAGTGTCTCAGAGCTGCTCTGCTCGCAGAACTGGAAGCATGTCTCTGGAAATGTCTAGAATAGCTGATGGAAACTTTATAGTTTAGTTATGACAAGGTTTCCTCTTTGAAGGGACCTGCCCTGAGCTTGACTGTTGTCTCAGACATGGAGAGTAGGTAATAGATTTGCATTTGAATATTGTCATGGTTGTTATTTGTGTTTATTAAGAGAGCCAGCTGGCTTAGGACACAGCGCCACAGTAGCCTCTATAAACACTGCGAATATCCATGAGCCTGTGCCCTGGGTGTCAACAGGGAAAGATGGGCCTTGCAGAGGCTCACCTGGAGCTGGAAGGCTGCTGAGTGGGTTATGCTGCCTTCTCTTGCACTGCCTGCTTGTGCTCTTCTGCTGGACCTCCTCCAGCACCTAGGAAAGAGCTGGGTGGGGTTGTTGGCAGAAAAGAGGTGTGCAACATGCGTGGATCAGCTCAGCAGAGGGGAGGCAGCTTTTAGAACCAAAAAACTGCTAAAAAGATAGTGAAATAGGAATTTGCAACTTCGTCTTAAACTCCATAACACAGTATTCTTCTGGGGAGATCCTGGTTATTCCTTTTGATGCTGACGTGAGCCCTCTGTTCTGAGAAAGATGAAGAAAGGCACTTAGGTCACAGTATGGAGTTCCACCTTGCAAAACAGCCTTCAGTACTTTTAACACTCACTCACTCACTCACTCACTCACTCACTCACTCACTCACTCACTCACATCTGGGAAAGAAGATGAACCAGGGCCTAGCATTTTGTGTAACCCTTGCTGTTTTTAGGATTAAACTTTGCACAAAATATTTGTTTAAATCCTGATGAAACTTACCAGTAGGGCTGAGAAACTATTGTACTATGCAATAACTCAGCAACATTTGCATTTTCTGTGGAAGCAAATTCATTCTCTGTAAAACCATTTCAAGGTTGACAGAAGGACTGATTGCTGCTGAGAAATGGATAATTTATCATTCTAACCTGTTATAAAGTATTAAGCAGGTGAATTTGCTGTTACCTTAACTCTCTCTCCATTGCATATGGATTATGATTTAATATATAATAATGCTATCAGTATTATTCAAATAATGCATTATGCTACCATATATTTTGCAAATGTATTCTGGCAATTTGGTGTAGTTATCTCTTGATTTAGCTCTCTTCCATCCCCCAGTTACCTTTTGTCTATACCCTGCTTACCATAATTATTTGTTTCTAGACTGTGTCTTCTGAGAAGTGGCACTGCAGCCAAAGAAGGGAGAAGGGGAGTGCTTGTTGATATTGTAGTCTTTTCTGGGGCTGAGAGAGTAAGTGTTCTGTTGCTAGCATGGGGGTGGAGTCCACAGTTGTTAGGTTAGGTGCTGATTACCAACATCAGCTGGGTTGTATGTGCACAGTAAATGTTCTGTCCTGAATGAAGAAGTAACAGGTGATGGGGAAAAAGCTGCACATTTATTTTCCCATACCATCAGCTGCCTACTACCCTCTCTCCAATCCAGAGGGCAGGGCTATTAGACAGCTTCTTCCCTAAGCCCAGTCCTTCTTCCCTAAGTCACAGCAGTGATGTCCAAAAGCCCTCCCACTCTCTGGTTTGTTTCTTTACCCATACTATTCCCTTTTCTCTACCCTCTGGCTAGTCTTCAATTCAGGAAAGGCCCACAGGCTACCAGGTAATGAGGAAAGTTCATTACAGTTCCTGGCTGGTTAGCAGTAGGAGAATGGGTGTGGGTGGCCTTCACAAACAAACTCTGTAACTAGGTAGCCTGAAAGAACCAATCGTGTTCTGGAAGAATGGGTGTGAGGGTCCTTACAAACATCAAACCGCACAAGTCTGTTACATAATCCAACTGGGTCTAAACTTTTAAGCTTTAGGGAAGAGTGTGCATGCTTAATAGGCTTGTGGGTAGTAACTTTTCTGGCAGGGTGGGCTTTGAGCTAATTTTAATGATCATACAATGTATGATATGTGGGGGTACATGTTAAAGGGGGAATATGAATTAGGCAGTCTGGGTACCTCAGCCAATTGAGAAAGGAAGAGAGAGTGGTTGGGAATTTAGGATAAAAAGGAAGGTTCATGTTCCAAAAACTCGAGAGATGCCACAGGGTTATGCCGCAGTGGACTCTCTTTTTTATTTGAATAAAGTTGATTCTTGCAGAACTTTGTCTTCTTTATGGACAGTGGTCTTTGGCAGTGTGATTTTCCTCTCACAGGAAAGCTTTCACCTTCCAGGGATGGCAGACAGCAGAGGAGTCTGTGAAGAGGTCCACAGGGAGGAGCCACTGAAAATCTCGCCACAGACTGCAATGGGAATTTTGGGGACTAAGCATGAAAGGATGCCCAGGGGAAGCAGTGAAGGAAAGATGAGAAGGGATCTCAACAATAGTGATTGCAATCATGATAGTGATTGCAATCTCCAGATAGTTCCTTGGGGAGAACGCTGAGGTTCTGAGATAGTTTGTGCATTCCCTCAGAGGTAACTAAGGAAATAATCATCGAATATTGTTATTTTATCTGGCAAGAATATGATCTGTCAAGTGGATTTAAATGTCCTCCTTCTGGGACAGATGATGTTAGTCTTGGCAAAATTTTCATTATATTTAAATTATACTGGGAAAGGATTGGTTGAAAGGAAATGCGGAAAAATACGGTTAAGGCAAGTACTAGCAGGAGTCCATGTAGTAAGCAAAAAGAAGGAGGAAAAGGAAATGGAGAAAAGAGTGAGGATTGGGACGTTTTCCAGTACCTTCTCCCACCTTGTCTTCAAAAACTACAAAGATCTAGGGCCGGAAAGAGATCCCCTGTATCTCCATCTTCCAGGACAGGGAAAACAAGAAAATACTGTTCCTACAGGCCCCTCAGATACAGCAGGCGAAAGAACAGGATACCTTATCCCTCTCCAGAATCAGAGAGGGAGCCCAGTATAAGACATCAAATGCCCCTAGGACACCGGAGACAGAGATCCATCAGATCCATCCTACGTCAGGTTCCACTGGGGGGCCAGGGTGGAAGAATTGGGTTTTTAATTCTGCCAGTTAACATTCAGACTATAAGAGGGTTGAAAAAGGAATAAACCCCTATATTTGCATGACTCCATAGGGGTGGGGGAAAAGATAGCGGAATATTTGAGAAATGCAGATTATATTTGAAAAGATTGGGATTTCCTTTTAGGCTTTTTTTTTTTCAGTGTATAGCAGAATTGGATGATTTGCAGAAAGCTCACCAGGTGTGGGAGGATGAACACCCAGAGGCCATGGGAAGGGCTGGACAAAATTTACCTACAGTGGTTGATGCAATTCCCCAGGCAGATTCTCAGTGGGACCTGAATAATTAAGACTGGCCTGCATTTGAGATTACAATGGCTATTTAATAAGAGCATTGAAAACAGTGGTTCCTAGAACTAACAAGTGTGTGTTCTTACAGCAAGAAAAAAAAATCAAGAGTCCCTTCTCATTGTCTAGAAAGGACTAGGGATGCCTTGAGGAAAGGAGGAGTCTTGGACCCTGAGGGACCAGCCTTTGATACATTGCTGAAGGTAAAGTTTGTCACCAAATCCTGGCCTGATATTAGAATACAGAAATAGGGGAGTGGCAGGATAGGGCCCTCAGTCAGTTGGTTAGAAAGGCAGAGCAGGTGTATGTAAGAAGGGATGAGCAAAAGGCAAAGGTGAAAGCAAGGATAATGGCATAGTTTTTACAACCCCTGAAGTGAAAAGTGCAGTGACATGCAGGACAAACGGGAAGGGGAATTTAACAAGGAATTAACCAGGAATTAACCAGGAATATGTCTTCCCCAGTGGTAGAGGGTCAGCCAAGAGAGCATTGAGGAGTTAATGTCTATTTATAAGAAAGAAGGACATTGGAACAGGGAAGGTCCCCAGGGATAAGTGGGCCCTTGTGAGGAGGAAGTCCACTGGCTGATGGAAATGGTTAGTTAGGGATGTCAGGGGCTTCCACTATACCAAGGATCCACCACACAGGAGCCCTTAATAACATACAAACTGGATCTGGATCAAGAGGAAATACACTTTCTAGCACACACAGGAGCTTCTTGGTCTACTTTAAATCTTATGCCAAAGTAGGCGCAATTGTCAAAATGGTCTTTGGTTATTCAAGGGATAGATAGAAAAGATGAGTGAGTGTGCCTCATTCAACAACTCCTAGTGGATGTGGAAGAGAAATACAAGATGCATGAATTTTAACTTGTTCCAAATTGTAATTGTAACATATTGGGAAGAGAATTAATGGCTAAATTGGGAATGCAAATCCCAATTATAAAAGGTGATACAGAGGCTATAACTTCTGTAACACTGTATAAATTCTCTAATTAAACTTAAGCTAAAGTGGATCCAGAAGTGTAGGCAGTCTCAGGGAAATACGGAAAATTAGATATGGAAAATTATATACTTTGCAGATTGTTTTGAAACAACCTAGATGAGTGGTCTCTAAGAAAAAATGCCCTATTTCAAGAGATGGAAGAAAGGGATTACAGCCTTGAGTTCTCAAGACAGATCTTTTGGAGCCATGCATCTTTTGGAGCATGTCCCTATAATTCTCCTATCCCGATGGTTAAAAACCAGATAGAACATATAGAATGGTGCAGGACCTAAGAATAATAAATGAGATTATTAATCCAAGGCATCCCATGGTCCCAAATCCTTATACTGTCTTCAGCCAGTTTCCTTCCTTCGTTTAAAGGATGCTTTCTGGGAATGCCGACATAGAGGATAGTAAACAGTATTTTACTTTGGAGTGGATTCAAAGATGGAGAAGAGAAATAGGAAAGCAGTAATTGACATGGGCAGACCTTCAGCAGGGATATATGGTCATATTTGGACTAGCCTCACAAAAAATATTAAAAGAATTTACACTGCTCCCAGGCATTAAGACTGCATCCACTGCAAAATGTGGATGTCTTGCTCCTATCAGGAGAACAAGAGGAAGTGGTAGAAGAAGCCACTGTGAAATTGCCTAATTTTCTAGCTAAAAAGGAACTTAAGAGTACCTGAAAAGAAAGCACAAATGGTGGAGAAAAAGGTTAAATATTTGGGACATACTTTGACTGGATGCTGGATGGTAACCAATTGGATACTGAAGGTTTTGACCATGCAATTATTAAAACAACTGCATGAAGGGAGTCACTGGAGATCTCAGAAACCTTCCTCAAGATGTATGCTGCCTTGGGTCTTTTTTCTCTGGCAAAGTGAGCTACAGAAGGTTGCTTGATATGTGCCAAAGCCAACAGGCAGATTACAGAGAAAGCTGTCAGGGAGGGAGGCCTTGGGCTGTATGCCCATTTTGATGCTGCCAAGAGGATTTTAGTGAAATGCCCTAAGTGGGGAGACTTAAATAACTTCTGGTGATAGTCTGAGCTAACAGGGTCACTGGAAGTGTTTCCAGCTTTTTCAGCAGCTACTGGATGAGAGATATAAATATAGTTTTGGAACAAATAATTGCAAAATTTGGGATTGTGAAAGCAATAGACTCTGAAAGGGGAACTTATTTTACAGAAAAACTCCTCAAGGGATTATGGCAGCTTTAGGAATATAATGGGACCTCCATATCCCCTGGCACTCTCATAGTTTGGGCCAAGCAGAAAGAATGAGTGGAGAAATAAAGAAACCCTTTTTGAAGCTGGTGTTAGAAACTAAGATGCCATGGATATGTTTTTTGCCATTCACGTTAGCAAGACTATGAGCCAGATGCAGAGAAGATATCAGATTCTGTCCCTTTGAATTATTGTTTGGGGCTTCTTACTGTTGCAGTTCGTTTTTTGGGATAGCACCCCGGGGAGTCTCCAGACGGCCCCCTAGGCTGTGAGTTCGCTGGCAGCAGCAGGCAGGCAAGGAGACTCCACACAGCTTCTGAGAGTGCTGATTTGATGAGGGTTTATTGGGGGTCCCATCCCTGGGAACAGAACGGTTACTGAGAGAGAAGGGGGAGGGGAAGGAGGGGGAGCCTAGGGGCTCCGGAAAATCACACAAATCGCTTATCACTTGGAAGGATCCGAACACTCAGAAGTGGGAGTCTGATGTTCAAGTCGTTGAAGGAACCCTCAAATTGCTGAGTTGGCTGCTGTTGTCAGAGCATTAAAAAAATTCCAACAACCTTTTAATCTAGTCACTGATTTGGCCTATGTTTCCGGGATAGCTGAAAGGGCAGAACACTCCATGCTAAAAGAAATGTCTAATCAGCATTATTTCGCTTGCTCTGCGATTTAGTAGGGTTTGTCTTCCACCAAGTGTTGTGGTTTGTTTTTGGCTGGGGCACCCCGGGGAGTCTCCAGACGGCCCCCTAGGCTGTGAGTTCGCTGGCAGCAGCAGGCAGGCAAGGAGACTCCACACAGCTTCTGAGAGTGCTGATTTGATGAGGGTTTATTGGGGGTCCCATCCCCGGGAACAGAACGGTTACTGAGAGAGAAGGGGGAAGGGAAGGAGGGGGAGCCTAGGGGAGGGAAGGGGCATGATGGGGGGAGAAGGGCTAAGAGAGAGGAAAGGCTAAGAGGGCCACTGGTCTTGCTCACACGGTTTAAGAGGGGGATTGGAAGTGGATGCAGAATCAGACTTGGGCCAATGGGATTACAGATTCATGATGGTTCAGGGAAGGACCACAGGCTAGGGATATACCATACATTTTGGAGGGGTGGTACAGAGCATACCATTTAAATAAAATGCAATACTACACCTCACCCTTTTTTTCATTAGAAAGATAAAGAGAAATATGATAATTAACAATTTAAAAAATGAAACAGCAGTTATACAGTTTTGTAACATTAAAATAAATACAATTGCAGTAAGGATTATGTTTTAAACAGTCTATTTGATTTGATGCTTGCTTTTGGTGATAGGCAGCAAAGATAAAATGAGCACTTAATTGTCATAAACAGGTTATGTGGGTCCATATTGCAGATCTTAAGTGAATTTAATGCATGGGCAAGTGCTTAAAGAGCTTCAGCCTTTGGCACTAAGGTCATGTGAGAATTTTGGGATTGGCCTTTTCACTGTGACTGGCCCAATGGTGTCTATAAACTTTTTCAACTGGCTTTTCAGACCACCACAGCCCCCAGTTTAGGCTGAGGCGCTGATTTTACTCCCTTTCTCAGTGCTTTCACCTTCCAACCGGTTTAACCCAGAAGACCTCTGGTTTTAGGTCATTAAAAAAAAAAACAAAAAGAAAAAAAAAGAAATCTGGCTTCAGCTACTACCTATACTCAGGGAGCATTCACCACAAAAACCGTCAAAATACTTTCCTATTTTAGGTTATCAGCCACCCTCAGAACCCACTGAGGACAGCATAAACCCAACAGTGAGTATGATTCAGCAGTCTAATACTTGCTATTACAGAAACAATTGAAAACTGCTTCTTGTTGGATTTACCCTTGTGACCTGACAGGCCCCTGCTTTCTAAAACTGAAAACAGGACAATCTGCAATATGAACACACATTTAAACTAGACAAGCATAATTGTAAAAACTACTTCATGAGGATGGGAGAGAAATGGAGAGAAGACAGGTACTGGATAAGAATGATAAAAAGGTTAGAGGGTTTTAGGATAAAAGTTCTAGCTGACCTAAAGTTTTCAGCTAGAACAAGTGGATAGGGTTGGGAACTGGGGAGGTTACAGGGAGCCAGGGACCTTGTGAAAGAAAAACCTTTTCGGAGTACCCTGCGCCTTCAAGCAGTTTGCTCCCGGTGAACTACCCAAAATAAGGAAAAAAGGGGTATGGATTGCAGAGAAGGATATTATCCTGCTCTTGGAGTAACAGGGGAAGAAGATCATAAAGTAGAACTTTCAATTCAGTGAATGTTGAGGATTAGCCATGTGGCCGCTGTGCTGGGTTTAGCAGGTCTGGGTGGACTCCCGGGGGTTTATTAAGGGGAAGGAGGGTTAGGGATGGGGTTAGGGAGAAGGAGCAGCGTGGGGAGAGAAAGACCGAGGAAGGAGGTCACTGAACTGAGGAAAACAGTTTTGGGGAGGTGCGGGGCTCGGGCAAAGCTGAAAAGGGCATCTTGGTGGTCTGGTGGCTCCCCAAAGAAACTGGTGGGCTTGGGTTCCTTCTTTCGCCACTGCTGTGGTCCAGGGCATCGGCTGCTGGGGCTCGGCCATCCGCACGCCTGCCCGCTCTGTGGGACCTCCCTCCCGCCGCCACCTCCGGGCAGGGAGCAGCGCGATCAGCCCCGCCGGGGCGGTGGCTCCAGGTGAGCTGCGGCTCCGAGCAGCCACGTGCCGGCCACGAGGCGCGGTGCTGTGGGCAGAGGGCCCGGTGCGCGGCCGCCCCACGGTGCCGAAGGCGGCGGGGAAGCGGTGTTCGGCATGGTACATTTTCGTCTCAGGGCTGTTCTTGCTGAACGTTGGGCGCCATTTGTTGGGATTTGTTTTGCGGGGAGCACCCCGGGGAGTCTCTGGAGGTCCCCCCAGGCTGTGAGTTCGCTGTCAGCAGCAGGCAGGCAAGGAGACTCCACATGGCTTCTGAGGGTGCGAATTAAATGGGGGTTTGTTGGGGGGTCCCATCTCCGGGAGCAGCATGGTGGTTACTGAGGGGGAAGGGGAAAGGGGGAAGGAGAGGGAGAGGGAAAGGAAGAGCCTAGGGAAGGGCCAAGAGGGGAGAAAAAGGGGCTAAGAGAGGAGAAAGGCTAAGAGCACCACTGGTCTCACTCGCACGGTTTAAGAGGGGGATTGAAAGAGGGCGCGGAATCAGGTTTGTGCCAATGGGTTAATAGATTCATGATGGTTCAGGGCAGGACCACAGGCTTGGGATATACCATACATTTTGGAGGGCTGAGACAGAGCATACCATTTAAATAAAATTCAATACAGCACTTCACCCTGCTAATTGTCAGCCCAGTTGGGGAGGTGGAGACAAGGGGTGTGTATTTAAAACAGTAGATGGCCAGAATACTGTCTCTCATGAAATCTCTTCAACAGGAAGCCAAATTAGCACACACCCTGCTTTTGGACTTTACTGAGCTGAGAACTGCAAAGAAGCACTGTGGGTGGCAAAGTGGCATAGGTCATACCAATTTTTATTGACCACAGAAACCACAGTCATGACAGATGAACATGGGTGGATCTGTCATATTCAAGTCAAGGTCTCCACAGCTGCAGAGATTTTTGACTTCTCAGATGGAGGAAAAAGATGGAAAAAAGGCTCTGGCTACCTCTGTGCAAAAGTGGACCATATCAGTAGCCACAGAGCATCTACAAGGACCTCCCTCCACTTTGGATTTCCAGTGACTGGGGGGCTAATACTAGCTGTCACTCTTTCCTTTGTGCTAAGTTGTTCCTGTGTATTTACATGCCACATTTGGTGTGGAGGACCACATGAAAATTAAATCCGTTAATCTTGTTGGCAAATAGATGACAATGGAAAAGGGTTAAAACAAATAGCAAAAGAAATAAGAAAGTTAGCACATGTACTGGTCCAGATGTTGAAAGGTTGGGACATATTTTTGTGGTTACCTGGTGGGCCGTGGATCAAACAAATGATATTCTTTTACCTTTTTTCAATAACAGCTTTAAATTTATACCATGCCAAGACTAAAAAAGTTGAGTTAATGGTAATGAAAGTTTACAATGACAAGTATTCAGGAATAAGAAGAGGAGAGATTTGTAGGAGAATGGGTGTATATGTCTTCACAAACAAACTCTGTAACTAGGTAGCCTGAAAGAACCAATTGTGTTCTGGAAGAATGAGTGTGAGGGTCCTTACAAACATCAAACCCCACAAGTTTGTTACAGAATCCAACTGGGTCTAAACTTTTAAGCTTTAGGGAAGAGTGTGCATGCTTAATAGGCTTGTGGGTAGTAACTTTTCTGGCAGGGTGGGCTTTGAGCTAATTTTAATGATCATACAATGTATGATATGTGGGGGTACATGTTAAAGGGGGAATATGAATTAGGCAGTCTCAGCCAATTGAGAAAGGAAGAGAGAGTGGTTGGGAATTTAGGATAAAAAGGAAGGTTCATGTTCCAAAAACTCGAGAGATGCCACAGGGTTATGCTGCAGTGGACTCTCTTTTTTATTTGAATAAAGTTGATTCTTGCAGGACTTTTCTATCTTTGTCGACTGTGGCCTTTGGCAGCATGATTTCCCACATATTAGCATGGGTCAGTCATGAATAGGGAAAGGAAGTTCACTTCTTGAACTCTGTCAGGCCAGTGCTGTGACCACCTCCCTGGGGAGCCTGTTCCAGTGTCCAATCCCCCTCTGGGTGAAGAACCTTTTTCTAATATTCAACCTAAACCTGGCAGAGTTCTATCATTCTCATGGGTCCTGGTGACCACAGAGAAGAGATCAGTGCCTGCCCCTCCTCTTCCCCTCACAAGGAAGTTGTAGACTGCAATGAGGTCTCTTCTTGGTCTCCTCTTCTTCACCTTGAACAAACAAAGCGACCTCAGCTGCTCCTTGTCTTCCCCTTGAGGCCCTTCACCATCTTCACTGCCTTCCTTTGGTCACTCCCTAAAAGCTTTTTGTGCTTCTTATATTGTGGCACCCAGAACTGCCCCCCAGGACTCGAGGCGAGGCCGCCCCAGCACAGAGCAGAGTGGGACAATCCCCTCCCTTGCCTGGCTGTGATGCTGTGCCTGATGCACCCCAGGACATACACTAACACTAGTGTTAGTGGTTAGCTACACAGAGTCATGGGCAGATGCCCACACCTGGAGACACATTGTGGACTTGCATGTTCCCCACTGGCTGTGGGGTAACAGATTGTGGCCAAAATGTGCTCTTTTTCTCAGGTGGTTTTCTCATCTTAGTCTCATTTGGGACAAAATCTTTATATTGCAGTTAGAGGTTGGCAAATAACTGTGATGTGTTGTTACTAGATTCATTCCTGCTTGTGCTGGCCAAAGGGTTAGCTGTTGAGCATATTAGGAGGTTCATGCATTTTGTTTATTCAGATGACTTCACTGAGTAGTATCATCATCAGCTTAAGTACTCAGACTGAGAGCTGCATCATCCACCACAATCTCCAAATATATCAAAAGAGACTTGGAAAGAGATATTTTTAATTGGAAAAGCTAGGAACAGATGATAGGCACAAATTAAAATTACTGTCCACCATTCTATTTCAAATTTTCCTCTTGTCCAAAGCCCCTGAATGGTGCTGTGAGCCCATGGCAGTGGAGGTGTTGCTTAGAATTAGGCATGACTTTTTGGCAAGTGGTTGTCTCCTTCCCTCATGGGATTGTTGTGTGTCAGTGGAGTGCCCTCATTCTCTTTCTGTGCGGATGGAGGCTGTTTCAAAACTGTGCTGCTCTGATGTCTTTGTGGCATGTGCTCTGCAAGTTGCACTGTCTTGCAACACCTCGGACACCTTCTGTGAAAGGAATATAATCACCTATATGACTGAGAGCTGCTTTTTTTCTGTATTTTTCTGAGACTTAATTTCTTTTAAAAATTGCATGACCATAATTGCAATTTTCAGGAAGAGCTCAGACCTAAGATTCTATGCTGTCCTTTCTGCTCCTTTCCATTGTCCCCGCAGAATTCAAGAACCTTTTATTATTGTAATGAGCAACATATGTTATGTCTGACTAAGCTGTGTCAGTGCTGTGCTGTTTTCCATTCTCTCCTGGCATCTCTGGGGAAAATGGTTTATGTAGCACAGTACTCCCAACAACCTACTGTGTTTCACTTCTTTCACAGGGGTATGTAGCTCTCTGTTTCCTGATGGGATTGCAAGCTGAGGAGGCTTAGGGATACTGATTATTCACATAATCAGATTTTAGAGGATCCCGCCCACTGATTTGGGGCCAGAATAATTTCTATCCATGCTTATTTGGAGCAGGAAGGGGTGGAGGGTAGCAGGATATCTGGCAGCTAGTGATGCTCGAACCTATACAAATATGTTCAGCTTTGGAAAAGCCTTATCAATATGCATATCTTTGCTCTGACCTTCACAGAATTTTTGCTTTTGAGAGAGGAATCAGAGACTGGTAACGCAGGTGTGCTTGACTGTTGTAATTGGATGGATAAGCTAATTTAAAAATGAGCTGCACCACTAATTGTTTTGTCAGGATAGGAGCTGTAAGTCATATTGTGCATTTTTTAGGGCTTTGCAGAAGCTGGAATTCCAGAAAGTGCATACACTGTGGATGTTGTAACTTTTCCTTGAACATGATCTAGCCAGGTAGTTTTACACTTTCAGTGGTGATTACATTGCTCTATGATAACTCTGAATTCTGTTTAGAAACCCATGAAAAAATATTTGACTGTATTAAATTTTAACTGTAATTTATTAAAACAGATTTCACTCGCAAGATGTACCTGTATTAAAAACACCCCTGTGCTAAAGCAAACCAATGAAAGCTACTTAACCATACCTTGGAGAAGATGGGTTAGTGCATGTTGCCTACTTGACTGTTAATGACTGATTTCTCATGATCCTGAGCTTTGCATTGTCCTTTGCATCAGGTATCACCTCTTTTCAGTACCTCACAATGTGCAAACCAGAGCAAAGCTGAGACACAAGGAAGCAGTTGGTATGTGCTTCCAGGCACAAGGTTTGCAAAGAAAAGCATAGGGAGGCATTTTACTAGAAGGATATCCCCTCTATAATTATTACCTCTGTGGGCTCCATTTCATTGCTTACCATCATGGGATTGTGTTTTCTTTAGCAAACCAACAGTGGTGATTTGAATGCTTTGTCTCCTTACTTTGG
Organism: Passer montanus; assembly: GCF_014805655.1. Lineage (NCBI taxonomy): Eukaryota > Metazoa > Chordata > Aves > Passeriformes > Passeridae > Passer > Passer montanus. The sequence continues at coordinate 1,328,459 of NW_024370152.1, read as the reverse complement.
CCTTCGTACTCTCTTTGCACGCACCCAGGGCTTTTGTTAATGCAAAAACAATTACCCAGGCTCTGAAATAGCCCATAAGCTTGCAGGTGATGACTGATAACCAGAGTTTTCTCAGCCAGGAAAGACTGAGAATCGATCCATTTAGCTGTGATCTTCAATATGCTAATATAGCCCTCATATGGAATATCCTATTGGTTTAAATAAAGTGATTCTTAAAATTGTGATGATATTTGTGTTCTTCTTAGAAAGTGTAGGGAGGAGATCTTATGGTAGATAACATCTATCTCTGCTATTCTCAATGTTTTTCAAAGAGCTAAAACTTTGTGATTCATCTTACAGTTCACAGTGGAGTTTAATAACATAGTCTCATCGCAGTGCAACGTGTGCCTTCTGGCCCTGCATGCTCCTCCTTGATCTGTCTGTAGTTCTGGTTTTTCAGTTAAGTGGAGGAGTGTCTGTATAAAACACAATTTTAATGTAAGTTATCTCAGTGTTGTTAAAAGTAAAAGCTGAGAATTTTGCAAATTCAGATTCTGGAAGCAGAATTATGGCTTAAATCAACATTTGTACTTACTAACTATAACTCCAGTGTCTTTCACTCTCCTGATGCAGCTGTGTCAGAATCATCATACTTATTTATTTGTTTATTTATTTATTTACTTACTTACTTATTCATATTTCAGCTAAACTTAAGCTATTATAGCCCAACAAAGACCCTACTGATATCCAGAATATAATTGTAAATTAGAAACATCCACATACTCTACTGTATGTAAACACAGTGATATCAGCTGCACTTGGAGCAGCTCCATGTCCTCAAGCCCCTCAGTCCTCTGCCTTCTCCCACAGAGAGCACATAACTGGTCCCTAGAAAAGATAACCACAACCTATGTGTAGGGAAATGGTACTTCTTTGGCACAAGTTCTAAGCTTCCAGTGATTTGGAAATCATGGCTCAGGGACAGGAATGAAGGTTTAGAGCCCTTTATTGCATCATGTCAGACCTCTAGCTCTCTAGCAAAGATATGCTGGGTCAAAAAGTGCTGGAAATACTGAAACTACAATAGAGGTGTAGCAGTATCTCATCCTTAATCCTGGGGCTGTGGAGGAAACTGGAGGGGAATTGTTCTCTTGTAGCATTATCTCAATCTCATTCTGGCTAAATCTGTAAAAACCATACTAGGAGCATTTCCCAAATGTAAGTTCTCATTGTTTCACCAACTCTGGACATGCTCCTGGGCCATGATGGAAGGACAGGCAAGGGACATATGGTCTTAACAGGCTCATCTTGGAAAAATATGTAAAGAAACACCTTTAAGATTTTCAGAAGAGAGTGAAGACATGGTAGTACTATGGTTGCATAGTACATAATGGATTGCTCTTGCTGAAAATTTATTTTTTTCCAGGTCCAGAAACTTGAAAATCTTTCCAACATATTGAAAAATCGCCTAGCATTAGGATAGGGCTTTGAATGACAAGAAGAGTGGCTCTGAATGTGGCCATTTTGATATCAGTGATGTAGGAGTGAGATCATTAGTGGTCTTGATTGTTATGCCAGTCATCTAGTCCTCATTGCCTGCAGAGTGAACATGGTGGCCAAGACTGTTTTAATGAGATCCTAGAAAAATAATGGCATTTTCTGAACCCAAGTAAAAGTAAAAAAGGGTCTCCCTTCTTAAGCCAGGGTAGTGATTCTGCCCTTTTTTCTCAATCATATTTTTTTTAAGTATTTGTGTCCCCTGAAGGATGGCACAGAGGCTGCCTGATGATTCACAGTATGTGATTTGTGATCAGACAAAACAGACTTTCTTTCAGATATGTTGTTAGTCTCTTGGTACATCCATCTTCATCTTTCCCTGCTCTCTTCTAAACAGTGCAAGAAAGCAAAGACTTTGTTTCTGACCAGGCTAGAGATCCTCCTAAAACTGGGTGAGACATGCTTTTGGAGATTTGTCTGGGCGTTTAACAACTTCCCATTTTACTTGGGGAGCAGGGAGGAAGTTAGAAGGCACTAACATCATGTAGACATTGGTGTAGACATTATTTCTGCTGACTCACCACTGCTAGATCTTCCCTTCCCCCTGCTCCAGGATATTTTCATGGATAATGAGTGGGCTCCAACAGTTCTAAAAACACAACTGTGACTGCAGCAGAGGAGTATGTTTTCTGGGTACATTACCACCCACAGGAAACGATGAGAGGTTTCTGTTGCGTATTTGGTTTTTTTTGAAATTTGGTTAGAATAATGGTATACCTCTAAATCAAGTAGACTGAAACAAGTTCCACATTTATGTTTGTTGTGTGATTTGTGGTGGCACACAATACACCTAAATCCCCAGACATGTGATTGTGGCTCAGCTCTCTCTGTAAACTTCTATCCTTTTTTGAGCACTTCTACAATTGCATTATCATCCCTCCCTGAAGCCTGGCTCCTGGTTCTCTGTCATCAAGATTCAATCTTAAAAGCAGCAATCAGGATGTAATGATCAGCAGTAGCTTTGGAGCTATCAAGGACTCTGAAGCAAGAAACATGGTGTTCATCTCTCTCCAGCCTCTGGAAACTGGAAGAAATTGTATATTACTGAAGGTCATCAGAGGAAAGGAGCTGCTCAGTTCTGTGTGCATGCAGACCTCAGCACAGACAGGTCACACTGGAGGGAAGAGGGTGCTTCTGTGGTGCCCTCAGATCTCACTGACCTTAGTACCTTGTAGGACTGAGAGAACAGAAGCCTTGGCTCTGACACCAGGGGATTGGTTCTGGAAAGTGCTGTGAGTACACGGTGGCATCCAAGCCTAGACATGAGTATAGGCTTTTGCCTATTTGCCCTGAATCCCCTTCCTGTTCCATTCTTGCTCCTGATTTGAGAAAACTTCTGTTTGTTCCTTTGGTGAAGGAAGGACCTTCAGACTCTGCATTGTGATCATTCATGTCCTGACCATACCTTTCCCTGATGCCAGGACACCACGGCTTCACTGTCACTTTTCCACATAGCAGCCTCCTGCCTGGAAGGGAAAGAAGCTCGCTCTCTGTGGCCTCAACATCTCTGGCACCTGCATCTAAAGAGGCATCAAGGCAAGAGTTAAATCTAGGGAACAAAATAGTTCTCTCATGTATGGGAGGATGAGAGTCCCTGTTTCTGTTAATCATGGCCAAATAGGAAGCAAAACCCAATGTCTCTTCCTTGGTGGAGGCTGAAGGATGGGGTTAAGTGTCAGGAATAAATAGCAGCAAGAATAGTAGCGCATCTTGCCTCTTTCATCAGTTTGTGCACTACAGGCACCCCCCATGGCTCTTCATGTTGTCAGGCTGTTGCAGAAACCTCTGCAATGTTTTGTGAAGGACCTGCAGAAAACAAAGAAAGGGAGTTCCTAAAGAAGTTGGAAGCACTTAGAGAGCTCAGAAGAGTAGGAAGGCCCACAAGGCAAAACATGTATTTGCTTTTTATTACTCAACTGATGATTTTCTATTCCTTAACTGATCCCTCTTCACAGTCTGCTTTTAAATAAGAAAGTAACCACTAGTAGTTTAGTGATAAGTATTTCAAAGATCATGAGTTATGTGCCAAAAATTCAGGGGATTGTTCGAAATAATGGATAAAAAAAATCCATGTATTTTCTGTTTCTGTGATTTTCTTTTTGTTATCTGATTCTGTAGCAACCTGTCATTTTAAAGCTTCTCTCCCTACAACTCCAAAGATATCCTTCCCTTCATAAAAACATTGTTTTTCTCCTGAATTCAGTACCTGGGGTTAGAAATGAGGAAAATAACCTCAAGCTAAATATAAAAGTGTAAAAAAAGCCCCAAAAACCCTAAGAAATTTTAAAATTGTAAGTGTTCTGATTGGATGAGACTGAACTACTGATGATATTAGTGTATATGTATATATTTGTACTGGTGGGTTCAGGGCAATAATCAATTATGATTTCAATCTAAAGAAAACATGAAAGGATCTTTTGTAGCATTGGAATTTGGTGGAACACACAAATATCTAACAAGTTTCAATTTGTTTGCAAAATCAAAACAGAAGAACTCTGGCTGCCTTTTTTGCAGATCCAGTATAAAATACTGGATGTTTGGCATCAGTCTTCATGCATGAAGAATCAGAGTAGAGTCTGGTATGTATGAGTGATGTAAAAGCACATATATTTTTGAGCACTTAGTATCAGGATGTTTTTGGGAGCATGGGGGAGCTACTATTCCCACATCATGGTGGGAATAGTACAATGATGGTGGAGTATTATGAAAAGAGATGGATGCAGGCCCTACAAGAAGTGTAAGAAACACTGAAGGTAGTGTTCGCAAAATGCAGATGTAACTCCTTGTTCACACACAAAAATAAATGGCTTGCTAAGTCCATTCTCTGTCCAAATGGAGCTATGCGAGGTCTTGGATACATGGTGGTTCTTTGGTTCTTCCCTTTCTTCTCTTGCTGCAGTAGGATGTAGGGGTAGAAAAAAGGTCCAGGCAGGAACCGTCCCATCCAGCCCCCAGCCACAGACAGAGATAGTACTAGATCTGTATTTCCTGTGGTGTGTGGCCATAACATAACAAAGCAGTCTTGCCTGGGGTTATGGTTTCTGAAAACTAGTTATTCATGCTATGGTGAGAGGAGGGAGTTTGCTGCTTGGTGGGGCAGATGTACCCCTGACCTGCACGCAGGAGCACCTGCTGGCTCAGCACAGGTTGGCTCTACTGACAGAAAGAGGAGCAATATACTTTCTTATTTTCCAGTCCCTTTCCTCGGTGCAAAATGAAAGCTGTGCATGTTATGTACACAAAGATGAGGGATATTTTTGCAATGCTCCTGTCCCACTTGCAGTGACATTTTTTCTGTCTGTTAACAACCCTCTCCAATCTCCTTATTTGTACTAGCTACTTTCACCTAGATTTGGTAGGGTACAGGGTTTTGGACAGTGGAAAGTGAAAAAAAAAAGGGGAATATGGTTAGAAGGAAGGGAAGAGGATCCGGGTTTGTGTGCCGAACAAGGGAAAGTCAGCAGCATTGTGAGATCAGCCTCTGCTCAGTGCTTGTGGGTTTGTACTGCAAACAGCACTGATAGGAGCCAAGCTGTATTCATTCTCTTGATGGTGGAACCATTTGTATGAAGCAAATCATCAGTACTTTTTAAACAGATTTTTACTGACTTTTCACATATTGATGGGATGTGCAATTTTTATTGTCAATCACTCAGCAGAAAATCAAAAAATGGTGCTGAAATTGTCTCTTTCCAGTAAGACAAAAATTTGGTTGGACTAGGATGTCATTTATGTCCTTCCCATTGGATGTACGCTGTGTGTGGTGACAGCACCTTCAAAACAGATGTGTTAACACATCTGGGAGCTTAAGCTGGGTGAGATTGACTATGTAAGAGTGCAGAATATCAGGTTATTGAGTGCTTGGGAATGTCTGTATTTTGTGGCTCTAAAATGCTAGCTGAATAAGCAGCATTAGAGATCATAATAGCATTGCATGGGTTTTGCACCTAGCACTTCTGTGGTTCTTTCCTGTCTGAAATATTACTTTTGGATCTTAGTTATTCTAGTACAGTAGAAAGAGTCCATGGAATTACTTAACTGTGCTTCTATGAATTATTTTCATTAGTGCCTAGGACAACCTAAGACAATAGCTCCATTATGTCAGGCACTGCTGACACCTGTTGTAAGACAAAATCCCTCCGACAGAGGTTTTGCTATCTAAATAATCAGCCACAGACTGCAAGGAGAAGGTAGAAGCAAAACCCAAAGTGCTACTTTGGAGAAACTTTGGAGAAATTGTAATAATTTTCCTTTTTAAGCATTTGAGGTTTTGAGGACCTTGATTCATCAAAAGAACAAGCCGTGCTAATTTCAGAGTCAGAAATTACTCAGGGACCATCCACTAAAATTGCTTTTCTCTACCATCTTGGTAAAGGAATTTCTTCATACAGGAGGGAGTACTGCCCCAACAGGAGCCATCTCTTGAAGGGCTGTCAGTGATGTCAAGGCCAGCTGGTGGTTTAGCTCTCAGATAAGACCAGTTTGGCACATGTCCCACCAGCCCCTAGTGATGTCCTTCCCAATTCTGGTGAGCACAGCACACACACAATCTGCCCCCATGAGTCATATAGTAAAAATGAGCCATCATTTCCTGCTAAGTTTCATTTTCCTGATGCTTTAGACTTTGAATGGAGGGTTTTCAGATCTGGTAACATTCATTTTTTATTGTGGGAAAGTGTATTTTATCCACTTGCCTTGTATGCAAAATGTCTGTCCTGCTACAGCGCAAACTTGCATAAAAAATTTACCGTAGAACAGAACTGAGCACAAAAAGTGTGAGCCTGCACAGACGTTCCTGCAAGCCTTAGCCTGGTAACTTTCAGGGTGTGGATTTAAGGCCTTTAAGACAAGCCCCCACTCCTCCTCCCCCTTACCTATAAGCAAGCAATTTAGAAAGACTCAGCCCTTATAGAGGAGCTCCTCCAGTCATTATGCAAATCAATCCTTTCAGCTGCATTAGCATAATTGAGGAGCTGGAGGGAGGGGCTGCATCCCTCCTCCCTCACTGTTGGGAAGGGTTGCTTTAGCTTGTTTGCTAAACTGTTGAACAGAACTGTTGAACAGATAACCATTTTTCTAAGTGATCCTGTTTGTCCATAAGCCTATTAGACTGTGCTATTTTTAATTTTTTAATACAGTGTGTTATATAAAAAAAATACAAAAAGCAAATTAAGTTAGTTACCATAGCAGGTAGACTCTTGGGCTGCAATCAGTAAAGTAGATATTAACATGGAGAAAGGCTCATTAACTTTAGCAAAGAGACTCTTTCCTTGCAGCTAATAAGTGAGTCATACAGGTACATATTCTTGCAGAAATTTGATACTTTTTCCCATCACAGTCAATTGAACTGCCCATATTTTATAGCCATCTGTCTGCTTAGTGGTGTGTGTTTGTGAACTGTGTAATGTACTTTAAAATCCTACCTTCAAAAGCAGAAGTAAGAATAAAGGATTTGTTTACCCTTCAATATTTCCATTAAGGCTGGGTAAAATCTTCTAAGTAGCACAGCAGTATTGCCTGATATTATGTCATTTAAGGAGCTGAATATCGTTTGTATCATATAAGCTGAGGACTTGTAACAGAATAACTTTGATCCTGTGATATGGGTTTTAATTGTGTATCTGAGGCTCTGATCCTCAAGATTCATTAACCATCTGCTCATCTAACCCTCCTCTCATTAGCTGCTACCTGACACCTTTGTAGCTGTCCCCCAGCTTCGGCAAGGGCCTGTGATAAATAAGACCACCCTGTGGCAAAAGGTAAAATGGTTTTGTCAGTGCTTCCTTGCGTGTGGGGGGAGCTGCACACCCTGACAAACACCTGATAAACTCTGACCAATGAGGCTGGTCATAGCTCTGTGCAAAGCACATCTCATTCTATACCTTCTTCTTGGTCAAATGTGAGGACGTTTTATGCTGTATCTTGTCCGCTAATACATTTTCTTGTCTTCAAAAGCAATAACAACTTTCTGAAGATATGAGTGGTCACCACCATGTATGCTGGCCAGTCTTCAGTGAGAGAGTTAATGAAAATATATAACATAGTAAAACACAGGTTTCTGCAAATATTAGACCTTGGCCCTCTAATATGATTTTCAAACTGAAACAGCTGATTTCTTTGTTTTGCTGCTGAATAAATAAAGAGTAGATTGGATTGTGTCATTCAGTTTGTGCTACTGCTTCTTGCATCTTTAGATACAAATATTCCTTTTGATGTTATAACACAACACTTTCTCCTGAAAGGAGCTTCCATGTTTAGGCCGGCGACTCTAAGGCAGCAATGGTCACAGTGAAGGCTTCATATAGATGAAGATGGAGGGCATTAGCCCTCCAAATCTGACTATTTGTTATTCTGGTCAACCAAAGCTGTTGAATGGTACCTGACAGGTTTTTTTCTGACAATACAGAGAATTTGAAGTTAGGTTCCCTACTACCAAAGTAAAAATAGTCCCTCACTGTCAATGTGCCACAGCAGCACAATGCATGAAAAGTCACCCTGCCCATCCATGATTGCCATAGACATTTTGCTAGAGTTAAATGGTTTATTTTGGTTTGGTTTGGTTTGGGTTTTTTTTGTTGTGGTTTTTTTTTGGGGGGGTTTGTTGTTTTTTTTTTTTTGGTGCCAGAAGGCTTCTTGGATCTCTCTTTCTGTAGCCACAGCAAGCTAAAGTGAACCGTGTGTTCTGGCTAGCACACAGAATTTGTACTTTTGGTTTGCTGGCACTGTTCTGATGCTGGGGCCTGGGAAGATGGGTCTGGGTTTTTTAGCACCTGACAGCTGAAGTGTTAGACACATACCTGAGAAGAGAGTACCAGGACAAACTAAATTACAAACACCTTCTCTCTGAATTGCAAAAATAAGAGCAGTAACCAGTCCTTTAGTTTGTATGAATTGGGCTCTGAATGTACAGTATCCTCTGCCTCATCCAAAAAAAAGATGGCAAGACTTAGAATGTGTATGTTTTCCTGAGGCATGGTGTGGACAGTTGCTTAGAATTCAAAACTCAGGAGACACAAATTGGTCTCATGTAGCTGATTGCAAGAAGAAAACACTTCTATAATCTGATGGACATTTGGTCTTCCTTATTCTACTTTTTTTGTTGTTCAGGACAGAAAATCAGCCAGGTATCACACAAATCATAAGTGCAAGGACATTGCTTTGAGAACCTCAAATTAACATTACTTCCACTAGGGGAAATAGTCCTCTTGAACCAATCAGGGAGAAACAGAAATAATTCTCTGAAATTAAAGTTGTCTTTTTATTTCACTGTTCATATAATTTTTTTTTTAAATGCAAGCACTGTCATTCCAGTATTCAAATTACAAATTAGCCTTTGATCTAGATAGATTATTTCAGCAAACACATGCATTGCACTCTTATACTTGGTATATTTAGATTAATTAGATCCTCCTTATTTTAGAGAAAGAACTTCTTTAGGCTAAGAAATGCAGTAAAGCTATTGATTAAATGAGCTCACATATCACATATACATGTGGTTGATAAGAGCCACTTAGTATTTCCTGAGTAGAAAAGAGAATTCAGCATTTTCATGTGGCTTCTATTAGTGTCTTATTAAACATTCATGTCATTTTCTTCTTTTTCCCTTACTTGTCTAATAAATATACCATTATAGCCATTAATTGCCCAGAGTTAAGTTGTTTAAGTGCTATAAGATATGCCAAGTAAATTGTTGGCTCCCAAGGTATTGGCTTTCTGTCTAGCTATCTGGTATTTTCGCAGTCCCTTGAAACTCCAAATTCAATCATCTCCACAGCAGCAGAAAGGTAATTGAAACATTAGGCACAGCTGAGTCCCCAAGGGAATGAACAAACAAAAGACAGGCAAGCTTACTGTGGTGTTCTACAAAGGTGAGTATATTCCATACTAGGAGGAAAAAAATCTTTATTACTAGAATAAAAAAACTGCTGCAGTTGCAATTCATAATACTGTTGGAGTAGTACAAATGTAAATAATGTTTTCCCTGTTAATTGCATAAACATGGTGTTATAAAATGGTTTAAGTAACCTGGCAGGTAGACAGACACAGCTTTTGGGAGCTTTGAAATACACAGCTCAGGATCACTCCTGATTTGGGGAAATCTGGAAATGTCAATCCTCACCTTAGATTATTATTCCATAAAACACTCACATTTATTTAACTTAGTGCATATCCTGTGCAAAGCACTCACAGATCTTCCAGAAGTATAGTCCCCCCATCAAAGGGCAAGGTAGATATGCCAACACACATTAAGAAAAGAGGACAAGAGGTGATTCATGCACATGTCACCTTGAAGCATTGCAAGTAGGGATGCTGCTGCTATTTAGGAATACCATGAAGTGAGAGTAGACTCTTTGTGGGTAGGCCTAGACAAAATAAGCCCTGAGCTGCTTTTTTCAAGGCAAGACTTGTAAAGAGGAGAATAAGGTGGAGTTAGGCAGTGGAGACTCAGACATAACAAGCAGGCAAATGGAGAATGACAAGGGGCTCTGAATGTAGCTCCAGGAAGAAGTGAGATGAAAATTAGGGAAGCAGACAAAGGAGTGGATGTGTGGAGGTGATTGCTTTTGGCAAAAGCCAACAGAAAAGAAGGGAAAGCTGAGCATTGGAGAATCCAAAACCAGGATATGTTGGCCACTGAAGGAAGACTTAATGAGATTGTCTTCAAGAGAGAGCACTAAAAAATGAATGTGATTTCATAACAGAGATGATAGCTGCCTGCTGACTTCTTCCAAAAGCTGAAGCCCTAAATCCACCTGGTTCCTCTGTCTGAGTATATGATATGGTCCCAAAATTATTTTGGCAGGTTGACTTTTAGTCTCCCCTCCAGCTTCTCCTGCAGAGCCATTAGTGCCTGTTCAGTGTGACATGGAAGGCTAGTTGAAGCAAGCAGAACAGCCTCTTGGCATAGAATTGTCACGAGCTCCTTAGAGGAGCTCACATTTCCTGGAGACCACATTGCTGAATGAGAAAACATCGTTTTTGTACTTGCTTTTTGCCTTTGTTGCCCTTTGTGTCAGGGGTACTATACATTTGTATCTACTCCTTAAACACTTCAGCAGACATGGCCTCAGTTACCAACACTAAGGCTTTGAGTAGTCACGAGTATCTTCTGGGACCAGCCTAGTGCATGGGTCCTGGCCTCAACCTACTTTGGGGAATAACAGAGAAATGGCAGATGTATTATCTCTTCAGACAAATGTTTTGTGATTGAGTCTGTCACTTTGAACTGTATATTTCTAAATTAATCCCCACATTGTACCTCAGCAGTTTATGAACAGAGCATTTGTCTCCATCTCTCCAGTGCTTTTAGGTCTGCAGTGTGATTTGTAGAATGCTCCCAGTTTCTAGGCGTTGTGTTTCACTGTCCTCCCTTCTGCTTTAAAGATCTTCTGCTCTGGCAAGTGACAGGTGCCTCAGCAGCACATTACAAATCAGAGCCAGCAAAGAAAATCTGCCCTCAGTACACTTTAGGAAAGCCTTTTCCTCTCTCACATTTTGAGGATATTATCAGCTTTGCAACTACTCTTCTGCTCACAAAACAACCAAGATACCCTTTGGTAGACTGATCATGATGCTGGAGAGAGAAGAATGACCTCATTACATCTCTGTCACTGTCTTGGTATTTTACAGAAAGGGTATTGTCCTGAACAGGCCTTATTGCCCTGAAATGTTTCTAAGGTACTCTCACTTGTTAACTGTAAAGTTAACTTTTTCTTGCAAAAAAAAAGGAGCAAAGATTTTATTCATTTGTTGAAGCTACCATCCTCTTCTACTCCAGTTTGTCTACTCCAGTTAATTATAGCTATGTTAATCAAAATCACTCCTTGGGAAGTAAAGGGCTTGACTGACTTAGCTCTCCCATCTTCCATGCAGAAGAAAATCCTTCTGTTTAAAGGGCAGGATCCTCTGCAGGTGACCACTCTCCACCAGTCTTTATTCAGGCATGAGTCAGCTGTTGCACAAAGTCAGCAGGGGCCTTTTCAGCAGCTTCAGACAGCTGCTGGATCAGATGCTGCCTGAGTGTGCTTGCTGAATAGGAGGGAGCAGGAAGCCTTTTGCTGCCTGTGCTGTCTGAAGCTTGACAAAGCTGAATTTTACAATTTACTCCCTCTCTGCCTTGAACATGCTTTTCATAGAAAGCTACACTGGGTACCTCCTGCTCACTGTGCACGAGTGAGCTCAGCTTGCCTCTACAGCCAAAGTGTTCTACTGCAGCAGAGTTTGAGCCATGACAGAGAAAGCCAAGTGGGAGATGGGTGTGAGGGATGCAGTCAGGTATGGGTGCAGAGGAAAGTGACTAGGCTGTCCCCAAGGTCCTGTAAGGAACAGAGTGCCAAGGCATCATCCCTCTTCACTGCCGTTTGCTGACTTCTTTGTCAGGCATGTTGTGCAAGCAGCATTTCACAGAAAAATCTCTGCTTCTGGTCAGATGTTTCTGACATCCCTAGTCTGTCATCATTAAAAGTTACAACCTACCTTTTTAATGAAGGTTTTTTCCACCAGTTATAAATATTCAGCAATGACTAAATGCTTAAGAATCACTTTTTATTCTTACAAAATTCCATCTTTGCATTTCCTATGAATAAATTAATGCATGTGGGAACTACAGGGATCTTGTGCCAGGAGATCTCTATCACCATGTTCTGCTGAACCACAGAACTGAGTGGAACATTTTCATGTACATAAATTAGTTTCACATGCAAAAATTGGCAGATGTCACAAATTATTTCTTGAAAAATGCAGTCTAATAAAGCATAGACAACCCCAGTGGAATAAGCAGGATCTCCCAAAGCACGTAGCATTTTGACTGTGTGTCTTGAAGCTATTATAATGTAAGTCGAGTAAACATTTGGCCAGTACAGAAAATGGGCAAATCTCCCACTTATGAACCCTGCTGTGGTTTCTGCCTTCACTAGGCAAGGGCTGTGGGATTGGTTTCCATAGGAACCATGGGAAAATGAAGGAAAAGCATTTACCTGAAACCCAGTTGCATAATATTACCACTGCAAGACTGTAGTGAGGCACTGGGTACAGATGACTGCCACTTATCTGACCCTTTGAAGTGTAAGGTGTCCCTGCCATTCCCACAGCATGGGAAGGCACATGGGGCCTGCACCCTGGGCTCTGGTGTGGCTGGGCTCCAAAACCCGCCATGGAAGATGGATATGCAGCAGTGAATACCCAGAATTACAGAGAACTCTTCAAACACAAAGCATTCAGCACAACCTCCTCAGAGGCCTCCTCATTTTCAGAGCAGTGTTTGGATGATTGGAGAATTGAGCTCTGCCTCAATGTTTCTTCTGGATGGCTATGCAAAATGCAGGGGTGTGCAGTCCAAGGACATAATCCCAAGTGGGCTTGGCTGCTTCATCTTTGTGTGTTTAGTTCCTCCTACTTCTCAGAAAAGCAACTGTGTCTGCCTCTCTTCATTTCCTTCTGCTTTGCTACATCAGCTGAAGAGGAAGGGCTCAGTTTGTTCCTTCCCTGGGCCTGGGATCAAAAAAACCAAGTCTCTGCCTCCCTTACTTTTAGGCCCAAAGGCAGACTGCCAGTGGTGACAGCCCAGCATGGGGAACACACCTTGATCTGCATGATTTAATGGAGCATGTTCATAAAGCCTGGTCCACACCAACAACTCCCACTCCCCACTTACACCTCCACTGTTTCTGACTTTGGAGTCTCAGGGATACTTTCCTCAGCCTGCAATCTGCACTGTAATAAGCAATTCCCTGCCTCTTTCAAGATGAAAAATGTATCTGGCACTAAAGTTCAAAATGAGCAAATTTCCTCTGCAAAACACTATCACTGGTCCAGCAACTTCTTGTGGCTTTCAAAATGGGACAGTGTTCTGTATCTAAAGGCAATACCAGCATTATGGTGAGCTGAGGGAAGAGAAAATTTGCTGTTCAGAGGTTCAGAGGGGGATGAATACCTTGTGGAAGGCATACAGTAGTCAGTACAAAGACATATGTGTAAGGCACAGGTAATCACTCCCTCATAAATACAAACATAGAGAAATTGCAAGTTAAATTACTTGCTCTGTTGACAAATTGCAGTATTTTTCAGGGTTGATACTGAAACCATTGCAAGCTATCTTGGAAGCCTATTTATGAATATGAGTTTCTGGAATTTGTTTACCCACCTGGGTTTCTCTGCATGCAATGTAAACTGGGGAGTCTACTACAAATTTAACATTTATTATGCAGATTGGTCTGAAAAAGCAGGTAAGAATTTTTTGCTTCTTGGTCTTTGAACATCAGAAAAATAAAACTGTTTTGAAATCCTGGCTCTACTTTTTAAGATCAAGAAGAGTCACTTGTAATTTTTTTCCATCTCATTTCAGTACAACGTTGCTCTCTGAAGGATATTAAGAGAGTGGTGACAACTTATTGTTGAAAACAAAGTGATAGTGTTTGCTGTCATACTCATCAAAGAAGCAGATAGTGATCTGCTAGTAGTGAGAGCTATTTCACTAAGACTAGAAAGTAATTAGGTTTGGTTTTATTTGAGTGCTAAATTTCTTTTTTGTCCAACAAAAACCTCTAAATGTGCCCTGGAACCTAAAAATGGTCTTGATAAAATCATGAGATCTCTGTCTATGTCTTCTGCAAGCACTAGCAGATTGGGTTGAACTACATCTGAGAACATAATTCATGTAATCTAGAAAGGAGTGAAGCCCTTGGTCTCTCCTATTTGTTTCTCTGCTTGGTTGCTGTATTGGATGACGTCATATTCACAGTTCTGAAGTTGTAGATGACTATTTATGAAGGAAGGCAAATGTTCAATGGCTTGAGACAAATTGGTTTGAGGAGCTGTTCCCAGGAGCCATGCTAGAAGCTATACTCATTGACTCTGGTATCCCTATAAACTGTAGATAGGTCTTCCATTTGGTCTGGCTACTGCCAGTGACATTGCAGGACTTGGCTTGTTTGCTTGCCCTTCTATTTCCACACTCTGCCTACATAAAAATCTTTGTGGGAAAAGAGGTGTTTTGGCCATGAGATAACTTGGACTAGACACTGAAGCTGCAGGAACTTCCAGCCTGATGACTGACAGAGACAGTCCTGATACCAAGTGACTGCTTCAGCCACTCTGCCTGCTCATGTGTCTCAACATCCCTGTCAAGCACAGGTAGCAAGGCACCCTTCCTTGTGTCCTATACTTTGCTCCAGCAGAATCTGTGTGACTGTTCCTGAATGAATGCGTAGATCTGGAACTCATCATTGTGTGATGAGCCAGTTCTGCTCAGCATGTAGCCTGATGCCTATGTATTTGATTTGGGATCCTAGGCAGCAGAGATTTCTCAAGGGGAAAGGTCTACAAAAGCACTTGTCTGCAGTTGATGAATGCTTCAGACAATTTAGTGTGTCTGACTGTGCACTGCAGCACCTTTTCCACAGTATTTTGGAACTGGTTTTGAGATGGCAGAAAATGGATTTTGCATGTAACACATTTTTGCATATTACTTATAACTGGCATTGAAACACACACATTAGGTAACAGCACACATCTGTAGTAGTAGCAGTCTTTGATTGACACAGAGAGTCACAGGAAGAACGTATCACTCAGAAGGCAAAAGAGGAAACAGAAAGCACTGTGGTGAAATGGCGAAAAGTAGTGATATATTCATACCAAAAATATTGTTTAAGAAATGGAAATCTAGTTCTTGTAATGATAATGGAGTGGAAACTAATCTTCCACCTTGCCTGCTAGAGTGGAAGCATGATAAAAGGAAATTTCAAGAGCAAATAGCCAAGGATACCAAGGGCAATAATAAATTATTTGCTGTGTATCAGAAATATGAATTTTGCAAGACAGTCAGTGTCTGTACTAGACCATTAGAGTGTGAAATGGACAGTCACATTGTACAGATACTTAAAATACTTTTCTCTTGGCTTTAAAGGCAAAAGTTATTGGAAAATAAGGATTCTCAGTTTATTTTCTGTTACAGCTGTAGCTGGTAAGCATGAACTATGGAGGCAAAGGCCTCAAAAAACCTCAACACATTCCTTAGTAATAGGGTACTAAAAATAAGGCAGAATTTATATATACTAAAAGAAAGAAAGAAAGAAAGAAAGAAAGAAAGAAAGAAAGAAAGAAAGAAAGAAAGAAAAAGGGCAACTATCTTTAGCCCACATATATCTGTAGTGGTAGCAGACAATGTTGAAAGAGACCAGAATTGTACAATCTGAGCAGGCAAGATGAAGGGACTGGACCTCAATGAAAGATTCAAGATGAAGATGATCCCATGGGGTTTGTACCCAAATTTTCAGATTGTTTACTATTCTGTTCCTGACTTGTCTGACACATGAAATTTTCTTCTGTCTTTCTCCAAAATGCACTGTCCACAGGGAAAACTACTCTTTTTTTATCCTTCTCTGGCTGGGCAGGAGCAATGGTTGTGACTAACTCAGAACCCATCGGTACATTCAAGTTGTTTCAGTTGTTTCTTTCATTGCGCACTGCCAGTTTGCAATGCCTTTCCTTAAACTGAAATATAACCACAATTGTGTGGCCAAATAGTAATTTTCTCTAGGGGCTTTCTGATGGTCTTCATAAGGCTGTCTATCCCTCACTAATCTAAATCACGGTATATCATCAGGGAATCTGCCACCCTTCCTTCTTCAGGCCATTACAAAACATGCTGAAGCACAGTGGCCCTAATGCTTCTCCTGACAGCGCCCTGCTTTCTTGCTGAAAAATTGCTGGTCTTGTATGCTGTTCATTTCCTACCTATTAACAACATTTCAATATATTACAAGACCTACGTGCCTCACTTCCACTGCTCCAATAGCCCTGATAAGAGCCTTCAGAAATCCTGAGTAAACAACAGTTCTGATGTAATGAGGTAGTTTATCTCGAAGCCTTCGTTTGGGGTCCAGTCACTTCATCTTGCTGAAGCCACAAGAAGAAAGGGAGAAGGTAGGGAAAGTGGCAAACATGGCAGACATGGAAGGGAGGAATATTGCCTTCTGTGAGATTCTAAGATTGAGAGCTGTAAAAAACAACCTTGTCTTCTCCCTGTGATAGTAATAGGGTAAATAAAATAGAAGTACAGAGTAAAACCACAGAAATAGGAGCACCATTAAGACCTGCCCAAACAGTCCATTAAGTTGACTTTGCCCAGCCACATCAGTTCTGCATCCATGCTGTCGGATGTGGGGAAGGTGTCCAGGGCTGCTGCCCTGGGTCCCCAACCACCCATCTCCCAAGACTGAGCTCCCCTTTGTAAGAATTTGGGGCAGTAGTCATCAGCTGAGGGCTTTTCTGCAGGACTAAAGCTGTGGTTTTCCTCACTTCAGACACCAGCACCTCTGCTGCTTGGCACTGCCTTTCCAGAGAGCCTGCATGGCCCAGGAAATGGTTCAGCCAAGTAACCATGTCTGCATAGCAAGCTGGCATTCACTTCAAAAAGGCTAGATTCATATTACTGACATAGAGATGTCATTTGGAGTCCCTCTGCCTGGCTAGCGGGAACAGGATCATTAAAATTTCACATCCTGGGCCCCAGGATTCTTTGCTCTACTCTTATCTGGGCTTTTCAGTCCTTAACAAGCAAGTAATCAGTTTTCTCCTTATGGACCACTTTCTACATCTTGTTAAATAGCACACTCAGAGATGTGCTGTCACTGAGGTGTCTCCAATAGCCCATTCACTGTGGAAGCAGTCTGACAGGCATGACTGGGTAGAATGAAATGGTTGCAGGGTTCCTCATAGAGTTACCTTGAGCCACATTTGTGGTGGTGGGAGTCCAAGCAGCTTCAGCTCATGTAAAGCAGACAAGCTGACTACCCACATTATTCCCCTGTGCTTCAAATCAGGATCTTCTTACAGATAGCACTCCACATAGATGCCATATCAAACAAGTGGGTGAATGATGTTCTCCTTTTCTCTTTGCCCCATCAAAGAGGTCCATGAAGAGCTGAATTCTCTATGGAGATGCAATGGACTGATATAGGATTTATCCTGTGCGTGCATTGCTTCAGGTTGCCTTGGCAGAGGAGACTGTGGATGGCAATGTGAGGGCTTACCTTGGTGATATGACCTCAGTCTGCACTCAGAGCACCATCATGTTGAGAATCCAAGCTCTGGTTTCTGTGTATTTTTTGCTGCTTACTTTTCTTTGATAAATCCTCCCTGCCCAGACTGTGATATCTGCATGAAATGAATTTCTCTCTCTGCCTTTCTCTCTCTCTCTCTGTGTAGGCTTGTAATAGCAAGCAGACAATCAGGTAGCAGATCAGTTGTACATCATAGTGTTGCGCAAGGTGTGATGTTCAATGCATGAAGATTAGTAGGCAGAGTTCATAGCTGATGACTTGCACTGATTCTAACGATAAAGTAATTACTTTTAGATAAAAAAATAAACAGGGAGATTAAAAGTAAAGGTAAATTCAGCTAAATACTAAAAAAATATTTAAAGAAAGGTTGTATCTCTGAGATATCTGTTGTTTAAACTGGCTGGGTGTATCACTGTGATGGGACCCAATGCTATTCAAGCACCAATGCCAGGAGACAGCTCATCATCCAGGACAGGGCAGCTGTGGCAAAGAATAGCCATGTGTCTCTGTCTCTCTGGGTGCCTCCCAGTGAACCCCGGCCAGCCCCGGGTCGGCAAACAACGGGGGGCAGCCCCGAAGCGACCAACAGTGGGGGGACACTCTCTGGTGCCCCGAGGGTACTGAGGGCAGCTGGGCTAGTGCCTTTGCATCAGAGGAGACACTGGAGACATCGGTAGAGGATAAAAGACTCTCAGCAGGGAGCCGATCCAAGGCTTATTCGGAGCTCCTCAGGAGCCCCACACCTCAGTGATACGCCTTGCTCAGAGTACAACAAAAGGAATCTCAAGATTACATTTAAAGGTGGGGGAGGAAACCGAAGGTAGATACATTTGTTGGCCAATAAAGACCCTCCAGGGATGGAACCTTAGGGATGGACATTTGGGATATCGTATAAAATAATACTTGGGGGGCTGACCCCTGGCCTCAGACTAATCACTCAACGACTTTGACCGAAAGTTCTGGATAGAGGGGATGGGATGTTGAGTGACTGACAGAGAGCCAGGGCGGGGATTTTAGGGATGATCTCAACATTCAAGGAGAATGATTACACAGGTAGAGGAAGGGGGTACAAAATGGGGTACCTCATTTGGGGAAAATAAGGGGATACAAAATCAAAACTTTTACAAAGTATTATAAAGTATAAAAGCACACCACAACAGCCATGGCCCCTCACACACCCACTACCGGGGAAGCTGGGGCTGGGTTCTGCATAGGGGATATGGCAGGTCTTCTCCTGGTGCTCTACTAAGTGATCTGATCCCAGTTAGCTCCTTCTGCCCAGAGCTGACCTTGACCCTGGCAGAAGATAAAGACTAGATAAGCTCTGGACACTGCCTTTTCTGGCCTAAAAAAATTATTATTGGAAAAGAGAGCTTCAAATGTAGTGATTTTGTCAAGCATCAGATATTTGTCTAACTTTGTAGTCTATTATGAAACTTGGCTCATTGCTGTTAATGTTCTGATTTTGTTTTCTAGAGCTGTACTCTGTATGGTTCTCAATGTTAACCAAATACACTTTAGAATTCAATTCAGCTTCCCCTAAGGAAGAAGCACAGGAATTGGAAGAGATTTTTGCATAATGCTGGGTCATACTAGGCAACTTCTCAGCACTTTTTACATTTAACAGATTCTGAATCTTGATTCTTGTGGAAGAAAGTAGTAACCCTCACAGGTACTAAATGCTCCTGTGATTGAAGACAAAGAATTACCAGTGGGTTGCATGATTCATCTCTGCCCTCACTGCTGAATATATGAGACAAAAATAAAGTGTTTCAAAATCATCTATCCTATCCCAACAAAAAAAAATTTAAAAATCAATACTAAAATAGTACATTCTGGGCAAAGTTCCCCTAAAACAGTAGGATGGCAGTTTCTATTTTTAAATTGATTGTCTGTTGGTTTTTTGGTTTTTTTTTTCTGTAGTACTGGAAACAGCTGCACTTTGCTGTAAGAAGAAAAACTCAATCAAATAAAATGGGAGAAAAAAGTATTCTACCTTTACATTAAACACATCCTAGAGGTTCTTTACTAATACATAACTGTGTTAATAGTTTCTCATCATCACAACTGCTGACGCAGGCCATGGGCTCATTCTGACTCAGAATACATTCTGAGAGAAGATATGGAGTGAGGTGACACCAACCTGGACATTCTGCTCCTGATGCAGCAGCCTCTGGAGTATAAATCAGACCCTGACTCTACTTTAGCCACACTTCTCACTTTGATACTGATGCTTTTTCTCTGTTGGATGTACAGAGGGCATCATAACAGTGTCCTACCTGCAAAAACTAGACCAAACATCAGTGGATTCATTAAAAGGGTGTAAATGGCAAGACAGATATAATCTCCTGCAGATTGTCTTTAGAACAGGTTTCCCAGGAAATTGAGCTCTGCTCCTGTCCCAGACCTACATTCCTGACAGGATTAACTCTAGTGGGCTGAGGAAATATCCCCCTGCTCTTCTGTGAGCAAAGTTTTTACAATGAAAGAGTAAGCCATTACCAGCACTGGCCATAGCCTAGCAAATATTCTAAATTTACAGTGAGAAAACATTTTAGTTTGTAAGAATTAGAATCAGATAGTTGTCATAGTACTGACAGGCAATTATAATGATGATCTCTGGTCTGGGTGGCAATGATTGTCTCCAGCCTCTGGCATGGATCTTGACCTCACTCAATAAGTCACAGAAGGGCAGGAAAAAAAGTGCCTTTCACTGCCACCAGCAAATGCCTTCATTCTCCCAGAATTGCATTGCTGAAGATAAGTGAATTAGACATCAGTAAAGAAAATCCCTTGATGGCTGTGACACTGCATCTCTATCATGTTAAATAACCAATGGCAAGACACAAGCCAAATGAGCTGGGAAGGTATCAGTTTATAATCAAGTGGAAGAAGTGCTTTTGTTGTTTCATTTTTGAGGATAAGTTCCTTGTAAGCTCTGTTCACCCTATAAAAAAAAAAGTAAAGGAATTCCTGGGAGAATGATGAATACAATGTAGGAAGGCAATATCTTGGCTGATTGAGGGTTATTTGTGCTTCTTTTTTCTCTTCCAGCCTGCAGTGTTATTTTGAGTAGCAGAGTTCAAGATAAACACTCTTTTGGAAATTGAAAACATGGAACTCTTTGTCCTCAGATGAAGGCCTTACAGCCTTCATTTGTTTTCTGTTGCTCCAAATTAACTACAGTAAAAATACATGGTAGTTTGTTTCTCCTTGTTATTTAACAACCCCGGGTGGAGGGTGTACTCTGGCATGGCAACAGCTCAGTTGGTTGAGATATTGGCTCAGAAGGAGGGCTCTGCTCCCATCAGCTGACAGAGGTCATAGCTCCACTCCCAGGAGATCCCCAGCACATAATATATACAACAAAAATATAAAAACTTACCTCATGTTTTTCTTGCTCACAAAGCAAGCTGTATTTAAAGCAAAGCAAAACAAAACTGGTTAAAATGGACAGGTCTATTCAATTTTTGTTTTGACTCTGAAAGTTAGCTCGTTGAGAGTTGTAAGTCTTTTCTAGGTACACTAGAAAAGTGTACCTAGAAAAGACTATTGCTGTCAGGAGGACCCTGAATCATCTGATGGTCACCTTATTAATGATGTCTTCTCTTGGAATAAGAAGGATTTGACTAGTGAAAAGGAAGGAGGGGTATGTATGACATGACTGCTCTAGGTCTGGGTCTGAAAACTAAAAGATGAATTCATATGGAGGAAGCCCAGGTAAATGCATCTCCTTGGAAGAATACACACACAGCCTAAAACTGGTATATGTCACCCTGAATGGCACTCCTCAAAACAGAACAGCAGTCAAGATGAGCATTTTATATCAAATTTTACCAAATTCTGCCAGCAAATTATACCTCAATCATGCTGATTTGCTAATAGAGACTAGATTACTTTAACTACCAATGCCACAAAACTAATCTCTTGTCTAGAAAATGGGACTAGTCTTATGTGCTCCCCACATAGTCACCAACCTATTTTGGAGGAGGAGTAGTTATACCACCAGTGACTGCAGCATAATCACATGGAGGGGCAACAGCATCACTGCTGGCCTCAAGCAGGGGCCACTGCCACTAAAAAAATGACAGCAGAACATTCAAATCTGTACAATCTTCAGATACTTCCACTAATTTCCTTTATGTTTCAAGAAACATGGGATCACACCATCTTCCTTTGGTGCTGGTGGAAGAACTGTAGGTGGCTGAAGATCTACACTTCTCCGCATCAGTCTTTTAAGCAGAAAAGATTGCTGACGTTGAAGGACTACAGTATCTTGTTCAGCATGTCCTCAGCTCCTGCAGGCAGCACTACTGAGGACAGCAGGATAGCCTGTGTGAGCAGCAATAGCAGAAAAGAACAGAAATGGATCTCAGAGTGTCTCCAGAGTAAGGCTTGTCTGAAGAGCCTTGCACTGTCCATCTGCACACAGGCCTGCTCTGGAGCAGCAACCCTACCCCTCCTTAAGGCATGAGAATGTTGCTACAATGCAACTTCTCTCTGGAAAACCTCTCAATTTTTTACCAGTCTTTCACCCATTTGGATCCATTTAGAATCTTTTTCTGGTTTGATTTTTGTTTTGTTTTGCTTTCCTTTGCTTTCTTCTCAGTGTGTGACACTGAGAACAAGGAAGAGATTTGTAAAAACTTGAGCCTAAGATGCATTTTGTATTCTGGCTTCATACCTTAAAGGGATTTAACTTGCATATTAGAACCAGATCCTTGCTGTAGCTGAGCATTTTGCACAAGGTCATTGCAAAAGGAATTGCTTCTTTTGTTTCTTAGAAAATTATGCTGCTCTCCTCAAATAAAGTGTCCAAGAGAAAGGCATAGCAATTCTGTATTTAGACAGGTATACAAATAATACAGTCATGATACATAAATGTACTTCTCTGCTCCCTGCTCATAAGTGACTTAATTTTGAAAAATAACTATAAAAGGTAAACAGGTGAGGAGTTTTTTCTCAGCATTACCACAGTGAGGCAATTTTCCTTTTCCCCTCTTCTTTGGTCTATAACTGGATCAGTTATACAATGTAACTTTAATTATCTGAATACAAAATTCATTTCAGTTTCTCATGACTCAGATAAACATGAACCTTCTGAGTCTGCAAATGCTACAAGGAAAAGCTCAGATAGTCTTAGAACTGCAGGGGAAAGGGTTTTGCCTATTTTGCTAGGATTTCTTTTTGTTTTGTTTTGTTTTGGGGTGTTTTTTTTGGTTTTTTGGAAGCATTATTATTGCTGTCATCATCATCCTTATCATCAGATATCTTTGCATTTTTCCTCATCAGCAAGGGAGCTGGAGTTAACCAGGGTTTGGATAAGCAAGGTTTTCAAGTACACAGTGACTGGGAGACCCTATTTTTATTGTAGAGGTTACAGCACTCTGTCTCACCTGCCCCTGCTGTAGCAGCTCTACAGAAATTTTCCCGTGTTTAAAGGGTAACTGCTTAACATAATTTTTTTTTTAATTAATTTTTTTTTTACTGGGTCTTCAGACAGAATCAGCTGTGTAAGGAAAAAATGGAAACAGATAGGCTTTCTTGTGTTCACCCATGCAGATGTGTTTGTGCTGCAGCCCAAAGCATTCAGCACCAGCAAGCAGCAAAACTTACTCTGTCCTGCTGCCTCTAAGAAAGCCCTTCCTAAAGGGTGCACTTTAGGGTTAGAGGATACAATGGCAGGTTATTCCAATATTTCTGAGGATATTAAGCGCATACAGTTGATATTTCTCTGTTCACTGATGCTTACCTCATGAAATGAGACACAGACTCGAGGTACTCTACAGAGGCTTTGTATGAATATGTAGGAGTATCAGAGGCAGAAATTTCAAAGCTTTGTACCAGTCAGTGTGCTTTAAGAAGCCTGGGAAACCTCCTACTCAGCAAAATTGCCCTTAAATGGCAGGTGTATTACAGGCAAGTGATGTTACCTTCATCAGAAAAAGCCCAGGCAAGCACAGATACATTTTTCAACTTAGTGGGTACTATCTGTTTTATGCTTTTATTGTCCATAGAGCTGTTATTGCCTCTATGACTTAAAAGAAGTCCTTGCTTTGAAAGTGTGGATGGAAGTGTTATACCGTCTTTGATTCTCTTTTCTGCAGGGCTCTTTTATTCTCACTTTAGTGTCTCGACCCTGTCCTAGTGTAACTTTTCTCCCACAGAGATGGATAGGTTATGCTTACTGTCTAAAGAATCATTTAGCTCTTGGATAAATTATTCAAGATTATATGGAAATTTCCTGTTGTTTTTGCATTAATTTGCTTACAGTTGGCTTTGCAATATCCTTTTAAAAAACATCCACCTGCATGCACTTAATCTTGATCTTGTAGTATGTAATTCTTGAACTTAAATGAATGATGAAAAATAGTTTTTCTCTACAATAAAAAAAAAAGGAAATAAAATTAAGTGTTCAGAATTGATTAACTGTTGCAATTCAAGACTTCAGAATCTTAAACAACCTTTTTTTCAATATCTTTTAATACAAGAAGAGGTACTTATCACAAATAAAGGTATTTGGGAGGAAAACCTTATAGTGAATATTTTGATGATGATGATGATGATGAAGTTGAGGCAGCATTACTGTCATTCCAGTTTCACTAAAGTGGCTAGGAAACATAACCAAATACCACTTTGGAGTGTCATGCACATTGTACTTTCACGGTAGAGCATTAATGTTGGTCCATTATTTGCAATGAGGAAGTCTTAGTAATTGCTTCTGAATGTAGGATTTTAGTGTACATTTGAGAGTGTTGATTACATCTCACTGCAATGTAGGACAAACAGATACAGACATGAGCATCCAGTGCTTCATAAAAAATGCATTAATGTCATATTAATGTGTAATATATGAATTACACATTATCCCTCTCCTCTCCACCTACTGAAGAAACGAGTACCAGTATTGTCCTTAAAATCATTAATCACACCTTTCTTTGTTTATGTCACAGTTAATGTTACACTTCCACGGAATACAGTGATTTGAGGGGCATAAACATTCACATTATAGACAGACTGTAAATAATAAAAATCCAAAAGTCAAAGTTTTATGCAGCTAATTGATAATATCTGTTAATTTTTAGCTAGCCTTTCAGATTCTGTTACATCTTTGCCAAATGTGTTATGAGACTGTAAAGAACTTGTGCTTGTTGAGCTTCTCTCTGAATTACCTTGTGGCTATTTAGTGCAGCAAGCATGTGACGTATTCTGCCAAACACAAGACAATGTGAAGCTAGGAAAGCAAACAGCAAACTGCTTTATTCCCAATCACAGGGCAGAGAAAAATAGCTGTTTACTATCTTTCGTCTGAATGATGGTTTCAAGCATTTTGTGATATATATGGTTACCTTCTTACTGTGCAGGGAACTACACTGTTAATATTGAAGAATATTTACAGAAACAAAGCATGTGGGAAACGGGAATATATTCCCGTGGCTGTACTTCTTTGAGCGCATATGAAACATTCCTCCATTTCTTCCATGATGATACTTGGTCTGGAATTTGTCACTTTAAAGTCTGAAATGTAGGCAACCCAGCAAGGCACCTACTCCAACATCAAGCCCTAAACATCAGGTCTCCTCCACTGCAAGTGAGAATTGTCCTCAGCAAAGGTGCAGTGGGTCTGCTGTGCTGTTTAGTGTCACAGAGAGACAGAGTGAATTACAGCTTCTAATGGATCTGGATGCCAGAGTTTATTTGAAACCCACAGAGAGTAGAGCTTTTACCCTTCTTGGTATCTTACATAGACATTATTTGCTCTTTGTCATTATGTTGGTGAGGTCTCAGCTGCTCTCCCTCCAGTGAGGTTTTTGCTAGTGCAGGATACTTAGGCAGAAAGTCATGTTGCTTTGTGCTGTACCATTACAAAGAACTACCTAACTTTGGCACCAGCAGCTGAGGACTGTGGTAATTTAATTTCATTTTTCTCCATCTCTCTGATTGCTAAAGTCCTCCACCACTTTCAGGATCTTTCCTCCAGCTGGTGGTTTACCTTCCTCCTTTCTCATCTCATTTTCTTTCTAAAACCACCGCTTTAAGGGAGAATTTTTCTTTTGGCAACAGGTCTCCTTTCTGATTTTCTCAATTCAAATCGTCTACCTGCAGAAAGACAATGTATGATAAGCCTCCTAATTGGTGGTGCTGTCTGATGGCTCTCTACTCATTGGGTGATTGGAATGTGCCCCTTTTCTTTAGTCCAGTTGCTGCCAGGTTTACAACCAGTCTGTTCTGATGATGGGTAGTAAACTCTCAGGCTTCTGCCTGTGTGTTCAAGACACCAATCAAAGTCTGTCTCGCACACCTTTACACATACTCAATCATTTGCCACCTGTGATACCATGCTACTGCCTCTTCACTTCTCACCACAATGCAGCACAATGTATGACACTTGAATATTGGGCCACCATCTCCTCAAATGGCTTGTTATTACTGTGCATGTGAAAAGGCTCTGTGAACCTCTGCTACTACCAGCTATGCAATTAGATTCCAGCATCATCTTGACGCCGCTTCAAGCACCGCAGACTTATTGCAGGGCTCTTTGAAGCCAAATGCTGCTTTGCTGCTTGCCACCTTCATGGAAAGCCTGCTTAGGTGGAATTACAGCTAATACCACCTGCTTAGGTGGAATACATGCAAGAGCACTGCAGCACAGCAAGTATGACAGCAGCACAGTGCCACAGAACTCCGGCAGGTTTATGCTTTCTGTCACGAGACAAGACGTGAAACAAGGTGGTACATTTTGTTTCCTCACACCTCCATCGTAATCATAACACTATACCCAGGAGAGACATGGGGGTAAGCAGTGAGCAACAGCCAAGAAGAAGGTCCTTGGAGCTAACCAAAGCTGAGTGCCTTTTCAAGCTGTCGAACTAGAGGACTGAATAGGCCCTGAGAAGTGGGCTGGATCCCGCAATGCATCAGGCCAAATCTAGTTACATTTTTACTGAAAAAAGTGAGGATTCAAATCTATGTATAATGTGTTCCCAAGGACCCTTCATCAGCTCCTGTTAAGAACACTTTTTCTACAGGCCAGTAAAAGTTTTCCTGCTGAATTATTAATCCTGTGAGTTTTTGTTCTACCCAGCAAGGATAAGAACTCCTTTTTCACTTTCACTTTGCAAATTACTCTTATGCTTTTTATGTAGCTTGTAGGGTGCTTCTGTTTCACTCTCTGCAGGGGTTGTCCAGTCCTCCATTTATGCTACAGAAGTTGACATGAGTCATGGTGACATTCTGAAAATTTTACTTGTATGAAGATTTTTGGTTCAACTTTTTTTCCAGGTAGTCATTTCTTCAGAAAACTATGCAAGGTATTAACAGCACTATTTTCACAGAACTTACATTTTGGATAAATGTTAATATTAAGCTTGCATTTTCATCATTCTTCAAAGCAATAAGTCTGTGCAATTCCTTTCAGGTGGTTCAATTCCTCCATAAGGATTGCCGAATGTACCTTACTATAGCACAGTAATTCCCTGTAAAGTCTCTTCTATTCCAGACAAAGGGTTTGGTTTTTCTGTAGGTGGAAACTGAAAAACCAGTTTTACAGCAGGCTCTCCAATTCATTTCCTCCTGTAGTTGTTCTTTGTGCTCATGAAGTGCAGCTTTATTGTAGAGAGTTTGAAATTGAGCTTAAACATCCCACCTTAAGACAAGTAATAGGAATTTATGTTTTTGTAGGTCACCCAAGGTTTGCAACTTTATGTTTCTAAGCATCAACTTCTGCATGGAAACATCTCTGAAGATTAGTTTTTTCAGATTCAGATTAATTAACGTCTCCATATCTCCTTACAAAAAAAAGTATAAAAAATACCTGTTCAGCTGTTGGTTTACTTCTGCATTGCAGTTGAGCTTTGCCCCTGAGCCATTCCTTCTTATGAACCTCAGTTCAAATATCCAGTTTTCCATTTGGTCTGAAAATAATTAATGGAAGAAAGCAAGCATTGGGTCTCTTTCTAGTTCAGAAATTGGAATTACATGTCAATGAAGTAACATGCAAGCTCAGAGACCAATTTTCAACCATCCCTGAAAACTGCTAATAGTTCTCAATGACTGTCTTGGAAGTAACTTGGAAAGAACAAGGGATATCTAATAGTTAACCAAAGCATTAAATTTCTATAATGATGTAACATAAGTGTAGCTCCATCAGTACTCAAACAACCCTGACACCGATTTAGGAATTCTTTTTATTGTGCAAAATATTTTACATGCTGCCATCCTAAGTAGCACTAGATTCATCATTTGGCTATCTTAATTTCTAGGAAACAGATGAAAGGAGAAGTGTTGCTCTGCATCAGCAGTTCAAATATATTTTGGCTGCAGACTCTGATAGAGAATTCTAGTGTGTTGGATGTGTCATCTAGCAAATAATTTTTCATGTGGTTGGTAATCATCTCAAGATTTGTTATAATTTTGAATGTGTGGCTCTTCCAGGCTGCTGAAGAGAATGTGTAGCTCTCCTCTATTTGCTTTGGACAATCTCAGTTAAAATAATTTGGGAAGCAGTGTAACCATTACTCATCAGCAGAAGGACACTGACTTCTTGTTGGGTTACTCTCTAACAATTAGGTGAGAACAGTGAGTGGGGTGATCGATGGATGAATCTCTGCCTTCAAGGCAGAGGCAAGTGCATGGCAGGGACATGTTTCCTCTGTCTAGGGCTGAGCTACTTTCACAGGATGGATTGTCATCCTCTCAGTGCTTTGCTTTTACACATTTCTAATAGCAGCACTCTGACACAAAGGAGGACAAGTGTATGCACAAAGAGACAACATCTGGGTCTTAGGCAGGACTATAGACAGGCCTTCAAGAGTTGCATCCAGAAAAAAATACACAGCGGGCAAATGTTCTTGAAATAGTAACAAGCTCCATGGCTAGAAATATGAGATAGATTGTTGTGTGTAATACAAAAGAGGCAGAATTGTTCTTTCTACTCAGTTTTAGCTGGATTATAATTTCAAGGCTTGGCCTCTGTACATAAAATCTTAGATTGGTTTAGGTTGGAAGGGGCCTTAAAGATCATCTCATTCCAATGTCCCTGCATGGGCAGGGACACTTTCCACCAGACCAGGATTCTCAGAGGCCCCATCCAAAATGGCTTTGAACACTTCCACAGATGGAGCATCCACAGCTTCTCTGAGTAACCAGTTCCAGTGCCTTACTATCCTCACAGCAAAAAACGTTTATCTCATATATAATCTAAAAATGCTCTTGTAAAAAATCCCCCTCTGGCATTGCTATAGGCTCCCTTCAAGTACTGAAAGGCCACAGGTAGGTCACCCCAAAACCTTCTCTTCCCTAGGCTGAACAAACCAAATTCTTTCAGCTTTTCTTTATATGACAGATGCTCCATCCCTCTCATGATTTTTGTGTCCCTCCTCTGGACTCACTCCCACAGCTCCATGTCCTCCCTGTGCTGGGACCCCAGAGCTGGGTGCAGGGTTCCAGGTGGGCTCTCAGCAGAGCAGAGCAGAGGGGCAGAATCCCCTCCCTCCCCTGCTGCCCACACTGCTTTGGATGCAGCCCAGGACACGTTTGGCTTTCTGGGCTGGGAGTGCCCATGGCTGGGTCATGTCCAGCCTCTCAGCCACCAGCACCCCAAGTTCTTCTCCCCAGGGCTGCTCTCCATCTGTTCATACTCAGCCAGTGTTGCTTCTGGGTGTTGGCGTAATGAAAGATAAATAATAGAGTCTACAAAAGAGGTAGCAGGGAGATAAGTGATACATAAAACACAAGGATTTAAGGGATTTGGGATTTTTGGTTTTGAGGTGGGCAAGTAAAATTGCCAAAACTAAAAAAAAAAAAGTTATAAAGAATGAAGATCAATATGCTAGACATTTCTAAAAGGGAGTTAGACAAATACATGTTGAAGTTGAATTGATATTCCCAGGAAATAAATTACATTACCTCCAGAGGGATCTTCAAGCCTTTCACTGAAAGTTCCATCCCTGAAGAGACTGTGTGGGAGCAGGTTACCTGGGCAAACATTAAAATTCAACTCCCAAAACCAAACCAAGACTATACTGCCTCTGCACCAGCATCTCCTCCTCATCACAGAAGGACAAACACATAGAATGACAAAAGCTAATCTTTACACTGACAACAGCAAGACTTTAATACTGCTTTAATGATTGCAAAAGATAAACACTAGATTTTGGTCTCATCCAGGTATATCTCTTTCTCTGTGTCCGCTTTCCTGCAGACACATTGCTGTAACTGATAGCCCATCCAAACTCCCTGTGCAGGCAGGACTTTGGCCCGGGTGAATGAGGCCATCCATCATATCCCAAAGAGTCAGCACTGGGTCATGCATCCCCACGAGATGCTGCACGTGCATCGGGGTACAGAGCAGGGATTCCTGTGTAGGAGACGTGTTTGGGAACAGGTAGTTCCCAAACAGAGTTTTCTCCTTGTGTTGTCTCTTTTCTCCTTGTGTTGTCTCTTTCAGGAATGTGTTTAGATATGTTTCATTTGCCCAAACATTTCTTCTGAAAGGTTTCCTGGAGAGGATGATTGCATCAGGAAGGTTCTGGAGATGTCACTCTGAATGCTGCGACACCACAACACGAAGGCAGTGATTTATGATAAGCACATGCCTTTCCCTTTGATCTTCATTGAGACTTCCATTTCAAAGCCTCAAATAAAATAGATAAGTGAAATAGTAATTAAAAAGCAAGACCTGGTCCTTCTCACATTCACAGCTGTGCAAATCTGGTGAAATTCTGGTGCAATTATTCCTATTTAATTGCTGTGGAAATGAGCTAATAATTAAATCTACTGTATCTATGCCTTTTTACATTTGCAAAGAAGCAGTCTAACACTTTTAGAGGCTTTTATGGCTCTATGAAGTCTTTAACAAAACAACAGAATCACAGAAAATAGAGACTGAGAATCAGAGAACATTCCAGCATCTAGTGATACAACTGTAGTTTTCGAATGGCTGATAAAGGTGCTGCTAATGTTTAAAGTGGGAAGACCTGGAACCACTTCACATGCATTTTTATACACATACAATGCCAATCCTAAGCAAGTTTTGAGGTAAAGGAGAGAGAAGTAATTTTGCATTTTTATATCAGATTTGGGTTATTATATCAAATTTTTAGGGTTTTAGCCTAATCATTTCTCAGAAGAAAATATTTTTTTGATTATTTGGTAATAGCAGCGTATTTCTTCAATCTTTTTGTTTTTAATTTTCTGTGTGTACAGTGACACATACACTCATTTCAAATTCTGCTTTTCTGTGCAAGGAAAGATACCCAGTTTCTACTATAAATAGACAGTGACTGTATTTATCCCTTGTGTGGATGTGACAGTTCGTAAACACAGGTGTGCTGTATTTGAACTGTGCAGTAAGATTGGACAGGCACTTAAAAATTAACAAACACTACCGTTTTGGGGTTTTTAAAATTCAGATTATAACAACTACTA
This sequence comes from Passer montanus, assembly GCF_014805655.1. Classification (NCBI taxonomy): domain Eukaryota; kingdom Metazoa; phylum Chordata; class Aves; order Passeriformes; family Passeridae; genus Passer; species Passer montanus. The sequence goes on along the minus strand of NW_024370152.1, from coordinate 1,297,434 downwards.
CTGCATTTAATCTTAAGCATGGATTTAAAAAAAATAAGACACAGGGGAAATAGAGTGCTTTTGAAATATTTTCATTAATATTTAAATTCTGTGCACTTAAGCTAGAGATCAGTATATTGGAAGGAAAATCCAACCAGCTTGTCTCCAAAGACATAGCAGTAATGGGGGACTGCAACAAGAGTGGGCAGCTGGGAAACAAGAAAAGCAACATGAGTAAAGATGCTTAAAAAAATTAAATGTGCCACTGCCAACATCTCTGTGATTTTCTTCCTAAGAGTTTAACATAGGATTATGGTGCTTAGGGACATGGTATAGTGATGAACTTGGCAGTGTTGGGTTAACAGTTGAACTTGAGGATCTGAAAGGTCTTCTCCAGCCTAAATGATTCAATGATTTCATGATTTTATGATCATGTTGAAGTTACATCAGCCTTTCAGCCAGATTGCTTGTGTGTTATATCCAAGAAAGAAAACAGCAAAGGTCTTCAGGAGAACCATCAGTGATTTAATTCAAGGAAAATCTACTTTGTGCTTGAGTGCAAGGCAGGCATAAGGAGGAGGTGAAGGACTTCCCTCCTTTGGTTTCATAACATTCAGTCATAGCAAGCTCTCAGCAGATCTGGTAAGTGTTGAAATTCAGACTGTGCTTCTGAAGTGCAGACAAATACAGTTTTCAAGAGAACTAGTGTATAAGGAGACGAAGAGCTCCCTAAGGCTGGAAGAGTATCCCAGGGTTGGGATGAGCAAGGCTCCTATGCTACTATATGTGTTCACTTTGGTAACACACATATTAAAGATGACGTATTTTTAATTTTTGAGCAGAAATTCTGAATCTGAACAGCAGTACAATTCTTTTCACTGAAAGAGAAACCTCTAATGCAAACTAAATACTAGAGGTTAATAAATTATGAAAATGAAATGGTGCCATTTTAATCAACAGTCACAACAGGCACATCTCTTTTTTCACAGCAATAATAGGTTTTCATGGCGATATAAGTGGTTTGCTTCAAAGAAGTGATTGTGCATTTTAAGAGTAGGTAGGTCAGACCTGCAGAGAGCAAGGGAATGGTAAGCCTGAATCAGAAACGGCTTTTCTTGAGAAGGAAGGCTCTGATTTAAAGACAAAGTAAAAGCTGAAGAGAATCTAAATAATTGTGGCAACTTGGCTTATTTGTCAGGAAAGTTATAAAAAAGAAAAGTCCTGGAACTTGCTAGAGCAAATTGTACCTGACTGGGAGGTATTTGCCATGGAACAGCTCCTACATAAACAAGAGCTCTCCTGTCAGTGTACATGCAGCAAAACCCATACCTAATAAGCAAATAACATATGTTTCTAACTAGGTGTTAGTACTGGAAAGTAAAAACAAAGCTTACATATTTTTACAAGAAACTCTTTTAAACTGAAAGATATATTGTAATTTATACTACATCTGCATTCAGATAGGCATAGGAAAAGCTCGTGAGCAGTGCAAGGAATTATAGGGCTTGGCATTCTGGTTGAGGGACACATAGGAGTTATGTCTTCGGCTCCTGGAAAGATACAGTTTTGTTAAATTATTTTAGTTATTTCAAATGCTTCTCCAAATCTTTGGTGCTTGTTGTGCCCATTATATATTTATACTGGAAGCTGTTGAGAGATGTGATGAACATCATCCACTCACCACAGATTCTCCCAGCTGACTGGATGATCTTCAGTGGCAGAGAGTTCAGGAAGGAGCTTGGTACTTTGCCTTGTTTTGTGTGTGCTTACAGCCTCTCAGTACACCCATGACTTAAGTTACATTATTCCAACCAGTTCAGCTAAGTGCACTGAATTGCCAATTCTAGTCAAAGCCTTTCCAGGAAATGCAAAGCACAGTTGCGAGTCCATTCAAATTCTTGATTTTGTAAAATGCTTTGAGGTGTGAGGATGGCAGCCAAAGTGGTGCTCCTGTGGTTAAAAAGATACCACTTGCAGAAAGCTGTTGTTCTCACATATTGTTCCTGGAAGAACTTTTGGGCAGTTAGTTCTTTACCTGATCTGAAAAAACTAAACAGCTTTGATTAAGACAAAACTGGAGCAAAATACCTTTAGTAAGGTCTCATCCTAACTGAGAAATTTAAAATGGAAAGATAGAGCCAGAGGCCCACAAACTTTTCACAGCTGGTGGCAGGGCCTGCATTCACTGCCCAGAACCTGCAACATAGGCTTCTGCTAAATAAACATAGTATACTTCACATACATGGGAAGCATTCTCGTGTGGGATCTCTCAGAGATGCAGACATTTAAAAGAGGAGGGGTTTTGTTCACCCTTCCTTATAAATAGTGTGCTGTCCAGACACGTATGGTTTCAGGACACAGCACAAACCATATTTCTCTCCTAAGAAAGGAAAGACACAAACACACTCTTGTCCTTTGTGTCCTGCCTCCACTCTCCCCAAAAGGGAGGTAGCACTCTACTTTTTTGGAAGGACTAATTAGTAGGAAGGCAAGTTTCTGTCTGAGGGGGCAGTTGCTGAGGTAGGAGTAAATGCAGCAAAACTCTAGCCTTAAGGTTGTATGAAATGGTCCTTGCTAAGGGATGCAGCAAAACCAGTGAGTGTCAACTCTGTCCATGTCTAAACTGACCCTGTGTGTGAATAACATAATGTTATTGCCTTGCAACATCAACAGCCCTTTGTCCAAGGTCTCATTGTCAAAGGACTCCAGGAGGCTGGTCCAGCTCCCTGAAGGGCTTTCCAAGGTATAACAAAACCTTTGCTCAAGGGGCAGGCAATCTTTCCAGGGATCAGAGATAGCAGCTGAGTGAAGCAGTGGGAATGAGATGTCAACCTACCATGTGGAAAGCAAAATACAAAATATTTTGCTGGACCAAACTTTCCTATAGTTGTACATCATTGGTGAACAGACATTCTTTCTACTTCTGCAATGTGGGTACCTCTGGAGCTTCCTGGAAGGGCTTCAGGCTCATCTGTGGACATGTGTCATCAGTTCTTGTGCTGCTGCTGGCATCCCAGTGTAAGCAGGGAGGTGTCTAGGAACCCCCTAATACCAGATTACAGAATTTAAGGGTGGTGCCTGTCTGAAATTACATTAATCACAATGTCTCTGCCTGGTCTTTCTTGCCATAAATGGCTGTTACTTCAGGGGTGTTCTTGCATTGTGACCCAGTGTTTAAGTGATGTCCTAATGGACACTTCCCTATGCCAGTCAGAGTACAAGGACTAGATCCCAAATTTGATCACAGCTCTTCTTTTATAGAGGCAGGTGAGTAAAATGAATGAAGCAGTTTGCTTTCTTCCATTTCTTTGTACTTACAAATTCCAGCAGTAAAACAAAGATGCTATTTTCAGAGGTCAGCACATTAGTTTTATGTGGAAATACACTCCTTCTGCCTTGCTTTGCTGTTAGCAGACTGATTTCAGGGAACAGCAGCAGTATCTCTCCTTCCTTGAAGTGGGTCAGCTTTGGACATTACATTGTACTCACTGCAAACTATTCTTTCTAGGTCTCTTCAGTGTGTGCAATTCCTATGTAAGTAAGGGATAGGCCAGCACTTTGTCACATCCTAACAACTGGCTTATCCCAAGGGGGAGACCAAAATCATTTAGATGATGTAATGCATGAGGGCAGGAGAATATGCAAGAATTATTTTCCATCTCTTCCCCATACATACTTCAGCTTTAGAGGACTCATCCAATTTATTTCACATATTCATGGGTTTTTCTAAATGAATATTTGGTATTATTTCTATGTGATGCATGCTAAAACAGTTCACTTTGACTGTGGGTACAACACATCTATGAACTGTCAGTAAATATAGTAAACCAACTTGCTTATACTGGAAATACTCCATTATGAGCAGGCATCTTTTTATGTGCACAGCTGGGAAAAAATTGGAAGCCTGATATTTATAGAAGCAAAAGTTTAACAATCACATCTTCAAGCTAAGTTCAGCATATAATTTCAAACAAGGTAAAATGGTGAGGGGCAGGAATTAAGATCCCACACAGTATTCCATGCAATTCCTTAACTTCCTGCCTTGTTTTTAGAAATGAATCTAGTTAATGGTTTGAATGACAGAAGGGAAGAGGTTGGTCTCTCCAGAGGGCTACGTGGGTAAGCTGCCCACACGTGTTCCCCATGCAGATGGAAGGAGAAACCCAAAGGGACTCTTGATGCCTTTTCCTGTCATGCCTGTGGACAGCAAGACATACCCATCACACCCACAGCTTACCTTTGGATATGGCAATTCATTCTGTGGGGAGACTGAAAGTGACATAGTACATTTACAGGGTGGGGAAAATTGTGTTCTTCTGCCATTTGCACACACAGTGGCTCCAGAAACTGCAGTTACAGGTGTGGCAGATGTCTGCTTTCTCCTGCAGATGTCTGCAGCACTTTGTGCTGAACACTGAGGAACAATCATACAAGACTGTAGCTCACTGTCATGGATCTGGAAAGCAAAAATTTCCAAGCTTGCTGCCAACAGACCATCCAGTTTGCCATGGATTTTCATGGCGGCAGCTGTCACTGCTGCAAGATGTGAAGAAAAGTGTAGGGCTTTGTACTGTGACATTCTTGGATAGTCTGCCCAGCACAAGGTTCATCCTAATGAACCTCACTTGGTGAGATGGGTTTAAGTATTAAAGCATGGCATTTAGTCACTCTGCTCTCACCACTCATCACAGTCATTAGCTGCAACAACTACAGATGATAAAATTATACACAATTTACCTTTATTTGCATGCTCAGCACCAGTAATGACATCTTTATGCTGTTATTCATTCAAATATTTTGAAATGTGCTATACATCACTGCTATATAGAACAGAAATTAGTTTTTATGCTATGACTTTGTCTACATGTAGAAGAATGAATGCTCTGTATACAATATCTTCGAAAGAAAGCATTAAAAGGTCTTTAGACAGATAAAGACATCATCTTTAAATAGGTGACAAATGATGTTAAATATTTCAAAGTATTCTTTCTTCACATTTTCCTAATCTTTTATCATCTCAGATGTATAGCTCACTACCTCTCTACAATATCCAAATATCCTTGGGAGACTTTTTTGGAGGATCTGCAGGACATTCAGGGTGCAGGATGAGATATAAATCTTCCATCAATAGAAAACTGTATTCAATTTGAAGACTTTAGCATGCATTTCTGAACAGGCAAAATGTGTCTTAATATTAATTAGGAAGCTGCTTTGCTGCTTTGTGTTTGGTACTCACTAGTCTAGAGCAATGGCAGAGGATATTTACTCTTAGTCTTCTAAAAGACAAAAAAAAAAAAAAAAAAAAAAAAAAAAATCCCCCCCTCAGGAGCTGACTGTTAATCAGAAGCTGTTAAAGATGACCTGGAGATCTTCCTCTCTCTCTCCATGTCTCACATGTGCTAATGTAATTGGAGCTGCTATTCACTGCGTCATGTTTTTGAGCTATGATACATTTCTCTGTACCCAGTGGTGACTTTAATGTTGACCCAAACAAAATTGTCCATGTCTGAAAGCTTTAGACTTTGGATATCTGGTATGAGGAACATTAGGTCAAGAACACCATTGGACATCTGTCTTTTCCTGTAGCCAGAAAATTCAGAAGACATTGTACTCCTTAGTCACAAAAGATTTCTGAGTTACCAAAGACCAAATTCTGCACCTTTTGAGGAATGTTGGGGAGAATGTTAACTTTCTGTTTAACTATGTTACTGCAGAGATAATACAGTAAAAGTGAAATAACTTTTATGGGGATTGGCATTGAATTTTTTTAAACTTTTTTTTTTAAGAGTAGAAAGAACATCAAAAACACCTTAAAAAACTCCTGAGGTATTTGACATGTGGGATGGCTCCAAAGACAGGGTGCAACAGCTGGCCATTACTACTGTGGCCAGAAATCAAAATACACTTTGTAAAAATCTTACTTCTCAGGAAAAGACTCAAATTCAGTAATTCATCTTCAATGAAGAAGACTGACATGTGGTACAGGTAGCTCTGGTAAGTCCTGGGAAGTAAATTCTCTGTTTGGAAAGGCCTGTTCCCAATGACAGTCCCAGACAAGGGAGTTTTCACAGCACTGAGAATGTGATCATCAGTTAGTCTGTTGATGGTATATCCATGGGTCAGCCTTTGTTGCCTGGTTAGCAGTGAAACAGCGAAGAAACACTGTCACAAAGGACCCATCAGAACAGCAACTAAAATCTTGCTGTCAGCTGAGAAGTCAGAAGTCCCACAAAGGATACAACAAACAGTGCATGCCAGTAGATTGCTGAAGCTGTTTAGACTGTAAAATTTAAGAGTTCCAGAAAAGGGAACTATAGGGTGGAGCCAAACTTTGTAAAAAGCCTTGGAAGGTCTGGCCTGGAGAAATCACAGGTAGAAAATGGTTTCCAGCTCATACAGAGGTGACCTTGCAAGAGGGGAAGTGAAATTGTCATGACGAAGGAGTGAGGATGCAAATCACCAACCATTAGCCAGGGAAGGGAGAAACACTGTCTATTTTTCCTAGCCCCCACCCTGTGAGGCTGGGCAAGGGAGAAGAAATGTAATTTGTCAAGTTCTGGAGACAGATGACAGAGGATTGGCTGACAGGCCAAGTCTCCTGACTCTGATTTAAATGCAATTGTATGCCTTGTGCATGCTAAGCACAGCTCTCCTTCCTATAGCTTAAGTCCCTCCACCCCCTACAGATACCAAGCATCCTTCAGCCGCTGCTGAAGAGGATGCAAGCAGCAGCACAGATGAGGGATGGAGCCTGGATACACACGAGAGGCTGGCATCTGCAAGCTGTCATTGAGCCCTGCTGTGAAACTGAAGTCTGCATCTCATTGATCAGGTATGGCTCTCAGTGTGCATTTCTGAGAGCGTAGCTGAGATATCGTGCCAGCACAATGCTCAGCAGCAGCAGCAGCAGGATGCTCTGGGTAACTGGAACTCAGACTTTGAGCATCACAGTATCTAACTGGACTGTCTCTCCTGATAGTTACGCTATTGTTGTGCACCAGTTTGTTTTGTAATCCCATTCTCTGGACATCTTTCCATGACTCTATGCCTGAAACCAGAACGTGATAAAGTTATGTGTCTCCTTCTTCCCAATATGGTTTGCCCCTGCAAGCTGCCTAAAGTGCTTATGGTTTAGAAAACCCTGGCCTGTGAGTATGAAGAAGGAGGAAGCATTAAATACAGCAAAGTTCAGAAGCATTCATCTCAGGCGACTTAAAGTAGAAAGGTTGCAAATCTACCCTAATTTACCCCTTTCAGTTTGCTACATTTAAGACCCACTCCCACAAGGTTTTGTGAACATTGTCCATTCATTGGAAATTGCTGAAAACAGTGAGGTACGATTCCTGAGAAAGAACTGCTTCCTTTTGCTAAGACAGTATAATAATGTTACATGGTGTTTTTACACTCTTACAGTGTCAAGATTTACTGCTTGAATGTCTCTTTCACTTCTGCCTAATCAATAGTGACATTCACCAAGGAACCCTAGAAATCCATGCTGAGTCCAAACTTCAATAATGTTAGTCAGATTGATTACACACAACTTTGATATGATCCCATGGACTTCATGTGGAATTTGAGACCACATAGATTTGAGTCCAGCTCCTGGTCAGCTCTCATAAGCTTGAATGTGGGTGAAATCACATTTTAAGAGATATATTATTTTTGAAAATTTCCTGTCTCTCTGTTTACCCACATACAAACCTGTGCTTACGTCCCCATATGAAATACAGATTGGCAGAGGGAGTAAACTGTCTGATAAAGCTCTTTGCACCTCAAGGACTTTCCTTAAGGAGTAGGGTATGCCCTCAGCTGCTATAAATCAGTGCCAATCCCCTGCAGTCTAGCTGAGTAGCTCAGGAGAAGACAAGGGTTAAACCCTGTTTGAACCCAGTGCCAGGCCTGTGATGGTGGTGCTGGCTGTGGACTGGACAGGACAGCTGTGCTGGAGAAGCTGTGTTGCTTTACACCAGCTGGGCCCTGAGCCCAGGGCCCTCTCTCTTCCCATTGCCCAGGGAAACACATCTCAGAGTGGAGATAATGCAGAGACCAGGTGGCTTGTGACATGCAGAATACTGTCTCAACATAAGAGTGTATGCTCTCCCTTTACTCTTTGAGTAAAAAGCTGAGAGCTGAAAAGCTTTGTTACTTTGCTTTGGGTTCAGCACTCTCCTCTGCTCATCAGTGTCCCTCTGGGACCAAAGGGAGTTTTCAAAAATGTTTCTGTCTCTGGGAAGCACACAGAATTCACTAGATTTTTTTTCTTGCCATATCCCTAATTGTGCTCCCACTGAAGCTGTCTGGCAGACTGTCTTTGTGCACAGAAGTAGGCAGGACTGCACCTGCTGAGGTGGTCCATCCACTGCAGGCAGAGAGTGAGAGAGTAACCTCACCATGCACTGCACACTCTTCTGGAGGTCAGAAAGTGAGTGTTGCTTGCAAGCTGGTGGCATGATTTGTTCAAGGTCTCCATACTCTCACAATAGGATAGCAAATGTGTCTGGAGTTGAAAGAAAGAGTGCCTGGTCTAATCCAGTCCAGCAGAGCTCTTGTGGTTCTGGCTCTGAACCATGTAAGGCTGACAGACAATCTGACCTGCATCCTTCTCTGACTGAGAAACTGATTTTGAGCATCACATTGCAGGTGCAGGAGGATTTTAGCCATGTAGAAAATGTTCCCTCTTCACTTGATTTCTTTTCTCTGTGTCTTTGTTTCTCTCTTTAACACAAGGCATGATCAATATTTAATTTTTCTCCTTATTATATACTTTGCAGGTCTGGCTTTGCTGCAAGCGATACTATCTGTTACTCTTGGATAAAAGTTAAGGGATATTTTGCAAAGGGCATTTTCAAAATATGCTTTCCTGTTTTTCAGTTTTCCTCCCGTGAATGTTTTGAAAATCCTCTTCCCTGTACCTCAGTGAGCTGGGCTGTTTTTTCTCACAGCAAAGCCTAGACAATGAATATACAATGGTGAGACCTAGCTGAACAAAAACATTGACTTCAGCTTGTGTCAAATGCAGATAGAGTCTGATGAAGTGAAGGTGCTTCCCAGGTAGAAGGGACAGTGGGTAGAAATGTATGTATGACATAAGCCAGGCAGCTATCTGCATGTTGAGCTAATCATCTGGGTTGCTGTACAATGATCATTATTTATAAGAGCAGCACAATACTGTGAAAAGAGGGTAGTCTGTCATAGTTTGTACATTTCCGTGCAGTCTGGTGTGTGTCAGTGTCTGCTTTGTGCTCTGGCAAAGCATCCTGCTGCCTAAAGACGGTGTTGACTTACTTTTTTTCCTCCACTAAGTAACACAAGTGAGAGGCGAAGCCTTTTTCCCCCACCCACTTATTTTGACCTCTTTGGCCCTTGCTATAGATGGTTTCTTCAGTTGTGCTCTGCAAATACGTCTTCATAAACATGTGTGCTTATAAAAGTGTGTGCTTTCACTCCATCATACACAAGTTATTTCCGTACTGGGGTTTCAGGGATTTCCACCCACCAAGTGTTTTTCCATAGCTTACCTCTGGAATGAAATGAGCTATGGGGAGATGAATAGTTTATATTGATATAGCCTAAAAGAGGTCTGTTAATCTTCCTGTAGGGTTTTAAAAGCATTTTAGAATATTGTAGTGATTTAACTATGCAGCTAATCGCCATGTAATTCTTTGCCAGTTTTGAAATGTATAAAATTACTTTATTTAATACAGTAAAATTTATATTAGCAATATGGGATAATGGATAAGGTATTTTGGTCTGCAGAATGTACAAATCAGAAGGCAGACTGATTTCCAGCAGCTAAATTACTTGCTCCATTGACTGTCTTTTTCTAGTTGAAGGCTCAGAAGCACAAATTGACAGACTCAGAAAATAACAAGAAAAAGGGAATGCAAAACCTGACTGAAAGAAAAGGTTTAGGAAAAATTATTCTGGGACATTGCAAAAGATCTAAAGTTGAGAGAGTGTCACTACTTTCCAAGCAGCACAAATGAATAGTTTATATTGATATAGCCTAAAAGAGTTCCGTTAATCTTCCTGTAGGGTTTTAAAAGCATTTTAGAATATTGTAGTGATTTAACTATGCAGCTAATCGCCATGTAATTCTTTGCCAGTTTTGAAATGTATAAAATTACTTTATTTAATACAGTAAAATTTATATTAGCAATATGGGATAATGGATAAGGTATTTTGGTCTGCAGAATGTACAAATCAGAAGGCAGACTGATTTCCAGCAGCTAAATTATTTGCTCCATTGACTGTCTTTTTCTAATAGACTGAGTTGAAGGCTCAGAAGCACAAATTGACAGACTCAGAAAATAACAAGAAAAAGGGAATGCAAAACCTGACTGAAAGAAAAGGTTTAGGAAAAATTATTCTGGGACATTGCGAAAGATCTAAAGTTGAGAGAGTGTCACTACTTTTAAAGCAGCACAAATGGGGGTGGAGGCAATGATGATGGTGATGACAGGACACGGGGCTAGTGAAGAAAACTACTGTCAAAGGACCTGCAGACCACACCAGTGCCCTGGTTCTGGCCAGGATAGGGCTAATTTTTTGCAACAGCTGGGAGGAGGCATGGCTGGGGCATTGAGGTTATTCTGTAGCACTTCACATCATTGCTGGGGCAAAAAGGACTCTCTTCTGGAGAGAAGCAGTTCTGTCTGGAGGAGCAAACATGGTGAAGGGAGCTGTCTGGCTTTGCCTATTATCAGGGGTTTTTTTTTAATCTTTCCTTATACCTTTTGTTATTGATATTGTTGCTGTTACTGCTTGTTTTCTTATGTCATTGCTATTTTCAGTGAATAGTTCTTATCTCAACATGTTCTTTAGTGGTAATATTAAACTGGAGAATACCATTCCTAAACTGCAGCCACCACTTGCCTTCAAAGTTTTGTCTAAGCTTTCCCATGTTGCCAATGTGGACTTCACTTCTTAGTGCACTGCAAACAGAGAAAAGAAGTGGGGGACAGGCCTTTCCTTCTCCCCTGCTCCATGCAATATGGCCACAATGAATGGGGAGAAAATTGTGAAATGTGTGATAGAAACATTTCAAAGGCATGGAACAAACAGAGATGATGTTAACACTCCCTTGTCACCTTTCACAACAGTAAACCTCCTCTTAGCTTCTGCTCTTCATAGTTTTGGCATCATTTTCTAGTTGTTTCCCTTCTTGCAAATACCTCTTTTCACTTGTTTCAGACTTATCAGACACCCATTTTATTTTGTTGGAAGACTTGTTTGTCAATTTACTCCTTAGCATTAGCATACATTTATTTCAGTTGGAGTGAAATGTCAAAATCCTCTAAGTCACTTTTCTTTTTTTCCCTTTTGTTTCACAAAGCTCTCACTTTCCAGTGAAAGCTAGCATTTTTTTTAAAATTTCACATATTTCAACCAATTTGTAGCTAAATTCCATCTCTTGGTGATATAAATTCCCAGTAATTATTCTGAATTTTAAATGTCTGGTATTTTGGGATTTGGGTTGTCACTTCCAAAAAAATGTCTGAGATTACTTTTCTGAAATCCTCTGAGTTGTTTTACAGACAATTTCAGCCACTGGTTGTCTTCAGGATCCAGAACAGGACTCTCCATTAGATGCTGTGTCTGAAAGTTAACATTCAGAGAAGCATGTGTGGATTATGAATTCAAGATTGAATCCCCCATCACTGGATCACTGAAACAATTGCTCAGCTGTCAGTTTGGAGCCAGAATTGTCATCTCCACTAATGGTTTTCATAGGTAGCCATTCCTGTTGCTTATTTCAGGAAAGTGCTTGTGAAGGTGACATTTGAGTTCTGACAGGCATCCCTTCATTTTTATTGTTGCTTCAGGATCTGACAGCTCATTTTCAGCCATTAGCTGCTCCTGGGTTTCTGCTGTGTCCAGATCTTTTATTACCTGAGAAACAGAGTTAGAGAGTGTTGAGGAAAGCCTCAGTTTTGACATGTTTACTGGAAGCTGTTACGTTCATTCCAGACCATTAAGTAAGGCATGGTAAACCTAGGGAAAGAAAATAGTTCTGCATCTGCATTTCCAGATGACACACAGTTTTTAGTGTCTGAGAAAACAAAACCAAGCTAAACCACCCTGCACAAAAACATTGTGATGGCAGTTGAAGAAAAAGGTAATTTCCCTGTTCCTCAGTAGGAATAAACTCACTTTTTTGTTTCATTTTTAACTGTCAAATGAAAACTACATACACATATACTTGGTGTGCTTTAATAAAGTAATTAATTTATGAAGCAATGTTTAAACAGCAAAACTTAATCATTTATGTGCACGAGTAGCACCAACATATTGAAGCCTTCTCTAACTCACTTTCTAATGAGCCACCAAAGCTCTTTTCCCTGGTGCATTTTCCCCAGTTACACTAGCTGTGCAAATCCTGAACTCATTTGTATCACCTTCCTGAAGGAAGCAATGCATTGAATATATAATCATTTGAATGCCTTCTAGTATTTTTTTCAATTCCAAAGCATGTGTTAGGTCACGTATTGTGACTATTTTTCCTTTCAGTGTTACTGTTACTGTGATTCTCTTTGCAGGAAGCAAAAAATTTCAGCAGTTGGTGGAGGTTTTGCAGCCTTAGTAATTCAGTTGACTATTCTGAAAGATGTGGGCTAGCATTCACAGCAATAAATGAATGGATGACTTTCACAGTTGTTGTGGTATACATATCAAACTTCAAAAGTTTTGTCTTTGAAGCAAGAGTTGTTTGATTTTGGATGGCAGGAAAGATTGTCTGGTTTCACTAATTTGTTAGTTATATCTTTCTAACAAAACACAGGATGAGATGACTGGTGACCTGGTCCCAGTGAAATGTTCTGCATGCCACATGTGTTGTGCCTTTGTGCTTTAATTTTAAGTAGTGTACAATGGACCCAAGGGCATTCTTTTAACACATGCATCTGCTACCTGGAAGTTCCAGTAATTTTCTGACCTATTTTGAGATTTCTAAATCTCATAATCAACTAAACGTGAAACCCCTCACAGTTACAAGTTTTGGCATTGTACTCCTGCTTTTAGAAATCCTTGCACTAAATTTTAAACACTAGGAACACAGGGAAGAAAAGTAATTTAGAGATTAATTTGTTTTGACAAAGGGTGGATGTGACTGGGATTACTTTAGAAAATGAGGAGGTCAGCACAACAGCACTGCAGCAGTAACGTGCTGCCATCGGCCAGACTGTCAGTGGTGGTGGCCAGAAAAGTCTTGGATGGCTTTGAACGTCCAAGTCTAACTGTTTCTGCACTTTTTACCTGCAAAGGCAGGGAAAATGCTGCTGTTAGACAAGGTGAAAAGACAACCAAAGGAGGGGAAGAAGATGTAGGTACCTTAATGATACTGGCTTTCACTAGAATTGCTACCATTTGACCACTTTTATCTTGAGTACTTTGAATAGCATGAGGGAGTACTTTGAATAGCAGAGATATTCAGGAGTGTGATGTGCCATGGGACTCTTTAGCATCAGACAGGACTTCTACTAAAACAGGTATGAGGGATTCTATGTATTTTGAGCTGTATACATATGTATATGAGATACAGGTCTCCTGTAGTTTGGGTTTTGTTACAAAGTTCAGCTTCTGGTTTCTGCTGGTTTCCCCTGTTCTTTTAAAGATCGCCTGTGTTCTATAGCCTACGGCAAATAAAACTCCCATGTGGGTGAAGAACATGTTGGGTAACTTGTGTCTTTACTGCTCTGTATCAGCAGAGGTGCACCTAGAGCAGTTCAGGCCCAGCCTTGGTGCTGTAGACCAGAAGTTTTCTGATGGCATGGCTACCCTGCATGGACTTTTCTGTGCAGACTGCCGTGGCTGACCCAGTGTTGGTCTGGATTGACTATGGGTTTCAAAAGTCTGAACTCTTCTGCAATCTGTTCTTCCTCTTGCAAGAGCTTTCCAAACATCAGTGCCTTCAGCTACAGAGTGTGAGAGTACCACTGACTGTCTGATGTTCCCGTCTTTGTGGCTGACACCACGGCCCCTTCTCATTGTCGTACGGCCAAGTTATGCACACATTCACTGTTATGCTTTGTGGAGTTCTTCAGGTACCTCTGACCTATTCAGTGATGTCAACTTCCTCCTACCTTGGACTTGCTTCACATGTCTGTATTTATCCACAGGCCTTCGCCCTGTCCAGCAGAGAACAGTGCCGCACTTCCATGTACATCATATTACCTAGCCAGCTGAGATACAAGTGCCTCTGCATTAGCAAAGCTGTGGAGGAAATTTGTGTTTCTGCTAAAAGCAGGGTGATTTATGTTTCCAGACATCCACACAGTCCATTATGAAGATTTCTCCCTCTTTGCTTCTAGATTTTTCTTCATTATGTAATAGCACTGTCACCATAAAAAGTTAGTTACCTTAGAACTATAAATATGCCATAGATGTGTTTTAAATCTCACTACTGAGATTTGTGTTCCTGTATCTGTTCATGGAAAAATCTGATCTTCACTCTGTGGGAAACTCTCAGCAGAAAGGACTATAATCAGCCATAGACAACTGGGACAGGACAGAGGAAAAAGTCTGCTCTGCCACATGGATGTTCCAGGTCTGGGTTGGGCTGTATCCTCAGAGAAGCAGCCTGAGGATCCTTGCATTGCTAGAGACTGTGCTGTTTCACTGCTAACGAATAAAGACTTTTATCCCTTGAGTCTGCATTTTTTCCCTTGAGACAGTATCAGCAAGTGGGATTTCAAAAGCACAGGAAATTGCTTTACCCTTCTGCCACTGAAATCACTGAGTGTTTTACCCTTGGGATCAGTAGAAGGAGAATTAGGCCCATATTGAGCTCTTCTGAAAATCCCATTCTTTAATAAAAAGAAAAGTGGGATGTTGATGGCTGTGTTCTAAAATCTCTTCATGAAGATGGAATTTTAAAAGCATGGATGCATGCTGCAATTGCCTGTGTGACCTGCTATTTCATCCCCAGACAATAGTTTTTCCTTTGAATGATACTTCTAATTGCTTGTGAGATACTATGCCTCATCTAGTGAACATTAATGTGACAGAGCAGATTCTGTGGAAAAACTGGTAATCTATAGTAACAGAATTTGGCTATTCTGAAGCTGACTTTGTGTTGCAGCATGATAACAGAGAAAACATAGGTGTATTTTGTGATTAGCACTGAGACAGACTAATTGCCTTTTTTTTTTCTTTTTTTTTTTTTTTGTGAATACAGTGGTCAAGTGAGCAGTCATAGCTCCCATAACAACAAACAACAATTTCCTCTTAAAATAGTCTCTAACAAAGCACATGCTATACATTAATTGAGAAAACATCTGTCTGATAGCATCTGTAGGTGAAACTGTCTGGCTTCATTTCTGCAGAAATATAGGCTAAGCAATTATACAAGTTGAAAAATTTATGTCCTATTCTTCTGTTATGAAATGGAGCAAAATGAATGACAAGCACCCTTTGAGAACCCAGTACTCACGACAGTCAAGGATAATACAGCCTGCAAACCCTGAAGTTTTGCTGACAGTTTCTGCTGACTGAAAGATACAAATTCTCAAGTTTACATCTTGGGATTCTTCCTTCGTGATGAGTTGGAATTTTGCTCTTTTCCCCCTTCCTCAGTGGACTTTTGCTCAGCAGTGTGGCTGCTTATAGCTTTGTTCAGACTGCCTCTCCCTTCTCCCTCATCTTCTTTATTCTTAGTACTGCACAGTTCCTTCTGCAGACTGATCTGAACATCAGGGTTCTGTAACACACAACTTATGCAGCAAGGCTGCGTCTGGCACAGGTGCAACCCCTTCAGTGGTTGTTTGATCACCTTTTATCATTTACAGCTAAAAAGCAATGAGAAGGAAGTTCCATCTCAGTGAAGGTAACCGAGAACTTCTTGGTATCTACACTTTTGCACACACTCTCAGTGGATAAAGGAAAGAGTTAAGAAAATCCTGTGCCTGACTTCTGATTCTTTTTCAGACAGGTGAGCAGCTGCCCTGGAGAAAGGTTCATTAATGCTGGTAACGTTGAAACAAGACTCCAAGTCTTAAATACTCACCTTGGCCCATCTCTGCCTGATCCTTGACTCTATTTGGTAGAAGACAGCATGTGAATAATCTTTGCCTTCCAGATGTGCTTTGAATGCATTATGGGTCAAGGCCAGCTCATTAATTTTTTCTGCATGATCAATCTCTTAGCCTGAGCTGTCATATGTCCCTCTCTGTTTGCTTGAAGACAACCAACTAAATCCCCACTGCACAGGTATGTAAGTGCATGAGAGCTGTACAGTGTGGTTAAGATTCAGTCAAAAGGAAAAAAAAAAGTACAGAGAAACTTGGATAAACTGTAAAAATTTCTTCCTTTTTGTAATTTGTTATTCACTTAGGATGTCCCTGTCTATGCCCCAGCTCACCAGGACATGTAGGGATCAACAGGGGCTGACTGTGAGAGGGTCACACAAGAAAAGGCTACACAGTCCATTACAAGAGCTCTGCTGATTTTTTTTTTTTTTTTTTTTTTTTTTTGGCAATAGCATTTTGCCAATGGATTTCCTGCAGTGTTCTTGGTTTGTACAACTTAGCTGTCTTTAACGCTTCTGCGCCATACTGTCACTGCCAGCCAACATCAAAACAAAGAAACATTTTAACAAGGTTCTGTCAGGATGGTCTCTGCTGACCTCAAGATAACAGACAACCCACTTTATGTGTAAACTCTAATATACCTGCAACTGGGAAGCCCAAAGGCTTCTTCCTGGGCTGAGCAAAATAAATATAGGCAGGAAGTAAAGTCTGTGACCGCTTGTTTCTGCACACACATAGTATTGCAAAACCTTTGACATCTGGGAAGAGGTCACCGTGGTGCCAAGTTTTGACCAAAACAAGATTAGATTGTGAAGCTAAGGAGAGCCCTTCCCTGCCCGGCCTCGCCCGGCCGGGCCCTTCCGAGCCTGGCCCGGCCCTGCCCGGCCCTGCCCGGCCCTTCCCGGCCCTTCCCGGCCGTCTGGAGCGGGGAGCAGCCAGCGGCACAAGGGCACGGCTGAGCTGTGCTTTTTCTCTCCCGGCACTCGAGGGCACTGTTGTTTTACTTTTGCAGCAGCCGCGGCGCTCCCACACGGTTCCAAGCCCGTCTCTCCGAATCCCACAGGCAAGAGCCGCCTCCCCTTGGACGTGCAGTTTTTGGCCTTTTCCAGGTAAAGAAATCCCATTGCTGTACTACCGGAGTCTGCCTCTTCAGTCGTGTCTCTTGACACTTGCGGAGGTAAGTGTGGTGATTGCGCAAGGAGGAGCAAAAACTTCTCCGTGTGCGGTGGGACGTCTTTGAGAACTTGAAATGTTGGCAGGTTTGAAGCAGCTAGATTTGCTTTTAACAAAGGCTTTACTATGGAGAACACTGCTGCAGGAACAACAGGAGATTTTGAAAATACAGAAGTTTGTGTGGAAGAGAGTAAACAGGAGCAATTATTACACATTTGGACAACTTAAACCAATTTAAACAGTCCTACCACATTTACACTACCATACAATAAGGTAGCCAGGGAAATGTAGTAAGGTCTATGCGCATGAGAAAATGACAGCCTTGAAATCTTACAGGCCCTTGAAAAGACACTCAGGGCCTATGGGCACCCCGGATGTCTTCAGGAGCACATTGTGTTTTGCCTTAAACTTACCTCAGCACCTTAACAAGGTGTGAATTGCTACAGGCTCCCAACACTAGGAAGTGCCTGCTGCCCTCTTTTCTTCTGGACCAGCCACTCTGCAGCCCTTCATACATAGGTACAACTGGTCGGCGTTCTCCAGTTAGTATTGCACCATTTAGTGGGGTCTGAAGAAAAGCTCTGATACCAAATCTGCTTTCACCTGTCAGAAGGATAATTGAGATGCTGAATAACCAGTTTTTTGGCTGAAATAGGAACAGTCTCAGGCAGATGTGTGCAATCTGACTTTCCCCTCATATCCACACCCTAGTCACTTTCTCTGTGCTTCGACATTTGCTTCTATTCATGCATAGATGCAGGTGGTGATCTTAGCACTAAGTGCCAAAAACCATTCTCTGGAATATTTGCTGGGCATCAGGGACCAATTATTTCAGTCAGCTTTTTTTATGAGTCCTGGCATGTGTTTGAAACCATCCGTGTGGCTTTATGACTTTACACCAGATTACCTGGTTTTATTCTTGGGGATGGAACAAAATATTTCTAACAGTCAAGGTCAATATTTCAACAAGCCATCAAAAAAGGGTTAACTGGTGTATTTATTGATGACTTATCAGCAGAAACCACAGAACCACATATATGCATCTCTACTACAGCTAAACAAGGCTGAATGGTCTAACAGATCACAGATCAGTCAGATGTTCATTTGAACAGCAACATGGCAAAAAGTTAACACTATTAAAGGCACTTCATAATGCACTCACTCCTAAAGCTGTTCTAAAAAATAAAAAAAAAAAATCTAATAAAATGGAACTGGAGGTCAAAATAAAAATTATAAGGTTCAGTGGACCTGCTGTGTTTTAAATCTTGAAGGCTGAATTTCCAGACTTCATAAAAGCTTGGGACTTTTCAGAAATGAGGAAAGAGTTAGATATGATTTAAGTGCAAGTAGAAGCTCTCACATTTTTCAGGCAAAGACTAAACTGGTTGGGTTTTTTTAAGTAAATCAAATTCTCACTCTTGACCATTTCTAAAAACAGACATGGACAATATCATCTATTGTTCATGAGGTATGGAAGTGTGTTACCCTGGTAGCACCAGTAAAAACAAAGCATGAATCCAAAATCTAGTGTTTTTTCACAACTACTCAGAAAGAAACAAGTATTTTGTTCTTCAAAAGAATTCAGGGCTCTCTGTTTTGAATTTCTCAGAAGATTTTGGTTCAGATCTTGTGTTTATTACAGCCAGTAGACTGACTCCTCATGACTCCAAAAGGTAGGGACAGGGGATGGTTTTGTTGTCCTAATTATCAAAGGCTTTTTGATTTGTACACATCTCCTGGAACTGCACACAGTTTGGACTTGTTGACACTTTTGAAGGAGCAGGGAGCTGAAGCTGCTTTTCTTGGGGCTTGGCTCAGTGAATAAACCTTCCCCTGAATGTTCATCACTTCATGCCACCCACTCTGTGCAAAGATACCATTCCTCCTCTGAAGCACAAAGACTTTTTGTACAAGTTCATCAGATTTTTACTGATGACATTGATTTTCAGACACTGGAATTTATTTTTACCAGTACTAAGCTACTCCATGGGCTGAAATGAGTAGCAATCTCCACCAGTTCCTAATCTCACAGGCACTCTGACCCTGTCCTTACTGAGGGGTTTTCATCATCTTTGGGGAGCCTTGTCATGCACTCTCTGTCTTCCAGGAATTTGGGAAGATATGACAGATTCAATCCCACTGAAGTCAGATGCACTTATGTGTAAGGGTTAGGGGCCCAGAGGAAGGGTGGGGGGAAGGAGCAGCCTGAATGGCCTTCAGGACTCTGGTCATGCTGCAGCACAGAAAAACTTGCCCAGTATCAGCCCTGAGGATGTAAAATCTGGAGGTTAAGTCCTCCTAGGAGACATGACTCAGTAGACAATGCCACGGAAATAGAAAAGCTTATCAACTCTCATACTTTTATGTCATTCATGTCACTACCCTCAATAATTCTGCTCAGTGTATTGCCCACCAATAAAGTAACTTCCAGGCATCTTGGAGGAACACATATACTATCATACAAATGACAGGTGAAATACCATCCATAAAAGTACATAAAACTCAGCATTTGGAAAGGCTGACTTTTTTCTGCTGCATTTTTTTGGAAGTATCTATCAAGGAATGCTTGACTTGCCCTCCCCAACAAAATGAAGTCTCAGAGAAAGCATGGAAAATATGCAGAGGAAAAAGTGCTGTTCAACCCAAACAACATACCACCATTAAAAAAAGGCTGTATGCTATCGTAGGAGAGAAAACAGGTGACAGTGGAAAGGCTTCTGGTCTCAGATGCATTGATAAGATGGGAATTGATCCCTCAAAAAACAAGCATGCCACATGTTAGTCTGCAAAACAAGGTGCTGGAGTTCTATCCTAGATGTCCTGCTAATCTCCTTTTCTGTGTTGATCAAGTGATTTAGCACATGAAACGTCCTTGTTGTACACAAGTACACTGCCTGGAGCACTGAAAGCAATGAAAACCTAAGGCTTGTCCAGTATGAGTAGCTTGAAGACACTTCTGCAGTCCATGCAGTTGTGCAAGTTTCCTCATGTGTTATTTCACACCTCAAAAAAAAATAAATCAGGCAGTGCTCAAGTGACTTAGCTGCACAATGTGAAATGTGGGGTGTTTTTTGTGAAAATAATTTTGTTACAGTGAAAATTGGATAGCAATCCCAGTGCACTAATGAACTGTCAGACCTGTGGTGTCACTCAGCCTAGCTGGCAAAGACTGATAAAGATCACTGGAATCATACCGGGGTGCTCATCAGCCTGCTGTTCCAGCTGTGTCCTGCAGACATGCACAGCAGTCCTTCCCCCACCTCTGCTCATGTGACTTGGAGTGGCTGATTAGATGAGGCGTAGGCCTACAACCTAATGCAGTCTATCAAATACCATACCACAGGTCACACCTCTGGAAGTACATGGATATATTGGATACATCAGAAGATTGAGACACATCATAATTCAGGTATTTTAGGCCAAATACATCAGTTTCACACTCAGGGTTATGGATGTATGTCCAGCCAACCCATAATGACTGAAGTCCTGTCCTGTGCAATTCTGGAGTTTCCACTCTGCCTGAGGGTGTTTTGGTCCATTTCTTCTTAATTTATTAAGTCAATTTATCATGGCCTACTAAGATACGCCTGAGGAAGTCTGTGAACTGCTTCCATGTTCTTCATGTTAGTTGGTGTGTTTTCTTGTCTTTCTACATGGTGATGGTTGTATGTCACACAGCCCATAGTGACAATACTCTGGAAAGGAGAAAGATACCCAAGAAGCCCAGAGCCAGCTGACTTTTTTCTTTTTCCCTGGTCTTAGTAACAGGTGTGTTACAAAATCATCTCTAATACACCACAGGTGACCTTTTGTTAGGTCACCACAGCACTGTTGCAATCGGTTCATAAAGTCTTTTTCTGAGTATCCATCTATTCTAGGCGATTTTTCCTAAGTTGAACATGGCTGGCGTGCAAGTTCATAAAACAGAGAGTCCTTGAACTTCTGAAGATCTCCTTGGACATCTGCTTTCACACATTCTGAATTCCTGCTCGTAACACTGACTGGGGATACCTGCTTGCTCTTTCATCTTAGATTTTATTTTACATTATATATGAATGGTCTTCAACAGACCTGCCTGCTCTAGCTGAAAATTCCACTTCATCAGAACTAAGCAATTCTAATTAAGTTCATTAGGGAGAAAGAGAAGGCAAAAGAGATAAACAAATTTTTTTAAAGTGTTGAAAATGTGACCTAGGGAAATGTTTCAATGGGAAATCCATATCCTCTAAAATGACTTTTCATGCATCAGTGTTCATTAGGTTATGTCAGTATTGGCTCTTCTAGAAAGTGGCATTAAAGAAATTAATTTCCCAGGGTTAAACTGAAAAACATAACCAGTGTTACACTGTTACACTTGTTTACTACAAGTAAATAAGCAGTTGAACCCCAGTTCAACCTAACACAGGGAAAAGTTAGCATTAGTAGGAACTCCAGTGTTTTCAGGGAACACTTGAACTGAAAAACAATGGTCAGAATACCAGCTTTACATCTCTAGTCTTATGGGAAAAAAATAACTGCAAATATATTTTGTCTGTGTTGAGCAATGAAAAAAGGTCACTTGATTTTGTTTGTCGTACCAGGCCTTAGTATTTACCTGATTTCATTCCTGCCTTCAGTAACTTTGCTTAAACAATAGCACATGTTTTTCTAGGCCTTCCTAATGACTGTGATATCTGTTCTCTATTGAAACTGCACCACATTCTGGTTCAAATTTATCTCAATTCAGCTTGCACTGCCCAAGGGACCTCTGTGTCTATGCTGCTGCCAGCTCAGAGACCCTGTTATGATCAAATTTCCCATGGATGCATTTTGAGTGTGTAGATCAATCTTTCCCTCCCTGTATGCCCCAGGAGTCTCTTATGTTAATGCTTCTAAATCTCTAATTGTTCTGAGATTTCTTGCTAGAAGTCTCTGCAGCTAATTGCTGTTCTTCTGGAAACAGTGCTTCCTGAATTTGTTCCCATACTCTTTTCACTTGTACCGTTTTGCACTTTTTAAGAAAGACTACAAGTTCTTTTTGCACAAGACTGGAAAAACAACATGAATATATTAATTGTTTCCTTGGGGAAAACAGCCTCTTGAAATCAAGATTCTTTTTCTTTTTCTTTTTCTTTTTCTCTACTGCTAATATTTTTTTTGGTGGGGGTGGGGGGAGTGTGGGAAGGAACACCTTTGGCAAGTCTTATTTTTCTCTTCATTTGCCAGATAGGAAATAATCTTCCTCTCACAGTAGAGACTATACTCCTTATACAAGTATTTCTTTTGCACTTAATCCCCCCTACAAATGCAGAAAAAGTAATATTCCCTATGCTGCAACTTCACTACAATGCATCAGTCTTTGAGGATGGTTGAAAATATCTGACTTGTCTCCTGAGGAAAAATCATGCCTGTAGCTCTAACTTCAAAGACAGTGCTTTCTCTTGGGACAGAAGTTGGAATAAATTCCAAAAGTCCACAACTCCTGCTTGTGGAATAGCATCGTCTGAGTCTACGTGCCTCAAATTTGTAAGCACACTACTCAGCTTTGAGGCTAATATGGTTTTCTCATGCCAGTCTTTTCCAAGCAGCAGGTAACTTTTCTGGAGCATCCATGAACTTTCAATTTTGTTGATGTGAGTGATATTATAGAGTCACAGAGATGTTGTGGATGTCCCATACCTATTTCCCTGTCAGAGGCCAGACTGGATGGGACTTTGAGCAACCTGGTCTAGTGGAAAGCGTCCCTGGCCATGGTGGGGGTGGTTGAAACAAGATGATCTTTAAGGTCCCCACCACGCCAAGCCATTCTATGATTCTGTGAAAATTCATTGTCTGCACAAAGGTGGGGAGTTGTTCCAGTTATTTGGAGCACTATTCTTTCCTGCCTCAAGGCCACAGTTCCCATGCCTGGCTCTTGTGACAAACTGCCTTCACAGATAAACCTTTTAGCCGTCACTAGTTTAATGCACAGGATGGTTGTTTTGAAATTTCAGAATCCTTGCATATCTTGTACTTTTCCTCTTCTTGTCAGGCCCTCTCACTGCATTGCTGACATCAACAGAAACATACACACAGCTGTTGTATTCAGCCACTTTGCTGCAGTGCCCACTGACAGGACAAGAGACAGCACTGGAAAGTGGGAGGTTTTTTCTGAACATCAGGAAACCCTTTTCCACTGTGAGCGTGACCAAGCACTGCACAGGTTGCTCAGATAGATGGTGGAGTTTCCCTCCTTGCGGGTATTTAAAAGCTGACTAGAGAATGTCCTGGGCAAGTGACTCTTAATGGTCATGCTACAGTAGTGGTGTTGGACCAGATGCTCTCCAGAGGTCCCTTCCAATTTCAACTAGACTGTGATTCTGGATGACTTAGTGTCACCAAAATCAGCGTTTCTCTTCTGGAAATATGTACCTTTTGATAAATATGTTACCATTATATTAAGGAAAAGTTCTGCCTGAAAGGTTCAGACCACTGTATTATGAGCACACCACATATGTAACAAATATATATAGATTTGAAGTACATGCTGAAGGTCATACCAAGTAGGGGACAGCACAGAAACCATTCTTGGTATTTAATGATATAAATATATTAATGGAGCAATGCTGCTGTCCTGAAAATAGATAGAAAAGAACGCAGACATTGCCAATGTCTCTCAAAAGTTATCTTTAGCAAAAAGTTACAGTTTTCTAATGTTAAATATTTATAGGCATATGGGAATACCAGTACTGCTCATCATCAAGATGGCTTTGAAATAGGTTATATGAGATAACAAATCTATATGACAGAACTCAGGAAAATGAAATAACTAAATGAGGTGAAGCACATTTAAAAGTGTAGAAAGAATTTACTGCAGCGTGTAACGGAGCTGTCAGGCAAACCAAATCCCTCACTTGTTGTTACTGTTGCTTCACTGCACTTTCATATGACAAGGCTCTGCTTTCTCTAAGGAGACTGACTGCTGAGTTCAACTGCGTTGGATTCTGCAACACATATGCTTCCCCCAATGCAAGAAAGAGCTGAGTAGTGGCAGGAATAGTCTGTGTCTCAGTTAACTTGAGAGACCTGTCAGAAATGGATGCAAATGTTTAAATGATCCTGTCAATGCAAGTAGTCTCATCTACTGCAGCAAGATGAAGCTGGAGCAGGCTCCTGGTGCAAATAGGAGGTTGGGCTCTTATTTTATAAGCCTGTGTCTTCAGGTGAGATATTGAGCTTTTGCAGCTGTCTAGGGCTGTTGGAATGGCTCGACCATAATGCACAGAACATGAGTTGTCCGTAACCAAATACCATCCAAATCACCATTTCTCCTTGTAGCAATTTGGGACTAACCTACGAAGACTCCAGGACCATAGTACATGGGAGAAACAGAGATTCAGGCCAGACAGAAGCTGTTGTAAATGCAGTCAGTAAACTGTTGGGCTAGTAACCAAATGAAAGCCACAGTGGGCAGCCATTCACAGTGCATAGACTTTAGTAGTTCTGCAGGACCTGACGACGGTGCTGCTATCCCTTCTGGAGATTCATCTATCAGGATTAAGTATATGGAAGCAAAGTGTATTCCTGTAACAATGGCATTTTTCACTGTTGATAGATCTTGTCACAGAATGGACTTTCTTGCACTGTAAAGCAGTTGGATACAATGGGGCTAAGCATAGTGTAAATGCCAAGAGAGATTACAGCAAAACAGAAAATTTAGAAAGGGCTGAACCTTGGCCAGGCACTTCATAGATGTGATAGGAAGCAGTGGGGAAAACCCAAGGCTCCTGACTCTTTTTGCACCCATCAGTACCCCAGGGTAGGGTGCAGCCAGGGTGCACTCCTCCCCAGTGGAATTGCTCTGCTTTGTCTTTGCAGTGGTCTTCCACACCAGTGTACTGGCCTGGCTCCCCAGGGGCAATGTTGCATGTAGCTTGGTTTAGCTTTTCCCAGACAATTCAGCATGGAGCCAAGCATTCAGCTCTGTCTCTGCAGAATGCAGAGATGCAGGGAGCAAAGCAGCGGTCGAATTTTTCATTCCATTAAGAATTCACACTTTCTTTCCCTGTCTTGCTGTTGTTGTCTCTAAACATGACAGACAAAAATCAGAAAACAAAAGCATTTACTTTTTCTCCACTGGCAAAGAGGCGCATTCACAACCAACATCAAAGGTGGGTTTAGTGATCATTAGTGCAATACTGCACTTCAACATGATCAAAACAATCAGTGCCCAAACACAATAAAGAAGATGGAGCTGTGATTCAGCTCTTCTATAAAAGGCAATGATGAAGTGATCTGAGGAGAAGGTGAAAGCACAGTAAGTATATGAGGGCATGCAGCTGAGATATTCTTTTACATCAAAACAATTTCTCATTTCATATCCAATTATACCTCTGAGCTGTTCAGACCAATATTTCTGTTATCTCTGGCTTGCAATTGACACTGGAAATTGAGGAATAAAAAACTACAATAAAACATGTCTCAGTTGAAATTCCTCCTGAAGTGTGTCACTGCAGATGGATAACTGTTTGACAGCTGGGATACTTGTGCTGGCCTTACTGGTGCTGTCAGCCAGCTTAAATCAATCACATTTGGGTGAGGGACTCTTTAAGTTACTGCCTAGTCAGTGAAAAAGCATTTTATATTTACTGTCTGAATCAGAGAATGGTCTAGGTTGGAAGGGACCTTAAAGATTGCCTATTCCAACCCCCTGCCATGGACAGCAACACTTTTCAGTACACCACATTGCTCAGAGCCTCATCCAACTTGGTCTTACACACTTCCAGGGATGGGGCATCCACAAGTTCTCTTGGCAACCTGTTCCTGTGCCTCACTAATCTCACAGGAAAGAAATTTCTTCCGAATATCTAATCTAAACCTGCTATCTCTCAGTTTAAAGACATTCCCCTTTGTCCCCCTCCATCTTTCTTGTAAGCTCCCTCCATGTACTGGAAGGCTGCCATTAGGTCACCCCAAAGCCTTCTCTTTTCCAGGGTGAAAAAAACCCTTTTTCTCAGCCTTTCCTCAGAGAAGAGGTGCTCCGTCCCCCTAGTCAACCTGGTAGCCTCCCAATGTCCTCCCTGTGCTGGGACCCCAGAGCTGGGTGCAGGGTTCCAGGTGGGCTCTCAGCAGAGCAGAGCAGAGGGGCAGAATCCCCTCCCTCCCTGCTGCCCACGCTGCTTTGGAGGCAGCCCAGGACACGTTTGGCTTTCTGGGCTGGGTCATGTCCAGCCTCTCACCCACCAGCACCCCAAGTCCTTCTCACAGGGCTGCTCTCCATCTGTTCATCCCCAGCCTGTGCTGATAACAGGAGCTGCCTGCACCAAGGGAGAAGGTTCAAAATAGAAAGCTCCAAGTGCAAGAACAATGGACTTTGTGATGTTGGGTATCCATAGCCAGGGTAACAAATGTCATTGAAGGTAAAAGTGTAGATGTGACATTAATCAAGCCACTGTAATGGACTGATTTTTTTGTCTCTTGGACTAGTGCAGCTCAGGCCACACAAGTGCATCTTGGAAGTCCCATTGGAAGCCCTCATCTTCTGCCTGATTGGGTGCAAATTGAAATTCTGAACTCAGCTTTTTCTTAAAATCATTGAAACAGTCTCTTCTATATGACAGAGTCATAATTTTAATGGCTTAGCACAGCAGTTATGAATTTTCCCTGAATCCATATTCAAAATTACCGAGGGGGGATGGGGGAAGGGAGGCTGTGAGAATTAGTGGTTTGGAGTTTGGGGATGGGAGGGGCTTTGTAGGGGCAGGTTGGATTAACAAGACCTCAGATCCAGGAGTCTGGTCCCTAAGTATGTTGCCTGTGACTGCAACTGAGTCACTCTGTCTTCTCTTGTATAAGCTAAACCACAAGAGCTTCTTAAGCCTTTCTCCGGAAGACAGATTTTCCACACTCGGAATGGCTTGTAAAGAAGATGCTTTAAAGAGGCATCTCAGGGGAAGAATACAAACAAAAGCCCCAGGAAAAAGAAAGGCATTCAGTGGCACTTAGCAAGGCAGGGCAGTGGTTTGGAAGCAGTAAAGCATCAAGGAATATTGGCATGTTGTGTCGACAGCAAATTAAGCCAGTAAGAAAGGGAAGTAACTGAGTCATGTGTTCAAAGGAGGAGCCATGGCAAGCCAGAGAGGATACAGGCCAACTCAGTAACAGAGCAGAGGTGTTCTGCAGGGGGAGGAGATTATTTGGCTTTGAAGGATGAGATGGGTAATAAAGTTCGAGGTAAAGAGGTGCTTAACTGTGTTGGCAATGAGTGTGAAACTGATGCTGTTGCACTCACTCTCACAAAGCTTCATCAGTGAGCTCTTTGTCTATATCATGAAATGGCTTCAACTGGGTAGCATTCCCATTTTTGCTTTATAAATACCCACTGTCCTCTGGGTAACAGCAGCATAAGCATGACTTCTATTTTTAGTGGAACTTCTTAAAATTAGCCTACCTCCTCTTTCAGAAATAAAATAAGTTTTCTTTACCAAAAGCTTCTAGGACACACAGTGATGGGTCGTAAGTCTCTGGCTCTTCAACACTGAGTCAAACATATATGTAATTCTTGAAAAGAGCACAGTATGCAGGTATGGAAGCTTTGGGGGCTGCCCCACAGAGCAGAGGGTGTAAACCAGCAAGAAGAGAGCACAAACAGCAAGCAAAGAGCACTGGGAAAATTACAGTCTGACCTGAAAGATACCTGAACACTTTTTGCTGCTCTGGATTTCCACTGTGAATGGGATTCTGGCCAAGCACTGCCTTTGTCCATTACTTACTGCTCAGTCCTATTCCTGCTCTTCCCATAATAAGCTCATGTATTTGGTGTGCACCTGGGGAAGAGAAGCGAAGAATTTTGATCTATAAGTGTAAATAAAGGTATAGAATTGCTGTTTTAAGTTGTTCTAGGTCTTCACTGAAGACAGTGTCTTCTTTTCAGACTTTCCTGTAGAAAAGTAACTCTCCTGGGAATCTTTCTGGTATTGGGGAAGCAGGCTGCAGCTCAGGTAGTGTGTCCATCCAAAAAATACTTTGCTCACATTATTCATTAGAAATCATCTGCTTAATTCTGTTACCCTCTGCAGGAAATACTCAGTTAATAATTTTAAAATTATCACCTATGAGAGCCCCTCCACATTTGTGGCGTGGTGGGATTTTGCATAAGACTTGATTTCTGTGCAAAACAGTAATATGTACCCACCCTGATCAGCCCCACCACCTTTTATGCTCACATCCTGCAACCAGGCAAAGACTATATAGGGAGGATTCCTGTCTCCTTTCTGCAAGTGAGGAGGAAGAGATGGCACAGACAGTGGCACAGAGAATGGCTCAGCTCCTCTTTCTCTTCCTGAACTGCTAGAGTAGCAGAGGCTGAGTGCATTGGATTTTTGCTGCAGAACAGTGCAGCAATACAACAGACAAGAAAGGACCAACAATTACCCATTTGCCAAGAAGTGGCTGCTTACCAGCTGCTGTATGTTTATGAATTTCCCTAAAGCTACTTTCAAATTCAGACTTTCTGTGTATAGTCTGTTCTGTATCCAGAAGAAATATAGAATATTTCCTTTTCTGCCACCCATTTTTGTGAATCTAACCACCATAAGAAAAAAGCTGCAATAGCTATGGGACAGATCACCCTTGAAAAGTCTGTATATACAGAAGAAACATACAGTATGGTCCTACAAATACAATAAAGGGCATGTATCTGAAGGCTTAGCTCACACATGAATACATATTTCTTATGTTGTTGTGGTAACAAATTGGTCCTGCCCCTCAACAGCAAGGAAAATTGAATAATACAGGCAGTTTTACAGAGCAAAGGTGTGCAGAGCTTGGCTTCAGGCTTATATTTGTGTGAGGTAGTGTGACTCACTCTGAGGTAGCATGACTGCTGCTGTCAGAGGACTGAGACAGAGCGTGAAGCCTTGAGGGAACCCATTCCAGCCTACACATTTTCCCAAGCAGATTTCCATGTCCTCTGTGAGCACCAGGTTATCTAAATATACTGTTCCTTATTTACATTGAGAGACAGAGGTATAATGCACCCAAAACTATCTCACACAGGCTGAATCCCTGTCCTGAGGGCAACCTCATGAGCAGAGCTGACACTGTAACTCAGCTCTAAGGACACAGCTGTATATAGTGTGGAAAAAGGCAGGTCTTGTGCCGGCTCTGGCTTTCCTGTTTGCCTTTCTGATCTCCCTCACCTAGGGAGACTCCAATCTGACAGTGGAAGTGTATCTGCCTGTCCTATGATGGGCAGCTGGAGGGAGTGGCCTGGCCTTTGCACACAGGGTTGGAGTGCAGATGTGGTCAAGTGTCACCTCTGTGCCATGGTGGGGAGAAGGCCACATGAAGTGTGTGTGGGTGGAGTGCCAAGCCCACCCACATGTGCCAGCAACCCCATCACAAGAGAAAGATGTGCATAAGCAGCAGTGATTCTGCTGGAGAAGGAGAGTGCTTTCCCCACAGATGAAACAGGCACCAGCTGGGAGTTCCTGAGAGGCAGATGCACTGTGATGGAAGGGTGACACCACCAGCAGAAATTGTACATTATCTTTCAGAGCAGTGGTTTATTTGAAACTTGTTTCCAACTGACCTGACAAATTCATTTCCAAAGCAGCAACAGATGGCAGCAGACAGATGGCTTAGTAATTTCAAAGCCTCTCCAGAGAAAGGAAGTGTCACTATAAGTCTGCACTATCTTAACATTAAGAAATAATGGGATCTTAACATCTGCATTAGCTGAAAATAGTGTGAAGATACATGTTGTAGACTGGATTTTTGCAGTTATTCTCATGGTTTCCATTGGCATAGCTCCACAATTCTCAAACCTTCTCTTTACCTCAAAATGGCATTTTGAATATTTAAATATTGAAATAATTGATTTTATGACTATAGATGTTTCCCTGCGTCATCTTGGTCCAACCACATAGTTCCTCAATGCTTCAGTTTCTTGTCTGCAAAACACAGATAAAAATCCTGTATTGTTCCTGTGCTTTTAGACAGCAGACTCCTTGACAGAGTATTGTTCCATATTTCCATATGTTCCTTCTTTTTGTTTTTTGTTGATGCTGGACTCTCCTTAGCTGGAACCTTATCCCCTGCAAGAAACAATGCTAAGAGGGCTGTATTCCTTTGCTATCAACTGATGAGTAAGAGAGCCTCAGTTTTGACAGATTTTGGGGGTTTGGTTTTTTCTTTTTTTTTTAATTTATGCTAAAGGTTCACTTTTCTTTGTTGCAATTTTACTGTTGCCTGTCCCATCCCAAAACCGAACTATTTTGATAGTTTTTGTTATTTCATTTTCTCTTTCCCTTATATATTTTACTGCAGCAGTTTTTGGAAAGAATTAAGTTTGTCCTCCCTTCTGCATCCTCATCACATCCCATTAAATGCTGGAACCAATAATTAAAACATAAGGAATGACCTCTTCTTTCTGAAGCCAAGTTCCATACAATCTCAGCTTTGACCTGTCCTCCAGAGTACAGGTAACTTCCTCATCTTCTGAGAAGGTAATCAAACCTAATCAAAAGGAATCAAAGGGATGATTCTGTCTTGTCATCTGGTGCATACCCATTAAGCAAAATCAGGAGACAGGAGGCTTGTGGCACAGCATAATTGATCTTTGGAGAGATGAAGTCATCGGCATGGAAAAGACTCTTATTTCTCTCACTTGAGACAATTCATAGCTAAACCCAGTGGAATTATATACTTACAAAGTTTGTATAACTGAAAAGAAGCACTAGACCAGTTTTCCTTGTTCCAGGAAGCCCAGTCCCTCTGTACCACTGTGGTGTACTTCAGGGGTTACAAGGCCATTTGCTACCCTGAATTTTCCTTTCTCCTCTTCTAGTGAAGAGCAGGCTTGGCCACTTAGACCTGTTGCAGTTCAGAGAAGGTAAGGCTTTGTCTGGTGGTGATGGATCTATATCAAGCTCAAGCCCAGAATTCCATGAGGGTTTAAAAATTAGGAGGGGTAGAAGTGACAGCGTGTGGGTACTGTGCAGTCAGTAAGAAAGTTGTAATAAGTGTATAGGCTAAACAGACAATAAAAGATTCTCACTGTCATTAAGCAGAAGATGACCATGAATGTAGAAGGACAAAGGTCTTGTAGGAAGATGTAAATGAGGAAGGAAAGAACCAGTCCTTATTATGAAGCCCATGAGTAGTGACATAATCTTAGCAAAGCAAGAGATAAGCTGAGGAGCAAAAAATGTTGAAATTAGTATGCAAAAGTGAACTTCAGCAGCTACCACAGGGCTGTTCACTGTTCACTCTTTAGACCGCCCTTGGTTACGTGCTGTGATACAGGCCTGCTGGACACAAAAGGACAGATCACCCCGAAATGGAGCATGGCTAGGGAAGATTGGTCTGGAACAACTGTGATACAGAGGTGCATTAGGATGTAAATTATAGGCCACTGCAGGCCTCCCATAATGGGGAAGGGGTTAAATCTGCCTCTTGAGACACACAGGTCTGGGAAAAATCTGGTTCTGCTAGGTGCTGCAGAGAGGACATACAAGCTTAGAAGACAGAAGATGCTGAGAACAATGTAATTTCATTCCCAGCTTTTACCAAATTATTCTTACTATCCTCTTGCCTCTCATTTTTTCTCATCAGAGTTGAGTCAGAAAGAGCTATCCTGTTTACAGAATGTACCCTAAGATCAAATAGGATCTGGGGACTGACTATGTTCCTCTTACAGAGATCTGGGCTCAGGCCTATCATTGCTCATCCAAGTCAAAATTTGATGCTCTCTTGGTAGCTATACGAGATGGGTGGATTTCCACTAGAGTGCAATGGTGTTTCCTATACAAAGGAGTCTGCCTTGCCAGTTGAAGGAAGGACATTTAAAAAAGCACATGATAACCATGGGGATTGGCACCAGCTGCTGTAAATGGAAAAGACACCAGTCCCTGAGCAGACACAAATACAAAACTAGAAGTACAAGGACTGAGTTCACTGTTTCTGGACCAGGGGAAGGCAGGTGGAAAAGCACAGCTGTCTTACTTTCTGTGAAGCCAGCACTGCATAAATTGCAGTCTCAGCTCCAGCAAATATTCATCTGTCTCCACAGATGAAATTATTATTTCACAGCATACAAGCTGTGAAAATAAAGAATTAACTGCTGGGTACATCACAAGGATTCTGAGTACAACAGAGACATCTGCAAATATTCAATAAACCAGAATGTGGACTGTTAATACCAATATAGCTTCTACCATTAGAAGCAAAGTTGGGGGAGCCCAGCCACTGCTCCAACAACTTCAGCAAAAATGATGCAAATAAAGCCAGGTTATTTTTCAAAAAGTATGTTTCCAAACTTGTTTCCTAAAAACTACATTTCCTCCACTTGGGATCCTTTCCTCAGCAGACAGGAAGCAGGCACTGGTCTCAGTGGCATCTGGCTGTGAGGGCAATTGAATAGTACAGCAGAGCAGGATTGGGACTCATCAACTCTCATGGGCATTAAAATGAGATTACACGGTTCTTTAAATAAATCATCTATATTCTAGCCTCTAAGAAAAATGCTATTGCTGGATGGGGTTTTTTACAGCACTAAAATAGAGCAAACATTGTCTCTGCTGCCCAGTGTGGTTTTCACCAGTCTTGACCATGTGCTTGGAGGTCTTCTGATCACCACAGATGAGGAAGGGAATTCATGTCATGTGACAGTCATGTTCTCCTTTAAACTTTAAAGAGGCTTTAAAGCTTCCAAGTTCGAGAGAGAAAGTCAGACAAGAGCTGGACTTGACAAGATACTCTTCTGTACTTACAGTTGTTCTGCCATAGCCAGATGAGACACTAATTCTTTCCAGTCAGTCAAGGTGACTTTTTGGTCATAAAATGTGGGTTTTGCATGTTTGTCCAGAACTTGCCATCAGTCTTGCTGTCTTTTATTTCTGATAAGCCAGGATTGCATAAGTCATTGGAAAAGGAATTAGCATGGTAGATGATAGGGAATTTTTAAGGTATATTTTGAGGTAAATTAAACAGACATTTTTGTTTAAATATAAAAGAAGAGCTTAATGAACAGTACCCTGAGCAAAGTCCTAGAGCAACAAAAGGTTCTACATAGACTCTGCAAAGTTCCATCTCAAGTACACTTTTTATATACACTCGCAGCAGCACTGATCCCAAGAGTGGATGCATGGGACGTCTCAGCCCAGCTGTGAGTCTGTTCCCCAGCTCTGCTGGGTGTCCAAGGTGTTCCCTGAGTTTGCGCTCCTCTTGGATCCCATTCAAGGATGGCTACAAGAAGATGCTGAGGCTGTCGATTATCTCATAACTTCGTGAAGGGAAACTTCACAGCCTTTACGAAATCCTTCTGTTTCTGACATTCCTGCTTCCAGTCAGATTAACACCTCCTTCCAGATGGGCCTTCTTTCCCTCCATGCCACATCATACATTGGACACAAATTTCTACTACTAAGCAGTTACAGTTAGATTTTCCCCTTCAGATCTGACTGGCTGATGAAGGGAGCTTTTTAGCCTCTTAAAAATTAATCCTGAGGAGCATTTTAAGTAGTGGGACAGAGATTCTGACCTGGATTTTTTGTCAACAGAAGAGCCAATGTATACTTACTTTGCCCAGTACTGTTAAGGAGATGGTCTTCAGCCATTCACAATTTTAGGCCTAGTTAAAGAAAAGGGAAGCTGAGGCCAGGCTGTTGGAACTGCTTGGGAGGCATTAGACATGGCATATGGGAATCAATTCACACACAGATATGCTGTGACATGTCATGTACCCCCACCTCTGCCCCCTGTCCTGTAAAATGGCACTGAGAGAAGCCTCAGAGAGGCTGTGTGCATTGCCCAAGGTCACAAGAGTGTATGAGCTGAAAATGGTGCCCAAGGCCCCTGGAATGCCACATCCCTACAGTACCAGCCTTCCTCCTATCCTTAGCCCAGCTTTTCTCTGCTTAAACAGTAATGCATGTTCCCATTCACCTATAGTTAATTAGCAAGAAATCATTTATTCTCTGAGAGAAAACTATCTTTCTCAGCCTACTGTGTATTTAGACAACTATAAATCTCCTGAATAAATTGATACAGTAACTATGCTGAACTTCTAAATCCTTATGAAAAATAACCATTACAGTTTTTATGTGTTTTACCTGCTATTAACTCAATACCTCCTGAAGGAAGATGAGAGATGGCAACTCACAACTGGAGTTCCAGAAGTGAGAAACAGGGCTGCAAGTGCCTTGCTGGCATCACTCATTCCTCTACCACCTTGCAGGAGAATTGACGTCTTGTGCTGCCTGGGGCTGTAATGTCATCCCCTCAAAGACAGGGGCGATACCGCCCACGGTGCCCCCAGGCAAGGAACAGATCTGAAAAGCAGTGGGTTTGAAGGGCACAGGACAGAGCCCTGCCCATGCAGCGATCCCTGCGGCACACGGAGCATAGCAGCCACTACTCGCTGTTATTTCTTCACGGCTGTGCTGATTTCAAAGCTGCTGCATCTTTATTCTTTCAGCGGTGTGGTGTCCCTGTGTTAACCGCGGGTGGCTTGTGCTCTCACGCTGGTTTCTGGGACCACTAAACTCTCGCTCTGCAGGCTCAGAGTCTGTTGCACGAACCAGAAGAAAAACATCATTGGAACGGATGGTGCCATCTACTGGGAGTTGAGATTTTTACAGACAAGATCACGAACTGGTCTGATGCAATCAGTTTTACTCTCTCTCCAGGCTTATCTGATACTTTTGCAGCAAGATGTTTATGGACAGCCCACTGGCACAGCTGAAACTCAGAATCCAAATCTGTCTGTTTAGAAATTTCTATAGGGCACTTCCCTCCCATAGAATACTAGTGTAAGAGCACATGGAAGGGCCAAGAAAACTGCTCCTGGCTTTTGCACCTAGGAGGAGAATATGTTCTTACTGCTGCGGTAAAGTGGAGATTAAAGGCCCTGCAGCTGTGACAGACAGATATGGGTTGTCTTGGGGGTGTCATAGTCGAGGAACGTGTTGAGCTTTCAAGAGTCTTGGAGAGATTCCCGCTTCTTCTTCTCGCTTCTTCTGCTTTTGCCAAAGTTGTTTCCCAAATATTTACATAGAACACCCTTATAAAACAGAGTATAAATTTGTCACTAACCTTTGCCTCAGTACCTAAAGTATCCAATAACCAGAGAGCTCTGGGGCCTGGGAAGAGATGTTTCGCAGCCCCCTTTTCTAGACACTTCTATTACTGGATTTGGCCATAGTTTTGATTATAAAATAGAATGGGTTCAGACTGTTCAGCAACTCCTGTGTCATTTGGAGCAACAGTTTCTCTTTGCTGTTCACTAAAACCCCTCCTTGTTCATAGAAGTCATAGTCAAACACTGAGTCAGGCTTTGCTGCAGTGTGCTGTCATTTTGTCAAGCTCCAAAGTAGGGACACCCCATCAATAAGCCATTTGCTGCTGGCCTAAGACTGTCCACATTTGATTCAGTGGGTGTTTCATCCCTGACTTCTGTGGGAAATTATCATGAATGTCTCAGAAAATGTCTCCCTTCTGAAGTGCAAATTTCTCTCCTTCCTTGTCTCCATTTCTTGCTAACATATAATGTCGAACAAGAAAAGCCAATTAAGTACTAATACTTTAAATTCTGTCTCCAGCAGTTATTTTAGATGAGCTATTTGCTGTACTAGAGCTGCAGGCCCCTCTTTTGCTTTCTAAAATAGTCACAAATTCATTATGTTGGCCTAGTAACAGAAATTCATCAATGCTTTAATGCCCTGAGAAACAGACCTGAGACATTTTTAGGACATTTTTAGAGAAACAGGTTAACCCATAGTTTGGATCCTGACTTGGACTGCGAGGCAGATACACCATGGATGCATGAAGGTTCACTCCAAATCCTAATCTAGCAAATTTCTCTTTAAGTGAAACACACTTAGTGAAGGTACTTGAGAGCAGCCCTTTCCAATGTGCTCTGCTGTGAGCTAGGATGGTCAGGCTGTGAACAGGACTTTGAAGCTGGCTTTCCTCATGGATGGGCTCCTGTTTAGAGCTGGATCATTCACCCTTCTCCTCTCTGTTTTGCAGGATTTGCTGGTTTGTTGTTTTTTTTTTTGCTGTTGCTGTTGGGGTTTTTAGGATTTTTTTTGTTTGTTTGGGGTTTTTTGTTGTTGTTGTTGTTTGTTTTTATTTTTTGTTTGGTTTTTTGTTTATTTGGGGTTTTTTGTTGTTTGTTGTTTTTGTTTGTTTGGTTGGTTTTTTTGTTAGTTTTTTGTTTGTTTTTTTTTTTAAATCCAACTGCTCTATCCTTGATGCTCTAATATGTGCCCAGAATAGGGGCTGTCTTATATTTGGGTAGGGAAAAAAAAAACCAACCCAAGACTGACTCCAAGAGATTTTCATTCTATCTGAGACCAACCACAATAAAAAGTGAGCAGACCCCTGGTCTGTAAATCTTTTAGTGTTGTAACTTTTTAATGTGTAGGGGAGAGAAAAGCCCTTTCAAAAGCTCTAACATCCAAATCCCAACCTGAAGTACTAGTATTCCTGGGAGAAGCCAAAAGAATCTGTTGGGAAATTGCCTTTGGATCTCTTGTGCTACTGTTTGATGCGAATGGCAATAATCTCCCAATTACTGTGATGCAAGCTACTGAGAGCTTCAAGGGTTTTTTTACCTGAGACTGGTTTTCCTCAAATCCTGAAAGGGAGAATTGTAGCCTACCTCTTGGAAGCACCCAAAAGCAGAGTTCCACGTGGAGAAACACCCTTGAGGTTCTTCATTTCTTAATCCTTGACTTTGAGAGGGTTTCACTGTATCCTTAAAAGGAAGAGCTGGGAAAAATCTTTATTTGGGAGAGAAATATAATGCTACCAACCTTAGGAAGTGGAAATATAGTGCTCTTCTGAAAATCATGTGTAAGAGGGAGAGGAAGAGAGGTGAGTGAAAGTTAACAGGCTGAGAAGGCTGGGAAGGGCAAGCGGGGACAGGACACTTCAAATTATTTCCTGCTTAACCATGATGTCGATATGTCTGTCACAAATCCTCTTCAGATAGAATTTTAAGAGAAAACATGTCTGAATAATATGTGTGCTTTCTTTCAAAAGGAGAAGGAGCCTCAGAAAAAAAGAAAAGTTGTTGGGTTTTTTTGTCTGCTAGAAGGGGTTTATTCTCAAACTCTGAGGCCTGATGACATTCTTGTTTACACAGCTTTCACATTCATGAAAATAGTTTCACTGGCACTAACAGCTTTGCTCCTGGTTTGCATCCATGTCCAGCATTCCAGCTAAAGAACAGTAAAAACATTTAGAGGGGAGGAGCAGGAGTAAACCCAGTGGTGAACAAGAATGTCTCCACAAGCTTCAGAGTTGGAGCTTAAGGCAGTGAAAAGCATATGTCACATCCCTTGCCCTGTAAGCCAGTGACCTCAGAAACTCCAGTTTATACACCTTCACCCTTCATTTGCTAAAAGGAAAGGGAAAAGATTGTCATGGTACATTAACATGAAGGCTATGCGTGCAAGAGGCTCAAGGGAGATTTATAACCTTGGAGCTTTCTTTACAAATAGTCCTTGAAATAGTGGTTTGGGAGGGGGGAAGTCAACCTTTCCTCTAGTACCAGATGGAATAAGCAGCTTAGAATTTTTTTCTCCTCTTTCTGTGATCCAAGGAGAGTAGAGCTGGTCTTGTCTGAGCTGCCTCACAGAAGCAGTGATAATATTGATATTGATTTTTTTTCCCTATGCATCCCTGTGATATTTGCGGGGGGCAAGGGGGAATGTTATCTCTTTGGCCCCTGTGAGGAACAACTATTACTAACAATTGCTAGAGGGGAGTGGATCTGTTCTGAAAAACATGTAAGGGGATATTAGGAGCAAACAAGAGACTTCTACTGCTTTCAAGTACTTTTGGGACAAGAAAATAATCCAGCCAGTTCAGGCTGAATTGTGCATGTGTGTTGAAGCCCTACCAGCACAGCTGGCAACACCACATTTCAGCAGCAGCCTAGTTATCAGTATGTGCTAACAAAGACCTTGTGCCCTGACTCCAGTGAATGATTAACTCTGTGTCTCTGGTGGCCATGTGCACCATATGCCTTCACAGGCTAGTGCTGCCTGCTCTGGGAGCACAGTATTCATTTTCCTTACCTCTCCTGACTGTGCCTGAGATGTGACTTACGTGCTTTTGAGGAGGATTTTGCTAAAGGTGGCAATGTTGAAGAGTGAGGTTTGCTCCAACACGCATGGGAGTCACCAAAAGCCACGGAACCCTTCACATTTGGTGACACAAGTGTAATCAAGTGGAGAGCTGTGAATGCATGACCCTCTATTTCAACAATGTGTTTTGTCAGGCCAAATGATGTCACAGGTTGCACATAATCCCTCCTGCTTATGGCTCTGAGTGGCACCCGTACCCCCTTTGACAGAGAAGGATTCTCTGGAACAGGCTTCCTGCTGGCAAAACTTTGGGGAACATGTGATTTAGAGAGACTACAACAACAACAACAACAACAGGACTGCTATATTTGAGTCACACAGAAAAGGACATGCAGGACTTGATGGATCACAGGAGCAGTAACATAATACACACCTCGGAAGTGCTCCGCTTTCAGTGGGTGAATGACTCTACTGGATATGACACAGCAGAGAGGAAGGGAGGCTGCTGACACATATCTGCTTTCCTTCCCCAGGTAGGCTTTCCTGTAACCACCAAATACCATTCAGCAAGCCTACGTGAAGCTGTGTCAGACTAGCAACATTTCCATGCTGTACCTGAAAATTATGCTTCAACTTCTAGTATCTTTGCACAGTAAATACTTGCATAACTTAAAGGAAAGTGGGGGCATCCCAGACTAAAACCTTTCCTGCCCCTTGTTCTGCACATGATACTTTTTGGTGTAGCCACACATAGTCCTACCCATTCTCCAGATGTCCATGCTCAGAGTACTCTAGAGACCATGGAATGTGATTTCTGGTAGAACTCAGTGACTTAGCCACCTTGGAAACTGGAATTCAGGTTAGCAACATGGTAGGACACATTTGTGATATTGTGTTTAAGTGACAAACAAGCCATGTTTCAAATGCAGTGGCTTATAGTCTCCAGCTTATAGTCTCCAGCTTATAGTCTCCAGTCTTCAGCTGTGTACATGCCCAGTTATGAAACTCCCCCTTCATGTGAAGCCTCTCACGTTCCACTGTGTGCTTGCTCCTGGTAGCTCTCCCCATGCACCAATGTCTCTGCCACTTCCCCCATCTTCAGGCCAGCTGGTAGGTCCTTATGCCCACCAGTGTCACTGGGGGCTAGGGGGAAGTAGACACAGCTGTAAGGATGAAGTAACTCCCTTTTGTATCTGCAAAATGGCTTCCAAGGATCTTTCCCATCCTCTTTCTTTGGAAGTGAGAGTAACCTCTCTGTCTCTGCACACCCAGTTCTTGCCAATGTGTTGATTGCACTGTGAAGGGCCCAGGCCCTAACAAGTCCCATGCCTCCTTCCTGCAGCTATTACCACCTACCAGCACTTCTATTTTCTGGAAAGGAGTTTCCCTGTGTGCACTGTGTCTTAAACATGACAAAACAGGTATTTGCCCTTGTTCCCTTGCTCTCCCTATGGGGTTTAGAAGCCTAGATTGGTAGTAGGAGTCCTGAGCAACCCAGTAATGTGAGACTGCAGTATCAGAGGGGCAGGTTCCCAGCTCTGCCTCAACAAAGCACTGGCACCCATGTCTAAATTTTCTAGATGTCTAGATTTTCTAAATGTCTAGATTTCTAGATCTTCAGCATGTGAAAAGGATGTTTAAGGACTGCAGGGAAAAATATGTTTAAGGACTGCAGGGAATGAGGGCCAAGGCCAGGTGAAGCCAAAAGAGTTATTTGTACTTTTCAGTATGATGGATAAAGCGTGTCCATCTCCGTTTCTGGGATGACAGTGCCATGCTTCCAGATTAATTCATGCCATCAACTTTTTGTTACCACGTACAACAACTTGGAAACGGTCTGTTTTAACACTTAACTGTGGAGGTAACACTCATGAGACAGTAAAAGCTACCACATGACTTCTGTAGAAGTCTGCAGCAGTGGCATAAGATGGAAGGACCTGGAGGGGATAATACTGCAGGCATGCACTGTCATGAGGTTTGTCAAGCTGAGACCACCACACAGTACACACATGGCTTTGGTGTTTTCATCTCCTGCTCTGACATCTTAGGTGTTTATGGAAACCACTGGAACGAAGAGATCTCTTATTTAAGTCCCTGTCCACTCTGGTCCCAGGTGCCTTCACTTCCTTATGTACTTTCTGTGATCTTTATCTCTGTGGGTACATTGTCACAGCCAGGACTTGGAGAGCATGTCCAAGGGGCTTTGTAGTGAAGGTGCAGCTACACTCAGGGCTGAAACATATCATCATCCTGGCAGCTGGGGCACCTCTAAACAGAAATCACTAAACAGGAATTGCATGTAAGGGACCAAGTGTTGGAGGCCTGGCTGCACAACACCATGCATTGATTGTGTTTTCTAAGGAAGGAATTTGAGTACTTTACCTCGTTGTCTGGAACACCTCTATGATGAACAGGTGCTTTCTGATTATCAGGAAATGTTCAAATACTATGAAGAAATTCAGGAAAAAACATCAGATGACTTAGTCCTTGATGAAAGTTCTCTGCAATCTTTAATTTCATGGTAACATGAATGGCTGTACAGGGACAGAGACTACCATAGCTTCTGTCAGTGGTGGCCTTTGGTTATGGCTGGGTGTGTCAGAAAGGGCAGATTTGTCTTAGATATCTGTCCAAAATCAGTATACCACATGTTTGAAGGAGAGAGCACAAGACAGATCACTTCTCTGAGTAACACATTGGCCATCTCAGGGAGGACCACTGCTGTCTGCTTTCAACCCTTTTGAGTCAGGCAGGGCAAGGGTTGAATTTACATTGTCTGGTTCTGCTGTGGGAGTGTTGTGGGTGGGGGGAAGGCCATCATCCTAGCACTTGGATACTGCAAGTGGTGTAGGACACTGGCTCTTTGGGGCTCCTGAGGCAGTCAGCTGTAGCTAGTATCACAGGTGCCTGCCACAGACAAATAGTTTTGATGAGGTTTTTTTCTGTCTTTAGAAGTTTTTTTGGTGCAGGAGTTGTTTACGCCCATGTAGGTAAATAAGTAACAGGTAAAAAGCCCAGAATTCTTGGTGACAACCTATTTTCATAGAGGATGCTCTGATAAGAGTTGTGATTGTGAAGAAAAACGTGAAAACTTGATTCATCAAGTGCTTAAAAAACATGGGAAACAAATTCCACCTCTATTTATTTTCTATTTTATATTTTCATGTCTACTCCATGATTTCTTGGGATCCAGAATGGTGGCACAGATATTTTTAGTGCTAAGCTAAAGATTTCAGCGCTGCTAAGCTGATGGT
Organism: Passer montanus; assembly: GCF_014805655.1. Classification (NCBI taxonomy): domain Eukaryota; kingdom Metazoa; phylum Chordata; class Aves; order Passeriformes; family Passeridae; genus Passer; species Passer montanus. Next base: position 1,255,947 of record NW_024370152.1, on the reverse strand, counting down.
TTGTCACAGCCCAGCTACAGCCCTGACTGTAGCTGTAACTGGCCCACATAGCCCCACAGACATGCTGCTCAACAGGCTGGCTGAACCTCCCCACTGAAAAAATGAGCCAGTTAAGCAGCTGTGGCTCTGATTTCAAACACAGCTCTCACTACTGGCTGATAGTCGAAAGTGCCTTTTGAACAGATAAAACAGTTTCATGTGCTTAAGCAATGGCTTTAGGGATCTTCCTTTCTTAGGAGCAACACCTACAATGCAGCCAACTGCAAAATCCCACCATCCTAGCTGAGAGTCCCACTTTGGTTTTTTGCAAGAGACTGCTGCACTGGCTGACCAAAAGTAAAATGCATAAATTTTAACATTTATTTACAGCGGATGGAGGAGTTTCTGATGTTTCTGCAACATCTGTGAATGATCAGGATTCTGTCTGATTGCTGGATAGCTAGCAAATCCAAGTTGAAACATCTGTGCATGAGATATGCATCATTGCTGATCCATCTGCAAAACACATCAGACATCATTTGATTGATTTGAGCTTGATAGGGCTAAATAACCAAGCAGTAGGAAAAGAGAAACTACATAGCACAGTGAGAGTTGTTCCCCCTGCCCCTCCTTCTTTTCAACTCTATATAGTTTCACTCTTAATGTTTTTGCAGTTGTTTTTCTTACGTGTTGCAGTTATGGGGTTGAATATGCATAAGGGAATGAAAGCCTATGTCTCAAAAATGTGGGACCACATCTGTCCTTGGCAAAAATAACTTTATCTGTGATGGCCATCACCAAAACCATAAATGAATATCATCAAATCTTCCAGAAACTGCTTTGGGATCTCAGTGGTAGTATGCAGGGTAGCATTCAGATTCTGCTGTAGAGATTTTAACATTTTTGGGTGTCTTCTCTTTTAGTTTTTAATTCAGGTTGATTCAGTTGTGTCACTGGAGATTGTTATTTAAAGCTGAAGTCTTATTTCCTGTCTTCCTAATCCCCGATTGCATTTACACTGGTCACCACCATTCCTCATTGCTTCATACTGCCCACTTCCTATAGCAGGTGCAGTAATTGTTCTTCTGTCTGCTTCTTTATTGACTTCTGGAAGTGCAGACATGCATGATGATGATTAAGACGACTCTCGTTTTTAGTTTTTTAATGTAGTGTGCGAGGGGATGTGGCCTGGTTTATGACTGTGCATCTGTTGCAGCAAATACAGTATCCCTCAGTGCTACAAAATCAGCCTATACCTGGGCCTTGTATTCCCCTTCCAGCAATTAGTGAAGGATTCAGCAATTATCACTTGAGTAGCAGGTCTCCAAACAGTGCCTGAGAGCAGAAAATGAAAATCTGTCTCACTTAGCCCTACCTTACATCATCATGGGAAGTGATAGCAGCATGTAGCTGTGAGGTTTTCAGGGAGATGTGACCACCCAGACATGATACAGGCAGCAGGTACGAAGTTAGAAAGTGACACCTTTTTACAGACATCTTTCTGATTCTAACTGCTGTTGATGTGCCACACCTGGATAGCCAGCAACCAAATCCTCTGCTGAGATCATGTCATGCTCTTGTTTTTTTATGCTGCTCTGAGAGCAGTGAGTGTAGAGTGTCTCTGTGCAGGCAGTACTGGTAAAAGCCTATTTCAGAGACAGGGAGAGATGAAGGCTCGCTTTAGCAGCCCTGTGGGACTCTGTGACTATTATAGCTGACAGAGAGGATCTGCCACACAGTTTAAAATCACAGCCATCAGCCAGCCTGTTAAATGATCTTCGCTCTGCCATTCAAGGGTAGCTTGTTAGCACAGCAGCTCAAACTTCCCAGTATGACTGTGATGCCTGGGTAAGTGCTTTGCAGACTGTATTTTATTCCTGGTAGGAGCAGAGCAGTCATTGAGCAGCTGGCTGGCCTAGCAGATGAGTACCCCCTTCTGTAGGCGTCCCCTGTGTGACATTACAGATGTCTACATGAGAAAGATCTTCTCCTTGAAGGCTGTGGTTCAGGTGTTATGCATGAGCTGTTTTATTTGTACTATGCCATCTGGAGGAAAGATCTTTTTGCATAAAAGAAATCAGCAGAAAATCACAAATGGAGAGAAAACGATGGATCTTATAACTGTGTATAAATACCTGAAAAAGTGTGCACATATGTGTCAGCTACTCTCTTTTTCAGTGACGCTGGGTAATGGGACCAGAGGCAATGGACACAAATTGAAACACAAGAGGTTTTCTCTGACCACCAGGAATAATTTTTTTTACTGTGAGGGTGACCTAGCAATGATGGAGATTGGCCAGAGAGATGGTAGATCTCTGTCCTTGGAGATATTCAAAACTCAACTGGACTCAGTCCTGGGCAACTGGCTCTAAGTGGCTTTGCTGGACTTTGGGAGTGATTCTGTGACAGTGGACTCAGGACAGGGCATCTCTTCAGACCAGTCTAATGTGAGCATGGTCTTCACCCAGGTAATGGGTGCTCAGTGCTCAGTGGCACATGGCAGTGAAATGCCTTAGCCATGATCATCTGTGAGTAGCAGTGCTTCCTCTTGTGCAGCTTCTGTCTGTTGCACACACAGAAGCACATTAAAAAGGACCCACATTTCACAACCATGGGAAAATGAGGCCCTGGAAAGTTGATATGGGGTCATTTAGGTATAAAACAGATCCAGAGGCCAATGCACTAGGCAATACCAGTTAGTGTGTGAGGTGGTTATGCAATATTTTCCTAGGGAATAAGAGAAGCAATGCATTCCAGCTTTTTCTCCTACAAAAACTCGGTGACATTCCATTTTGCTTCTGTCCTTTATGCCTGTGGGCAATTTAACTGGTAACAGACAAAACTGAGATCGCTGCAAGTGTGCCCTGCTCAGGCCTAATAAATCACATAAAAGTAGAAGAGGAACAGAACTGGAAATGTCTCTGAATAATCAGCAAATGCAAAACCTTTTACAATCTACTAAACTTGAAACACAGGCAAAGATTTGGTCAGTTTTGTTTCAGAACTAAGTAATTCTGTGGTATGAATTAAATAAAAAGCAAGCAAGCAAGCAAGAACATTTTTTTTCCACTGTGTGGGAGAAATATGCTCCAGATGCTTCCAGTCTGTTGGTAACAAGCAGCAGTGTAATGGACTGGATGGATTTTGAAATTATGCATCTAACTGATCGTAAGAAAAAATAATGATAAAATGTTCATCAACTATCTAGGTGGAAATAACAAATGGAATGCTGTAACCCAGACCTCAGAGATGCCTCTTGCCTTCATTTGGCAATTTTCAGAGACAAGACCCAAAACCAGCCCTAATGTTGAGTGATCTATTCTCTCATGGTACTGCTAGATATAGTGAAAATTTTCCTGTGACTGTTTGGTCTAAGACCTAAACCATGGTTCTGAGCATGCAGCACTGGAAATGCAGAAGAGAAACACTACTGCTGAGATAGTTTGCTCTCTGTGGAAATCAGTCTTGACTCTGAGAACTTTTGGGATTTTTGCCACAACAATAATCTTCTCCTGAGGAAGAACACAAGCACTGGAAAAAACATTGCTAAGCATTTAAGACATGAAGTTTCTGAAGCTGATACAAAAGGGAATTTTGTCTCAGAGCACCAGATATGTGAGATATCAATGCCATTTTGCAGGGGATTTTGCCCTTCTGATGTTACGCCAGAGTTAGTTTGGAATTCTGATGCCAGGATCAACCTAGCCTGTGCACAATCAGTGGCATAGTAAGACCCTGGGACCTATGTTCTTACTGGTTCTTACTTACAGAGTACCTTTAAGATAACTGTGTTCAGATTTAGCAGAGGTTTTATGACTAGAAGACAAGTAAATGTGCCCATGGATCAGCGTGGTGACTTTGAACAAAAGCCCTCTTACTGCTCAGCAGATTACTGCAGCCTGGATGTTCCATTTCTCCAGTGGCTTCTGTGGCAATTGACATCTGCTGAACTCATCTGTGCTGTTCACACTAGCAAAGGTGCAGCCACAGTTTTTTGTGAGATTGAAAACTTTTCCTTACTATAGTTATCACATATAACTATATGATAGAGTTATAGAGTTAGAGTTATCAAATCAGCCTTTTTTTCTATTAAAAATGTAATTTCTAAACTCTTGGTTTTGCTTACACCAGCAGTATGTAATGATTGTGACAGTGCTGGCTGCTTGACTACAATGCTTCACTTTGGGACACTTTTCATCCTCACTCAGGATGGCTCCAGGACCCTGTCCACCACAACAGGCAGTGGACACACCACACAACCTGGCCCCTGCATATTGCTGCCCTATGGAGTTGTACAACCCTACCAGCCATTGAACTAGCTTTGTTATTTCAGCACAACACTACATGTTTATTTGACATCCATCTCACTGTATATCAAGGAACTTTGGCCCCTGTATACTTCCAAGTAAACTTGAACACCTGGCTCTCAAACAGTACTCCTCAAATTTTCTGAAAACACAAACTGTAAAAATATGACCCATTCTCCCACAGGGTGTCTTCTGTTGGCTAGAGTGAGGTGACCAATCCCAAAAGTTAGACTCTTCTGGCACAGCAGAGAGACTCTTCTGGTTAGACTCTTCTGACACAGCAGGCAGTTTGAAGACATGAATTCTCCCAGCATTTCCATATATGCAACAAGATCTGCCTATGGAGGTGTGTGAGAACAGACAGGCAGGAAAAATTATTGTGAAAATGTTTCTGGAGGCCAGACCATGTTCTGGGGTGACAAACACTGCCTTAAAATTAGACAACAAGGGGCAAACCCACACTAGATCTCCATCCCTCCACTGAAAATTTTCTTGAGGCGAATCAGAGAGAGCAATCCCATAGAAGTCTGCTGGAGTCTGTCAATAAACTGACCTCTTGGTAGGTGCTGATGAGCAAAAAAGGGTGCATTAAAGCCAGAAGGATTTGAGTCCCAGGCAAGGAGTGACAAGTTTTCATTATGTCTCCAGGAGTGATGGGGAGAATCCCAGGAAGTCAGGTGTAAATGATCTGGTTTCCTCCACTGGGGTCTAGCCAAGAGTTTAACACCCTTGTTTGCTTAGGAGAGGTCCTGCAGTGCTTTTAGTGTCTGTAAGGGCCCCCTTTACACTGCTGCTGTCTCATGCAAATGTGCTGAAAGAGCACTTCTGAGCAAGTGCTCATGAATCAACACTGGCCCAGGCTCTCCAGGAAAAAAATAGTCCATCCTCCAGTGTTTACTGGGGGTCTCTCTGTAATTTATGGATGCCTGGAGGCATACTTTTTAAGGAAGTGCAATATCCTCCTTTCGGTTAGGGTTACAGCCTAAAGGCCATTTTTAGGACTGACAGGGACGTGTCATGTGCCAGCACAGGAAGAAAGTGTCCTGGCACACTGCATCTCATCATGGTCTCCACTGTGGGCATATTAACTGGTCCTGATGAGCAATTGGAGGGAGTGTTCTTCCAGGATGACATTTTGCACAGCCACGGAATTGTTACCACAAAGGTCTATTTTTTAAGTGATGATGTTTTTTAAAAGTGATTATCTTAGGTGGAAAGGCTGACTTGATTAAGCTTACTGTAAGGAAAATCCCTTTCATATATAACTGATGCTCTGGTATCTACTTCCATTTATTCAGCCTGCAGCTAAACCGTATCAGCCCATAGTCACTTCAGGGGCCCCATGCCTGAGACTAGTGATTTTGCTGTGTGTGCAAGGCACTGAGCCCAAAATCAGAAATCAATCTGAAGTGTCATTCTGGCAGCAGTGCCAAGCAGAATGGAGGAGCAAGAGGTTGGGGAAAGGAAATCCCTACTAGCAGAGCACGTTGAGGATGTGCTAAGTGCAAACAGGCAGAAAACTTCTCCTTTCTTAGGCAGGGCCAGAAAAGCAATCTTGTGGGTGATGCAAAAGACAAAAAGGCAATGCAAAAACTGGATGAGCAGCAGATGCAGCAAGGCTGCTGAGGTGGTGTGCAGAGTGTTCAGGGGTAAAGCAGGTGGTGAACAAAGCCAAGCTCTGGTACCACAGGTTTCTGACATGCAGAAAAATTCTTGTGCCCTAGTTCCAAAATACAGAATGACTATGTTGGGCTCTTTCCTCTTTCCTCACCAGAGGAAACCAAGATTCTGCCAGAATGCATTTTTCTGAATTCTCATCCATGCAAAAGGCATATACAGGCTGGAGTAGGGAACCATCCAAGCTGGTTTCCTACTCCTGCCTTCATATAGCTTTTAGAAGTAGTAGTAGCAGTAATGAAAATTTTGTTCCGTTTTAACAATTAATTCACTGTCAGATATTTGGAGAAAAAAACACTACCTTTTCCTGCCTTAAATTCCACATCTATCTTTTCTTCTGATTTGACAGTGACCAGGATATATCCTAAAAGACTTGGTATTCATCTGACAAAGATTTCATAAATTTTTAGACCGGAAATGCTATTGTCTTTGATACCACTTTTCCCCCAGATTTTCATATCTTTAGGACATGGTCTCTGGATTGTTGATGTTTAAACATTTTCTGTCCACTTCAGTTGTTTGATTGCCACTCCATCTCATTGCTGCATCTGTGCAAAGACAGACTGACACATCTAGATACTGATTATTCTTGGTTTATTGTCCTATTGCTTGATAATAGAAGGAGGCACAATGAAGAAGACAGCAAAGGAAAGAAATATTCTTTAACTGGATTTTAAAATGTTAAATAGGACCAGGAAGTTAGATTCCAGAAAAAAATAGGGCCTCCCTTATTTCTTGCAGTAGAATTAGTCAAAGTTGTTTCCTGTGCTGACCCTAAATGATTTTATTTGAGCATATGGTCCTCTTGACTTCTGTGCAGAGCTGTGAGAGCTGGTTTGTAATGGCACTGGATGCTTGGCACCAGTTTGCACTTTCTGTGTGGAGTCTAGATGTAGCCCTGCCACTGAGCTGTGATGTCAGCAGCTGTTGAGCAGGAGGACCCAAAGGCAGATGCTTCATAATATCTAACAGATATTGAGGCCTGAAGTCTTCCACACTGGTAGGACGCACCAAAGGCAGCTGCTTCATAATATCTAACAGATATTGAGGCTAAAGCCTTCCACACTGCGTAGTGTTCTTCCACATCATGAAGATGGGTAAGGGAAAGGAGACCATCCCAGGAAATGTATGGTGCTATGCTTTAGGATGAATCCATAGAAATTATAATGCCATCTTCTGGTCAGAATGTCTTTATGGATCGGAAGAAAAGGAGAAGAAAACAAGACATCCTAACTCCTAACTTTATCTGCAGAGAAAGAAGACTGGAGTCAAAGTACAGTACAGTACTGTATCTTGTGCAGATCCCATCTGTGAATAGGTGTGCACTTGGGCTGCAATCCTGTGCAATCTGGGCTGGGAAATTAGCCCTGGTCCTTTGTGTACAGATTCAAGAAAGCAGCTGAGATGAGCCTATGAGCTTCTGTTACTGATAAAAGCTAGCTCCATGGCAAAGGTGTAGCAACTGGCTTGACTGCTTCTCAGGTGTGGAGATGAACTGACCTGAGAGATTCATAGAAGTCCTGCTTTGCATCTTGAAATTTTTAGTGAAAATACAAGATCCAAAGCAGAACTTCTAGTGAAAATTCAGGCTTAGGTGTCCCTATCTGTCTGAAGAAGGCTACAAGCCTCATGAAATGTCAAAGCTAATTCTTACAAATGCAACTGAAGCTTAAAAAATGAGGCTTTGGCTTAAAAGAGTTGCAGATAGTCACAGTAATTAAGTAGGCGTGCTGTCCACCACCAGAAGGTAAATAAGCAGGGTGAAGTAGCTTCTGTGCATGTGCCTGAATCAGGGAAAAAGGGGTTGTCTTGCTAATGGTTTAGCACATATGGCTCAGTACCAGGTCTTTAATCTTCACATGGTGAAGAGATATCCTTGGGAAATAACTGTCTCCCCAGGAACTACCCTCCTAAATGTTTTTACATGTATTCAGTATTAAACACACAGACCAGTGGATAGTTAAATTTCCTTTGATTGTTCTGGTTTGGGTTTGTTTTCTGCACAACAGAGCATTTGACCAGATTTCAGCCTCAAGTGGAGATCTGGTTCGGCTGTGGTACTGTCCATCTGCTTCAAGTTAAGCTTGCTTCCAAGAACCCTCCTGGTTTGGATGAGCACGGTCCTGCTGCTTTCATGTCCCTGGCAACTCACTCACTTGAAAGACACCACAAAGATGAAAAAAATTTGTTTTATGTCATCATAGTGGGTGCAGAGGAGGTAATTTGGCATGTTTGTGTAGCACATCTTCAACATAGGATTTAGGGAGTAATCCTGTGGTCACTGAAATCCTGGACAGAGCTGTCAGTGGAGAGAGTGCAAATCGGATCCAGACTGGCTAAGAAAGTCACATGGCATTTCCAGCAGAAATGTTCATGGTGTCTGATAAAGGTTTGGACAGTGTTTCAGCTCTTCAAGATCACCTGCTTGGCAAAGTGAGGTGCAACAGCTGTGACTAAAGGCAGTTACTAGTCCCCTCCTCATCCAAATATGCTGTTTCAGCAAATAAATTCAGCATTTAGAATTGTCAAGCTAGAGTTGTGCCATTTCTTGGAATAAGTAGAAAGCACATTAATTTGCTCTTTTAAATTTATCATCTTTAATCCTGATGAAGAAGTGCAGGCATTTTCTTCAGTATTTAGTGAGGAGAAAGAAAATTCCCAATTGACAGAAAGCAAAGCAAATGCTGACTCAAAGAAAATTACCCATGAAAGTAGACTTAGAATAAAAACTTAATTTCAGCTCTGCTACACTTGATGGGCTGACAAGAAACAAGAATCTTTACAGTCAAGTAAAGGATAATTAATCACTGACAGGCTCATATCCAGCTATGTGGTCTTGTGAGAGAGCTCAAGGCTAATCCAGATTTGCATGAAACTTTCTCAGTAAGATGTTTCTTAATTTTCCTGGGACATTTTGCAGTCAGTGAAGCAAACTGTCTATGCAACTCTTCACAAGATCTGAGCTTTAAATGCTTTGAGGCAGGGATGGCCATTAGCTGTGCAGGGCTGCACAGCAAATAACCCAGCAGGATAAGCAGTGGCTCGCTGCTGAGCAAGGACACATTCAAGCACTTCTCAGAAGGCAGGTCTGAAAGGGTTGGAAAATACATGGCAATTCTTTGATGCCACAAATGACTGATCTGATCTTCACCACCCCAAAGAAAAATTCCACCCCACTGAAGTCAGTATCCTGAAAAACACCAAAAATGTTTTCCCTTGTGCTGGAGCTTCACTCCTATGATGCACTCTGTGGCTCTGTTACTGCCTCAGTAAACACAAGCAGCATTCACAGTGTATTTATACAGTTAAAAAAAAAATGGTACCTTACATACTGTTAAGACACAAGCAGCATTCACAGTGTATTTATACAGTTAAAAAAAAAAAAAAGGTACCTTACATACTGTTAAGGCAACATTTTGGAACAAGTTACTGTTGCTTACATATTGTCTTCAACTCTGACATGCTTGCTCATATTTTTTAGAGCAAGCTAAAAAACCAGGAGAAAATGAGTCTTATGTCTTGGAAAACTCCTCTCTGCTTTGTGTAAAATCCTTAATTACAATTGCTAAAAAATGAGGATATATTTTCTTCCCCAAAGATATCCTGAAAAAAAAAAAAAGCTAATTCAATGGATAAACTGAATTCAATGCATATCTAAGTGGTTTAAATTTCCTTCAGTTGTTCCAAAGCAAAGCTGTCCTGATATTTTCTAGAAGACATCAGAAATATACCTATGCAAACTAAAGACTTTACAAATTTTGGAGCCTTCCTGAGGGTTCCAGTCTTTCCAGCTGCTTCCCAGATGGATGCTTATGTGCACAGGACTAAGGCTCACTGAAGTTTTCAGGACTGATTTCTCCTGCATCTTTCCTCCAGCCAAGTGAAGGGCTTGAGAAGGGAGTGCAAAGAGAAGAGGGACTGCTGCATCCCTCCTTTCCAAGGCCTAAGCAGATGTTTTTCTGCCAGTAGGGCTGAGGGCCATAAATGGGCTAGCAGTGGGGTTACAGTTCCCACACAGAGATAGGGACTAAATCCCTATTTACTAAATTTAATAAAATTATGCATTAATCACATTCATTTTTTCCAATCCTTTGCATGTTTCCTTCAAACATTATGAACTACTGACTAACTCATGCTAATTTTTACTATCTTGCTAGCACTTTAGTCTCACATTTTAAATAGTTTGTGTTTTGATTGCACTCTTATAAAAATACTTTCAGATTGGGGGAAGTGGTTTGTAAACCATCATTTAATGCCTTCCAGCCTAGCTTCAGATGATCCTCTCCTTTACTTCAAAAGTGCTGGGGCCTAGCACAATTCAAAGCTCCCTGTTATGGTCATTTCCTTTCAATGTTGAAGAGATGTATTTTTGTTCAGCTTTCTATCTCCATTCAAATTGAGATTACTACTATTAAGATGCATTTGGAGAACAGAATTCTACTCTTTCCTGTTTATTTTTGGCTTTTAGCTAACTATGCTTGATAATTACATGTAACCACTTCACTTTGTAATACATTCCTCATATTTCCCTTCCAGCTGACCTAATACATTCATACAGTAACATACTACAAAGTTCACTAAACCTTTTTTATCTGGAGGCATAACTGGGACTCTGTGTTCACGAATCTCTGAAGTCCACATCAATCCTTCTAAGCAAATGTCCTTTCAAATGCAGATAGAGTACTTTTTCTCAACTCAGTGAAAAAAGCTCCTTTGCTCCTTTATTATGTGCTTTATTATATGTTTCATAATTTAAAATGGTGAGAAATACTCATGCTTAAATTTCATGGTCTTTAAAATCAGTTTTGAATTCATGTTCAACAGTGGGTGAATCAGAGTTGACCCGCCTGTTAAAGGACTATGAATATAATTCTGTCCTGAACTCTGTCCTGAACTTTTGTGGCAGCTTCTTTCGCTCAAGTTTTACTGTGTTTGCCTGTATGGGGTGGCTTTCTTTCCCACAGCAGGTTAAGCATGTTAGGTAACAAAGGCACATGCATAATCTGGAGGTCTCTCAGGCATGCGTGTCACATGTACACATGGATGCATGCCATCCCAATTAGCACGTGGTGGAGTTTTGGACTGTGATGCTCTGCAGATCTGTTACCAGTAACACCCACTTGAGGAGACTTGTACCTCTGACAGCCGCTCAGCCGTTTCCACATAAATGCTCTTATGGCCCAGGTCATTTATCAGAAAAAAAAAAAAAAAAAAAAAAGAGAAAAGAAAGACTCGGTCTTTCTTTCTCGGTCGGAGCCCAGGTGACCTCCTGGCCCCACCTGTAGGCATTCCTAAAGCTTGGGATGTGAGCGTGAGCAGCTGCTTGTGCATGACAGCTGCTCAAACTGTGCTGCTGTAGCAGACACAGCTCCTTCAATTACCTTGAATTAAGTACCAACTAGTGACAACTCAGGGCGCAGACTCTCTGTGATCTAAGGCCCTGATCCAGAAAAGCATTTAAGTGCGTGCTTGTTTATCCTTTCTGTACAATGTTTATAAGCACATGCATAGATGTAAGGACATTTTGAAGTACTATTGAAATAATTTTGTGAGGGACTAGGATAAACAAATCCTGGCCGTGCTACAGAGAGAAATTTGTTAAATAAAATTTTTGTGTTTATCTCTTAGATTTCTGCTAATAGAACTAGGGTGTGGCTTTCTACTGAAATGTCACAGTGCAAGTAAAAATTACTTTGGAAGTCTCTTTAAGACACTGCCTTTGTCTTTTTTCATTCCCTATTTTTAATTAGCAGTTGACCACAAAGAATGCATTTCCCACCAATTCAAAAATAAGGCCAAGCAGCATGTTAGTCCTCATTGCCTGTAATTGCGTATTTCAGAAAACACTGTTACATATTTTGCTACTTTAAAACAAAAAGCAAATCAAATGGTCACACAAAAGATACCTAATCAATCTGCTGCACATCGCTCTGCCATGAAAAATTTATTCTCTCTAGACTGATCAGGGTCTTGTATGAATGCTATCTGGCTTTCATGCCCATACATATGACCAAATGTGTGGCTAAGAGTGATGTTCAGCAAAGTTGCTTGACTATCTGTGACTGGTGAGATAATTCGCTGTTTGGTGCTCCAGTGTTGAATCAGGGTTATTTTTTGGAGGAAAGATGAAGAAGGATGTACCATCTGCTCTTCTTGTTCTGATTGTTACAGGAGTACCTGAATGGCTACTCCTGTAACAATCTCCTGAATGGCTGGCAAAATGCTAGCAGTGTTTTTCCCTGCTGGAAAAAAAAAACAAAAACCAATTAAAATATCCTTGGTCATATAATGCTCTTTGCTCTAAATGGTTGGTGTGACTTAGCAAAAGAAGATGTACTTCATGTGTTACTCCGGAATAATTTGCCTCATCAAAATCCACAAGATTCAGATATACAGTAATGCTTACAAAAGAAGGCAAAATAATTAAGGGTTTTGGCTCTGCCTACTTTCTTCTGGGGGATTTAATTTGCACCAAAAAAAAAAAAAAGAGACAAAAGTAAAGGATGGCACCTTTTCTTTCTTTGAGCTGATGGGAAATTTGCACTCTACTCTAAACCAGAATTTAACCTTGAGACAGATATCTGGGTCTCAGGGGTAGAAAACTGTGTTTAGAAGTAAGAATATAGGAAAGCTAAAGAGACAGTGACTATCTGAGTTTGCAAACAGCCAGAAATGCTTTCATGTGTTGCTTTGTGCATTGTATTTTCACATACACAGCTTTGGAAGGAATGGTCCACATTAATAAAGAAATTATAGTGATCTTTTAAGACCATCTTTGTTCACTCTGTGTACTAAGCCTGAGGGTAGGTCAGGACCACCAGCAATTTAAAAAAAAAACAACCCAAATCAGAAGAAAGCCCTCAGGACAGTAAGCATAATGGTCACTACTAAGGCAGAAATTGTAAAAATGCTATTACTGGATAGTATATATGACTAATATATTTATATAATATATATTGCTAATATAATAGTATATATTACTAATATAATTATACTATATTAATGTATTGTACTTATGTATAACTAATATAATTATATATAATCATACTGGCAAAAGATGGGAAAATTCATCATAGAGAATGAGCTGCAAAAAAACAACACCTTATTCTTCCACTTAAACAAAAAGATACTGCTTTGTAGAGTGACATGCCCTTTACCTCTATTGTCTTTTTATTAAAGGCTTCAATAGATTTTGGCTGTGTTGTTGGGAAGTATTTAATTAAAACAAGTAGGAATGAGCAGGAAGGATAGTTCCACACAATAATGCCGCACACCTTAGTGAGCCACAGATTGTTAGCATTTTAACTTTAAAGGTTTACCCAGTTTAAGCCTTAAAAGTGCTAACAGTTTTGCCATATATTAATTATTTATGCATGCCATGATAAAATTATCAGGAGGAAACTATTGAATATTTTGAGAGCTATAAAAGCTCATTCCTTTAATTTGCACTGGATTAATCTCAATATTTTTAAGACTGTATTAGCAGCAAGGTGTACTTTTTTGAAGATTTAAACACTAGCCTCCTCGGCAGGTTCAGCTGAATTTCACTGTTAAGAGACTTGATACATTCTTCAGCATATTTTTGGTCGTGTAAGGATCACACCTAGAGCACGGTACTAATAACGCCCAGGGCGCAGGTTCGATCCCTGTACAGGCCATTCACTGAAAAGTTGGGCTCAACAGTCCCTGGGGGTCCTTCCAACTCAGAATGTTCTGGTGGTGCTGTGAACACGGCTTATGCAAAGCACGCTGGACGCACAACTTCGGAATGGCCGCCCATGAAACAAGAATGAGTCAATTCAAGCCAAGGGACAATATAAAAGCTTGTGAAGAATCACAGTATTCCATTTTATATTCTCTTAAGCAGGAAGGGCAGAGACACAGGCGGGCTGGCCCAGGGCGGACAGAGCCGGGGCGCGGTGGGTTCGCCGAGGGCTGCGGGACGCGGGGCGCGGCCGCCCCGGCCCCTCGGGGCAGGAGAGGTCCCAGCGTGGCAGTGCCCGGCCGGAGGCTCCGGGACCCCCCCGGTGCCGCCCCACCGCCCGCCTCCGCCGCCACAGGCCCCGCGCCCTCCCCTTCCTCCCCCCGCCCCGCAGGGACCTTTTAAGAGGAGGGGGCAGAGGCTGGAGGGCTTGGCCGGGGGACGGGGCTGCTCCTGAGAGAGCTGTCGGGTTGAATCGGACGGCCAAAACAAAAACGTAACAGGGAGCAGGAAGAAAAAAAAAAAAAAGGCAAAAGACGTCAAAAAAAAAAAAAAAGAAAGAAAGAAAGAAAATAAATAAGTAAAACGGGAGGTGCGGAAGCACGGAAAGGTGGTGGGGGGACAAAACAGAAACCGCAGGGGGACGCGGTGCGCAGCGCGGCGATGGTGCGCCCCGGCGGGCTGTGCCGCCTGCCGCTGCTGCTGCTGCTGCTGCTGCTGCTGCTGCTGCAGGGCTCCCTCCTCCTGCTGGCCACAGCCCGGCACGGCCGCGCCGCCGCCTGCCCGCTCCGCAGAAAGGTAAGCGCCGCCCGGGGTGCCCTCCTGCCCCGGGGTGCCCTCCTGCCCCGGGATGCGCTGCTGCCCCGCCCCGGCAGCGGGGGACGCGGGTCTGTCCCCTCGGGGTGCGGTGACGGGAGGGGGCGGCGTGCGGGGCCGCCGCGGCTGAGTCCCCTCTGTCCCCTCTGTCAGGCGGACTCAGGCGGCGAGGGCTCGGCAGCGGCTTCCCGGGACGGGAAGGCAGGGTGCTGGGAGCGTGCATGGGGGAGGAGGACCCTGGGGTGAACCCCGGCAGGATCTTTTGCCTGCGGTGAGCAGGACGAGCTGCGCTGCCCGCCAAACGACAGACTGGCCGGGAGTGACTTGCTAGTGCCATCCCGCGCAGGGTTACCGCCTAGTCCCACTTCAGAACGCCGAGCGTGCTGGAACAGGTTCGGAGCAGGAAATGGCCATTTGGTGTGAAAACGCGGTTACACGTTATGTTAGGTTTTGCTCGTCTCCTAAACTTAGCAGCTTGGCTGCAGTAGCTAGGAGCAGCATGCATGGCTTAGCTCCAGTGTGTGATTAGCACAGCAGAGGATCCCTGCTGCAAGTTAGGGGTGATGTTATGGGCCGCTGTGAAGCTTGTGTAGACCGTGTCTGCCATTTCCACGAAAGATCAGAAAAAGTCGTTCTTGTTGAAGCTTGATGCTTCTGAGCTAAAAGTACCAAAAATCATGTAGGAAAAGCCTTCTTGAGCTAACTTTGTGTTAACAGGCCATCTGTGCTGTCTGTTGGCATCTACTTGGACCTGACGTGCTTCTGGGATATGTGTACCGTCACTTCAGCTTCCCTCCCAGGTTAATTCCACTCTTAAGGAAACTGGAAGCCCTTAGAAGTCTAAGTGCAGACCTGCTGCACCGGGGAGGTGCCAAAGCCACAGCAGGCTCACTGCAGGGTAGGTGTGAGAAAGTTCTGCAACTGGAGAAGGTCTGATCTGTGACTTCACTCTGCTCTCTCACCTGCTCATGCACCTAAATGTAGCCCTTGTTCTTGGGGGCCTTCCTGCCTCTGTGAGCATGCTGGTTCCCCACAATATCTTCTCCTAGGATTTAGGGCGTTATGAAATCAGCCACATGCCAAGCTACATGTGCTTCACTAGAGGTGTCTGTCTGAGCTTGAGTTAAACAGAGCCCAGCCCTGCCTTGTGCGATGGTGTCGTTACAATTTGCTGGGAACCAGTTTGTCGGCTGGATTTGTAGGTGGCTAGCCGTGACACTGCCATAAAGCCAGGTCAAGCCTTTGGAGTGGGTAGCCCCTTCTCCTTGAGGGCATGAGGTACAGAAGATGTGGGCTGGTATGAAACTACTGCAAGGAGCTAGTGAGAGCAAGTACAAAGAGGACAGCTCCTGAGCAGAAGTCATACTTGTGGAAATGGATTACTTTACAGGTTGGGTGGGACATGCAGGAAGTTTTTTTTCAGAAACAATTGACTGGACTTCTGCCAGTTGCTAGCAAGACTGAAGGTGAAATGTGTTAATGGTAGGTAATTATCTGCTGATTACGCTGTCATTAAAATGTGAGACCACCTGTAGTTCTGGAATAGGCCGTTTCCGAGGGTCATTAGGACAATGGTAATAACCACACTGTCTAGGAATGGCAGTGTCTGCCTTATTTACAAAACTCTTGAGTTTATCATTACGAATATTTACATTAACTCCTTAGGGAAAATACACTGTCTCGTTCCCGCATCACCACGGATGGGTTTTTAATTTACTTTAGTTCTTTATAGGATTCCTTTTCTTACCTCTCTTAGACAGGTCTGACTTTCTTCTTTTTGTTAAGTTGCCTCAGTGTTTGCCATGAAAGAAGTTTGTGCGTTGTTGTCTGAAAAGCTGCTATTTTAAGGAGTGAACCTACAGTATTTTAGGAGACTTTATCATCATGATTCAAAATTATAGATAAAGCTACAACCAATAATGTGCCTTATCATTCTCAAAAAAAAAAAAAGACATTGAAAACAATTATTTTAAAATAAAGTATGCTGAAATATTTTTGGGGTGTATTCCAGATACTATAATGTGGTCTGGTACTGCTTACTTTTTGCTTAACATTGGAGTGCACTGGAAAAATCAAAGCCAGAAATCAGGGATTAATTGTGGAATGCTTGTCGTTGTAGTTGGTTAGTATTTTATGATGTGTTTTTTCTCATAGAGGGCCAATTAATTTATATGGCTGCTTTTACCCATATATGTCCTTCAGCAGAGCAAGTCGTATGTCTGTTCTTAACCTGTGGCTTTTTAGTTAAAAACTTCTTTTTTTCATTTCTGGCACTTTGGATATGTTCTTTTAGTAGCTGTAGCCAGGTGTTTATTCCCCAAGTGAGTTCTACTTTCAGTCTTAAGCTGAGTTTGAGAGTGTCAGTAACACAGGTGGGCAAAAGCTCAAGTATTACTAAAAAAGTGGCTAACATTTTTGTGTGCATTACTGTAGTTGCATGGGCATGTAACGTGGTGAGTAAAATCTTTGCCCCAATTAGGTATAAAGGAACATGACCAGATAGGATGCCAGGATAGATAAGAGAGAGGGAGAAAGCCATAATAGGTAGGGTTATAGGGCTGCCTGCCTGGGTGAAATATTGCATGCCATGTGCTTTGGCTTCTGTAGCTAGCAAGAAAAATAAGGCACAAGAATATTGTGGATTGAGAAACAGTGCAGTTCTGGGCTGAGGTTTGGAAGGTGTGGTTGTGAGGTCAAGTGGTGAATATTAGGGGTCCTGAAAGACAGTGAAGCCACGGAGGGCATCTGTCTGCACAGTGAGGTATACACTTTGTGCTTTGAAATGCATAGTCTACACAGATGAGATAGAAGATGGAAGGAAGCAGAACTCATGTAGAAGGAAGCAGACCAAGTCTAGGTTGTCCATGTCTGGAGTTCTCGTCCAGTTCTTCAGTCTCTAGACTGTTTTCTTTTCCCTCGGAGCCTTCATTCCCTGCATCACCACAGCCTTCTGTTTATACTTACACTTTTCTGTTTAGTTTTTTATACTGTCATGCTCTTCTAGATGTTTGGAGTGCTGTCACTAGATAAATTCTTTGCTCCTCCTGGTGTTTTTCTGAATTGTTTTCTGGATGTTTGCCAATTTTACTCTTGTTAGTATGTAATTTAGCCCAATTTGAAATAGTTTCTGTTGGGGAAAAAAAAAAAAGACACTTTCTCTGATTTTCTTTGGTATTTCTCTTCCAGAAAAATCACTGCTGTCTCACTTGAAGCTGTGTATGATATCTGACAAACACAGTAGTATTTGTGTATTTGAAGACTATAGGTTGCATCCTATAATGGATCTCTAAATAGTGCTGGAAAAGCAAGCTGTTGGTGCTAGTTAAAATGAACAAAATCTGAGGCTTGGGGTTTTTTAATCAAAAAGAAGGAATCTCAGCTCCCAAGGAAGTGCCCTTGATGTGCACCATGCTTTCACAGAATTTTTGCAGTGGCTGACACTCTTGTCCTGTCACATTGGGGAAGTGTTGTCCATCCCTGTGTGTCTCCATTGCACCTCAGTGGATGGTCGAGTTTGTCCTGTGTGCAGCCTTAGTTAAGAAGGAGGCTTTCCAAGTCTTGTGGAAGGGAGTGGATCCCACAAGTCCCAGTGCATTCTCTGTGACAGTGTCAGCTTTTTCACCGGGGGAGGTAAGGCAGAGGAGAAGGCATCATGC
This sequence comes from Passer montanus, assembly GCF_014805655.1. NCBI lineage: Eukaryota > Metazoa > Chordata > Aves > Passeriformes > Passeridae > Passer > Passer montanus. Next base: position 1,237,810 of record NW_024370152.1, on the reverse strand, counting down.
TGTAGTGCTGAGCATTCAGAAATACCTTGATCTGATGATTCCTTGGACCTTTGTGTGGCAGCAAGTTGGGAGACCTCTGTTGTCTTGTGAGACTTTCCCCTTGCTCAGGGTTTTTCCTGGGACGAGTAATGCATTGACTACCACCTGTAAATTGTAGAGTGGAGACAGAACAATGTATCTATGCATCTTGATCTGTTCATGAACCTTTTTGTTGTTACGCTGCTGGAACTGAAATTCTTCAAGCTGCACAGCCCAGCTGCCATAAGCCTCCAGGACAACAATTTGACTGTAATTTGTTTCTTTTAAAGCACTTTTTTTTTTGTTTTGTTTTTTTTTTTTTTTGTTGCAGCATCTATGTTAAAGGATCTTATTGCAGATGAAAATTGGGCTGTAGCACTTTTATCTACTGCTTGCTCTCAGGGAAGTGAGGTGGCACAGTCATGGTGTAAGGTGTGATGCTGAACAAGCTTCGGCATTGCTCCTGTGGTATTTCATGGCTACCTAGGGCACTGTTTAACAGCTTCCCTTTTATGGTATTGGGGTGAGATTATATCCTTGCCGTTCCCTCTCTGAAGCTGCATTGAGACATGCAAGAGCTCCAGGAAGTCTGCAGGGAGATGGGAGAGCCTGAAGGTACAGCAGGGCAAAACAGGCCCGCTCATGCACACCAAGGGCTTTGCCCCTTCCCCACTCACACAGGAGGCTGTTTGCAGGGTCTGGCACAGAGGCAGAGCACTGCTAGGATTCCAGTCTCCACTTTGGAAGGAAAAGGAGATGCCAAAGGAGTGTGAGGCACTAGCATGTCCAGAGCAGTGGTAGTGTCACCTTTTAGAGGGAGAGTGAGCTTTGGCAGCTCCCCATGTACCATCACTTGGTGATGATAACACCTGCTGGTGCCCAGAAACTTATTCTGCAGGGTCTGGGGAGTTTCCCTGTCAGTGGTGGGACACTGAGGTTTTATGTCCTCTCATGCTGGCTCGAAGCTTTCTGTGGAGGTCTGAGTGGTGCTTAGGGTAATTTCTCAAGTTCATGACTACTTTTGACATGCGAGTGCCAGCAAGAGTGCTCAGCTGCATTGCTTTGTAATGTCAGGGTGTTGAGGACTGTGTGAAAATTTTTGCTACATCTGCTTTCCTTCTGCCTGTGCTACAGGCTCTTTAAAGGAAAACTTCATGTACTCTGTGCCTAATGGCCTGTTTATTTCTTCAGAGGTACCACTGGTACCAGGCAGTTATTACCCTGCTTACAGTATCCGATTATGAAAGTTGTGGGAATAAGCAGAGAAAAAAACCCCAGACCATAATGCCAAAAGCCTTTCTAGCTGGGCTGTGTGCAGTAGTCCAGAGCAGTGCTAATGATTGTGTTAAAGTCTGTTACAAGTCATCTGGGCTTGAGCCTCTTGCTGGATTTATTGAGGAGCTGAAAAGCTGGCTGGTGACCACTTGTTCTGTACGATTCCTTGAAGTTGTAGCTGGTTTTGTGCATTCTCACCTACACGATCAGACCTATGTGAAGAGAAGTATTGACCTCCTAACCTCATGCCTGTCCTGAGTGCCTCCTCTGTCTTTATACTTGCAGTAGATGGAAAGCAGCACTTCTGGTCCTTCCTCCTTGCTGCCTGACCACTACTTCCAGTTCATTTCTCACAACAGTGATGTGCCCTTTCATTTTCCCCTTCTGACTAATGTTGGGGGAGAATCCTCTCTATTTTCCCTCTTGTTTTACTTTGCATATTCATTCTTCTGTTTTCTTCCCGGGTCTATGTTAGATTTTTACTCACCTGTTGCGCTGTTATCTTTGGTACCCCCTGGGGCTCCTCATGTTTCTTAACCCTTGTTCCTATGGTCTTCAGGAGAGTTTTTGTGCTCTGTAATTCAGGTGTAGGATTTGGAGTTGTAGGATGGTGTTGCCAGGATGTGAAGTATCCTTCAGATTCTTTATATGATGCAGAACAGTCTGAAGAGCCCTTTGGAATATATTTGGTTTGTACAATGCTCTTGGGCACATGGTAGAGTTCTTGGGTCTCTCCCATGCAGCTCCAGGAGTTGGACTTCAATGATCCCTGTGTCCCTTTCAGTTCAGGATATTCTATATTGTATAGTCTATGCGGGTGAAGTGGACTGGTGGTAGCACTTTGCTGAAGTACTGCCTGATCTGTGGCCTGGTTTTGATGTACAGAGCTGCTGGAGAAGGTTGTCTGGGATGAGCCATTGCAGAGCAGTCTTTAAGATTAACCTTTCTGACCCTGAGTCTTTAGTATCAGAAGTTTATAGGCAATGTGCTTCCAGTAAATTCCTCCAAGCAGCCTGTTCTGCTTTTGGCAGTCAGGCAGGCTTCTTAGATCAGCACACATGCACAGTTTGCCCCAGTGCTGAGGTTAGAGTTATCTGCTGGCTCAAGACTGACCAGATGTTTGAGCGTAGCTGGAAGCCTGTTCTCTTACTTAGACATGCAAAGGCTACCTCTTCCTGTCTGTGCAGACAGACACCGCTTGTATCCATTGTTCCAGTAAGTACTGTGCCACCAGTGGGGTGCTGTAGGCTGTGCCCGCTGCTGGTGTAAAGTGAGTTGAAAGGATTCAAGCAGGATCGATGTTGTCCCATCTGCTCTTCTGTCCTGTGGGAACACCACAAGCCTGTATTGAGGTATCTCAGGTGATGCTGTGAAGTATTTTCCAGCAGAACAAATTTAAATCTGATTGTGACTTCCTGATGGCTGTGGGTTTGGAGAGGCTTTAAAAGCCAACTTTTAAAAATATGCTTTTTTTATCCCTCTGTGTTTACTTTATCAAGTTAATACCTTGAAACCACAGGCCTGCAGAATTTTTTTCTCACTTATTTTCCAAGGTATTGCACGCTCTTTTCTGCTACTCAAGAAAGAGTATTGGACCATGAGGGGTCTTTACTGGGTGTCTGTCTGCCATGTGAAAAAAATTTTTTCTGCCTGTTCCAGCAGGTCTGCTTGCCAGCTGTGTTTTGTGTTACTCATTTTCTTGGTGTCTTGCTGTTGTGTTATAATCCCAGCTGTCAACCAAACATTGCAGTCATTAAATTCCCATTCCATGCAAGAGAGGTTGCAAGAGAGTACTGGAAGGGTGAATTGTTGGGTTCAGATAATGACAACTTAATAGCTAAAGCAAAGTCATGGACACAAGCAAAGCAAAACAAGGAATTAATGCATCACTTCCCAGGGCAGGCAGGTGTTCAGCCATCCCCAGGAAAGCAGGCTCTATCACACGTAGCAGTGACTTGAGAAGACAAACCCCATCATTCTGAACGTCCTCTCTCCTCTTCCCCCATCCTCCCCAGCTTTTTGTGCTGAGGATGATGCCATATGGTATGGAATATTGCTTTGGTCAGTTAGGGTCAGCTCTCCTGGCTATATCCCCTCCCAGTATCTTGTGCACCCTCAGCATGTATGCTTGCAATCATACGACAGGGAGAAAAGGCCTTGACTCTGTGCAAGCATTGCTCAGCACTAACAAAAACATCTCTATAATATCAGCACCGTTTTCAGCACAAATCCAAAACTCAGCCCCATACCAGCCACTGTGAAGAAAATGAACTCCACCCCAATCAAAACCAGCATAGTCAAATGGGAAGTTCACCCATGATGCTGCACCACCTTCTGACTAAGTGTCACAGCAGTTTCTTTGATGAAAGGTGCCTTGCTGTGCTGAAGTGAGAGGTGAAAGTGACAGAAATCCTGCTGTCCTGATTAGCTTCAGCAAGTGGTGCCAATTTTTGACTTGATGAAAGGCAGAAGTTGGGTAAGTATTGTGCCTGAATCATGGTGTGCTAGGGCTGTGCTCTACTGCTGCTTTTGGTAGATACCCAGATGATGTATCAGGTTGAGAAGACACAGTGTTACCTTTCAGGAGGAGAAAGCCCAAGACAATATTCTTATGTTTTTATTTCATGAAAATGGAATTTTTACCTAAGGACCCGAGAAAAACAATGGTCAAAGAGGACTTTATGTGAGCAAAGTCACTTTAGGAAAAGTCCCTGCTGGCAATCTGCTAAGCCAGGTGACCTGCTGGCTTGGCAGCATGTTTTCCTTAAGCCCTCTGCTCCAGTGGCCTGGCATAAATGTGTGTACTTACTCAGCTGTGTCTCCCTTTCTCCCAGCAAAATGAGCTGAACTCCTTCCTGTGGACAATCAAGAGAGATCCCCCATCTTATTTCTTTGGCACCATCCATGTCCCATACACGCGTGTCTGGGATTTTATCCCAGAGAACTCCAAGAAAGCCTTCCAGCAGAGCCACATCGTGTACTTTGAGCTGGATCTCACTGACCCCTACACCATCTCAGCTCTCACCAGCTGCCAACTCCTCCCGCAGGGGAAGAACCTCCAAGATGTGTTGCCCCGAGACATCTACCGCCGGCTGAAGCGGCACCTGGAGTATGTCAAGCTGATGATGCCATCCTGGATGACCCCAGACCAACGGGGCAAAGGGCTGTATGCAGACTACCTCTTCAATGCCATTGCTGGCAACTGGGAGCAGAAGAGGCCAGTCTGGGTGATGCTGATGGTGAACTCCCTGACAGAGGTAGACATCAAGTCACGAGGTGTGCCTGTTCTGGATCTGTTCCTTGCCCAGGAAGCAGAGCGGCTGAGGAAGCAAACGGGCGCTGTGGAGAAAGTAGAAGAGCAATGCCACCCGCTCAATGGGCTGAACTTCTCCCAGGTGAGATGGAGTGGTGTGCAGGGTGCCAGGCTAGCTGCTGAGCTGGATGTCACAGCAGAAACAGCATGGTCTGGGGTGTGGGTTAAGTGACTTTTACCTAGAGACTTGTGTCTGCTCCCTGCAGCCCGTGCCTCTGCCTGCATCCTCAGGAGAATTTGCTAGCACAGGATCAGGCCAGAGCTGAATTCATCCAGGTCTGGCCTGGGAAGACCCCTGTTCTCTTCCTTGGGCATGTTCTATGCTCAGAGACCTTTGGATGTGTGCTCTCCAACTCTGACTGGGCTGCCCTGCAGGAGCTCAGGACAGGCTGGGGCTCAGGCTCCAAACTTGTTTTTGTAATACCAAGTTAAAAAGAATGAAGTGATTACTTGGGGAAAGCAGGGGTGCTGTGAGTTGTGCTGAGAAGTAATTGCTGGTTGGAAAGCATCACAGTGAATATTTTGATGCCCTCATAAACAGGGGCCCATCATCTGCAATGGGAAAAGTATTTTTTGTTTGTTGTGGTTTTTTTTCCCCTTTCTTTGTTACTAGGTGAGGGTCAGCACAGCACAGCTTTCTTCAGGGAGCTGCACTGACTAGTGCAGGCCCTGGTGCAAATGCCTTTGTGTCTGCAAACCTGTTGGAGTTCAGCACTGTTTTTCATGCAGCAGAATGACCTCTACATTTTCCATGAAGTGCTCCTCTCTGAATAAAATACTCCAGGCAGTAGTGTCTGTTGTTGTCTCTGCCCAGTGGGATCACAGGCATAACATTGCTGTCTGACGTGGGGTACCTTTGCTGCAGGGTGGTGCTAGTTTGGGGAGTGGAGTGGCATTTGCTTAGCAATAATCAAGGCTTGCATTTTGCAGTATGCCCTAGAAGCACAATATGGAGGACCTTTAGTCATAGGGCTGGGGAGTTTTGACTGATACTCAACCTTCTCCCCTGCATCCTGAAGCCTGTCCTGTCGCTGATGCACGATTTGGAAGGGAAAGAGCAGAAGGCAAGTGCAGCACAGCAAGGGCAGGGACAGCAGCCCTGGACAAATGTCTGAATAGCTGTGATCCCCCCTAGACAGCGTTGGTGTGGGGACCGTTGTGCAGGGAATAGCACAGCAGCCTAGTGTGCATCACTTGAGCAGTTCTTAACTGCCTGCAGGCCTTCTGCACTTCTCTTTTCCATTGTTTGGAGCTGGGCAACCTCATTTGCATCTCCAGTAACTTGCTTAACACGGTGCTTTGAATCCTTATGCTGTTGCTGTTTGCTCACAGATAGATAACCTGGGAATAGGCTGGGAAGTCCCTCCTTTTCCAACTCTTACCTGGTTGAGGATTTATAAGCATTATTGCCCATGTTTTTCTTTTGCTGGCATTGCCCCTATAGTTTATGATAGAAGTGGAGGTGTGGGCATTTTTCTCCACTGCCTTTTAAGAAAGTGGTAGGGGGACTAAGATATGTTGACTGCAAATGATATCCCTGCTAAGCTCATGTAAATGTTGACTCTTAGGCCTTCACAGTTTTCTACAAAGAGCAGCTGGTTTTGTGCTGTTTAGCAGATGGGATAAATACCAAGTGATCCATGGCAAGGGACACAGAACTGCAATATCCAGAATTGCCCAGCCTTCTGAAAAGGCCAGAGAGACAAAAACTTCAGGAGAATCTAGCCTCTAGTTAGGAAAATCATACCCTTTGGTTGCCCCATGGTGAGTGGAGATGTGCATTTGCATCATGAAGGCTGCAGCTCCTTCCCTACCTTCTCACTTCCTAGGGAAGGGGTACGCTGTCCCTTGAGGGAGAAGGTCTGGAGCAGCTACTGCACTGCATATTCATACCTCCACTGCTGCCCACTACTAGATTTCCAATACAGGCAGCTCAAGGAAAAGGAAAACCAGAGGCAGATTATTTTTGTGCTTCTAAGCCAATTTCATGTCTGTTTCAGAAACTGACTTGTGAACTCTCATGGTTGGCAGTTGTGTAAGTTTGATTTCAGAGCTTGCTTGTCAGGTTGTTCAGGCAGTAGAGTTAATTACGTGTTTAATAGAAACAAAACAAAGAATTTGAAGTAGGCTCTTTGGAAAATATTTTCTTTAGTGTGCTGCTGTTTGGAAACCCCCAGCATTGGGCCACTTCTGTGCAAACACACAGGCATGACTTAGAAACTTCTGTTGGGGAAAGTGGAACAAAACCCATAAGGAAGAGTCTAAAAATGTACAAGAAATATCATAGAATCACAGAATGGCCTGAGTTGGAAGGGACCTTGAAGATCACTTAATTCCATTCCTTCTGCCATGGGCAGGGACACCTTTCACTGAGACCAGGTTGCTCAGAGCCCCATTCAACCTGGCCTCAAACACTTCCAGGAATGGGGCATCCTGCTTCTCTGGGCAAGAAGTTATTTACCACTCTCACAGTAAATAACTTCTTCCTATTATCTAACCTAAACCCACTCTCTTTCACTCTGAAGTCATTGCCCCTTGTCCCTTGTAAAAAGTCTTGTAGGCTTCTTTCCCATACTGGAAGGTGCATTATAGGTCACCCCAAAGCATTCTCTTTTCCAGGGTGAACAATCCAAATTGCCTCAGCCTTTTTCTATAGGAGAGGTGCTCCTTTCTTCTAATCCATCTTGGTTGCCTCCTGTGGACGTACGCCAACACATCTGTGGTGCTGGGACCCCAGAGCTGGGTGCAGGGTTCCAGGGATCTCAGCAGAGCAGAGGGGCAGAATCCCCTCCCTCCCCTGCTGCCCACGCTGCTTTGGATGCAGCCCAGGACACGTTTGGCTTTCTGGGCTGGGAGTGCCCATGGCTGGGTCATGTCCAGCCTTTCACCCACCAGCACCCCCAAGTCCTTCTCCCCAGGCTGCTCTCCATCTGCTCATACCCAGGGATTGCCCTGACCCAGGTGCAGCACCTGGCACTTAGTCTTGTTAAGCTGCATGAGATTCCTGTGGACCCACTTGTCAAGTTTGTCCAGGTCCCTCTGGATGTCATCTAGGGAGATGCTTCTTTTCTTTTCACAGAGAAATTATTTAATTATTTTCTTAGCAGAGAAGCAAGTTCAGTGTTTTCAGTTTGTTTCTGCATAGGGTTTGCTTTTTCTTTCGCATCCAAAATTATTCTTCTGGCTGGTAAGGCAGACTCCCAAGCCACTCCAAACCATACAATGTTACTGGCTAGGTCCCTGGTTTTATCCATTCTATTGACCAAGGCCTTGTTGGTGTATGTTATTTCAGGTGAAGGTCTGGAACAGTTTATTGTTCCCCAGGCACAATGCTCAGTTACTGGAAAGTACAGACAAACCCAAATTAGGAACTTCCTTCTCCCCGAGAAGAGAAAACAGTAAAAATGAAAAAAAAAAAAAGCCAAAAAAACCCACATAAAACAGCCAACAGTGCCTGTCAAGGGGCTCTTTTTCTTTGGGCTTTTGAACCAAAGATTTTTGGTTTATGACTCTCTTATGTTACCTGCCAAATCTCTCTGTTCACGCTCAGCTCAGGCTGTCTGCCCACACTGCCAAATCATAAAAGCATCATTTTTTTTCAGTACACAGTGATGTGTACACAATCTGTGAAATGCTTTACTGCCTTTTCAGTCCCTCTCTCTTGTGGTATTCACATTCTCTGAACAGAGAGAGACATAATTCTCTGTCCCAGGATTTTTTCCTGGGGAAGGCAGTGGGAAAGCTCAGAGAAAGAAGGAGGAAAACAATTCTTATCTCTACTTGCTGCTCTTGTTGTTTGGCACATGTGGACTGTGTTATGGAAATTGTTTACCCAAAGGGATTTGTTAATTGGACTCTGCTGATGGTTGTTTGGACTGATTGACCAGTTGGATCAAAGCTATGTCGTAAGTGTCTGAAAGGGTCATGGGTTTTTCTTTAGTATAGTATAGTTTTAGTATAGAGTATAGTAGTAGTATAGCTTACTAAAGCATTTCTTCAGCCTTCTGAATCATAGAATCAGAGCACATTATTCCCCGGATGGGGGTCGCTTTTCTATGATACTCTCTTGTTCCAAGATCTGTGTAACTTCAGGAGTATGCAAAGATTAGTGTGTCTCCATGCCAGCGCCATGGTGTTTATTTTTCCTCTTGCATGCTGTTTCCATCCTAGTTTGTCTTACAGACTTGTTCTCCCACTCCACCTTCTTGGCTAGGTAGTGCCTCTCTTGTCACAATACCCTGCATAGGTCTCGTTCCTAGCTGTGTCTGGGCTTTGTAGCTATGTATGATCTGCCACTGCTGACTTCCAGCATGGAGTCAGTTCCTCCCAACTCTTCCTTTACAGTCATGCATGTGCTTACATGTTTGCTGTATTGCGGGCATTAGTGCTCCAGCACAAAACAGCTTTGCTGTTGGCTTCCGTAGTGTCATGAACATCAGCTTAGTACTGGCTCAGATGATAAGCAAGTGTTGCCCCTTGTACTGTGCCAGACACTTGCTTTGGTATGCTAAGGTGATGTCCAGGCTGTATTCCTCACAAACTGGTCTCTGCTTGAACACAAGAAGGTTAGACTTATGTCTGTGTCTGTCCCATGGTTAAGTGTGTAATCACTGTCAAGCCATCACTGCTTCCTAGCCATGACCCTGGCCAGTTTGGCTTTTTCAATACTGGGGCACTTGGTAGAAGATTCTTTTACCTGTTCTTGATTTGAAAATTTTTTCCCCACATGACTTTCCTGTGGTTATACCTTGTCACAGCATTCTTCCTAACTGAGTGTCTGATTACATTGCTGCATATTCAGATGCAGTCTTCAGAGCTGCTTGGGATGCAGTAGGAAGCTGGGAGCCACTAAGGGCTGACTGCTCATGAAATCCTGGCTCCTGTTGCCAGTGTTCTGGCTGTGAAGTGACAATTAATGCTTGACATTGCCTGTCCATGGGGACGCCAACTATTGTCAGCGTTGAAAGAGGCAGGAACAACTGAGGGTTGATTAGAAGCTATTTATTTAGAGTGTCTGACGTAGTTGCATTTAGGAAGGTCAACCTCAGAAGACAAGATAATGCAGAAGACATACTAATATATACCCCTGACTATAGTCCTTCCGTGTCCTATCCAACTAAGCAACAATTTTACTACCTTATATGGAAACATAGCTTACCAATCACTAACAATGTTACCTTATATGAAACTATGACACAGTCTTCATTAACATAACAATTCCACAATCCTCTAGGAGAAAGCCCTTAACAAGCTACTTAAGTAATGCACTTTAGCTTAGTGTATTCAACTGTAACTTTGATCAACCTATAATATTATGTCATGCCTAAACTGGCAGGTTCTTTAGTTCAACAACAGCATCCATCTTGATGGTACCCACCCAACTCTCCATACCAGGTCTAGACATTCTCTCTCTTCAGCACATGGCATCCCATGGTTTCAGGTTGATAACTTTTGTATAGTCAGGCTAACCAATTCACTTTCAGTCCCTGCCAGTCCAACTCCCACATCTGCCCCTTTCTGCTGGGCAATAAAAGTTCCTTACAAAGATTTTTGTAAAATCTTCTGTGAAGAACTCACTAAATGTGGTAATAACATCAACACAACAACCATTACAAGAACTAACAATCATAACTTAACCAGAGATAACAACCAACTAATAAGCCACAACCTTTAAACAGTCTGTTTAACCAGTTCTTGACATTTTCTACTTGTAGTTTCTCAATTCCTTCCTTTAATAGATGGCTGCTCTGGTGACTTGTTATGATCAGACAGATTCATGCAGCATAATCCTTCAAAGTCTTGGCATCCATGCCCTTATGCCAGCAGCAGAAAGTCACCTTTTCTAGCAGAAAGCAACCCTGTTATGTAGGGTGGGATGCCAAATGCTACTGACATGTGTTAATAGAACTCTTAGTGCAAGGGATGTAACATTGGTTTGCTTGCTCAACCAACACCCCAAACTATCCAATTGTTTTAGTGCTTTTGCTGCATTAATCCACGATGCCAGTACAGATGCTGCAACTCTTTTTTCTTTGTTCTAATAAATAGCCTCATCTTTACATTCTGATTCAAATTGGTGGATCAATCTTTTTTCTTGAGTTTCTCTATTGTGAATTAGTGTGATGTTGGGTGTTAGTACAGTAAGTCTACCCAGGCTACGTGGTCCACCTTTAAACAAACTGTAACTCTCCCTAACTTAAAACAATGTTCCTGAACTTAGGGTGTTGCCTTCCATGGCCTCAGGGTGATCCTGGCTATGACTGGCTCACTGGCCTGGGACCTCCACAGGCTCCAGCCCTGGCACTGAGTGCTTGAAATTACTGTCATTTCCATCTTCCAGCCAGTCTCTCATATAGCTCATTGCAGATAGAAAAGGAAGCAAAATTTTCTACATTGACAATTTTGTATAACGAGGACATTATTTGTTTATGTTTCTACTCAAAAAACAGCCTTTGCAAGCAACAAAGTGCTGAGAGATTCTTGCTTTTTCCAGCACTTCCAGGATCTACATTACTGGATTCACTGGATACCGTGAAAACTGTAGACTTCTGCTTAGCAAATACAGCCCTTCTGACATAACAGTAACATCATTTTTGCTGTTTAATTTGTGTATGTACTTGGGTGAAAGGGCCACACTTGATAACCCCTTGTGTAAAGTCATTATGTGGGAAAAAACAGTATTTATGGGAAAAGTAGGAAGCAAAGACACCATTGCTTTGTTAACAAGTGCTACATGATTTGTTGGTTGGTTTGGATTTTTTTCCTGTTCTTAAGGATTTAGAAGTGAAAAAAAAAAAATAAAAAAAACCCCCAAACAAACAAACAAAAACCAAAAACAAAACAAACCAAAACAAACAAGCAAAAAACAAACAAACAAAAAACCCAATCAAAACCAACAAGCAAATAGAAAAAAAAGAAAACAAACAAACAAAAAACCCAACCAAAACCAACAAGCAAACAGAAAAAAAAGAGATTCACTGGATACCGTGAAAACTGTAGACTTCTGCTTAGCAAATACAGCCCTTCTGACATAACAGTAACATCATTTTTGCTGTTTAATTTGTGTATGTACTTGGGTGAAAGGGCCACACTTGATAACCCCTTGTGTAAAGTCATTATGTGGGAAAAAACAGTATTTATGGGAAAAGTAGGAAGCAAAGACACCATTGCTTTGTTAACAAGTGCTACATGATTTGTTGGTTGGTTTGGATTTTTTTCCTGTTCTTAAGGATTTAGAAGTGAAAAAAAAAAAATAAAAAAAACCCCCAAACAAACAAACAAAAACCAAAAACAAAACAAACCAAAACAAACAAGCAAAAAACAAACAAACAAAAAACCCAATCAAAACCAACAAGCAAATAGAAAAAAAAGAAAACAAACAAACAAAAAAACAACAAACCACCACTCAAAAAACCCTAGGCTTAAAAAAGCCCCGCCTCTAGACAGGTAGAGGCTAAAGAAAACCGTGATTTCTAGACTGTGTACATTCATTAACCTAACACATCTAAACCCCAAAAATATAAAGTGTTAGTCAATACTAGTGTGCAGTACACATTAATCCCATCAAAACGTGTGGAAACAGAATCTGTTTCTATTACTGGTGTAACAAAAAAAAAAAAAAAATCACAAAATTTCACTTTAGTAAAAGCTGATGTAAACCTAATTAAAAATGAATAAAAAACCACCCCATATGTTTTAAGCATAAATTACCTCTGAAATAAGTATTTCAAAAACCCAAAAAGACTCAAGCATTTAAAATAACAGCTGTGGTAACAAAAAGCATCCAACAATTAAGCACCTTACCTAGACTGTCTGAAAATCTATCTACAATAAAACTTCTAAAACCCCAACAAATACCAATTACCACTTCCACAATACATCGCCAACAATATTTGTATCTTATGCTTCTGTTCCCCTGGGCAGATGTGGAGGGGGTTCTTGCTGTACTTGATTGGCCAATTATAATAGTTCTCTTTAATTTCTGGTATGATGAGGCCAGATTTGGCAGTTCCATTCACAAAACCTTGGTTCAGGCTCACCTTTGACAAGAACAATAATGGAGAATCTCAAAGAAAGAAAAAGCAAGGAAGGGCACACAGTACAAAATCTGTAAAGAGTATATTAGATTCTGTAATTTAGGTCCAGATTTGGAGCAGAGCAAGGTAAAGAGCTGCTGCTTGATGAAGCAGCGGGTGGAGGAGCAGAGCATTTTATTGCTAAACAAGTTGGATGGGACACTGCTTCCAACTTGCTGCCCCATGGGTGTAACTTCAATACTTATTTGTTAGGATTGGCCTTCTTTCCTCACGTGATGGGAACATCAGAGTTTTGTGCACTGAACTGGAGCTGGAACAACTGAATTGATCCTATATGCATCTTTAGCTCCTGGAGTCTGTCACCTAGATTTGTTTTTGTTTTCAGTTTGTGTGTAAACAAACCTGCAGTCTCTATGTCTAGACATCAGGGATGGGGAATGAGCTGGCTGTGGGAACCAAAATAACTAAGGCTTTGCCTATCTATTGCAATAACTACAGTTCAATTAAGTTATTTTTAACTGTCTGGGGATTTCAGGGCTCATCCCTCAGTGAAAGTGGCATTCAGTGATGATATGCTGCCTCTGCATTCAGGAGGGTGGGGGATTTGTTTCAAACAGCCTGGTCTCTGTCGTAGGGCTTTGAAATCCCAAACTGCAAACTTTGTTCCTTGCACTTGCACTCCATATGCCTATCAGCTAGCTGGATTTTCTCATTAAAAATGCCCTTAGCTCAGCATGTTACACAGCAGAAACAGAAGATGTCAGATGGCAAATGTGGCTTCTGTCCTTGTTGCTCCCAGGGAGGTTCCTTTTGAGTGTCTGGCTGCCACTTTTACAGTGTGAGCATGCCAGTGCACTTTCCTTTTTACTCAGTGAGCAAGGGTGGGACAATGAAATTTGTGCACTGCTCTGAGAGCTCTTGTGACCGGGTTATCCTGCTAACTTCTGGCAAGTGACTAGACTGGATTATCCTGCTGTCCTCAGACAGGTAGTGCTGAACTGGTGGGCTGGTTGGCAGGTGCGCTGTGTGTCACTTGAGATCCCCCAGCTTTGGGTGAGGGCTGTTGCTGCAGAGGAGTATAGCCCTGTCAGCAGGCTGAGGGATGCCAGGCATCGTGGCCACTCAAGTTAGCACACACAACCTCTGAGCAGAATGCTTTTTGGAACAGCTCAGCCAAAAGTAAGGAGTGTGGAGCAGGGCAGAGATATGGCCTTGGCTTAGTCAGCTGTTCAGGAGTTGAGTGTCCCTGCGTGAAGCTTTGTTCTGCATGTTCTCAAGTTCTCATAGAATTACAGTGATGGATCACGGTGGTCTGATTCTGTGGCTCTGTCAGATGCCTGATCCCAAGAGCTCACTAATTGCCATTAGAGAACCCAAAGCATGGGACTGTGGCTGCCAACTTCTCCCTTGGACAAAAGGGTTGCAACTGCTCTGGACATGTTATAGACACATGCCTGTGGAAGTTGTGGAAGACAGCTTCCTTTCACACCTGAGACCTGGACTGCACTCCTATCACCCTCCTGTCCAGTACTGGTGAGATGGTACTTCTGGTACCACTGGACACACTCCAGCACCTCAATATCCTTAATACCAAATACCAACCTTCATATTTGGTATTAAGGATATTGAGGTGCTGGAGTGTGTCCAGTGCAGGGAAACAAGCCTTGTGAAGGGTCTAGGAAACTTGCCTTTTGAGAAGTTGCTGAGGTAGCTGGGTTTGTTTACTCATGAGGAGGCCCAGGGCAGACGTGACCCAGACTGGATTGCAAGATCCACGGGGATCCGTGTCGGCTCCTGCATCCCAACTGGCATGATTCATGGCAGTGGTTCTGAAGACTGATTTTTAGTTTTCATCAACAAAATTAGATGAAAAATAAAGCCCAGCTTTAGTTTTCATCTGTTTGATTTTGTGAGGGTTTGTATTCCACTGCAGAGCCTCTGCTGTACTTGTGTGAGCATTTCAGCTGTAACCAGTTTGTCCTTTAATGTTCTTTTTGTTGAGCCTGTCCCAGAAGTGTGCATATTCTGTGTGTTAACTGTTGACTCAGCTCTTCCCAGGCCTAGCAGCGTCTGTCTTATGACATGGCAGTCATGCGTGTGCTTGGTGCAGTGGCATTGTCACAGTCCTCGTCTTTCCTTGTTTGTGCATCTGTGTTTGGCTATGACTCTGTCAGGCACAGCAGTTTTCTGAGCACTCATGCTTGGGGTCAAAGTCCTTTTTACTCACACTACTTCCCAGGGAAGAAAAAGTGTTGCTGTTGTTGTTGGTCCAGTCTCTCTTTGGTCCCTGGTCAAGATGAACATGCAAGCCAACTTACGTGTTCTTTCTCATCTGTATTTTTAGGCCTTCTAAGTACTGTTTCTGTTCCCCATGTCTTCAGTATGTGAAGTGTTTTGTATTTCTCTAAATTCCTACTGCCATACAATCTCTTGAGAAAACTATTCATTGATGCTGTTGTCTTACTGCAGAAAACTTGCAGAACACTATCAAGATTTTTTTGGAAAGGGTATGGTTTCCATTATACTTATTGACTTAAAGTGTTTATATCCTATAATTATTTGCAATAATCTTCATGAAGACTTTTATTAGGTAATTTGAAAGGTTGATTGCAAGTAGGATGAGGCTGAACATAAGTTTTAAGATAACTGTTTCTGACCTAAGGCAAAAAGGAAAGATTAGTAACAATTCTTCATTTTTTGTTGATAATAGAGAAAAGATTGGGTTCCTCAATAAAGTTCTTATAATCCAGCAAGCTGAGCAGCTATATCCAGCACATCCACACCAGACATCATCCATTTCCAGCATGTCTGGATAAAAGATGCTCAGACACCAAGGTGTGTGAACAGTTTCAAAGGGATTAGACAGATGGATGAAGGATAGTCACACCAGGGAAACTCATACATGCCCCAAGTGCTGTCTCTGGCTCAAGACATCACTCAGCTCCTGAAAGATTGAATTGAGGGCAAGAGCGACTGGAGGGGTTGTTCTGGAGGTTGTAGGCTTCTGCTCCCCTGGGCAGATGTGAACAGTTTGTTCCCAAATTGTAACTGAGATGGGCTTGGAACTGATATGGAATGGGTCAGCTGAAGTAAGTTTGGCAGCGTCCCTGCTGGAGCATTCAGATGCCCACATGTTCTCCTTTTCACAGAACTTCTCTTGAGCACGCAAAGGTCACATGTGAACAGTTGAGTATGTGGGGAGCAGTTGACTGTGAAGTCTGAAACCAGGGAGAGGTTTAGGAAGGTTTATCCATGGATCTTGAGAACAGTCCTGTCAATTAAGACCAAATGTATAAGTGTTTAGTCTGCAATTACTGTGATATCAATCCTGTCCTATTACTGTTTAAGGGAAGATTTAGGTAACTGGCCTTGTGCATTTCTCAGTCCCTTTGTTCTTAACAAGATTAACTGGATTGCTAGCTTCAGCCAGAACTCAGATTAATCTTTAACAAAAACAGATACACTCACTTGACTTCCACAAAGTCAGGTCTGGTAAATGCATTACAAGACTGTTCTAGCAAATAAAATTTTAATTTTTTTGATGGCAGATTTTATGTGCATTTATGTGACCTGTTTTGCTTTTTGGGTGCATTCATTAGCAGCACATGGTGTTAGAGACTGATTTGCATTTTACACACTGAAACCCTTCATTTCTATATGGATCACCTCCATATTCCCCAGACAGCACCATATGTGAAATATATTTATATGTATTTTAGGACCATCAGGCTGTCGAACCTCAAATTAATTTGGTTTGCAGCGAATTCAGCCAAATTTGATTTGCTGCAAAGAAATTGGTTCTTCAGGTGCTACTTGATGCAGAGAACAAACATTATCCCATTCCCTCCAAGATAACAGCTGCGATTTTGGCTTCCTTTGCTGAGTGTACCTGGTGGACAGCTATGGTCACACTGGCCACTTCTAATAGCTGTAGGGAGAGACCCCACTGAAACATGGTTTGTGGGGAGAATAGTGTGCCTTGTTGCTGTCTTGAGAGCACCCTGTTTAGAGGTAGCTCCTCTGCCTTTCAGTTGGCTGGTTGGGATGTCACACAGGATGAGCCATCCTACTGCCACCAAGGACATGAGTTTCATGGTGTGCTTTACTTGGTGAGTGGGGAGTTTGCACAAGCCTTTTTTCACTCCTGCTTGAGAGAAGTCAGCACAGGTTGGGATCATACAATTCCTTGGCTTTGCTCTCTGTCATCTTTTGGCGTTTTGAAGAGCTTCTTCCAATCCCAGGGGAAATGTTTGTGTTTCTCATGAGAACATATTGTATAAATAACACCAGATGCTCTACACTCTGGTATGCTGCTGGAGCCACACTCTGGTATGCTGCTGCTAGCTGTAGGGAGAGACCCCACTGAAACATGGTTTGTGGGGAGAATAGTGTGCCTTGTTGCTGTCTTGAGAGCACCCTGTTTAGAGGTAGCTCCTCTGCCTTTCAGTTGGCTGGTTGGGATGTCACACAGGATGAGCCATCCTACTGCCACCAAGGACATGAGTTTCATGGTGTGCTTTACTTGGTGAGTGGGGAGTTTGCACAAGCCTTTTTTCACTCCTGCTTGAGAGAAGTCAGCACAGGTTGGGATCATACAATTCCTTGGCTTTGCTCTCTGTCATCTTTTGGCGTTTTGAAGAGCTTCTTCCAATCCCAGGGGAAATGTTTGTGTTTCTCATGGGAACATATTGTATAAATAACATCAGATGCTCTACACTAGCAGGAGAGCTGCAGCCACACTCTGGTATGCTGCTGGAGGTATCCCAGCACAAAATGTTGAGGACTCTAGAACTGACACCACAGTTTGCCTGATTCAGGAATGTAGGCCAAATTTTTAGTTGTGTCAGGTAAAAGCTTTACCTTTGTTTTGCATACCGGATTAATTTCTTAAAGATTCTAACCACTGAGAAAATGTCATCTAGACATTGTCCTAAACATCTCCCTGTCTCTCCAACTGCAAATCTTTGAGTCCTGGCTCCTGCCTACACCTAAAGAACCAGGGTGAAAAGCAGGTATTGATTTGGACTTGTTTTGCAGAGGGAAGCTGGCTAAATCGTTCAGATGCTCAAAATCCACTGGTTTCTTTACAGATTTTTACCTCTCTACCTTCTGAAAGGTGGGTAAGTTATATCAGAATCCATTAGTAAAGAAAACTAAAGCAGCTTAGCTTTCCATGGTTACACAGGATCAACACAAAGCTAACTCTCCCAGGTCTTTCGCTTGACATCTCACTCAGGGCTGTGGCAAGTTTGTTATTGCTAGCGAAGACCAGAGCTGTCCGAGCAGGGCAGACATGCCCTTGGCCCCTGCTAGGCAGACAGCTTTGCTGCTGTTCTGAGCTCAGTTTTCAAGCTCCTGCCTTATCCTGGCCAAAACAGCCCATTCTGCTGGGAATGTGCAGCAGTTTGATCACCTGATCACCGAACCACAATTTCCAGATTACAGAATATTCAGAGTTGGAAGCAACTCACAAAGATTATCAAGTCCAGCTTTTAAGTGAATGGTCCATGCAGAGTTGAACTACAGTCTTGGTGTTATTAGCACCATGCTCTGATCAAATGAGCTAACAGTAGGGCCACCTGTGATAGCCAGTGCCTGTAATCTTGTAAGAACTCTCCCAACTTCCATGTATGCCTGAGGAAATTCCTGCCCCTGGAGTTTCAGGGTATCCCGCAAAGTGCAAACATACCAAACTTCTCAGTAGCTCTTTGAGAGAGGAACTAAGCTCGTGTCACTTTTGATACATTTGGCAAAATGGTCTCTGAAAATTTTTAAGGCTGAAACATCTGTACTCAAGTACTTGCAGATATCCTGAGATGAGGTGTATCCATAGTTTCCTTGAGACCAGAGTGACTAATACAGACAGAT
Source organism: Passer montanus (assembly GCF_014805655.1). Lineage (NCBI taxonomy): Eukaryota > Metazoa > Chordata > Aves > Passeriformes > Passeridae > Passer > Passer montanus. The sequence continues at coordinate 1,219,300 of NW_024370152.1, read as the reverse complement.
AATGTACCTTTCAGTGTTGGCCACTACATTTCCAGTTTCACAGCAGCCTGTATACATGGCTTGACTCTGTAAAATGCAGACATGTCAGGAGTGGTTGGAAGCATCTAACAGAGGCATTTCTGATGAACTAAATCACACCGTGCAGCCTAAGTCTGAGCTCTTGCACAGTCTCTGCTGCTCAGCCAGTGTACAGTAACTTGTTATGCTAGGGTAATTTGATCACAAGTTTCACCCCTGTGTGAATTTATAAGGCCTGTTCATAAAGATAAATGGGCTATTGTCACAGCTGGAGTCCCATGGGATAAGCTGCATTTTTGTAGTGTTCAAAAACAAAGTAGCTATAGCCATGTTTTCTAGGAAGGATGAAATGGAGAAGGAAGAGAAGGTAACACCGCATATATTTTTATTTGCTTTGAAGCTGTTGGTAAGTCAAAAGAAGAAGACATGGAAAGCTCAAGGTTTTAGGTGATCAGCAGTAATGCAGGGTATGGAAGTACTTGTTACCAGTATTTCACAGTGACCATCTCCTTGAAACTCTATCAGAGAAAAACAAGAGAAAAATTATACTCCCATTTAGGTACTTCAGCACTTCGAGAAAGCTATTTGCCTAAAACACATATGTGAATAACACTGTCTAGAAAGTATTGATGCTGTCTTGGAGTAGTGCAATTTCAGACCTCATCCAGGTTAATAAAAAATGAATTCATCACTGAACTGAAAAGGATGCTTCCTTAGGTACAAATAATAATGACTGAACTTTATTTTTATGTGAAAAGAGAATATATAGTCCCAGCCAATAATATGTATAATTGGTGCTCTAAGGGGGGGGTCAGTTTTTTGAAACAGGAAAGAATTATAGGCCAAATAAAGTAGAAGGAAGAACTTAAGCATAAAAATAGGAATAGTAATTGGGAGTTGTTCAGGAATCCTAATTAGGTCCCAAATAAACCACAGTTCTGCATTTACAAAAACAAAATTTTTGGTTTTAAGGAAAGCTGGTTTAGTTAACAAAGGAGATTAAAGCATTAAAAAACCTCAAAATAAAATGAAATATATAGCAAGCAACATAGCAAATAATCTGCAAGCAAAGGTAGACAATTGATGGGGAAACTGAAGGGTACCAGTGAAGAGCTTTTGGGCAGCAGATTTGAACAATAAATTCTTTAAATGTATCAGGGATTCCTGAAATCCTAGCAGTGCTCTAGGCTCCATACCAACCAGGAGTTGGAAAAAGCATACTAAAAAAGCAGTGGCAGAAATAATCATTATTTATTTTGTGATGTTTGGAAAAGAGAAGACTGTATTTGTAGCTTGGTCATAAGAGAATGCTTTCTGCTCTGCTGACAAATTGCTTCCAGTAATTGGCAAAAATGTTAAATGTCATTGTTTTTAGATGTTCAAAACAATGGTTAACTTACAGTCCATAATTTTTAGAGACTAAGCCAAAGAGCTCTTCGAATTATTAATTGCACTTGAAAAAATTCAGGGGAGTGGAAAAAGAACTACTGTAAGAACATTATTCTGGGACAATAAGGGAGTAGCCTGCCAGACTACCCAAAGTTCAATTTGGTCAGAGCGCAGAAAGTCTGATAAGCTCTGCAGCTGGTGAGGAATTTAGAGAAGACAGCGTGGTACTAGCCAGTTTTCCCTGAATGGGAAACTAGCTTTGTCAGACAACTTCTTCATATGAGTATGGTTTTTGGTAATAATTGATGACATAATTACAGATGGCTTTGGAAGCTTTTGACTTTGTTCCTGTTGATACTCTGATATGGGAGTACACACCAGACAAAATCAAAGTGGCTTATTATAAATAGCACAGAATATTTGTGCATTCTTATGAAACGGCTGCAGATGGGGAGTCATCCTCCACCAGGGAGTAGGGAAGCTAAAAAAGTCTCATAAAGAAGTACTAAAGGTGTCTGTTCCTGGTCCTGTGTTACCCAGTGGCTTTGCCAGTGATACAAATACCGCGTAAGCGTTGGCACAAGCGTGGAGATGCTGCAGCTGCAGGGGGTGTAAACAGGTCAGCTCTTCTGTGTGGGGCTGCACATCTAGAGCAAGGCACAGACATCAAGCTAGCAAGACTAGAGGCCTTGTCTGGAATATCCTGGTGGTGCAACAGGCTTGTAAGATATCAGTTAACATGATTGCCAAGCTCAGTGTTCCAGCTGAGAGGGAACTTGCAATCTTCATGTGAGTGATAGAAGTAGGGGAGAGGTGTTCTGAGGATGCTAGTGCAGGAATGCTGCCTAGTCCTGGTACTTCAGAGTGCAATGAAGAGCTGGATAGTGGCCAGGAAAGAGCTACACGATTATTCTGGGACCTGAAGACCATGCTTTTATAACAGGAAAGTTAAAAAAAAAAAAACAAAAAACCAAACTTGATCTGAAAAGTTGTGTCCAGAGAAACAGGCAAATAATTCCTTAAGTCTGCTTGGGTATTTGAGGCAGCAGGATAGTATAACAAATGCTGTTTGTCTAGTGGCCTAGATGTTGAGGAAACACACTATCAGATTCAATGTAATTGGTCTCTAGTGAAGGCAATTAGCCAGTTTAACAAATTTCCTTAGGACCTAGTGGAGCTGCCATTATTTCGACTTCAAGTTGTCATTAGATAGTCTCTGAAACAGAAACTGTTTCTAGGTGGCTGCAGATTTGTGCAGGGTATCAATGTACATTTGGATCTATCTGGTCAGTGACTGTCTTAACGCTAATGTGAAACTAGACTTTTTTCTTACAATGAGGTGTAGGACAATAAGGTTTTCTAAAACAAAAGTACTGTAACTTCAGCAGGCAAGAATGGGGTGGCAGCTGTAGGTCAAAGCTGTATGTTCTTTGCTGCACATCCTCTGCAAATGGGTTGAACTTTTAGAAACATTTAAATGAACATTGATAAGAGGGGGTCTTGAGGTACTGGAGGCCCTTGCTGCCTTGTTCAAAATGCCGTCAGACATCAGCTCTGTGTGTGTGTTTGTGACAGGAGCCAAAAGACTTGTAGGTCTGCATGCAGTGCTGCAATGCCTGCAGAGAAAGATCCCTCAGGAGCAGGTACCATCTCTTACGGACTCTGTTTAGCTGCTTAGCAAGGAATGAAATGGGACCTTAAAACAATAATGCTGGCTGGAAGCCACATTCCTGCTCAGGTTAGTCAGGAATGAACCACTGGAGTTCAACAGCACTTTGTTTTCACTAAGGCCCTGCCTTAACCTTAATGGTTTACCTCTCTTCCAGGACACTGTAAAGGGCCTGTTTCTGTCTGGCACAGGGTAGGGGATGTCCCCCAGAGTGTGACAGGTGCAGGGATTCATGGCAGGTGGACAGAGTGCCCTGTGAGCATGTGGTGTGACACTAGTCCCTTCATATCCACAAAAGTCCTTACCATACCTGGTGATGTTAAATAGGGCCTGGGATTTTGGTAAGAGATAACAACCCCAGCTTGTCACTGATGTGTGGCACTGAGCACAGGGAGCACCAGACAGATGAAGAATGGTTTAAAAAGCATCTGTGTTTCCAGGTCCCGTTAATTCAAGGCTGTTCTGGAATACTAGAGACTTTCCTGTGTGATGGTGTTAAGATGCTTGAGTTGGTCCCCAGAGCAGTGCATTGTGAAGGTTACTGGGACAGCAGCAGTACAGTGGTACATCAAGGTGGGAAATTATGGTAGCAGTGGTAATGGTATGTGCCTGAATTCATTCACTCTTCTTGTTCATATTCTCAGTATTTCCTCCCCAGCTGAGGTTCATACTGTCTGAGGAAGCTGTAGCATGTGTATACCGTGGCACTGTAATGAATTCTCTGGGAGTAATCTACTTTCTTTTGGCCAAAAAGATTGTTATTTTAGGCTTGTCCAGTTTGACAATAAAAGTTAATTTCCAGCTTACCAAAGAAATAGTTGGAGCTTATTGCCATGATTGCAAATCTGCTTCCAAAATGTCATTATGTTATTACTGTTAGAGGTGGCATTGTAGTTAGGTGGGGGTATCTCTTCTGTCCTCCCCATGCTCAGTGAGGGTTGGAAACCTGTCCAAAGACATTGCCTTGCTCAGGTAATTTTCTACAGGTAGTGTTTCAAGGCTATTACGGTGTTTTGAAGACCTGTCTTGAGTGTATCTGCTCCTTGTTGTGATGGATTAGGGAAGATGGGTTGCCTCTGTTGTTGGAGCATAATGTCTTTGTAACTTCCAGAGATCATGGGCTTTCGGGGGAAAGTCCATGACACTGCTTTCATGTTCCATTTACCAGGTATGATTGTGCATGCAGCTAAGCAGACATTAGAAGAGTTATGTCCTTAGCTCAGAAACCTAAATGAATTAGAGTCTGGTTTAGTTGATAAGGTGATGCTAAGTCATTGGTTGGACATGATGACCTCAGAGGTCTTTTCCAGCCTAGTTAATTCTGTGATTCTGTGTGACTGTGAGACAGGAGAAATGGGTGTTTCCACATACCATTGTCTTTAGGAGATGTATGTTCATCCATAATTGTTGCTTTTATGTGTCCTCCTACCAGCAATACCTCTCTGGAAGGAACCACCCTATGGGCTCTTTGCTGAACTCAGAGCTGGTGCTGTGGTTTGTCAGGGAGTGCATATGCTGATATAAAGCAAGCTCTCAGGCAATACAGCGGAGTGATAGAGTGACTTGGTAGTATCTGCGTAGTTTACACAGTTGTGTCCCATGTGCTGCATAGATGCTGGTGATCTCTTGGGAGCCTGTTGGTTCAAGCAGATCTGTAGGGCTGCTACAAGGCGCTAGACCTCACCAAGTCAGGGCATTTGCTATGCAATGTGGAGACAGAGTGGTCAAGAGTTTTGGACACAGCATTAATAAAAATACTTGTGTTCAGTTCTACTTTCCCTTGAGCTGGGTTTTTTCCTTCTCTCCCTGTCTTAACAGAGATGTGTTTTAGGGCAGATGTCACTGCTGATTGCAGAAATTAAATAAAATGTTACTTGGTGCTCACATGGTTGCATTCACAGCAACAACAAACGTCAAGGTGTGTGTGTCTAGCTGAAGAAGGGGAGAGGCAACAGCATAGAGATTTGAGTTACTCCCATTTTCTGCTTCAGATGGTCGTTCTTCCTTTTGTCCCACATCCAGGGCCTAGTTTTATAGAAACTCTCAAGTCAGGTATGGTTTGCCTGGTACTACGATGCTCCATATAATCCTGCTGCTGTCATTTTCTCCGCTGCCTCTGAACTCCTCAGGCATCAGAAATTCAGTTCTCTTCCTCTTCAGGATGAACTAAATTCTTTTTTCTTTCCCCCTGAAAATTCTAGGCTCATGCTCTTTTCTGGAACAAGCCCAAAGGGACAGATCTAGAACTGAGTTTTAACTGCATTCCTGCCTGGCTCCTTTTTACAGTTTAAAATCAACACTTGGCCAGAAGTTTGTTGGTTTGGTTTGGTTTTTTCCTTCCATGTATTTTTCCTGGAATACACACTGTTATTCACAGTTGGATAGGTCTGATGCAAACCAGTGGAGTGCCTGAGCTCTGACTATAATCAAGCAAGCACTTTTGCTTCATGTTTAAAGACAAAGGCAGCCATTAAGTATACTTTCCTGACTGCTGGGTGACAGGCATCAGCCCTGCAAAAGCATTGCTGTTTGAACCCCCAGTTGTAGTGGCAGCAAGCCTCCTGGAAGCTGGTGTCTGCTGAAGGTTTTTTCTTCCTCCAGCATTGCCCGCAGTATGTGTGATGTCCTGGCAGAGCCCGGGGCAGCAGGTCTCCCCACTGTGCTCCTGACCTCCGTGTGCATGCATCAGGTGGTGCCAGGAGATGACCAAGAAGGAAGCCCAAATTTCTGCCAGTCTGACTACCAAGACTTTGCTACACACTGCTTGAAAATACCCTCCAGGCAGGACTGCATTCCTGGCTGGATTTGTACATCTGCATGCTCTGCAGGTTGCACAGCCAGAGGTGCAGAGAGGGGTGGGATAAGGCTTAGGTTTCCACTCACTGACAGCCTCTTGTGAAGTAAAAAGGAATTCTCTTCCCTCCAGCTGGGAAAGGGAGGTCAGAGCATGGGCTGATGATGTGGGTTCACCAGGGCACGTGTTGTAAGTAGATAGTGCCATTCTACTGAAAGTTAAAGAACTTCCCAGGGTCTGGTGGTGAGAGCTGTGCAGACATTTGTCATCTTCTGCCTGGCAGATGGAAAAAAAAAAGTGACTTGTTTCAAGGCTGGCAACAAGTCATTTGCTTTAGTGCTGCTGAATTTTCTGAGTTATTTTCTCCCTAGCTGAGATTCCTGGTTTTATATGCTCACCTGCCTTTCTCAAGGACGTTTGGTGAGCCAGAGGTTCTCCATGTTGCCACACTGTCCCAGGGCACAATGCAGTGCTTCTTTTCAGATCCCTTTTCTTCCCCCTCTTTCTCCCGGCTTTTTTTTCCAGTCACCCGTGACAAGCAGAGGTGCAGTACCACTGAATTAGGAGGAATATCTGCTTTGAAGCTGGGATCTCATACCAAATTGACCATGATCTTCTTCAGTCCCAGGATTTCTGCTTGCAAATGCCTGCCTCTACAGTGTCAGAGTTCAAGTGTTTGCATTGACACCACTGGTTTGCTTGAACTCCTGTTTGCTCTCTGTTCAAACTATGTTTTAATCCAGCCTGGCACTCCTAAAAACTAGTCAATTTATCATCCAGGGTCTAGCTGTATGTCATAGAATGGAAACCTGGAGATTCACCAATGTATGAGTATTCACATTAAGTATTGTAAGTATTACATGAGGTTTTCGAACATCCTGTAGATAGCTTACTCTTGTTCTAATAACATTTGTCCCGAACAGGATGCTTTCTTCTATCCCCTTCAGTCCCTAGAGGTGAGTGATTGAGATTAGTTAGAGAGCAGGAATTACAGATAGCAGGAATTTTATCCTGGCCACAGACAGTCCCAGCAGAGGATTTTATTGATGGGCTTTCATAGCTAAGAGTTAATACAGTTGGGAAAGCACTTTTCTGAAAGCTATACTGCATTTAGTTTTTATGAAGACAGAAACTGTACTTGCCTCAGAGTGATTGGAGTAGGAGCAGTCATCCCTTATCTCTGCTATGACCTCTAATAAGAGTGGCAGGAGAAAATTAAGGCACTATCTTGTTGCTAAGACTCACAGGAATGAAAATCTGGTGAAGTGTCTCAGTCTCAGAGAGTGTTGACTGAAGCCAATCCATTTCTCACTTCAGCTCCTACCAGGAAGATGATCTTATTGTCAGTCACATGCCATCTTATTTAGTAGTGGCAGAACCATGGTAGGAAACAGCTCTGTCCCAGCATGAGTCTCACAACTTGTCTTGGTGAAACAGTGAGGACTCCACAGGGCTTTGCCAGCCATGAATCCCTTTGCTGATTTGTGGCTAGGCAGGGCTTTGTAGACTCACAAGAAAGGCTTGTGTTGGGAAGAAGCAGACAGCTTGTGGTGTGGAAAAAGACAGGTATGGGGCCCATTGGATCACAGGCCTTTATGGTTTTTATTTGACTGCAATCTTATAATGCTGTACTGCAAGTTGTCTGCTGAAATGTACCAAAGATTGCCTAGTACTACATCAGTGATTATTAGTGGTGTCACCTGTGATAGCAGAGAGCCCTTTTCCTGCGTAGTTAATAAAAGTATTTCTTATCTTTTCATCTTTTGATTTGTGCTGACAGGACTAGTAAATCTGTCCCTGCTGTGCAGCCTGCTACATTGTAGGCTCTACTGAATTTAATTTTCAGTTCTGTGCTCCATCTAATCAGACATTACAAGGACTCCAGTTTTGCTTTGTAGATCAGTTACCTTCTCCTGAGCTAGCAGTTTACAACTGAAAATTGCACAAGACGTCTTTTTTTCACTTACATTCTTTCCAGTGAGCAGTGAAACATGAAATTCCTGGACAGAGATTGAATATAGCAGTTCCCACCATGGCAGCGCAGCCTGATTCATTAATGTCAATTTTGCATTCACTGCTTATCTGTAAAAACCAGGAATTATGATTCTAGCTTGTCATTTCAAAATCTGGGGATTGGATTACTCAGAAAACATAGAAGACATAGACTTAATGGCTTACAGACCAGAGAAGGGTCCAGTGAAGACTGGACACAGCACAGCACAATGGAAAATTCATGCAGAAAATTGCATTTAGAAGCAAGGAAATTAGAAAGGATGAGAGGAGGATCCAGATATACTCTTAGCAGTGGTATACTGTAGGAAAAGATCATTGTATCTTTCACAGGAGACTGAGACACATTAACAGACAGATCTTACAAGGTGGAAATAGGTAACATCCCTAGAAATGGGAAGGGAGCCCAGGAAAAGGAACTAGTTCGGGACTGGATCTATGAGAGAAGTTTCCATTCAGCCATCTACCTTGTAATGCAACTTTTGTGTCTGCTGATATGAACCTTCTGATAAACGGTGTTACTTGTTCCTGTGTTGGTGTTTTTTCCACAAACAGGATGGGACTGCTGGGGTATGTTCCTTGAGCTTTTATTGCAGCATCATCCTTATTACATAGTTGAGACAATAGAAAGATGGCAATAGCTCGTCTTGCCAGCAGCAGCTGAAGATTTCTTTGTTACAGAGCATTTTAAAAACTTTCTGGCCAATAGCATATTGCTAAAGCTTACAGACAATTGTTCTAGCCAATCACTGAAAGCACACATACACTTGCTTCACACAATGCTAACTTGTCTGCTCTCTATTAACAATACACAATACTTTGTTATTAAGCTTAAAACTTTCCACTGTCTTGCTAAGCATATTTTTATGCAGTCTTGAGGTCTATCTTAGACAAGCCTAAAACTCAAGCTATTGTTTTATATCCTTGCTTGCTGTACTATTGTAGCTTTTTCTGTTTTCAGATTTTGCAGCTGCAGCTAGTTCTAAGTTTTCTGTTCTTTCTGTTTCCAAGGTCTGCTTTTACAGCTTTTTGGAAATCTTTTTACCTTTCCCACAGTTCCAACAGGTCAAAGCATGTTAATCAGGTTAGCTGAATTAATAAATATTGGCCTTAAATGTTTTCCAGGTTTTTTATTCTCTGAGGTAAGGGTTTCCTAGCTTTTACTTTGTCTGCTAGAGGCAAGCAGTGTAGTATTTTATTAGGTAGCTGGGATGCAGTGCAGTAGCAGATGTGCTGGTACTACAAATGGTGCATCCCTCCAAGGCCTGGCTAGCTTCTTATCCAGCTGTAGCCAGGAGGGAGAGTTGAACAAGATGTGGTTCCATAGAGGAGTGAATCAGAATGCAACAAATGCTATTGCATAATTAGCTCACTGTAATAGGTTCAGAGGAACAGTGTGCTGACATATCCATGTTAATTGTTCGCATGACATAAGCTAAGCTGGCCTGGACCGTCAATTGCAGTGCAGCATGTTTTGCAAGTGCCCTGCTTTTGCACAGTGAATCTCCCCTTGAAGAGATGAGCATAGAACACTGATGATGTTGTAGGACTGGGGTATGTGAAGTGGGAGATCAGGGATCAGGAGCTCCAAACATGTGCTCTTGGTGTCAGAACACCTGGCTGCATAGTCTCTTCTCCCTTACCTCTGCTCCATTGTTGTCTCCAGTGATTACTTCTGACACATACCAGAGACTGCCATACAGTGGAAAGGAAAGAAGTCTGAGCCCAAAGGGTGTGTCAAGGATGCCAGGCAAAGCTTGTAAGACAAGGTCTAGAGTAGGAGCAGGCTTTGGTGTTCAGGAGAAGGAGATGGAGAGTCAGTAGTGGCTGGAGGCAAGTTTCTGCAAACAGGTCTTGTGTGCTGCTGGGGAAGTGGTAGCTGTTGCTGTTGTGTTCCTGCAGACTCCTGTATATCTTGTACAGGGTGATCAGGTGATGTAGTGCCCTCCATGTTTCACCTATGCCCTGTGTCCTTGGCCAGCTCTGTGGCAGCACTGCAATTCCTGATTGCTAGTTCTGTCGTGGGCTTTGACTAGAATTACTCTGAGAACCTAGGGGAAGCTCTTTTCTACCAAAAGTTTTGTGAAAAGGCCAAAGCGGCCTAATATGAACATGTTAATGTAATCTTGATGATGGTTTGAAAAAACTGTACTGTGACTGTTACATAGGTTTGGGTTTTGTTTGGGATTGTTTTTGGCAAAAGCATTCTTTTCCATTGAAGGATGCTTGGGATAATAGGGGATGGAAAAAGAACCTGATGTTTCCAGGCTGAGAAATTATAATAGGAAGACCTGGCTTTAATTCCATGACCTGCCATTGCATTTCTGCCTGTACTGTGGCTTCTGTTCCATGTGTATTATTAGGATTAACAGTGCTGTGCGGAGCTGTCATGTAGATGTTGCAAGGAATACTGCTGTGTCAGTACTTGGAAATAGCAGTAGCAAAAGAGTCCACAGGAGCAGAGGATGGTAGCATGCTGCTTTTGCTGTTGACTTTACTAAACAAATACAGCCTGGCCACATGCTGTAGTCACACTCTAGGTTACTTTTTTTTTTTTTAAATCCTTTCCTAGCCTGAGAATCTAGTTTCCTTATTAGTAACAAGCCATTTAAAGTAGCCTTTTAGGGAGGTAGAATGAGGTTGTTACTGCAAAGCAAGCTGAGGCGACGTGAGGTAGTCTGTTTGCTTTGAATGAGTGTGGATTTAGTTCCCTAGGAAGTCTAGGTTTTTCACATGCAGTGAAGCTATGTTAAGAAATTAGAATTCAAATATTTTCTTTCAAGAGCTAAGAATGGTTTTTTTTGGTAAAAAAGTGAAAAGCATGCATCAAGATTACAACACATACACTTTCCTGGATGGGTACAAAATCTATCCTCTAAGCTACACTGAAATAATTACCTAGGAGAAAAGCAAATACCAGAATAGTGTTATTTTACCTACTCTCTCCACTGATCTGTTAATATGTCTTTTAATCTCAGATGATGATGCTATGGATTTAGTGAATGTGGATTTTGTTAATTTATGTTGATTTAATTTTAGCGCAAATTTCATTGACAGTGGCCCAGTATTGCAGAGACCCAGCAGTAGCTGGGTGCTTTGTGTTTTGCCTCTTAATAGACCTCAGTTTCTCCAGGAGGAATTAGATTGTCGTGTTTGCGAAGATTATATTCTAAAACACAAGTGCTTCAGAGGATAGTGTTGCAGTGACTTTATATACTTTTGTGTCAGGGAGGATAGGTGTTGTCTCCCAATTTCTTTATTTGCAGGGCTCTAGTGAGTGTAAATTGAATTATTTTGGAGACCAGAAGGGTATTTCACACTTCTGTCACCAATGGGCCTGTTAAGAAAACAGCGGGAGGGTAAGTGCCTTTAGCCTGGGGAAGAGGGTGTGTTGGCAGATGCTGCTTTGCATCCTGAAGATAATGTTCTTGAGAGTTTTGTCTCATGAGCGCTTTGTCTCTTAGTTAAATGAGTTATGCTGCCGTCATGGCAAGTTTTAGTTCAAGCCTATGTGTGATGTTGATGGGTTTGTGTTATTGCACGGGGTGATGTACAATTTTCTGTAGGCTTCTTGCAGTATGAAGAGCATCCCTTTGCTCCTGGATGTGATGTTTGCCAGTAAATAGTAAGATAAGTAAATATGTATTGGCTGAAGCAGATTTTGAAAAGGGTCAGGTGAACAAGTCTTTCTAGTCTCAATATTATTTGGACTCTTATATTCCAGTCTGCATCTAAAAATCTTTCCTGGGATAACCCAAAGTGTGCATAATTCCTGATTTTTAAAGAGCTATTTAAAGGGTCCTATTTCTTTTCACTGAGACTGTTTGTTAGAATCTTCTGTTAGAATTCAGACTGTTTGTCTGAATCTTCTCACTATTATTTGCCTGTGTTGTGACAGCCCCATCATCAATGTCAGTGCAGAAGGAGTGTGAACATGTGATTTTCTAGCTGTTAGTGCAATGTAACATGTCAGATTGCTGGAGGTGAGAAGATGGCTTCTTGCTGGTTTGGCCATGCTCTCAGCTGTGCTGCTGTGTAACAGAGATGCCGAGGGAAAGCATCAGCACACTTTGTGGCCTAGAGCAGAGTGGAGGTTGTGGCTTACTTTCCTTTACTGGTATCTTTTCCGTGGATTATGCTTACAGTAAAGATAGCGGGATAGACAAAGACAGGTGCAAACAATCATCTTTCAGTGATCTCAGGTGGTGATGTTTTTGGCTTTTTGAAAATGAGCACGGTGTAACTCAGGTCAAAGGAGATTTCAACCTTTTGCACATACAACTCACACTTTTTGTCATGATATAGCATTGTTATCACAGGACATAAAACAGGAGGAAGACTGACTTGGGGAAGACAAGTCATGTCCTTGAATTCTGTAGTTTAAAGGGTCTTTCAGCACAACCCTGGTAGCTGATGCTTATTCTCTCTGCCCACTGGATTGTTCATAGCCAGAAGGCAAGGAATCATATTTTCTCTGGTCTGGCTTTCAAAGGTACAACTAAAAGAGTGTGAGAAAGGATTTATTTTTTCACTAGAAATTTCTAGGCTGCAGTAAGATCTCCCTGTTTTGAATTGCAGTGTGACTTTAATTTTGTGACAACAGGAAGCCTAGAAGGTCTCTGACCTTTTTGTATCTCCAAATTTTTAAATTTTAAATCTCATTCTATTTGCATGTAAAAGTTGAATATTTTTTTAAAGGTACTGATTGCCAGTGATTTTGAATTGGACTGAAAGAGTCACAGGACTTTTGAAATGCAATATCTTATATATAGGAACTCAGTCATAGGTTGATTCTCTTTGGACAGCCCATTTTGAAAAACATCAGTCTGATTTTCAGAAAGCTGGATAGATATGCATTGTTCTGGTTTCCTGGTCTTGTTCTGAAATTCTGATAGCTTTGAATTCCTTCTGCCCAGTGTTTCCAAGAGAGCCTGTTTGCTTGCTATCTTGGCAGTCATTAAAAGGTCCAGCTGTTCTATGCAGATTCTCATGGGCTTTCAAGTTTCTGGCAGTGTAAGGCAGTAGCGAAAGGCTAGAACTCTCTACCTGTGAATTTTGTTAGGCTGGAATAAGGAGAAGTTTTCTTCTCAGGAAGGCTGAACAGACATTGGAACAGGCTCCCCAGGGAGGTGGTGGAGTCACCATCCCTGGAGGTGTTTAAGAAATGACTAGACATGGCACTTGGTGCTGCGGTCTGTTTGACAAGGCGGTGTTTGGTCATTGGCTGCATTTATGATCTCAAAGGTGTTTTCCAGCCTAGGTGACTCTGTGATTCTGTGACACGCATTCCTGTTCAAGAGTTCAAGAGTGTGTGTGTGTGTGTGTGTGTGTGTGTGTGTGTGTGTGTGTGTGTGTGTTAAGCTGAAGCAGCAGAGTGATGGGAGGTGACACATGTGGAGGGGATCTGACAAAGATATGGAGCTGAGAAATAGGGTTTGGCAGAGACGTGATTTGTCAAGAAGGATTAGAGTACTGGGAAATCAGAATTCTCTTTGTGAGACTTACTAGTTCAGTGGGATTTTGGTTTTTTTTTTTGCCTACTGGCATAAAGACTTGTAGAAGGGACTCAGGGACTCATCTGTGGGAGAGATTAGTGCAGTCCCTTGGCTGCAGTCTCACTTTCAGCAACCTTTTCTGGTTACTAGAAATATCTTGAGAGTATGTCCGTGCTGTACAAACAAGTTGAGTGGCCTCTGAGCTCTGTGGATATCCCTGAATAATTTATGCCCAGTAACTGAATTAACAGCTACTTCAACAATGACTCTTGGCATATTAAGTAGGTTTATAAGATAAACTGACTGGTTTAATTTAATAAAATTGAAATTGAAGGACCTGCAGTTGGCAGTTATTAAAGTTCCTGACTGAGCTGTTTTGCAGACAGCTACTGAGCTCATATGATCTGGATGATTTTATTATCACTAGGTCTCATGATTCTGAGAAAATTATAGCCACCACTATGTAAATAATCTCCAATATGAATTGTTTTGTCATGTAACAAACAGAAACATTTCATGTCTTGTGGGTTTGTGGAGTTAACAAAACTGCCAAGGAGCATATGCTTTTCTATAGTCTGTCTTCTCAGAAATTAATCTTCAGGAAGATTATCGTATTATTTTGATCACTGACTTTCTCTCTACATACATTTATTTTCACTGCTCTATATGGCTCAATATTTGGTTTTTACCCAATTTCAGGTGTGTAGTTGTTGTGGTTTAGTCCCAGACAGCAACCCAGCAACCAAGCCCCAGGCTGCAGCTTGGTTATTCCCCCATGAATACGATCGGGGAGAGCAGTGGAAAGGTAAGAGGTAGAAAACTCATGGGTTGAGATAAAGACAGTTTAAAAGGAAAAGCAAAAGCCACACACGTTTCCTGCTTCCAATGGGCAGGCAGGGGTTTTGCATCTCCAGGACAGCAGGGCCCCCTCATCCCTCTCAGTGACTTGGGAGTACAAATACCATCACTCCAAATGTTCCTCATTCCTCCTTCTTCTCCCCATCCTAAAATACTGAGCAAGAATTCTCATGGTCTGGAATATCCCTTTGGTCAGTTTGGGTCACCTTTACTGGCTGTGTCCCCTCCCATCCTTCCAGGCATCCCTCAACTTCCTCACCAGCTTGGCAGTACAGAAAGCAGGAATTTACTGGCTGTGTCCCCTCCCATCCTTCCAGGCATCCCTCAACTTCCTCACCAGCTTGGCAGTACAGGAAGCAGGAAAAGCCTTGGCTCTGTGTAAACCCTGCTCAGAAATAACAAAAACATCTCTGTGTTGATAACACAACAGTGTTAGTGTGCAGCACTAACCCAAAACACAGGCCCATACTTGACACTGAAGAAAGTTGACTCTACCCCATCCAAAACCAGCAGAATGTTACAGCAGCTGAAACCTTTTTAATAGGGAGGGAAAAAAGTGCAAAAAAGAATAGAGGCGGGAGCAATATCAGTCAACAGAGCTCTTGGTTTTATTTCAGCTATCACTTTTTCACATCTGGCAAGATCTGGTATTCTGGTATCACTTGAAACAGGAAAGTTGTACGCAAAGTGGCCTGACCTAGAAGATGAGGAGTGTTTCAGAGATAATTGGGAAAATAAGGCAACAACCTTTTAGAAAGCAAAAACCCTCAAGTATTACATCAGTTCAAAATGGAGATGGACCTGGGCAATTCAATTTATACTACTGTTGTAGGAAATTATAGTTTGAGAAACCTTGCTTGGTTTTGTCTGTGAATTCTACTATGGCTTGTAGAAACAGAACTTGTTTCCTTTTTGCCTTTTTTTTTTTTGACTGAGTATAGGTCATATACAGTGTTCTACTTACTTTACTTTCTGAAATGAACCCTTTTTTTGAGCATCCTTTCCTCAAGAATGTAGTGTGACCAGAGTGGTAAGCACATGATGAGTTAGGCATCAAAGGCTGGAGAATTATCACGCAGATTTTGCGACTCAGCCTTTCCCAACAGTTTATCTGTCTAGAGTTGCTGTCTTCCTGCCTGAAGAAGGATATACTTTACAGCATGAGAGCATTTGGTTATGACCACTAAAAAGATTTCCTGAGTCTGTGGAAATTAAATTCATTTTCTTGTCCCAAGGTAGAAGAAATGATGTATGGAAATGAAGCCAATGGTGTCTTAAATGCAGTGCTGGAGACTGTACAGTGATCCAGGGAAATCCATTCCTCTTCTTTCCTTCCCATATTAGCTTCACCTGGTACCCAACACGTTTGCTGTTGCAAGCTGATGTCTTTTTCTTAACTTGCTGATGGTTTTATTTGTTAACTGTCTTCTGCAGGCAGGATGAACTGTGGTGATGCCTGTCTCTTTCCTCAGGCTTCTTTGTCCTGAACTGGTTACATCAGTATCTTCATCCTTTCTGGTACCTTATGTTTGCAAACCTCTGAACAGTCTTCCTTTTCTCCTCAGGACTCTCCATTTGTTTCTGTCTCAGTAGTGTACGAAACAGAATGCAAAAGACTGGCAGAGACCTTGGCAGGACTGGATAAGATAGCTGAATTACTTCCCAGTTGTTATGTATTACACTTCTGGAAACTGCTTTGGCAAAAACATCATGTTGTTGATTCACAAATTTTCTAATGCACTGCCACCCACAGAACCTGTGATGGTATGACTACCTTCTCAATAATTTCTCGTGTTTATTTTTGTATTGATCCTGATTTTTGCTTTCTACATTTTGATTTGATCCACCTGAGATTATCCTTTCGTTTTACCATAACTGTTGTGAAATACTGCACTATCTCCAAAGAGGAAGTTCTGGTGATTTTTTGACCTTGGAATTAAAACAACACCGACAAAAAAGGAAAAAACAAAATCAAACCAAACCAAAATCCCACCAAAATTTGTTGTAATAAATCTTCATGCACTGAGATAGAGACCCAGGAGTTCATAATCCATTTTGTTATTTTTAGCTCCTTAGCCTATTACAGAAAGGCACATTCAGTTTGCAGTGAGAGCCCCTGTCCTGGGAAGACCTCATAAATTAGCTTGCCTAAACATACTGCCTGTTTCTCAGTCTAAAAAGTCCTTTGATTTCTGTGCCCATTTGGTTTGGAAGCTCAAGAGATACGACAGGCTTGAAACCCAGATTTGTCAGAAATGTTACAAATTAATTGTAATTGTGCATTTATTCCATTAATGTAGTAAATCCCATAAGCATTTATTGGATATGAAATATTTATTAAAGAATGTCAGAACACATGAAGAATAAAATGAAATGTGGAAGGATTATGGTGCTTTAGCTTGTTCAGCTGTGCCAGTTTGTGCAGTGATCCTGAGTGCAGTGTGTTTTGCAGTGCTGCACGAGTCCCAGGCCATGCATTACTGCAGACTCCTGAGCAGTGGCATAGCTGTGCCCAGTAGCACAGGGCAGTGTGTGTGCTCTAGCTAAAGTCCATGTTTGGTGTGCATTGCTTAGAAAGAGAGCAGCAAATGTTTTGGGAGCTCTAGCAGTGTGTCCAAGGTTGTGACATTTCACATCTGCAGAGGAGGACTTCTGTGGTTAGAAGCTTTAGTGCCAGCAGTGAGCCCACGCTCCAGGTTTCTGGTAGTTCCTGGTGAGCTGTTTCAACAGGCTTGGGGCATCCATCTGGTCACTCTGTGAAAAGGGAATGTGGTGGTAACACTTGGGCTGTTTGTTAACTGTGGGGTTTTCCCCCTCCAGAGTGTGTGCTTTCTGCAAGGCTTCTTTTGTGTGTTAGCTGTAGTTCTTTCCAACACCTTTGAAAGACATCCCATGCTTGGTTTTTGAAGAGAACAGGGCTGAGGATTAAGGACCTCATGACAAAAGCAGACATATTTTCCTGTGTCAGCAGTTAAGAATTTAAAAGACTGCAAAAAAACTTTTTACAGAAGGCGACCATGGGACTCTAGTAACCTGTAAATGTCTAGCTGCCATTCAAAACTAGGATAAAAGTTTCAGAGGACTTTCTGGAGGGAGGGGAGGGGAGGGGCTATCACTTTTTCACGTCTGGC